>NC_064834.1:40190000-40815000 GCF_024166365.1 Elephas maximus indicus
GCGCCGCCGGGGCGAGGAGTCAAGGGGCCAGGGTGGAGCATGCGCCCTAAGTCGGCCGAAGAGGGTCTGAGCCAGGCGGTGCCCTCGCCTCCGCCTCCCAGCCGGGCTGGTCTCCGGGTCCACTGCGCCCCCGCTGGGAAGAACGGGAAACTGCACCATTCCCCGGGAGGGCCGCGCTAGCCTAGTCTCTCAGGGGCGGCCTATGTGCCTATGTCTCTGCCCGAGGAGTTCCTGCGCGGCTGGCAGCCCGAGCGCTTGGCACAGAGTATGCGGGCTCTATGAGTGAAAATAATAATGACTCTGTGTATTCCTTCCATCTTCTTTTCATGCTTCCTGCATCCTTTAATATTTTCCCGGTAGAATCCTTCACTACTGCAACTTGAAGTTTTTCTTCAGTTCTTTCAGCTTTAGAAATGCTTTTGGTTTTCTATCTCCACCTCTTTGCGCTTGTCATTATAATACTTTACTTTGTCTTCTCGAGATGCCCTTTGAAATCTTCTGCTCAGTTCTTTTACTTCATTGTTTCTTCCTTTTCCTTTAGCTACTCTATGTCCAAGAGCAAGTTTCAGAATCTCCTCTGACATCCATTTTGGTCTTTTCTTTCTTTTTAATGACCTCTTGCTTTCTTTATGTATGAGGTCCTTGATGTCACTCCACAATTCATCTGGTGTTCAGCCATTAGTATTCAACACATCAAATCTATTCTTGAGATGGCCTCTAAATTCAGGTGGGATATACTCAAGGTCCTACTTTGGCTCTCATCCACTTGTTCTCTTTTTCTTCAGTTTTAACTTGAACTTGCATATGAGCGATTGATGGTCTGTTCCACAGTCGGCCCCTGCCTTGTTCTTACTGATGATTTTGAGCTTTTCCATTGTCTCTTTGCACAGACGGTAGACATTCAACCATTTCAAAGGTAGCATATGATCAGGAACCAATGGTGCTGAAGGAAGAAGGCCAAGCTGCTCTGACGGCACTGGTGAAAAACAACGCTCCAGGAATTGATGGAATATCAATTGAGATGTTTCAACAAATGGATGCAACGCTAGCAGTGTTCACTTGTCTAGGCCAAGAAATTTGGAAGACAGCTACCTGGCCAACCAACTGGAAGGGATCCATATTTATGCCTATTCCCAAGAAAGGTGATCCATCCAAATGTGGAAATTATCGAACAATACCATTAATATCACATGCAAGCAAAATTTTGTTGAAGATCATTCAAAAGCAGCTGTAGCAATATATCAACAGGGAACTGCCAGAAATTCAGGCCGGATTCAGAAGAGGATGTGGAACCAGGGATATCATTGCTGACGTCAGATGGATCCTGGCTGAAAGCAGAGAATGCCAGAAGGATGTTTACCTGTGTTTTATTGACTACACAAAGGCATTTCACCGTGTGGATCCTAACAAATTATGGATAACATTGTGAAGAATGGGAATTCCAGAACACTTTATTGTGCTCACGAGGAACCTCTACGTAGATCAAGAGGCAGTTGTTTGGACAGAACAAGGGGGGGGGATCCTGCGGGGTTTAAAGTCAGGAAAGGTGTGTGACAGGGTTGTGTCCTTTCACCATACCTATTCAATCTGTATGCTGAGCAAATAATCCAAGAAGCTGGACTATATGAAGAAGAACAGGGCATAAGAATTGGAGGAAGACTCATTAACAACCTGCATTATGCAGATGACACAACCTCGCTTGCCGAAAGTGAAGAGGACTTGAAGCACTTATTGACAAAGATCAAAGACCACAGCCTTCAGTATGGATTACACCTCAATATAAAGAAAACAAAAATCCTCACAACTGGACCAATAAGCAACATTATGAAAAATGGAGAAAAGTTTGAGTTTCTCAAGGATTTCATTTTACTTGGATCCACAAACAACAGCCATGGAAGCAGCAGTCAAGAAATCAAAAGACCCATTCATTGAACAAATCTGCTGCAAAGGACCTCTTTAAAGTGTTGAAAAGCAAAGATGTCACCTTGAAGACTAAAGTGCACCTGACCCAAGCCATGGTATTTTCAATCGTATCATATGCATGTGGAAGCTGGACAATGAATAAGGAAGACCAAAGAAGAATCAACGCCTTTGAATCACTGCCACTGATGGATTATAGATATTTCTTAGATGCCCATTCCCTCTGGGCCTAGAGCAATTTTTTTTTTTTTTAACCCTAGTATGTCACGGAAATGCTGGTAGCATAGTGGTTAAGAGCAATGGGTTGTATGTGATAAGAATGTTATGTTCTGTCTGTCTCTTGATGAGAATAAGTTCATAAGCAACTCTGAGCTTCTTAACAGGCAGTGTAAAAAGGGAAAGCAGATGGATTTTCTCATGCTCCTCTTATTTTAGATAGTAGCAAAGAGACATGCACAGTTCAAACCTCTGGCCCCTTGAACTGTGTGTGTCTCAAGCAGTGTCCTAGAAGAGAAAGAGCTTTTTCTCCTTCAGTCTCGGACCCCTCAAGGCTCCAAAGGGATCACCAGAGCTTACTTTCTCAGACTTACAAATGAATTCTGCTCATAAGGAAAGTATTGGTCAAACCCTCAAGAAGTTAAGTCAATCCTCAAATTCTGTTTCAGCCCGCACTGTCATGTTCTTGTGGTTTCAGCTATCATGCGTGGGTGTCTTTGATGCTTTCACAGGTTTTTAAGTGGGTAACATTGGTGGGTTTGCTTCATTGGAGCCTAGCTATTAGATTTAGCTGTCAGGACTGACTCCCTTGAGCCCCCAGCCCAACCAGCCCATTCTTTTCCTTCTTTGGTTTTCATCCTCTGACACTAAACCTGTTAGAATAATCACTGTTGTTGTTAGGTGACATCAAGTAGGTTCTGACTCATAGCGGCCTTATGTACAACAGAATAAAACACTACCCAATTCTGTACCGTCCTCACAATCATTGCTATGCTTGAGCACATTCTTGCAGCTACTGTGTCAATTCGTCTCATTGAGGGTCTTCCTCTTTTTCATTAACCCTCTACTTTACCAAGCATGATGTCCTTAATTCAAATGCATCAATTCTTCTTTGGTCTTTCGTATTCATTGCCCAGCTTTTTCATGTGTATGAGATGAGTGAAAATACCATGGCTTGGGTCAGGTGCACCTTAGTCCTCAAAGTGACATCTTTGCTTTTCAACACTTTGAAGAGGTCACCACAGAATAGTCACCAGAGGCCAATTAATAAAGCGCTGTGCAGCAAGACCTGGAAGCCATGGCTTCAGCCTTTGTCCAGGCTTACGATTCCTACCTCAAGGCACTGTAAAGAATAACAGACTTCATTGCCTTCCTTGTACACAGCTCACCTGGGTAGAAGGCTGTATCCAACATACAAATGCAACCATCTCAGGGAAACCAATCAGTTAAAATCTTGTCAGTTGTCCACTGTATGTCATGGAGGATGCTGAAAAGTAGACAAAATATGTCAGGCAACCAAAAACAGCATTACTTAATTGAATCCCCCCCCCCTCCAAAAAAAACCATATCCTATCTGTATTGACTAAAGTGGTGTCATTTTTTGAATTGGCAAGCTTTAAACACTTTTTATTCACACAAAATTTATGTAATAGCTTCGTAGATGATTAGGTCTTTTTAGGACACAGGGTGTATCTTCTTTTTTCACAGTGCCAAGCTTTATGCCTTGCACAAAATGAGTTCAAAAGAGATTTGTGGATTAGACGATCATTTTAAAAGATAATGGCTCAAAATCAAGGCTGAAAAATTGAAAAAAAAATTTTTTTTGAGCATTTATCAATGTAGTTCAGGGCTCCTTGCCTACAGGGATGGTTTTTCACAAAAGGTGTTCACTCATTTCAGACAGGATTGACCACACTGTTTCCTACACTGTTCTACACTTCTCCAGTTGATCATGATTTCCTGTTTTATCTTGACATGCTCTTCCTGACAGAGTTGGAGGACAGGAATCCTTTCTTTTCTAGCTATTCCAGGAGTCAAATCACCTTTCTGAGAGTACAACAATCAAGACTGTGCATATTTATTACAATCTCAAAGTTATTTGGTACCAACTCATCAAAAGGCTTTGGTACTACCCCCCCCCCCATAAATAAATAAATAAATAAAGCATATAATTGGAAAAACCCATTACCAAAGATGCAATCTCTCTCTCTTTTTTAATGACCTTTGTGCTTTTTTTTTTTTTTTTCTTTCGAAATTTGGATGGAACTCTTTAGACATCCATCAAACCAAAAACAATTCCTGGATATCAAAGATGCACGCTTGTAGTGTTGTGTAACATGAAAGACTCATAGAGGGTGGGGTAACTGCAAAGATCAAAATCTAATACTTTGTTTTAAAGATAAAGATGGAGTTTAAGGAAAGTCAAGATTAATGGCCAAATTGAGAATGGAGCCTGGTCAGTATCAGTTCCACAGTATGTCTATAGGAGGAGTTTGGGATTGGAAGGAGGTCATTGCAGCTGCATTTACATGGTACTTTACAAACTCAGCAAACATTAATTTTACATAACAAAAACAGTAGAGGATGCTGATGGAGAATACCTGCGTGGTATGTTAGTTTTCCCCAAGAGACTCCTTGACACTCCCATTGACCCAGATCACTGATGTGTATTTGGATTTCAGCACTTTATATTTTTGATCCATCTATGTCTTGCTTCTACTGAAGTTGCTGGAACGCTCATCAACCTCTTTAAAACATTGATAACATATAAAATCATCCCCATTAAAAGGCATACTATTGCCTGGAAAGCAGAGAAAATAGTATTCGCTTCACCTGTCAAAGGGACTGTTGCAAAGATCAAAGCCTTGTGAAAAAGCTTAAACTCCAGAAGGCACAATGTAGAATGCAAAGGGCTATTTTTGGTACAACTAAAACAATTTGGCAAAGAAAAGGGTTTTGCTTACTTCGTGTGGAATTGAACTTGAAATCTGCACTTAGCATAATACATAAATACTCAGTAAATACTCTTCCAGTGAATTAATGGCTGATAAACTGTTTTAAAAATCAGAATATTACTTGATGATGCCTTTCAGGGGTCACAAGAGACCAGAGCTACTTCCATTTTGAAAACTTTTCCATATACAGAGACTCCCAGCCTTACGACAGGGTTCTGTTCCTTCTGATGTAAGTAGACCTCATTAAATTTTTCATTATTATTGCCTTTTATTATCAGCATCTTTATAAATCCCATCTTTATTTGTCTTTGGGGTCTGGAAACATGACATATAAACTTACAGATATATTTTGATACAAACACACATAGGTACATATTGCTGACTATAAGATGTATAAAACAAAAACAAAACACAGACGGTTGTGTGATTCATCATAACGTGAATATCTTCTAAGTCAGCGACTACCTGTATCGAAAAATAAATAAATGCCAAGAGTTAAAAATATAATGTATTTTAAATATTTACATTCAACAAATTGTTGTTGTTGTGTGCTGAGTCAATTTTGACTCATAGCACCCCTGACTCTAAAGGACAGAGTAGAACTTCCCCACAGGGTTTTCTAGGCTTTAATCATTATGACAGCAGATCACCAGGTCTTTTCTCCCATGGAACAGCTGGTGGATTCAAACTGCTGACCTTTCGGTTAGCAGCTAAGGGCTTATACATTGCACCACTGGGGCTCTCCCCCCTCCCCCCAACAAATTAGCACCTTTCATGCCCACAAACCAAATAATCTTCATTTCTTGGAGATAATGTCAATAGTCTAAATTTTGGTCCTTAATAAATTGAGGTCTGGGTTAAAGGCTTCTCCAGTCTCTTATCCTGCCCTTCCCCCATGTCTGTGGTACTGACCATTCATTTATCTATTCAGGCAAATTTTTATTTTCATAAGTCATATTTGGGACAGCTATTCCTTGGGAAAACTTTTCAGATATTACTTATTAGGCAAGAATCAGTCACAATTCAAGGTAGACCTGACCACAGCCACATCTACCCTAAAACCCAGAACTAACCAGCCCTCAAACTACCAACTGGCTCCTAAAGCAACAAAGCTCACTACCTTTCCAAGAGGAAGGAACTAGAGAAAGCCTTCCTATAAAAAGCAAAGCGGTAGGTGGCTTGGGAAGACTGAAAGCAAAGCCAAGCGTGCCCCCTTGTGGCAATGGAAAAAATTATTTTCATTCTGAATTGTGACTTCATTTCCGCACGTAAAGACGTGAAAGTTCCAAGTTGGCAGAATATTAAATATTCTTTTCCTTGCCCTAGAGATCTACAGAGATCTTTGTGTTCTGCTCAACAGAATATACATTGGAGCCCATAAAAAATAAGAAAGAGCCCCTCCAATTCTTCCCAGGACTTTGGGCAGCACAAGTTCCAATCTTGCTTTACACTCTCAGCCAAGGATAGAATAAAACTTTAATACAACCAGGGTTATGAGGGTGTAACAGGGCTATGCAGCTATATCAAGGGGAAGAGGAAACCAAAAAAGGCAAATGTGGAATATAACTCCACTGTAGCAGGAACCAGCGTGCAACATCACCTTTAGAGTGGTCTGCAGACTAAATAGAGAGCGTTGGTGGTTTAGTGGTGTCCTGGTGGCACCGTGGTTAACAGCCCGGCTGGCTAACTGAAAGGTTAGCAGTTTGAATCCACCAGCCCCTCCTTGGAAACCCTGTGGGGCCATTCTACTGTCCTGTAGGGTGGTTATGAGTCGGAATCGCCAGCAACAGGTTTGTTTTTTTGGTTGTGGAACTCTTCCCTTCCATGCAGGGGACCTGGGTTTGCTTCTGGCCCATACACCTCAGCATAGTCACCGTGCATTTGTCAGTGGGCGTTTGTGTGTTAGTGTAATGCTGAACAGGTTTCAGAGGAGCTTCCAGACTGAGATGGACTAGGAGGAAGGGCCTGGACCCAACGGCCATGAAAAGAGAGAGTGGAAGGAAGGAGTGTGCTTTCCCATTAGGGGGAGAGCAACTAGGAGTATATAGCAAGGTGTGCATAGATTTTTGTATGAGACTGACTTGATTTGTAAACTTTCACTTAAAGCACAATAAAAAAATTTTTTTTTTTTAGAAAAAAAAAAAAGGCCTGGAGTCGTACTTCTGAAAATCAGCCACTGAAAACGCTATGGATCACAATGGTTCAGTGTGCTCATGGGGATGGCCCAGGACCAGGCAGCATTTTGTTCCCTTGTGCATGGGGTCGCCATGAGTCAGGGGCTGACTTGACAGGAGCCTATATAACAACACGGTGCATAAAAGTCCCCAGAAAGAAGTTGCAAAGGACACAAAGAGAAAAACAGTTCTGTAGAAGATGGATCTATGGAATGCAGCAACTGCTCATTCCTGTCTACTGTCAGGCGTGTGGAAGCTCTACTGGCCACAAGTTCTCACAGGCATCTGTGGGATCCCCACGGTGTAGCCAAAGCCAGAGAAACCTTACAGTGGCAAGTTTTCTCCCCTACTAGTGGAAAACAACCAACAGAAACACCCTTCACTGTCCCTTTCTTTCCAGCCCTGCCCAAGAACCTTGTACTTGCTTGGCCAGACCTAGGTCAAAGGGAAAAAAACGACTCTGGGGGGACATATGACCTGTGGAGGGTGGCACCTTTCTGTAGACACACCCTTTACATCTAGTGCACTTTTCGTCTTTTCTCTAGGTGCCATGAAAATCACACAGATTCAGTCCTCAGACTCTCCCAGGTGTTACTTGTGCTTAATTTCATTTAGCCACATGAAAATTTCCATTGCTTTTCACACATTTAATCAGTCTACATCTATTTACTGAGACTCACTATATTCCAGACCCTGTGTTAGATTCTGGGCATACAGAGATGAGTATGCCCTCAAGCTTACAGAGTAGTGGGAGAGACCACACTGAGCCCCAAGCCGATGTTTTGGGAGCCCGACGGCATGACCGAAATCCCTGGGTGGTGCAAATGGTTAATACACTCGGCTGCTAGCCGAAAGGTTGGCAGTTTAAGTCCACCCAGAGGCACCTCAGAAGAAAGGCCTGGCAATGTACTTCCAAAAAAAGCTACTGAAAACCCTATGAAGCCTAGTTCAACTCTGACACACGTGGAGTCACCATAAGTTGGAAGCAACTCACAGGCAAGCAGTAACTGTTATGACATGCCCTGCCTCTGTCAGTCTTGGTTGTCTCATTCGTACAATGAGGGGGTTGAGTGGACAATCTGTTAATCCATGGACCTGGCTGAGCCCAACAACTACCTGAAGATGGGCTTAATCGCTGTCTAGTCTCCACTCACAACTTTGCTCACATGGATCCTGCTAGATAACTTTCAACGCCGATATTTCCAAACCATCTCCTGATTTTTCTTAGCCTTGAGACCACTCTCTCTCATGGGAGGAACAAATGCTCATGGGCAGCATCAGGGAGGTTTACAAGGAGTAACGCGGACAGAGATGAGAAAGAAAAGTGTAAGTTCTGCCAAAAAAGAGAAAGGGGAGAATAGAAAGGCTATTAAATAAAGGAGAACACACAAATGCAATTCTACGAGTTTTATTAAAAAGTTGAAAGACTCTTTCAATATTACAAAGCACTATTAGTCTGCCTTCACATAGTAGCCAATATTAAGTATTGTTATTGTAGCTAATTATATCAAATTATGTAAACAAAGAAAACAAAAAACAACTTGGAGTGGTCATTTTGTCCAGCTGACAGTATTGTAAAGAAACAATGTCGCAAGATTGTGGGAATATGGGTTTCCTGACACGGGGATGAAAATCCGGAACAGTAACACCATGGATACACATAAAGCTACAAACACTCAAGGAACCCCTGAGTTGTAATCTGGAAACATTTACATTCATATGTCTCTGTGTGAAACCAGATTAGGACACTCTTCCTGTGGACAGGCTGGGATGTCTGCTTCACACAGACCTCATTGCTGAGACACTGTTTAACAGAACACAGAAACTTCAGGAAAAGATAGTGGTATACTTGTTCCACAGGATTTTTCTTCTTCTTAAAAAACAAGTGGAATTATAGTCTGCCACAGAATTTACAATGTATGAATACAGACAGTTGAGTGTACCAGTCTTCCATCTACTGAAAACATACCAGTTTTTGTCTCACTTTTTTAAAGTCAGTACATTGTTTTGGAAGGCTCCAACAAATAATTTTGCTTGGCCTGAGCAGTTTCAACGCTGGCTGAATAATAGCTATCACAGGTTTGGTAAGTAAAATTCGTTACGGAACCTTTATAACTGGAATAGCTGGATGTCACTGGCTTTGACTCTGCACCCACTGAATAAAAAACATGAGAAACTGTCATTTAGACCCCTAAATACAAGGCCATTAGACTGGGGAGCCTTTTAAGGCAAGGAGGTGAGAACTGGGCACTTCTACACTGAATTTTGCTCAAGTGTTTTTACCAGATTATTTACCAATGAACAACGCTGTTTAAAAATTCTAACACGTGTGAATTCGCCCTTTGTGGGAGTAAAAAGGCAATACAGTATATTTTAAATTTTAAGAACAAACAGAATGGTTCAAACGATCTTTTCACAAATCAGTCATATTTTTTCAAGACTTAAACAACGCACGGTTGAGTCATTAGCTTCATATTCAGCTGATGATCATCATTAAACAAATGAAAAAAAAAAGCTACTGGGGCTGAGGGCTGGGACCATGGTCTCAGGGAACATCTAGGCCAACTGGCATAAAACAGTGCATAAAGAAAATATTCTACATCCTACTTTGGTGAGCAGCATCTGCGATCCTAAAAGCTTGTAAGTGGCCCTCTAAGATACATTTATTTGTTCCATCTCATCTAGAGCAAAGGGGAAGGAAGAAAACCAAAGACACAAGAAAATATAAGTCCAAAGGGCAAATGGACCACATGAACCAGAGCCTCCACCAGCCTGAGCCCAGAAGAACCAGATAGTGCCTGGCTACCACAACCAATTACTCTGACAAGGATTACAAAGTAGGAAAAAAAAAAAAAAAAAAAGAAGCAGCTAATATGTTTCTAATCCTAACTAGTGAGAATTTGGTATCTTCAAAATCAATTTCATTGGGTATAAAAATATAAAAGGCCTGGGAAAGAGAAACAAGTATTTTATAGGAAATAAGCAAACACATCTTAACACATCTTGACCAACGACTTGGCTGTAAATTTCTCAAGCCTGGCTTTCACTGGTATTTCCTCATTAGATTAATAATTTCATTATACATCCGCCAACGGGCATCCAAGCCCCAGATAAAGTCGAGATGCTGCCATTCAGGAAGCTGCTTGTGGTACACCAAGTTGGTGATCTGGGTCAGTAAGATACTGACGTCAAGGACGTCCGCGAGCCAGTCCCGGCCCCCACTCCAGACTGCAGTCGGCACAGGCATGTCTCTCACATTGTAAGTGGGAGGGTAAGTCTACAATAAAAATCCACAGTTATTTTTTTTCCAAAGTCACAATAAACACACTCTCCATTAAATACTGTTTAGTAAGTTAGATGGGAGAATAAGGGACTAAATTCTAAAAAGCATTGACTATCGGTTTACTTTTCAGGTTACCATTACCAGAACAACAACAAAAAACCCTAAACCACATGAAAGAATAATCACTACGAGAACTGCTAGTTATTGAGCTGTCACCACATGCTGGGCACTGTCACAAGTGTCTGAATTCCTGCTCTCTTCATGTCACAGATGGGAGGCTACAGAACCACGTGGTTGGAAAGGTGCTCTGGAGCCATTTTCTCCCTCTGGGATGTTAAAGCAAGCTATAGAAATTCTCTAAGCCTTTGTTTCCTCATCTTTAAATTAGTGATAATCATATCTATGCCACAAGGATGCTGTGAGAATTGAATTAAAAAAAAAAAATGAGCAAAGTGCCTCACACTTTGCATTCAAAAAAAAATTTTTTTTTTTTTTTTTTTTTTTAATATGAAAGAGGTTTAGGCAACGTAATTTGGCCAAGGTCCCACAGCTTCAGGACTGACTTAGGATTCTCTGACTCTAGAGTCTGTGTCCACAGTCATTATGAATAATGTATGACAGTGACCACTCTTATTTGGAGCCAGCTAGAGGACAAGGAGGAGAGACCTAGACTACACCACCAACCACAAAGCTTGGGTTGTTCTGGAATTGACTGAAGGAAACAAACCCTACCCAGTCAACTCTCCCACATCCTTTCCACCACCCTACCAGAACCCCAATAACCCAGGCTGGCTTCCTTGTTGGGTTTTCAGGAACCATTTTAATTCTAAAGACTTTACCTGGTGGTAATGAAAATAATTCTTGACAATGCTTCCCCAGTCAAAGGCTTGGAAGTTTGGGGATCTAACAGCCTAAAAAGAAGGTAGTTTGAAAAAAAAAAGTTATCTGACACAGAAGTTTGAAATAGCATCATAGTTTGCTGGAGTTAACGATGGCTTCAGAAATCAACCAGATTTACACTTCATTTCCAAACCGTAATTTAAAATGAAATGGCATTGCTCTGTTCTCTTTTACTAAACAACTCGATTTCTCAGTGTATAATTGGACAAGAGCTATCATATCACACAATAAAATAGCTACACACATATACTTTGAATTATACTGGATCAATGGTTGCTCTCACTGAATGAACTTTATGCTGGTGTTTTCCAGGGAAATTTGAATCTTAAATTTTTGCAAAAAGTAACTGTTTTGCTTCAGAAGGAATACATATTTCTTGAGTACCAGTACCAGCGTAATCACGAAGTATCTACTGCGTACCAGTACAATTTCTACCTAGTTGGGAAGACTATAACCATGAATGGTATTTTATATAAAATTGAAATTTATACATATTGAAGAGTATGACATAAAAATATTTTTAAAGTCACTCATATGTGAGATTTGAAATAATACAAACTCATACTTCCCCCAGACCTCCAGGTTCTAAATACGTCAAGAATTAATCTTAAAATGGTGGGCCAAATGACTTGGGAACTGTGTTTAAGCTTTGGCCACATGGTGGCGCAACAGTAACAGATAAAAGAGAAGGACCCTGACATTCTTTGTCAGAACTGCTTCTGACTTCTGTGAAATGTCAGTTCTTATCAACTGCATAAAATTCTGTTTGATGTAATAACGACAGAGTGAGATTAGATACCACAGAAGGCTGCTACAGGAGAAATGTTCAGCATCAGCTTTTGTCAGTGCAAATGACAGTTGCTAAATATAGGGTCGCAATGTTTTTTTTTTTTTATGAGTCGGAATCGACTGGACGGCGGTGGATTTTTTTTTTTTTTTTTTGTTAAATATGGCAGTGTATCTAACAAGCAGAACAAAATATAAATTTACAGCACCTGTTAGTGCACCTGTTCCCTATCTCTAATTGTCAGTGGAAATATAACAATACGAGCTGTTTTCCTGCTGTACACAGACATCACTTTGTCATCTATCTCTTTTAGCATTTATATAAAGCCCCTAGACGGAGTATGGAATGTAAAGGAATAACTTGCCTATGTCTCAGACTGAACCTCCAAACCTGAATTTTGTACCGAGCGTTGCATTAGGAATTCAAAAACTATCCACCTGAAAAGGCATCTCAGAAAGAGCAAAATGTGAAAGTTATTTAAAGGAAAAAAAAATATGGAAAGAAGCTAAAGTCCAAAAATAGGTATTTGGTTAAATAAATTATGCTACCTTAGTTATGCATCAACAGTACGCCACTGTCATAAATAATAAGATAGAAACAGAAAACTATTAATGATGTTTACAAATAATATTAAGTGGGAAAAAAGTCAGAACATAAAACTGAATATGCACTACGGTTACAATCATGTAATAATCATATGTGGATAAAGATGAGAGGAAAATGCTTGTAATGTTCTAAAGTGACATTTTAAAAATTAATTTTAAGTCTCAAATGTTAACAAAAAATATAAATAGGTTCAACTTTCCTACTGTACAGTATGTATCAGAAGTCTTAGAAATATGCTTACTCTCTGGTCAGTAACCTACCTCTACAAATATATTCTAAGAAAATAATTTGCCTAATGTGTAAACACCGACCCAAGTGCTTAGCCACTGTACCAACAAAACCAAGAACAGCAAACCCTTTGCTGTTGAGTCGATTCCAACTCATAGCAACCAGATAGGATGGAGTAGAACTGCCCCACTGGGTTTCCAAGGAGCAGCTGGTGGATTTGAAGCACCCACCTTTTGGTTAGGAGCTGAGCTCTTAACCATTGTGCCACCAGGGCTCCTTAATTCTGACCAACGCTGTCAAAGATATGTTAGGATCAGCCTTTGGGCAGTGCTAACGAGAGGGTTAGAGATAGTCACAAGAGTCTTGTCTATGGGTGAGTCTCTGAAATTTGTCAGGTTTACAAAGAGAATATTAAAGCCCAATAAAGAACTAGGTTTTGGAATTGCTAACAACTGTTAATAGTTTAAACAGAAAGTAAACTTCTGGAAAAAAAAAAAAAAACAAACTTCTGAACTTACTGTAAATAAAATGCCTTTACAGGCTCCCCCAAACTCACACCACAGGAACCTCCAAGCTTTATGCTAATTGTAGCATACCTGCCAGCGTCCAGGCCCCAGCCCCCTGCAGCAGTATAGCCTGCCCCAGTGTGTCCTTGACAGGTAGAGTGGCAGCCCCCACCAACAGCCCCGAGGAGGAAGAACCAAAGAGAAGATCTTATGAAACAGCTGCAAGAAGCTATTATTTTACTGATAAAGGGGTGACAGAGTGAGCAGCACGGCAAAGGGCAAGGCTGCTCTCTGCAGTGAAACTGAGCTTTGGAAATGCTCATGAAGCAAATTCCAATGTGGTTAGACCCTGAAGCCACAAGGTCAGGGGTGGGCCAGGCAGCTGTGCTCTGGCCTCAGCCTGTAGCCTTTGATCTCAGCCAGGTGCCAGATAGTGGGGCTGGAGCAAGAGCAGAAGCCTAGATTGCAGTTGAGCCAATAGCTCAACAGCAAAACCACACCCAGTGGAAGCCTGGGACACAGAAGGGTGAAGTAGCACCAATGTGTAATGTTAAATACAGTGGTCTTACAACCTCGGATTCAACATCCCCAAGGCCCCTGCAAGTCTGGGTCAGGGACATTTGTACTTTGTTGAAGCGGGTATCGAACCAGGTGCAGGCTGTAAGGGTCACTAGCTGGTGGGTAGCTCTGCAGCTGCTTTCGGCCTGGCTCCGTTACTCTCCATGTACCTCTAGGAGTGCACTAACTCCTGAGGTGACAAATTCTGCCTTATTTGAAATATGTCCATTAGGTTAGAGGAAAAAACTGCTCAAAAAGGTAGGGTAAAATAAAGAATATTACCCGTGAGTATGGTGCTTTGTTAAAAAACTGTCTATATGAGACTAAAAGGTCAACAATTACTCTAAAACAAAGATGAGAAGATAAGGAAGCAGAGAAACAAGAGTACTAGAAATGAACAACTAGTACACGATTAAACAAAATGTTGACACATTGTGAAAAATGAAACTAGTGTCACTAAACAATTTGTGTAGAAATTGTCAAATGGGAACCTAATTTGCCATGTAAACTTTCTCCAAAACCATGATAAAATATTTTTAAAAGAAGAAGGGTAATTTTGGTGATAAGGTGCACAAAGAAACGAGTGACTATAACAAATGTGACTGAGAAGAAAGGCAGGGGCCTGAATGGTCATTCATGAGTTTGAGGGCTTTGAAGGTTTCAGGACATTCCTTAAGTAGGGAGGGTGAGCTGTTCACCTCGTAATGGACTACTTTCCCAGGTGCCCTATTCTAAGCAACAGCAAACTGTATCACTGAGTCACTGACATTTAACAATCAGTCTATTAGAACCAGAGTTTTGAACCAGCTCGATCTAATTGAGTCATGGCCAAAGAAGTAAAATTGGAACAGACTCACATTTTAAAAAGCACAATAAGTGGAACAGGAAAAATTATGGGTCAAAGCCCTGGAATGGGAGACTTGGAAGAGGTGCAGTGGGCCCCTTCAGGTGCCTGATGCACCTTTCAGGAGACTGGATTATTGCCAGGACTGTGGAGAGTGACACACATGCAAAGTGATGTGGGAGGCCACCATCTTTGAGCGGGGCACTGCTGTTTCTGACTCTGCCAGTCAAGAGATTTGGTTGCTATGCAATATGCATGCTGCCCTTGTTTTCTAAGAGGCAGGTTAAGTTTCTAGCTAGGGCTTCAACCCATAATTTTTCCCATTCTACTTCACCCACATCTAAAAAATTTGGGTCCACTCCGGTTTCAGCTCATCAGCCATGAATGAACCAGGCAGAACCAATTTGAAGCCCTGATTAGAATGTTCTGTTGGGATTGTAGCCAATAACTCAACTGCAAACCCAACTTCCCCTCATTTTTAAGTAACTTTTTTATCAAAATGTTTAATTCTAAAGGCAACCCAGGTGGATGTGACACAGGCAGCAACTGCCTGGTATTAGGAAACTGCAATCTAAGACACCCACAGCATCTTGGTTTGGAACTTAAACAGTGAGTTATTTCATAGTTTAAAAGAAGTCAGCTGCAAAAAAAACAATAATAGTAATTGTCAAAAAATATTTTCTGAAGCAGAAATAAGACCATGACATACTGTCAGATGTTTAACAAAAAAAAAAAAAAAGCAGGTCACAAAACAGTAAGAACACAGATTCATCTATTTCTACATCCACAATTTCTATATGTATCTTTAGCTGCATCTTTCTGAAATGATGTGCAGCAAGACATACAGTGGAGACTGACGAGACATTCCACGTCTTTGGATGCACATTCCTTGTCTGTGTAAGGTTATAGGGTAATTTTTATTTTTGCCCATATACACTTTCTAAATTTTCTAGAATGAACATGAATTACTTCTGTAGTATCTGATCAAACAATAAAAACAACAGTTTGAAAGTTAGTGGCTCCTCGTGGAGGGTGGATGAACCCCTGAAAATACTGCCCGAGAGAGAATCTTTAAACCTTAAGCCAAAAATATCCCCTGAAGTCATCTTAAAACTGAACAATAGTTTAGCTTAACTAGTAAAAAAGGTCTGCCTTGAGCATTATGCTCTTTTAAGAACTATCTATATAGAATCAAACTGACAACAGCAACTCAGAAGATTAGATAGGAACCTTAGGGGGCAGTGAGTTTATATTAATGACAGAGGAACAACTGAGTAAAGGAGGGTGAGAATGGTTGCACAACTTGAAGAATGTAATCAATGTCACTAAATTGTACACGTAGAAACTTGAATGGGTATATGTTTTGCTGTGTATATTCTCAAAAACAACAACAAAATAAATAAAATTTAAAGCAAAAAAAAGTTAGTGGTGTCCATTTACATCTAAGACTGGTTTAGCTCTCAATTACCCACCGATATTCTACGCATATTGGGTCTATGGGTTAATGCTGAAATGCAGTTATTGTGTGCTATTGAGTTGACTCCGAATCACTGTGACCCTGTATAATAGGGTAGAACTTCCCCATAAGGATTCCTAGGCTGTAATCTTTACGGGAGCAGATGGCCAGGTCTTTTCTGCATGGAGCAGCTGGTGAGTTTGAACTGCAGACCTTTCGGACAGTAGTTGACTGCTGAACAATTACACCACCAGGCTCCTTAATATTGAAATAGCAGCTTGTATCTCCAAAGGTGCTCTAAAACCATGCTTTATGAAGCAACACAGAAATAAAATAAACTTGGGATTTAATGAATAACAGAAGAAGCAAAGAAGGAAGGAAGGAAATAAGTAAATAAATTTAGGACTCAAATAGTGAAAGGGGAAGAGAACAGAAGGGAAGAAAAGTCAATCCCAATAGCTGTCTGGTGACCATGTGGCATGGTGTAGTATGCCCTGTGAAGGATCACAAAAGCAACATGAGCACATTGACAGGAACCCAGAACTCTGGAAAAGAAGCCAGCTTGGATGTGTAAGCAGACTGTCTTTCTGTTTAGGAAGGGTTTGCACAGGGAAGCTTCATAGAATGCACAGACCTTCCTAACAGTGACTTACACAACCCCCGACTGTGCTCCTGGAGTACCAACCTGGCTCCAGTGCATCATGTTTTGCACAGAAGTTCCAGCAGGAGAGTGTGTCAAATACACATCCACTCTAGACTGCAAAATAAAGATGAAAATGGGGTTAAAGCAGCATCAGCAATAAACATGTACCTTCCTTCAAAGCATTGCAAACCACAGAGCCATAATCTCAAATACATGAGATCAGGACCAGCGGCAAAATTTCTTAACCACAGATATGTTCTATGAAAACACATGCAGCCATGCAGAGTATATATGGAAGACCACAGAGCTGCACGGGTTCAGAGAACAGGTACTTTTACTTCCTTCTTCATGCTTTTCTGAATTTCCAAAATCTTACATAACCATCACACCTTACTTTTATCATATAATTTTAAAAAATTCCCTAGAGCCTTCATTCCAGAATTTTAAAACCTATTTTCAAAATGTAACACTAAAAACTATAAATATCTTTAGAAATATCAGCATATTGCTGGCCCACGGTTTATATTTCAAAAAAAGAAATACATTTAATACATATATACATATATACACACACACAAAAAAATACACACGCGTATGTATATTTACATGTATGAATACATATGTATATATATTTAAAAATATATAGCAATTCCAAATTCAAAAACACAGTAATTTTTAAAAAGAAGTCACTAGTATATAAATATTGCGAATTAAATTGTGACAGAGCTCCTCCTTCAGTAATTCCCATATAGGCACTATGTAGGAAATTGACAACCGCGTGCCTTACAATAGCAGCAAATGGTATTCTACGAATTTGCCAAAGTTGATGACACTTAAGAAGAGAGGATGGTGAGACTTCATCTCATGTACTTTGGACATGTTATCAGGAAGGACCAGTCCCTGGAGAAGGACATCATGCTTGGTAAAGTAGAGGGTCAGTGAAAAAGAGCAAGACCTTCAATGAGATGGACTGACACAGTGGCTACAACAAAGGGCTCAAACATAATGATTGTGAGGATGGTGTAGGACTAGGCAGTGTTTTGTTCTGTTGTACATAGGGGGTCTGCTATGAGTCAGAATGGACTAGATGGTGTCTAAGAACAACAATGATGACCCTTAAGTGACCCTTTAGAACACCAGTGAGGTTGTTCCCATCTCTCCCACATCATCCAATACAAATACATTCACAGATAAAATCACTGAAGGTTTAAAGCAAGTTTTACTACAAACATACATACCATATTCAAATTTCTCTCATTAAATCCACACAGAATAAACATGACATTTCCACACAACTCCTTCAGAACGACATGGGTACAAACATGGGTACTCAGCCACTTCAGAACTGTACTCTGAGGTAAAAAATTTTTGACTCCCAATACGTCCTAAAAAAGAAAAAGCCCAAGAATACTCTCAGTATCTCTTTCAGGTGCAAAGGTTTCCATGACCCACCTTAGAAGCAGAGACAGGTGGCCAGTATCTCCACTAATAACTCTAAGAGTGAAATGGCAAAACTAGGATTCAAACTAGGACACATATTTGAATGATTTACGAAGGCAAAAATCAGATTATTTTCCCCCAATGTTACAGATATGTATTTAAAATCCCCAAATGAAGAAAAGGACGCATGACCAAAGTATTTTACTGTGGACTTTTACAGTGGGAAAGGGCCTTAGTTGTCAATCAACCCAAGACCACCCCTAAATACTGACTCTAATGGATTAGGAACTTCTGAAAAGTAATGGAGGCTCAGTTGATTAGCAATGTCTACCAAAGGGATCCATCTAATCCAATTCTATGTATTATCTATGTGAGAGGTGAGTTGGCAAACTACAGCCCGTGGATCAACTGTGATCCCCTCCCTGTTTTCAGAATAAAGTTTCGTTGGTACACAGTCACACTCATTTCCTCACATATTATCGCTGGCTGCTTTTACCATGCAACGACAGAGTTGAGTGGTTTCAACAGAGACCCTATGGTCCACAAAGCTCGGTATATTTACTATCTGGTGCTTTACAGAAAAACTTTAGTCTATATCATTCCTGACCAATGGTCCCTGAGCTTGTGCTCAAATATTTCCGGGGCAATTACTACATCCCCAATAGTTTCCTTCCAAACTTTTGCAATAGGAAATAGGAAAAATATCTTCTTTACGTTGAACCCAACCAAATGTGCTCCCTTATAATTTACTTTTGCTCACGCCTAGCCTCTGAAGGATCAAGCAAGAGTGAAAAGTTTAAATGCCTACAAAGGCAGGCATGTCAGTATACATGAGTAAAGCTGTCAACGGAACATGTCACAGGCCTGTGATTAGGGAGTGTTGAGCAGTGTGGAGGAACTGGAAAGCTTATGCTTAGCCTAACGTGTGCAGCAGCTGTTTGCTCTGGCCTATCGCTATCCCGTAGGATTGCAGTGCACAGCTTCTTCTTTCTTTTTTTCCTAAAATTATTAGTCATCAAATTTTAATGATAAATATCCCACTTTTCTAATGGTGCAACATTTAAATTTTAAACATTGTATGGGCTGTATTCAGCACTCTACTAGGCAACTGTGGCCCCCCTATAGACAGCCTGTGTTACCTGTCAAATCAGTCTTTCATAAGACAATCCATTATGATCTAAAGACAGACAGCAGGTCTAATTTTCCTCTTCTCTGGACTAGTTGGGGAGAACAAGGAAGTCAACACAGTAGGTAGAAAAGGTCATGCAACATAAAAAGGCATCATTTTTAGAAGTCCTGGCTTTGAGTTTACATAAGGTCACACGGGATAGTTGCACATGTATTTGAGGCTGTCCACTAAAATAAAAAAAAAAAAATTTTTTTTTTCTTTACTAAGATCAAGTTAATAGGATGATGCATCAGTGACCTAAGTCACAATAAATCAAACTTTCCTTTTGACTGCCAAAGGACACACAATTGACTCTGTACTGAGGCACTGCTACGCAAATACTAACGCGGTAAATGCCCCTGAGAACTACATCAAGGCAGGGCCGCGTATACAGATAAAGAAAAATTCATCTCACACATATACAGGCCCACCACGTCAGCTTTGGGTTCTTTATAATTTACACATTTGTACTTTGAGAAAGGATTAGAGGGCATACTCAACTTTCATGGCAGTAACACGTCAGAGCAACTGATCAAAGGTTTTATGAACATTTGCACATTCACTTTGTCACTCTCCCGGATGCTACAGAACAGTTATCTGGAACAGCGGGTCCCCAGTACCAATCGGTTTAGCCTACATCAGACTCACGTAGGGTGCTCTGTAAAAACACAGACCCTTGGGCCCTACTCCAGATTTAACAAAACGCCATCTCCAAGGGCAGGGGGTAGGATTTTATGTTTTTACAAAGCCATTAAATCAGAATCTCCGAGGACTGGGGCACATCAGAATTCTGACTGTTACGGAGGTCCTCCAGAGTGGGGGAGCAGATTGTTCAGAAACTGCTGGTACGAGTTTAAACTGGTGAAGCCACATTGAAAGGCAGAATGTATGAAACTAAAAATGCACATTCCCTACGATGCACCACTTTCACCTTCCCATATCCACTCTAGGGAAATAAAAAAAGGGCACAAGGAGGCTACATTGACACTGACACAGCAACAGCAAATTAGCAACAGCCTCAGTGCCCACCATAGGAGGCTGCTGAAATAAACAGTAGTTCCTGTTAATGGGAAACTTACTACGAAGCAGTTAAAAAGCACGTGTTAGAAGATTCCGTATTAACATGATAGCTCTGCAAGAGTGAAAAATATAATCTGCAGGGCGATATACATAGTAGGGTACTGTTTACATTAAAACAAAACAAAACAATATATTTGCTAACTGCAAGGTCAGCGGTTCAAAACCACCAGCAGCTCCACAAGAGAAAGATGTGGTAGTCTGCTCCTGTAGAGATTTACTGCCTTGGAAACCCTGCTGGGTCGATATGAGTTGGAATCAACTGACAGCAGTGGGTAGAATTTGGGTACATACGTATGTGTGTAAATTCACGAGGACTACAGAAAAACACCCCAAAATGAACACTATGCTTAATCTGGGGTGGGGGGAGACTAGGAGAAGGTTTGATAGTTGAGGGGTACTTTATTTGTAATCTTTGAATTGTTTATAATGAAAATTGATATATCTATTACCCAACTTATCGAAAATAAATTTGGTTAGAGGTGGCTACATCTTATCTGCATGTTCTGGTCACTGGTACACAGCGTCCCACCTTGTGTGAGAGTCAGGTTCTGAGGTCACAGTATAGTCCATATTCCCCCTGAAAGCCTTTTAAATAGCCCATGTGATATGTTATACCTGATTTTGTGTGTATATATCCCCATACACAATTACATATATAAAGTTATATACATGTGTTTTATACACTACACATTTATTTCTATACATATATACATATACACACATACATACACAAACACATGTACACATGCGTGTGTGTATATTACGTATATAAATAAATGCATAATGTGTAAAACATATACAACATATGCATAATGAACCATGTGGCATCAGCTGGCTCTAAATTCCCCCTCATGAAAGCTGTTCCTTCCTTGAATACAGCTTGGGGGTCTCACAGCTTTAGAGCCATGCCCTGCAGAAGTTACTGGCTGTGTTTAATAATAGCAGTGTCTGTACATCCTCCATGTGGCTAGGGATGGGCATGTAGGAAGATCAGATTTCCAGTCTCTCATCTCCTGCCTACTCAGTGCACATGCTCACTATGTGGAAAAAGGGCAACTTTGAGAACTTAAATTATTTTCTCCCAGACTTCCTTGTGCTCTCTTTGTGTGATGGGTGGAAAGTTAACTGGCATTTGACTGCGATGTGGCTCCTGTGTACGTGGACGACACACCTTCCCACCTCCCCAAGACCTGGAAGCAGGAGTGAAGGGGGAAAGGAAAATCTAGAGAGAGGTGAAACCCCATTGTTCCACTGACAGCAAAACACAGGAGAGGAAGGCACAGGTTCTCCTCTCACTGGCCAGTTTTTCAGGTTTGAAAAGGAAATTTGTGGGGAGAAGGGTGGAAGGGGGATCCAAATACCTTAAAGATCAAGTCTGGAATTTGTGCTAATTTGATTAGAGGGCTAGTAGCAAACTGGAGTGAAACCACAGGAGCCAGGGCAAAAAACATTTTAATCCTTTTGGCCAGCTCAGGGATCCGTGAAAATGCTATAAAACCTGTGGAAACAAAAAGAAGATAATAGGAATCCCATCTCCTGAGATTTCTTTCTTGGAAAAAGCAAGGGTGGTCCTTCTTGTTACCCCATAGTCTGAAAACCATGCAAGTCACGCTGAGGTAAAGAGGCAAAACACTTGAAATGGTACCTTCTGAACTTCTATGTACGAAAACACTGAATTTGATTAAACTACTTAATCAAGTTATTTGTTAAGGGCTTGTTTCAAACCTCAACCTAGTTGTGCACTGGAAGAAATCCAGGCTGTGAGAACCAGACCTTCTCTGTTCCTTTAGCAATGTGAATTGTGCAAAGGTAAGACTGCATTCCCAACAGCTCCACTCACGTCTACTACCCCTCTCCTCCTCCCTAAGACTCACTTACACATGCATTCAATTAATCATCAATGGCTCAAAAGGAACATTTAGGATCTCCTAGTTTTAGGAAACCCTGGTGGCATAGCGGTAAGAGGTATGCTGTTAACCAAAAGGTCAACAGTTCAAATCACCAGGTGCTCCTTGGAAACCCTACGCGACAGTTCTACTCTTTCCTGTAGGGTTGTTATGAGTCGCAATCGACTCTACGGCAACGTGTAGCAGTAGCTTTAAAATATATTTTATCTTCCTTTCAGGTCACTTCCTGCCTTAAACTTGGCCCCACACAGGTGGACAAGTCATGGAAGGAATATCAATGAAGAAGAATACTTAATTTTGTTCAGGAGAAATGAACGTGTGTCCAAGCTGCTTTTGGTTTAGTCTCTCAAATCAGCAGAGTGTTTGATGGCAGTAAAACCTCAAAACCCACTGCTGTTGAGTTGATTCCGACTCACAGTGACCCTATACAACAGAGTAGAACCGCCCTATAGAGGTTCCAAAAAGCACCTGGTGGATTTGAACTGCTGACCTTTTGCTTAGTAGCCATAGCACTTAACCACTACACCACCAGGGTTTCCAATGGTAGTAAGGGTGAGGTAATTTATCTACATACACACACACCATATATATTCAGACACTTAAAAGACCCAAACATTCATGCATTTGATATAGCAATTCTCCTTCCAGTAATTTATTCTAAGGAGACCTTACGACATGAGCATAAAGGCATTAGTTATAGCAAACACTAAAAGGGAGAATTAACTAAACGATGGGACAGGACCCTAACCCCTTATCAGAAACCCTTATTTGGTAAAATTGTGAGCAATTTTTATTTTCTTTGAAACTTTGCTAAATTTTCTAGATTTCTTTACAATGAACACACATTACTTTTATAATCAGCATAAACGTAAATATGGATATATTTTTTAAAAACTTTTTAAATAAAGTATAACCTGGCATCCTTGTAAATAGTTTTATTCCACTTAACTTTAAAAGTCAATGTATTTTCTCGTTTAAAGTCTCTAAAGTTAAAACGTCTTGTTTTCCATCGTCTCACATCCCCATATTGCTTAACTAGGAAAATATATAATAGAATGTGGTTTACATTCATTCCTTCAATTTCAAGAGAATCATCCACCATGTTTATTCATTAATATTAAAGTCTAAATTTCCAGAGAAAACCAACTATTACACCAGAATTCCTTGTCCTATTCATTATTTCTGCTTGACATTAAAAAAAGAAATTTGAATTAACGTTTCTTTTAACTTCACTTTTTATGAGCAAATGCAAACTTGGCAATAAAGATATCAGATCAACTTTCAATCTTTATTACATACCTATAGTGGCGCCTTGAGAATGACCCAGATAATACAACTGTTCTTGGCCAGTTTTATTCAGAATGAAGTTAATTGAAGCTGGTAGGTCATAATCTGCCATCTCATCAAAACGGTAATCAAAACAAGGAATCTTTCATTGGATTATTACATACAAATAGAACAGTAAACAAATAAGAAGTGTGCAGTCTGATGAATTATGACAAATTGAACACATGTGGGTGAAGCAACCCTGAGCTCAGGAAACAGAACATTACTGAAATTCCAGAAGCCCCCTTGATTCCCTTCCTGTCGTGTTCCCAAAGAGAACTATTACCCTTTGGTTTTTCACATCACAAATTAGTTTTATCAGTTTTTGAGCTCTTCTATAAATGCGATTGTACAGTATATACGTATGTGTGTGTGTATATATATATATTTATTGTTGTTTTTAGGTACCGTCGAGTCGGTTCTGACTCACAGTGACCCTACTATATTCAACAGAATGAACACTGCCTGGTCCTACACCATCCTCACAATCATTACTATGTTTGAGCCCAGTGTTGCAGCCACTGCATCATATATATGTGTATACACACACACACACATACACACATGGTATATATTCTTCTGTATCTGGCTTCATCCATGTTGGATAAATCACACTTTATTTATCCTTTCCATTGCTGACGGGCATTAGGGTAATTTCCAATTTTTCACTATCACAAATAGTGTTACAATAAACATTCTTGTACGTGTCTTTTGGCAAAAGCTTTCATTCTTGTGTTTCATGTCTTTAGTCAGGCACTGCCTTGACAAATGGGAAGCAAGTCTGGAAGAATCCATAGTGTGTACCTGCTCTAATATTTGGTACCGGACACAGAGCTTGGAACCCATGCAGATGTATGAGTGTGCATGTGTATGTGTTTGTCATCAGGGGATTGGATAAGTCAACTGTTACTGGGCATTCACCATGTCTCAGGCACTATGTACAAGGCTCTTTCCATGTATCCTCTCCCTTAATACCCCCAATAACCTGATGATGTAGGTGTTTATTATCCCCATTTTACAAATAAGGAACTGAGGAACAAATGAACATTATGTCACATGTTCAATGTCACACAGTTCTTAACTGGCAGGGCCAGAAGTAAGAGACAGGAGAGGAGAATTTCAGAGTTGAGAATTTCTGAAAGAAGAAAAGTGAAAATTTGAAGTACATGTGTATGTAGGAGGGGGGGAAGGTTATGGGACAAAACCTGCCCAGTAGCTCCCAAACCTCCACAAATGCCAAAGTAACTCAAAAATTACTCAATTCCCAATAGAATCTAGTTCTCATAATGTAACCACTTACTTAAAATTTCCCCTACCACTATTCATTCAATTCAATTCCTAATGAGGTTTAAAACCCTTCAAGAAATATCATTTTCCCTCTCCTATGATCTCAGAGTTACTCATCTACCTGCCGCCACAGCTGGAATTCTCATCTGTCTGCAATAAAAGGATTAAGGAAATAGAACCAAGCTGTTACCAATTCAAATATACCTGAAGGCCCAGAATTCATCCTGAGACACCGAGAGGGTTTTGTGTTTCCGAGACCAGGTATTTCCCCTGCTGTTCCCCATCCAGACATCAAAACCGGCATCTGCAAGGATGAAGCCCAGGCTGTTGTTGGCAAGGTTTGTGATCCAGTTACTGGCATCCGCAAGCAAGCCATGCTGTAGATACACAACTTGTTTGGGGCCTGTAAAACATACATGTTTAGGAGTCAGCAGCACCACGCTTCAACAAAACATGATACGTTACTACACTGATAATTCATATAAGATTCCACCACATATAATGAAACAGAAACAAATTAAAATACTGGCCAATGTACTCCTATAAAACATCAGTAAAGAATTTCTTTAAACACTGCTGGCAGGGTAATATTGAAATTAGACCAATTTTTCATGTCTAGTAACAAGACACACTGGCTTAGGCATCAAAGAAAAAAAATTAATATATTTTCACAATAACTTTCAAAATGTTTCTGCAATTTGCTCTAGTAATTTCATTTCTCACAAAGTACCCTAACAAAACAAACCAAAAGAAAGAAAAGATCACACACACACAAATTCATAAACAAAAACATGAATCTGTTTTTTCTTCATCTGTACCTGGGACACTGTGATGTGGCGGAAATAACATATACTTAGGAGCCAAAGAAGGAGCCCTGATGGTGCAGTGGTTAAGTGCTCTGCTGCTAACAGAAAGGTCAGTGGTTTGAACTCACCAGTGCTCCGCAGGAAAAAGATGTGGCAGTCTGCTTCCATAAATATTACAGCCTTGGAAACCCTATAGGATAGTTCTACCCTGTAGGAGCCCTGGTGGCACAGTGGTTAAGCATTTGGCTGCTAACAGATAGGTTGGTGATTTGAACCCATCAGCCGTTCCATGAGTGAAAGATGTGGCAGTCTGCCCCTGTAAAGATTTACAGCCTTGGAAATCCTATAGGGAAGTACCTCTCTGTCCTACAGGGTCATTATGAGTCAGACTTGATTCGATGGCAATGTTTTTTGTTGTTGTTGTTGTTGTTAGGAGCCAAAGAAACCTGTGCTCAGGTGGTTTACATAGGGCTGAAATCTTCAGTCATTCATTAAATAAGCATTTATTGAGCACCAACTATGTGCCAGGATTCTTCTCAGCACTGAGGATACACCAGAGAATAAAAGCAGGAGGGAAAAAATTCCGCCCTCATGAAGCTGATGTTATACAACCATGAGCTTTAGAGTCAGACAAACCTGAGTGCGTAGATCACAGGGAGAGAGCAAAGCAGTCCAGTGTATGTGGAAGAAGAAGGGGCGGGACTGGGGTGAACAAACCAAAAACCAAACAAACCAATTCATTGCTACCTTACAGGACACAGTAGAACTGCCCCATAGGGTTTCCAAGGAGCGGCTGGTACATTCGAACTGCTGATCTTTTAGTTGGTAGCTGAGTTCTTAATCACTGCACTACCAGGGCTCCAACCATTTGTTAAAAAGGACATCTTTAATAGGGGAGTGGAAACCAAAGGCACTTTTTCTCTAATCCTTCTTGTTTGCTTGGGTTCCCCAACTCCTCACTTCAAGCTGAATATAAAAGCTCAGTGAATAACATATATAAAAGATGGCACCGGTGGGATGAGCAGATGGGGAAGACAGAGTGAATCTGTATGCTTCAAAAAGCTAAAATTTGGAGGATTTGGAGCTAAGAACCTCAGGGAGTATTGCAGACAACATTGTTTTCTCATGGCAAATGCCAGCGGGTGAGGGAAGAGGTTCACTGAGAAAGGTAAATGCTATGGCCTGACAAATGGCATGGCCTTAATTAATCATCCTGAGGCCAGTCAGCTCTGTCCTATCACAACATCCATTCTTTGAAGACTTTTTCTAAAAACCTGGTGTATTTTAAACAGTGTTGTTGTTGTTGCGTGCCGTCGAGCCGATTCTGACTTGAAGCGACCCTATGGGACAGAGTGGAGCTGCCCCACAGGGTTTCGTAGGCTGTAGTCTTTACTGAAGCAGGCTGGCATACCTTTCTCCTACAGAGCTGCTGGTGGGTTTCAACAGCTGACCTTTAGGTTAGCAGCCAGGCGCTTAATCATTGCACCACCAGCGCTCCTTCTAAGCGGTGTACTAGAGAAAAAAAAAATCAATCAAGGGATTCAAAACACGTTACGTTTTGTGTAAACCTTTATTGCTGTCTACTTTGTTATTAGCCACTCCACTAGGTGCTGGGGACACAAAGATGAGTAACCCACACTCCACACCCCAAAGAACTCCATTCTAGTGGAAGTGCAGACACATATTTACCTTCTAGCCCAGCACAGAAAATGCCAGACCACCACCTAGGAAAGCCCAGAGGAAAGAGAAAGTCATTCCGCCAAAGGGAGAAATATATCTGGGTATTTAGTAGGTAAGAGACAGGCTTTTCCCAAAAAGAATCCTAGGGAAGAAACAGGAGCCCACAGACCTGAGGCTACGCCCCAGGCCTCCACAGGGTTGGACCCCAGAGCACACATTAAAAAGGTCCCTGCATGAATGTGATGCTCACCCAGGTTGGGGAACCGCAGGTAAGAAGTTCATTGCCTTATCTAACCTGGGGGTGGAGGAATATGAAAGACTTTGTGGAGGGTTTATCCTTCCAGGCTGGGCTAATTTTATGAACAAAAGGGTCCCTCAGACGAAGGAGATGAAGTAGATATCACCCACTGGGCCTCCGGGACCAGTGACTCCATTAAGCACGATGGGTCACCAACAAACAAAATATTAACAAATCTTGGGGTGGAAAACCTTTAAAAAGTGGGTGCTAAAGTGCCTGCTCCTTTCCTCTGCATAGAGTGCATATGAGAGAGTGCCAGAATAGATAAGGGCACTGGAAAGAGACCAAACCCCCGTCTGTGGCTACCACCAAGTGGAAAAAAGAAAGGTACATCGTAGTTCTTTCACATCCCACCACCAAGTGAGGATTTAAGGATTTGCTGGAAAAAGAAGTTGCTCTTTGGGATGGTTAAACCTACCGCCATTCACATCTTCCAGTGAATTGTTTTCATCAGATTTCTTTTCAACTCGCTGCTGAGAGAAGCTGACTGAAATGATTGCTAGCTATTATCGGGCACCTATTTTTTTTTTTTATAAGCTCTAGATGCTGAAAGTGCTCTACAGTGCCGCAAATCCTATGAAGTTGGTTGAACTAGAACTAGTAAGTGAGGGAATTGGGATTTGAACTCAGGTATGTCTGAACCCAAGATCATGCCCTTAACCACTCTGTTATGGGGAAAGGTGAACAAGAGAGAAGTCATTCTGGAACATACAGAAGTTCCTCAGAGAACGATAAGCCAAAGGGGCAAGCTATTTTGGAGGGATTTGGACCAGGAACTTGAAATCAAGTAATACCTAGTAGATGGAAGAGATAAGGCTAGGAGGCAAGGATACCAAACTCAACCTTGCCCACTAAGGCAGTTCTCAGGACCAGCCCATTCAGTATCTCCAGCATCTTGAGGTCTGATTTGTCTGAGCAACAAACCAACAAGACGGGGACGAGGGCTGCCTTCCCAGCTCATGCCCTAGAGCTGGCTTGTTTATCCCAAACTGGCTCTAGGAGGGTTGGGGACTGAGGGCAAGGCCTAAAAGGTCCATTTCTTGGCCCAAAGGAGGGAAGTAGCCTCATCAAGATCAGGTAGTAACACAGAACCGGTAAAGATCTCAGTGATGTCCTGTCACAATGCTACCCCACTTGATAAGGCCCAAATGTGGGTAGAAGCGAGGTAGGCATTACTCAAGCTCTGAAACTGAAACTGCTGAGCTCACAGTCCCACAGAAGGAAGATGCCTGGGCGGGTAGGGAAGTTCCTCCTGCTTCCCAGAATCTTGGCCTTCTTGGCCAGCTCATTGTGTCTGAACTGGCTTCCACTACACTCTAAAGGGCGGTGAGAAACCAGCTGAGGTCCAGGGGAAAACCCCAAAGAATAGCAAGCAGTGGGTCAAGAGTCATGACAAAAAGAATGGGTGTTAGCAACAGACAGACCTTGGCTCTTACCAAGACACCTGCTATAAAGCCTTGTAGGAGTTACACAGCCTCTCTAAAGTACAGATGTCTTTTCCTAAAGTGGAGATGATAACAGTATAGTGCCTGATACACAGTAAAAGCTCAAGAAATAATATTGTTGTTGTTGTTAGCTGCCATCAAGTCGACCCTTACTCATGGTAACTCCATGTACAAGGGAACAAAACACTATCTGGTCCTGCACCATGCCCATGATCTGTTGCAGATCAGACCATTGTGATCAACAGAGTTTTCACTGGCAGGTGTTTTGGGAAGTAGATCACCAGGCCTCCCTTCCTAGCCTGTCTCAGTTTGGAAGCTCCACTGAAACCTGTTCAGCATCAACATGCAAGCTTCCACTGACAGACAGGTGGTGACTGTGCATGAGGTGCACTGGCGGGAAATCAAGCCCAAGTCTCCCACATGGAAGGAGATAACTCTACCAGTGAACCACCAATGCCCTCCAAGAAAGAACACCCGTTGTCGTCAAGTTGATTCCGACTGATAGCGATCCTACCAGACAGAGCAGAACTGGCCCATAAGGTTTCCAAAGATCAGCGTGTGGATCTGAACTGCTGACCTTTTGGTTAGCAGCCAAGCTCTTAACCACTGTACCACCAGGGCTCCCCAAGAAATAACAGCCACTGCCTTTCTGCTCTCCCTCCCCTTCTTGGCCACCACAAGCCTCTCCTTAGCTTGCACTATGGCATCTTGAGTTCACAGAACTATACAGTGGGCAAAATATTGGGAAATTATCTAGCTCTGGTCCAAAACGCTCACTTTATAGGAGGGAACAGAGCAGTCCACAGAAGGGAGGTGCCTGGAGGCAGACGCCCAGCCACAGATGACATCCTCATGACCTGTCCCCCACACATGGCTCTTTCTACATTTCTGACTTTAGCACTTCTGCCCTCCGTAAACAAACCCTGACATAAGCACCTTCCTCCTTTCCTTAGAGTTTAGAACACATTCCCGTCATGGGGGACTGGATGCTGAGGAAGCAGACATCAGAGACCATGGGCAAATCCATTCCGATATTTAAAAAAAAAGAATAGCAACAACAGCTTCCATTTATACTGGGCTGCACAGGCCTTATTTCATCTAATCCTCACGACAACCTATGAAGTAGAAAGTTTTATTCTTCTCATTTAACAGATGGGAAAAATAAAACTTAGGTTAATAAATTTCCAAGGTCACATGGCTGGTTAAAGCAGTAGAGCTGAAACTTACACCCAAGGCTGGCACTGTCAGCATGCTCACACTTCACCACAGGCCAAACCGCCTCTAATCTCACCCACCACTGGAAACCCTCAAGTTGGGTTTGTGGGTGCCTCTTGGCCCAGGAGTAGGGAAATCTTAACCCAATGTGGCCTTGAGCAAGGAACACAATAAACTGTCAATGCTTTGCTCAACCCAGTCTCAGGAGGCTCCAGGGCTATAGGTGCATTCTCAGATAAAATCAAACACAGAGCTTGAGGGATTATCAAATAAATGAGTCAGAAAAGGCTTCTATCCTCGCAGAGCTCGTGGTCTCACGGGAAAGACAGAGGTTACACACATCATCATCTACATAATAAGCTATTGTTTATTGTCTTAACTGCTATGAAGGAAGCTCACAGGAACTATGAGAATACGTAGCCAGGGGCTTGCACTCGTTAGTGTGAGTGGCCAGGGAAACGCTCCCTGAAGAAGTGGTGTTTAAGCTGAGGACAGAGGAGGAGTAAGAGTGGTTAACCAGAAGGAAGGGAAGCTACACTGGAGGCTGGGGAGAGGGGGGTGTGCAGGGCAAGCATCTCTTCCTTCCCACCCTGTCTCTGCTCCAGCCCCAACCTTTAAAAAGAGAAGATAAATTGTACAGTTGACACTGACTTATGTTGCTAGTCTAGGCAAAGGGTCTCAATGCAATCCCCTACAAAGCCCACCATCAGAGCACCAAGGGAGCCTGGACGTAAGCTCAGTTAACTTAGTCACCAAACTCAGGCACTGATTAATGAACTCACATCTGCCCAGTGCCACCTGGGAGGCAAGGAATTACATCCCAGCTTACCAAGGCCAATGTGTGGCTTGTGAGAACACTGTTATTTAGACAAGAAGCGGTTTCTTTAGAAAAATGACATGAAAGACAAGAACAGAAGCCAGTCAGAATCCTAAAACAAACAAAGCAAAACACAAGACAGGCCAATGACTTTTCCTTCCAAAGACTTAGCTCACAAACCATCTTTTGAATTTTCAATTATTGCCCAAAAAGTTCAATGGGCAGCCCCTGGGGAATCTTTACTAAGGCTATAGCTCAAAAGTCCATTTCTGCATGTCAGAGGCAGTTATTCCAGGTCTTCATACCCCAAAATACCCCCTTGACCCCTAAGGCCATCAGACTGTCTTTCGTATCATTTCTCAGACACAAATGTGTCACGCCTGGTGCTTGATTTAATGACTAGACAATTTCTAGTTGGGCAAGGAGTAAATCTGCCTGGTGGATGCTGCTGTTTTATATATTTTAGGCAAGTAAACCCAAGGCTAATGTGTATTTTCTCATCTTAGTCACATCAAATATTGACTTTCATGAGACCAACTTGTCCAACAGGCATCACATAACGCTGCAGCTCCAATTGAAACAACCCATCTGGAGTCAAACTGGCCGGGCCACTATCCTTGGACCTCAGGCAAATCCCTTTCCCTCTTTGAGCCTGGCTGTCTCACTCAGTAAAATGAGGCTGCTGATCTAGAACACAGGTTTCCAAACCCAAGGATTTTATCTTGGAATCACCGAGGGAATGTGTTAAAAATACAAGTTCTCCAAATGGCTGGCCAGACAGGGATCTGAGATCCTTCTAGCACTAACATCCCATGACTCTGAAATAAGGCTGAGCACATGAAAACAAAACCACTTCCCTGTAAATGATTGATTTTTTAATTCCTTTTGCCCTTGAGGAGCTAGGGCAAAGCAGAGGTACCTCAACAGCTGATAGAAAAGACTACTTAACATTGAGGAACCGCTTGGACGCCATAGCTTGCCACGTGCTTCTTAAACATGCCTTGTAAGCTATCTAGTTAGCAGAAGTTTGGCCACAAATAGGCAACTCACTGTCTAAATCACACGGCTCACCTCTGGGTCCAGAAACTCTAAAACTATGTATAAAATGTGTGTGCATGCATGTATCTATTTTATTTTGCTGGGGAGAATTCTGGTCCACTGCCTTTGTCAGGTTGAGAACCCCTGATTCTGAAAAGTGCCCTGACAAAACCAAGCACAGGGCAGAGTGCTGGTGGTTGCTCCAAGGGTTCCAAAAGTGACAAGACATAGCCTCTGCCTTCAAAGAATTGCTGCAGGGAGGGGTGGTAGGAGGGAGAAGTATACAAATGAGTCAACCCCAAGGCAGAATAAGAGAAACAACTCAAGAGGGGTGTTAGCAACCAAGGCATTTGGGAGTTCAGAGGAAGGGTGTGGTTCCTTCTCGCTCAAGTAATGAGGGGGAGACGGCCTGATGTAAGCTGGGCCTGGGAAGGCTAGAAAGAATTGTATTTCAAAAAAGGATAGACAAGTGAGGATGGTGGGCAGGGTGAGCATCATTCCAGAGATATGTCACCAGCTGAGGTCCCAGGAGAGTTTAGCAAAGAGGAAATGATTCATTTGGATTCAGGAATGCCAGAGAGTAGCCCCTCAATACTTACTCATTTAACAGGCCCAATTTCACCTATACCATTTGTAATTTGGCTATGGCACCCAATGCAGGTGATAAATGTTTCTTAGATAATGGGTAAACACAGCTGGTAACCACTCCTCCAAAATCTGGTGAGAGGGTATTCTTACCCCATTTTACAGATGGGGTCAACAGAGACTTTATAGCCTGTAACTGTAATCAGACATCTGGGGAATTATGATGGTCTTTGCACATATCCGTGGTGAACTTCAAAGGTCTGCTATTGTACGGAATGGGGGAGAATGGTATACGGAACAGCCTGAATGACAGAATATTCAATAAAGATGTGTATCTTCATTCATCAGGCCCCTGAAGCTTGCTGAATGGCAGAATCACATGATTACGTCTGGGCTTGGAGAAGCTTAATCAGGCAAAACCATATAGGATGAATGAGAACAGGGAGGCTGGCAGAGAGAAAAACAGGTGGTAGAGCTTCTAACAGAACACAGGCAGGGGAGTTAGACGGCCCATTCCTCTGTTCATAAAAAGCCTCCAAGTGAGGTTATGAATACTGTCAGAGAAGCCTTCTGCAACAGGACTAAAAAATGTTCATCACATGGCTTTAAATTGGAGTTCCATGTTCAATACGATACAGAAAAATGAGTAATGTTTTCATGCATCTTGTAATTGTCCTGTAAATAGTAGAGATGTACGGCATTTTCGTGTGTGTTAAAAGCATTGATTTCAGAAATTATAGGCAGATTGATTTCTCATACTGCTGTTTCGAAATTCTCTTTTTCTAATATACGGGGCTCCTCAAAAACGGAAATGGCTTAAGCCTCTCTCAGTTCTGAGTTTATTTCAAGAGCCCAGTTAAAGGTTAACAAGAGCCTAAGCTAGGGGGACGGCCTGGGAAAGCAAGGAAGAGAGGGACAGAAGCTGCATGGTCTGAGCAGCAAGGAAAGGACTTCACAAAGCTACTTGGGGATAAGAGTCAAGGATGATTCTGCAGTTTCCAGTCTAGGTCATTAGGAGGCTAACTGCACTATTAATAGAGGGAAAAGTTAGGGAGGGTGTGGGTAGGACGAGAAGATGAGTTCCACATTGGGTTGTGGGTTGTTTTCATTTGTCATTAAGTGGGCCAAAGTACCACTACCAGCAACACAATAAAGATCCTCATTCCCAAGCTCTGCCCCAGACCATGGAAACAAGCCATCGAAGAAGCACTAAGGCAGACTTTAGGAAAAATCACAAATTCCTTTAGCTAACTGAGTCACTCATATAAGAAGTTTCCTTCAAAACTCCCCTCCGAGCTTAGCTCATAGCAGGTGTATATGAAATTGGTACACACGGATTACTCTTAAAAAAAAAAAAAAAAAGGAAGGGAACCAAGACGGTATGCTCACTCTGGCATAAAATGTTTTGCGTGTTTTACACAGAAGAAAAACTAGAAGCCCTTATGCAACTCACCACTCATTTTGTAACGTTATAAGAAGGAATCTTAATAGCATGTCTATGTGCAAGAGTTAGAAATTAAATTTCAAGAACTCCATTGGCTCTCTTAGCCACTTAAGGATTATTAAAAACCCTATCAAAGCTAGAATTTATGTGATAAGAGAAAATAGGTATATCAGATTAAGGAAAAGCAAATCAGAGAGTGATACGGAGCTCACATTAACACAGGTTTTTAAGTTTGCTTTCAAATCGATGGCAGTGGGTTTGGGTTTCAATACTTTGGGAAGGAAATGGGGCAAAAGAAGACCCTTAAAAGGCCCTTATAAAATTTTAACTGAAGAATAAATATTTAGCCAATTACCTTAAATCTCAATTTTCCAAGGAAAGTTTCTAGAAACAAAGTGTTTAAAAATAAGCTACATCTGGAGAGATGACTGAATAAGGATCAGATCTTTACTCTGATACCTCTTTAACAATTTCAAGTAGCCTGTCTAGAAATTGCTGAATCTGCACTGGAAACCAGTTTTGTTTGAATTCCAACATGAGGGAGAAAAAAAAAAAAAAATGTATACAGTGAAAACTGTGAGGGCCAGAACTCCGTGGAACTGCCTTGCTTTTCTGGGTCTTGCAAGTTTTCACCTTTGACGGTACAATCACTTTTCTATAGCTTACTATTTAGTGAAAAATATTTCATTTTCCTTCTCTGACAGGCTTCTGCCTTACACAAGTTTTGGCTTTAGCAGGTTTTACTGTGCATGTATGTGTATTTTTTTTTTAAAGTCAAAGCTACAAGAACTTTCATCTATTCCTAGTGAGAGTATTATCAGGACAAGCTCATATAGAAAGCAATTTAACAATATCTATGAAAACCACAAATGATCTGTCCCAAAAATTCTATTGCTGGAAATACACCTTGTAAATAAATTTGAACACATCTAAGGTTAAGTACTGAACTATATTTGCGAGAAGGCTGTCCATTAATAGGGCACTTTCTAAATAAACCAAGATACAGCTATATAGTGGAATACTGTGTATCTCTAGAAATCAATGTTAAAGCACTCGATGTATTATATGGAAGGATCTACAAGACAACGTGGAAAAAAATCAAGGAATAAAACAGGGTGCATTATAGGCCACATTTTGTATAAACAGGGAGGGACGGGAAAATAAGAATTTATGTTTGTATTTGCTTTTATATACATAAGGAGATTCTGGAAGGAAATATAAGAAATTGAGGAGACTGAGAATGAGACAGGAGAGAGGTATTTTACTGTGTCTTTTTATTCTCTTTGATTTCTAAACTAAACAAGTACATTACCTATTTATAAAACTGAACATATTTTCAAATAGTAAAAGCTATCTAACTAAATGTTCAAAACATTCCATTAAATAAGATGCTTCCTTGTAACAAAGAAAGCAGAGGTTTTAGCATAACTTCAAACAATCTGACCTTAGAATCTTTAAGCAAAACATGAAATTAGATGACTCTTGTCCTTACTTCTTTAAAGAAAAAGTATTATTATATGCCTTGCATGAAAACAAAACTTTTAGTACTTTGGTCTATAAATAATCCCATTTCAATGTCTTCAAGTTAAATGTGAACTTGGTAATGGCCATAAAAGCCAGCTGAATTCCAGGAATGCGGTAATTTTTAAGAGCTTTCCTGGCTCCCCACAGAAAACACCATACCTTTATCAGAGTGCTTCTGCCTCCCGTGAGGGATTCGCTGAAGGCAAAGAATGTATCCATCTTCCGTCTCAACTAGGTGCTCCTCACTAGGCAATCCCCAGTGAGAGATAATTTCACTCTGTGGAAATAAAGAACAGTGGAAATTGTATGAACAGAATCTGACAAGATCTCCCACATTAACGAGCAAAGGAGAAAACAAAATGTCAATGACATTCTCCAAACTTTAAGAAATCAATCGTGTTACTGAAATTTTAGTCTGCTAAATCTAGTAGACAACACCCATTACAAAGGTAAATCCTCTACTTGTTTTACCCAGATGTTACCCACTGGTGTTTTATCATTCTAGCATGTGTTATACCAACCTAAACCCAACCCAACCCATTGCCGTCAAGTAGATTCTGACTCATAGAGACCGTAGAGAACACAGCAGAACTGCCTCATAGGGTTTCCACAGAATGGCTAGTGGATTCAAACTGCTGACCTTTTGGTGCAGACTGGGAGATGGAAGGTAAAGTGATAGAAGTGGAGACCATGGGCATTTGGACCACGTCCTCATGCAACTTACTTGTGCCTTCAGGTCCTGCTCAAGCCTGATCCTGTATATTACCTCCATTTTTTGTTTTTTTTTTTTAAATGATGGAGTGCTGCTGTGCACATCCAACTTTATAACTCTGTGGGTCAAACAACACCCAGTTCATGATGGGCAGGTCATGCTGCATAGTGGCTTGGTGTCCCATGGTTAAGTGTTCAGTCTCTACTAAGGCCCAGTAACAAGCCAAAGCTGTTTCTCAAAAGGAGAGTAGTTATCTGCAAAGGACGGTAGAGCTTTGCTCCAAAATCCTAGGGGTCTGCACTGTGGTTCACCAATAGAGGCCTGCCAAAGACTCCAAACAGCATTTCTGTCTGCCACTGACACTTCAAGCACCGTTACATCAGCCAGATCATATTGCCCAAGGGGCAGAGCAGCTTGCATGGCAGCCTGAACCTGTTGCAGAGCCTTCTCTTGTTCTGGGAGCCTCCAAAATCAGCAGCTTTTCGAGTCACTTGATAAATAGGCCAAAGTAGCACACCCAAATAAGAGACCCATTGTCTCCAAAATCCAAAGAGGCCCACTAGGTGTTGTACCTCCTTTTTAGTTGTGGGAGGGGCCGGATGCAATAACTTATTCTTCATTTTAGAAGGAATACTGTGACAAGCCCCACACCACTGGACCCCTAGAAATTTCACTGAGGTGGAAGGCGCCCGACTTTTTGTGAGATTAATTTCCCAGCCTCTAGCATGCAAATGTTTTACCAGTAAGTCCAGAGTCACTGACACTTCTTCCTTACTAGTTCCAGCCAGCATAATGTCATCAATGCATCAGAGTAATGGACCAGTGTGACGTTTCCTAAGAGGCAAAGGTAATCAAGGTCCCTGCAGACTAAATTATGACATAGGACTGGAGAGTTGATTTACCACTGAGGTAGGCAACTGAAGGTGTATTGCCAGCCTCGACAGCGAAAGGCAAAGGGCTTCTGGTGGTCCTTTGAGGCAGCAATGGAGAAAAATACATTAGGCTAGATCAATAGCTGCATAGCAGGTGCCAGGAGATGTATTATTTGTTCAGGCAATGAAAGCACATCTGGAACAGCAGCTGGAAGTGGAATCACCATGTGGTTAAGTTTTCAATAATCCACTATAATTCTCCAAGATCCATCTGTTTTTTGCACAGGCCACATAGGCGAGTTGAATGCAGATGTGGTGGGAATCACCACCCCTGTATCCTTCAAGTCCTTGATGGTGGCAATAATGTGTGCAATCTCTCCAGGAATATGGTATTGCTTTTGGTTTAATATTTTCCTAAGTCGGGGCAGTTCTAATGGCTTCCACTTGGCTTTTCCTACCATAATAGCCCTTACTCCACTTGTCAGAGATCCAATGTGGGAGTTCTGCCAATTGCTGAGTATATCTATTCCAATTATGCTTTACTGAACTGGAGAAATCACTACAGGATGGGTTCAGGGACCCACTGGAAATACCATAAGACAGACATGAGCTAAAACTCCATTAATAACCTGACTTCTATATGCTCCACTCTGACTGGTAGGCCACAGTGACATTTTGGGTCTCCTGCAATTAGTGTCAGTTCAGAACCAGTATCCAGTAATTCCCAAAAAGTCTGATTATTTTCTTTTCCCCAATGAACAGTCACTCTCTAAAAGTTCATAGATCCCTTTGAGGAAGGCTGAGAGAAAGATTAACAGTATAAGTTTTTGGCAGTGTACTGGTGTCCTTCCTCAAGGGGACCCAGTCTCCCCTTCATTCAAGGGGTTGTGAGTCTTTAAACTCGCTCAAGTCTGGGAACTGACTGAGGGGCCATGACCCTCTCTTCTGATGATTTGAGTTAGACCGCTGTTTATTTGACCTAGAATTCATCTGCTTGCACAAATCAAGTAAATATTTAGTAGATTTCTTATGACTCAGTAGCCAACGTCATACATCCATACGAGTCAGACTATTCTGATTACTGCTTTGACTGTGCTGTCCATTACAGTAACCATGCCCATTTTGTCTTTGTCAGTTGAGTGCTGCCACTTGGCCCCTACCACCATGGCGTCTAACCAGTCCCATTGTAGTTAGGTGTCTTAATTCAGCTCGGGCAGTTCCCACTGTCAAATCTCATTTGCATAAAAGAGCAGTCTTCACGGATGCTGGGACTCCCTTCACATATTTTTCCTCACCATTGTGGTAAAAGGTGTGTCTTCTGGGCACTCCATGTGTGGGTCTGTGGGTCTAACCTGATAAATCCACTCTAGCATGCCAATTTCCCTAAGCCTTTAGATACTTTTTCTACAGTATACTTCAACTTGATTTCGTGTAGGCCACTGCATAATCCATGCTTCAGCAACCCAACCAAAGAAACTATTAGATCCTTTCCTAACTTCGAGCTGAAACGTTGAATAAAGAATATGTGCTTAGTGGGCCCATATCAATAAACTCAGAATGATCTATCTTTATGTTCTTTGCACCATTATCCCACACCCTTAATAGCCATTCCCACACATATTCCCCAGGTTTCTGGTTGTACATATTAGAAAAGTCAAACAGTTCTTTCGGAGTGTAGCATACCTCTTCCTGGGTCACACTTTATACTTCACCTTTTGGGGCTCACTGGGATTTAAGTCTAGTTATAGGTCTAGAAGCCAAAATCAGTTGTGGGGAAATGTTTTGAGAACAATGAGCATCATTTCATAAAGCATCTGTCCCAGGCAATGACTCAGAAAAAGGCTCTTCAGATGCAGCTGTGTTAATCTCATTAGATGGGGTTGAAGGGGCTAATGATTTTACTGGGGACAGTGGTTTAGCAGACAAAAATGTAGTAATCTCTTCAGATGGGAGTGAGAGGGCTGGTTCCGTTGGCCAGATAATGGAATTTACTGGCTCAGTGTCTCCAGTTTGCTGATTATCTGCCCATACGTCCCCATCCCAAGTTTCAAGATCCCATTTCTTCCCAGTCAATGCCCTCCTTTAACTTCAGACACCTCTCGAGGTTGGCAGTTGAGTTGGCATTGTAATTCAGCCACTTTTATGCTAAGACTCTGGGTTTGATTTTCGGCAATATCAGCTCTGTTACTACAATAAGGATTTCTTTCAAGGCACAAATGGAAACTCTGAGGTCATTTCTGTGGCACTTGAGCTTTGACTCTGAAGTCCTGAGCTCATCTTTTTCTTTCACCACTTTGTCTAGCGAAAGTAGGACCACACAGCCAGCTTCCTTATACTTCTTATTATGACAAAATTGTAGAAAGGTATCACACATGCAATCACCCAGAGCCTCACCTTTCACCAATACCTGATCTATTGGTGGTGATATTGTGCATATCTGTATTGCCACCTCACACTGTGGATTAGGAGTAGCCTCTTTACTACTGGGAGCCCTGGTGGCACAGTGGTTTAGAGCCTGGCTGCTAACCAAAAGGTTGGCACTTTGAATCCACCAGCCGTTCCTTGTAAATCCTACAGGGGCAGCTCTACTCTGTCCCACTCGGTCACCATGAGTCAGAATCAATTCAACGGCAACAGGTTTTTTTTTTTTTTTTTGGTTTTCTTTACTACTGGAGACAAAGTCATCAACATCTTTAAGACTAACCAGACTTGAGAATCAATTTAGAAAACTCATCTTTACAATTCTGTTTGTCTAGAACCACTCTCAATACCAAATGTCTTAGGCTGAGTTCTCTAGAGTAGCAAAACCAGTAAAGCATGTAAGTACATACATATAGAAAGATTTATATCAAGGAAATGGCTCAGGTGGTTGTAGAGGCTGGAACACCCCAAGTCAGTGGGTCAGCATAGAGGCTTCTCCAGATTCACATAGCCACAGGGGCTGATGAACCCAAGATCAAAGAGCAGGGCTCTTGTTCACAGCTGCAAATATTGTCGAGTCCCCAGAACAGGAGGTCAGATGAACAGGAGCCAGCTGCAGGATCCAGAATAAGCAAAAGCCCAGGAGCCTTGCCAGAATGTCCACTTATATTTGATGCAGGCCACATTAAAAAAAAAAAAAAAAACCCAAGGAAAATCCCTTTCAACTGATTGGCTACTCACAGCAGATTCCTTCATGGAGGCGATCACATTATATCAAATCTCATCATGGAAGTGATCACAACATCATACCACTGCCAAACCACTGAGAATCACAGCCCAGCCAAGTTGATACACAACCTTAACCGTCACACTCAGTGACACAATCAGCTACTAACCAGAAGGCTGACAATTTGATTCCTCCCAACAGAGATGCAGAAGAAAGGCCTAATGATCTACTTCCATAAGATTAAAACCAAACCCTTACTGAGTCGATTCCAATGCATGGTGATCCCATGTGTCACAGAGTAGAACTGTTCCATAGGGTTTTCTTGGCTGTAAAACTTTATGGCAGAAGATCTCCAGGACCTTCTTCTGTGGTGCTACTGGGTGGGTCTGTAGGCTGATAGTCGAGCATAAACCATTTGTACCACCTTTGGTTTCCAAAAGATTACAGCCACTGAAAACCCTCTGGAGGCACAGTTCTACTCTGAAACACATGGGGTCACCATGAGTTGAAATCGACTTGACAGCAATGGGTCTGGTATTGGTTTTTTGGTATTGGTAAATAAAGCATAAAAAACATTAATGGGTTTTTATCAGTGGACTGACAAAATTACACTAGAATGTCAAGGTGGAGTTGAAGAAAAAGATGATAAAAATAGTGAATTATGATCAAATTTACTTCTCCATAAGGAAAGATTCCTCAGGCAATTCTTAATAAATAATTCAGTGGGATATGGATAATTTAAGTATTCAGGAAATTTAAAGTAAAGAAGTGCTCACTGTCCTCCCTGCCACAAATACTTGAAAGGTTTAATTTTTTAAAAAATTCCTACTGGAAGGAGTAAAAAAAAAAAAAAAGGGAGGAAGAGGAAGATAAAAGATTTGGGACAAGAAAAATAACTTAACCTTAAGATCCTGATATCGACTCTTCAATTGGTCATGACATCTTCAAAGCTGCTATTTTTAAAATATAATCTGTATTTTCCCACCATGTATGCCAACGTAAGGCGTTTCCAATTTTTATTGTTTACTTAAAATTACTAATTTTGAAATGTCTTAATTAATCAAGATGTTATTTTTGCTTATTTGTTCTAAAGACATTTTTTTCAGATGCTTTGAATTTTGTTTTGACCTGTGTTTCCCTGATAGTCACTATCGACGTTTAATGTGATCTAAAACGAGGACTCGGTACATTCATGCAATGTTTTGACACTTCTTTACTGCTCTTCAAAACAAATTCAGTGCGACTTAAAAATGAAACCAATTAATAAAAATTATTATTTATTTTATTAAGGAGTATATAGTTTTAACAGTAAAATAGGATTTGTGAAATACACATTTAAACCAGTTGCCATCGAGTCAATTCTAACCCATGGTGACCACATGTGTGTCAGAGTAGAACTGTGCTCTATAGGGTTTTTGATGGGTGATTTTTCACAAGCAAATCGCCAGGCCTTTCTTCCTAGGTGCCACATGGTAGACTCCAACCTCCAACCTTTTGGTTAGCTGTCAAAATGTTAACCAGTTGCACCAACCGGGAACTCCTGAAATACACATTACCTGGTAGGAAAAGTCTAGCGAACTCAATCTAAGATTCGGGGAAAGTGAAAAGTATATGGGATAGAAAGACACCAGAGTTTGTGACTTATTTTGGGACATATAACTGGATTTAAGAAAATAATAATTAACATTGTCACAAAGCCAAAAACCAAATCTATTGCCATCGAGTCGATTCTGACTCATAGTGACCCTAAAGGATAGAGTATAACTGCCTCATAGTTCCCAAGGAGCGCCTGGTGGATTTGAACTGCCAACCTTTGGGTTAGCAGCCATAGCACTTAACCACTATGACACCAGGGTTTCCATATATTGCCATAAACCAGGTACATTTTAAAAGCAAGTGACTCTGAGAAATTTACCACATTCATGTTGACTTCAGGGTCCACAGGTGTCCACTTCCCTCTGGGCCCGTCCGAATGCACAGTCCCAAGGGCCAAACAGACCACCAACCCCAAGAGCCGCATTTTCATTCTGTGTAAAACGGTTGGTCTATTGTTAATTGCCCCAGTTTCACTACTCAAAAATATGTTGGCAGATTAATGCTCCCATGAAAAGTTCTGAACATGTTTAGGCCAAGTAAAAGTTAGGTGAAGGGCAAGTATGCAACAAACGACTCTATTATCTAGAAGCAAGAAAATGAAAAATTCCTTTTTACTAGGAACCAGCCCCCCCCTCCCCTCGGTTAACATGTGACCTTTGCAACACAACACACCCACTCACTTCCCCACCACAAGGTTAAAAAAAAAACGAGTTCCCAGAGAAGTAACAGAATTTCAGGAAGACTCAGAAGAAGACACAAGTGAGCAAACGGGAAGATCCACAAAATTCCAGTCTGTTAAGCTCCCACTTCTTCCCCTCTACTTGTGATTTAAACGTTAAAAAAAAATAAAAATAAAAAATTGCCATTGAGTCAATTTGAACTTACAGGGACACCGAGTGTGTCAGAGTAGAATTATGCCCCACAGGGTTTTCAATAGCTGATTTTTCAGGAGTAAATTGCCAGGCCTTTCTTTCGAAAGCAACTCTGCGTGGGCCTGGAGATTTGTACCACCCACGGGCTTCAATGTAATCATTAAGTCTGGCCAATATTAGCTCTTGCCTTGTACTGTCTACTCCGTTCTGTTCTTGCCCCCAAATTACACATCAGGATTCAAATGTGTCACCCAAGGAAAAAAACAGACATAAAACGGAGCCTGCAAGATAAACTGAGGGAAGAAGAACGTCCGTTTTTTCTTCTGAAACCTCCCAACCATTAACAAAAAACAGTTTCTGGCAGCGATGGTCAGAAACACCAGATTTATCAGTGTAGAAAGGACCTTGGGGGTGAATACCCCAACGACCTCCAGCTAAATGCGAAGTGAGCTGACTTTCCCACAGACACCTAAATGGTTAGAGGCAAAGCTGGCACTAGAGCCCAGGCCTCATACTTACTTACTTACTTTACTTTACTTACTTACTTTAAGTAAATCTACTCACTTAGAAAGATGCATGTATGTATGCCCATAGAAAGACTTGTACAACAATGTTCATGGCAGCTTTGTGTGTAATACCCAAAAATCGAGAAGTCCACATGGGTAAATGGATAAAGAAACCCTAGTGTATACATAAAATGGAATACTACTCATCAATAAAATGGAATGACCACACAACAACATAGATAAATCTCAAAATAATTATGCTGAGTGAAAGAACCAAACAAAAAAAGCATACTGCATGATGCCATTTATATAAAACTATATAAAATGCAACTTATTCTATATTGTCAGAAAGCAAATCAATGAGGAAAGGAGAGAAGGGAGGAAAAGATTACAAGCCTTTTGGGGGTGATGGGTATGTTCATTATCTTGATTGTGCTGATGTACCCGTAGGTGTATAAATATGCCCAAACTGACAAAATTATACACTTAAAATATGACTTGCTATTGTATGTCAAAGATCCCAGTTAATGTGCTCAGCTGCTAGCTGAAAGGTTGGAGGTTCGAGTCCACCCAGAGGTAGACTTGAAAGGAAGGCCTGGTGATCTACTCCCGAAAAAATCAGCCACTGAAAATCCTACGGAGCACAGTTCTACTGTGACATACACGGGGTCACGATGAATCCGAGTTAACTAGAAGGCAACTTTTGTTTTTAAATTATATGTTAATTATACCTCAATAACCAAACCGTATCCATCAAGTGGATTCCAAAGCATAGAGACCCTATAGGACACAGCAGAACTGCCCCATTGGGTTACCAAAAAGCGGCTGGTGGATTTGAACTGCCAACCTTTTGGTCCGCAGCCAAACTCTTAACCGCTGTGCCACCAGGGCTCTGTGACTTGTATTTAAACTGATATTCCATGTCTTTAATTAGGTCTGCATGTAAATAAATTGGTTTTCAGATGTTAAAAGTGAATTGACTATAGGTGGAGCACAGGGCACTTTTAGGGCAGTGAAACTATTCTGTATATTACCCATTTGTCAAAATCCATAGGACTGTATAACACAAACCATGAACCCTAATATAAACTACGGACTTTAGTTAATAATAACACGTCAATATTGGTTCATCAATTGTAACAAATGTACTACATGGATGCAAGATGTTATAATAGGAGAAGGACTCCACCTAGCACAAACTGTTTGCACTCAACTGCTAGCCAAAGGTTGAACCCACCCAGTGGCACCTTGGAAGAAAAGGCCTGATGCTCTGCCTTTCATTAAGATTATAGCCAATAAAATCCTATGCAAGAAAACCCCATGGAGCAGTTACACTGTATAACACACAGGGTCACCGTGAGTCAGGATCGGCTCAACGGCAATTAACAACAACAAAAACAGTAACAGAAACAGCGGCCAATGGGTCAGGGGATATTTGGGAACCCTGTACTTTCTGTACAACTTTTCTATAAACCTAAAGCTGCTCTAAAAATTAAATCTATAAAAAAGGGAATTGATTCTCTCCTAAAGTTATTTCTCGGAGCAGTTGTGACCCTCGAACTTCTTGACAGAAGGAATGTGGTCTTGAGTCTGTGTTGGCAGGGAAGCCCACAGCTTTTACTCACAAGTTTTTATTTCTTTATGGTAGTTGGGAAGAGTTGCACAGCCCCAGGTTACCTGTTACCATAAATACCACCTCCCAAAACTTCATTATTATTAGGGAATAAGGAGTAGATTGAAATGGAAAAATTAAAGGTTATGACAATTTAGAATAACATTTGGCAGTAGCTGCTTTCGACGTAGCACCTAGCCTACAGAACTTGGACCAGCTGGCCAGAGGAATTTTCATGAGAGTTAACAGCTGATGTTACTCAAAGGCAAATGGGTCACTGAATTAATTCTCCTCCCAACACAACACTGGCCACATTTCTCAACATATTCGTCAAGCAGGTCTTATAACGCTGATAAGTGAGAAATTCAAAGGAGAAAAAGCTCCCTCCAGGGATGTTCTCTGGTCCTCTTACCCCAGGCTGGGCCTGGTGTCCTTTTCTGGGCTCTCTTAAAAGTACCTTTGGAAACCCTGGTGGTGTAGTGGTTAAGTGCTACCACTGCTAACCAAAAGGTTGGCAGTTTGAATCCACCAGGTGCTCCTTGGAAACTCTATGGGGCAGTTCTACCCTGTCCTATAGGGTCACTATGAGTCAGAATTGACTCCACCGTTTCGGGTTTTAGCACCTTCATCCCAGGTCTTTCTACGTTGTGCCTGTCTGCTCTCATTTTATCCCAGCTCAGGAGGACAGAGGCCGTGTTGATTCAACTTTGTACCTCCAAGACTTAGCTAAGAGCCTACAGACCTTGAAAAATAGGGTAGGGGAGGTCCACCAGTTCGTGGCTGAAGAAAGACACCAAAGCAGCTTACCATTTAGCTTTGTAGTAACAACAACGGTGGCGGCTGCTCCTACTTAAGCTCTTGCTTTGTGCCAGACACCGCAAGCAGCGCTTCTCATTTACTATGTAAATTCCTCCTCCAGCAGTACTGTTAAACCCAATCTTATTTGGAATCTGAGGTTCACCCAAGTTAAGTACCCAAAGCAAAATCTCATCAGGTTAAATAGCTGTATTGCGGGATTTTATTCAGGACTGTTGCCAAAGTAAGCTCTCAGGCACGCCCTTGGCTAATGAGTTAAGACAGGCAAGACAGGCTGGCTGCGGTAGCTAACGAGAGGAGAGGATCAAAAAGGAGGAGAGCTGGGAATCAGAAATCCCAGGTGGCCCCGCAATTCGGGGACCTGGGCAGTTTCGCTGACTGGCGACTGCTAGTACCCAGGAAACCTGAGAGCTCTGTCTTCCTGGGTCCTTGGGAGGTGCCTTGGGCCACCTGCCGCAGAAAAGGCACCAATAGCTACCCCATGCAAGACCCACCCGGCTCCAGGAGCAGAGGGCCCTGCACAGGCTCAGGGTCGCAGGGACTGAGCATCTGGGGACAGCGCGCGGCCTCCCCGCAGAGCCCGTGCAGAGAGGCCGGGCGTGGGCTCCTACGCCGCATCCGCAACTGGTGGCGCGGCCAGGACCTGCACTCACCGGGAGCTGCTGTACCTGGCAGCCGTCCGGGGTCCCTGTGTCCACTCACTGTGGCCGGGGCGCTATGAGTGGATTTGTAGGGACCAGAGGCGGCTCCCCCGGGAGGGGGGTCCCTGGGCTACCCGCGCCGCCCATCACAGCTGCCAACGACCTGGAAGTACCACGAAGACTCCGGCCCCGCCGAGCGCCGCCGGGGCGAGGAGTCAAGGGGCCAGGGTGGAGCATGCGCCCTAAGTCGGCCGAAGAGGGTCTGAGCCAGGCGGTGCCCTCGCCTCCACCTCCCAGCCGGGCTGGTCTCCGGGTCCACTGCGCCCCCGCTGGGAAGAACGGGAAACTGCACCATTCCCCGGGAGGGCCGCGCTAGCCTAGTCTCTTAGGGGCGGCCTATGTGCCTATGTCTCTGCCCGAGGAGTTCCTGCGCGGCTGGCAGCCCGAGCGCTTGGCACAGAGTATGCGGGCTCTATGAGTGAAAATAATAATGACTCTGTGTATTCCTTCCATCTTCTTTTCATGCTTCCTGCATCGTTTAATATTTTCCCGGTAGAATCCTTCACTACTGCAACTTGAAGTTTTTCTTCAGTTCTTTCAGCTTTAGAAATGCTTTTGGTTTTCTATCTCCACCTCTTTGCGCCTGTCATTATAATACTTTACTTTGTCTTCTCGAGATGCCCTTTGAAATCTTCTGCTCAGTTCTTTTACTTCATTGTTTCTTCCTTTTCCTTTAGCTACTCTATGTCCAAGAGCAAGTTTCAGAATCTCCTCTGACATCCATTTTGGTCTTTTCTTTCTTTTTAATGACCTCTTGCTTTCTTTATGTATGAGGTCCTTGATGTCACTCCACAATTCATCTGGTGTTCAGTCATTAGTATTCAACACATCAAATCTATTCTTGAGATGGCCTCTAAATTCAGGTGGGATATACTCAAGGTCCTACTTTGGCTCTCATCCACTTGTTCTCTTTTTCTTCAGTTTTAACTTGAACTTGCATATGAGCGATTGATGGTCTGTTCCACAGTCGGCCCCTGCCTTGTTCTTACTGATGATTTTGAGCTTTTCCATTGTCTCTTTGCACAGACGGTAGACATTCAACCATTTCAAAGGTAGCATATGATCAGGAACCAATGGTGCTGAAGGAAGAAGGCCAAGCTGCTCTGACGGCACTGGTGAAAAACAACGCTCCAGGAATTGATGGAATATCAATTGAGATGTCTCAACAAATGGATGCAACGCTAGAAGTGTTCACTTGTCTAGGCCAAGAAATTTGGAAGACAGCTACCTGGCCAACCAACTGGAAGGGATCCATATTTATGCCTATTCCCAAGAAAGGTGATCCATCCAAATGTGGAAATTATCGAACAATACCATTAATATCACATGCAAGCAAAATTTTGTTGAAGATCATTCAAAAGCAGCTGTAGCAATATATCAACAGGGAACTGCCAGAAATTCAGGCCGGATTCAGAAGAGGATGTGGAACCAGGGATATCATTGCTGACGTCAGATGGATCCTGGCTGAAAGCAGAGAATGCCAGAAGGATGTTTACCTGTGTTTTATTGACTACACAAAGGCATTTCACCGTGTGGATCCTAACAAATTATGGATAACATTGTGAAGAATGGGAATTCCAGAACACTTTATTGTGCTCACGAGGAACCTCTACGTAGATCAAGAGGCAGTTGTTTGGACAGAACAAGGGGGGGGGATCCTGCGGGGTTTAAAGTCAGGAAAGGTGTGTGACAGGGTTGTGTCCTTTCACCATACCTATTCAATCTGTATGCTGAGCAAATAATCCAAGAAGCTGGACTATATGAAGAAGAACAGGGCATAAGAATTGGAGGAAGACTCATTAACAACCTGCATTATGCAGATGACACAACCTCGCTTGCCGAAAGTGAAGAGGACTTGAAGCACTTATTGACAAAGATCAAAGACCACAGCCTTCAGTATGGATTACACCTCAATATAAAGAAAACAAAAATCCTCACAACTGGACCAATAAGCAACATTATGAAAAATGGAGAAAAGTTTGAGTTTCTCAAGGATTTCATTTTACTTGGATCCACAAACAACAGCCATGGAAGCAGCAGTCAAGAAATCAAAAGACCCATTCATTGAACAAATCTGCTGCAAAGGACCTCTTTAAAGTGTTGAAAAGCAAAGATGTCACCTTGAAGACTAAAGTGCACCTGACCCAAGCCATGGTATTTTCAATCGTATCATATGCATGTGGAAGCTGGACAATGAATAAGGAAGACCAAAGAAGAATCAACGCCTTTGAATCACTGCCACTGATGGATTATAGATATTTCTTAGATGCCCATTCCCTCTGGGCCTAGAGCAATTTTTTTTTTTTTTAACCCTAGTATGTCACGGAAATGCTGGTAGCATAGTGGTTAAGAGCAATGGGTTGTATGTGATAAGAATGTTATGTTCTGTCTGTCTCTTGATGAGAATAAGTTCATAAGCAACTCTGAGCTTCTTAACAGGCAGTGTAAAAAGGGAAAGCAGATGGATTTTCTCATGCTCCTCTTATTTTAGATAGTAGCAAAGAGACATGCACAGTTCAAACCTCTGGCCCCTTGAACTGTGTGTGTCTCAAGCAGTGTCCTAGAAGAGAAAGAGCTTTTTCTCCTTCAGTCTCGGACCCCTCAAGGCTCCAAAGGGATCACCAGAGCTTACTTTCTCAGACTTACAAATGAATTCTGCTCATAAGGAAAGTATTGGTCAAACCCTCAAGAAGTTAAGTCAATCCTCAAATTCTGTTTCAGCCCGCACTGTCATGTTCTTGTGGTTTCAGCTATCATGCGTGGGTGTCTTTGATGCTTTCACAGGTTTTTAAGTGGGTAACATTGGTGGGTTTGCTTCATTGGAGCCTAGCTATTAGATTTAGCTGTCAGGACTGACTCCCTTGAGCCCCCAGCCCAACCAGCCCATTCTTTTCCTTCTTTGGTTTTCATCCTCTGACACTAAACCTGTTAGAATAATCACTGTTGTTGTTAGGTGACATCAAGTAGGTTCTGACTCATAGCGGCCTTATGTACAACAGAATAAAACACTACCCAATTCTGTACCGTCCTCACAATCATTGCTATGCTTGAGCACATTCTTGCAGCTACTGTGTCAATTCGTCTCATTGAGGGTCTTCCTCTTTTTCATTAACCCTCTACTTTACCAAGCATGATGTCCTTAATTCAAATGCATCAATTCTTCTTTGGTCTTTCGTATTCATTGCCCAGCTTTTTCATGTGTATGAGATGAGTGAAAATACCATGGCTTGGGTCAGGTGCACCTTAGTCCTCAAAGTGACATCTTTGCTTTTCAACACTTTGAAGAGGTCACCACAGAATAGTCACCAGAGGCCAATTAATAAAGCGCTGTGCAGCAAGACCTGGAAGCCATGGCTTCAGCCTTTGTCCAGGCTTACGATTCCTACCTCAAGGCACTGTAAAGAATAACAGACTTCATTGCCTTCCTTGTACACAGCTCACCTGGGTAGAAGGCTGTATCCAACATACAAATGCAACCATCTCAGGGAAACCAATCAGTTAAAATCTTGTCAGTTGTCCACTGTATGTCATGGAGGATGCTGAAAAGTAGACAAAATATGTCAGGCAACCAAAAACAGCATTACTTAATTGAATCCCCCCCCCCTCCAAAAAAAACCATATCCTATCTGTATTGACTAAAGTGGTGTCATTTTTTGAATTGGCAAGCTTTAAACACTTTTTATTCACACAAAATTTATGTAATAGCTTCGTAGATGATTAGGTCTTTTTAGGACACAGGGTGTATCTTCTTTTTTCACAGTGCCAAGCTTTATGCCTTGCACAAAATGAGTTCAAAAGAGATTTGTGGATTAGACGATCATTTTAAAAGATAATGGCTCAAAATCAAGGCTGAAAAATTGAAAAAAAAATTTTTTTTGAGCATTTATCAATGTAGTTCAGGGCTCCTTGCCTACAGGGATGGTTTTTCACAAAAGGTGTTCACTCATTTCAGACAGGATTGACCACACTGTTTCCTACACTGTTCTACACTTCTCCAGTTGATCATGATTTCCTGTTTTATCTTGACATGCTCTTCCTGACAGAGTTGGAGGACAGGAATCCTTTCTTTTCTAGCTATTCCAGGAGTCAAATCACCTTTCTGAGAGTACAACAATCAAGACTGTGCATATTTATTACAATCTCAAAGTTATTTGGTACCAACTCATCAAAAGGCTTTGGTACTACCCCCCCCCATAAAAAAATAAATAAATAAAGCATATAATTGGAAAAACCCATTACCAAAGATGCAATCTCTCTTTTTTAATGACCTTTGTGCTTTTTTTTTTTTTCTTTCGAAATTTGGATGGAACTCTTTTGACATCCATCAAACCAAAAACAATTCCTGGATATCAAAGATGCACGCTTGTAGTGTTGTGTAACATGAAAGACTCATAGAGGGTGGGGTAACTGCAAAGATCAAAATCTAATACTTTGTTTTAAAGATAAAGATGGAGTTTAAGGAAAGTCAAGATTAATGGCCAAATTGAGAATGGAGCCTGGTCAGTATCAGTTCCACAGTATGTCTATAGGAGGAGTTTGGGATTGGAAGGAGGTCATTGCAGCTGCATTTACATGGTACTTTACAAACTCAGCAAACATTAATTTTACATAACAAAAACAGTAGAGGATGCTGATGGAGAATACCTGCGTGGTATGTTAGTTTTCCCCAAGAGACTCCTTGACACCCCCATTGACCCAGATCACTGATGTGTATTTGGATTTCAGCACTTTATATTTTTGATCCATCTATGTCTTGCTTCTACTGAAGTTGCTGGAACGCTCATCAACCTCTTTAAAACATTGATAACATATAAAATCATCCCCATTAAAAGGCATACTATTGCCTGGAAAGCAGAGAAAATAGTATTCGCTTCACCTGTCAAAGGGACTGTTGCAAAGATCAAAGCCTTGTGAAAAAGCTTAAACTCCAGAAGGCACAATGTAGAATGCAAAGGGCTATTTTTGGTACAACTAAAACAATTTGGCAAAGAAAAGGGTTTTGCTTACTTCGTGTGGAATTGAACTTGAAATCTGCACTTAGCATAATACATAAATACTCAGTAAATACTCTTCCAGTGAATTAATGGCTGATAAACTGTTTTAAAAATCAGAATATTACTTGATGATGCCTTTCAGGGGTCACAAGAGACCAGAGCTACTTCCATTTTGAAAACTTTTCCATATACAGAGACTCCCAGCCTTACGACAGGGTTCTGTTCCTTCTGATGTAAGTAGACCTCATTAAATTTTTCATTATTATTGCCTTTTATTATCAGCATCTTTATAAATCCCATCTTTATTTGTCTTTGGGGTCTGGAAACATGACATATAAACTTACAGATATATTTTGATACAAACACACATAGGTACACATTGCTGACTATAAGATGTATAAAACAAAAACAAAACACAGACGGTTGTGTGATTCATCATAACGTGAATATCTTCTAAGTCAGCGACTACCTGTATCGAAAAATAAATAAATGCCAAGAGTTAAAAATATAATGTATTTTAAATATTTACATTCAACAAATTGTTGTTGTTGTGTGCTGAGTCAATTTTGACTCATAGCACCCCTGACTCTAAAGGACAGAGTAGAACTTCCCCACAGGGTTTTCTAGGCTTTAATCATTATGACAGCAGATCACCAGGTCTTTTCTCCCATGGAACAGCTGGTGGATTCAAACTGCTGACCTTTCGGTTAGCAGCTAAGGGCTTATACATTGCACCACTGGGGCTCTCCCCCCTTCCCCCAACAAATTAGCACCTTTCATGCCCACAAACCAAATAATCTTCATTTCTTGGAGATAATGTCAATAGTCTAAATTTTGGTCCTTAATAAATTGAGGTCTGGGTTAAAGGCTTCTCCAGTCTCTTATCCTGCCCTTCCCCCATGTCTGTGGTACTGACCATTCATTTATCTATTCAGGCAAATTTTTATTTTCATAAGTCATATTTGGGACAGCTATTCCTTGGGAAAACTTTTCAGATATTACTTATTAGGCAAGAATCAGTCACAATTCAAGGTAGACCTGACCACAGCCACATCTACCCTAAAACCCAGAACTAACCAGCCCTCAAACTACCAACTGGCTCCTAAAGCAACAAAGCTCACTACCTTTCCAAGAGGAAGGAACTACAGAAAGCCTTCCTATAAAAAGCAAAGTGGTAGGTGGCTTGGGAAGACTGAAAGCAAAGCCAAGCGTGCCCCCTTGTGGCAATGGAAAAAATTATTTTCATTCTGAATTGTGACTTCATTGCCGCACGTAAAGACGTAAAAGTTCCAAGTTCAATATTCTTTTCCTTGCCCTAGAGATCTACAGAGATCTTTGTGTTCTGCTCAACAGAATATACATTGGAGCCCATAAAAAATAAGAAAGAGCCCCTCCAATTCTTCCCAGGACTTTGGGCAGCACAAGTTCCAATCTTGCTTTACACTCTCAGCCAAGGATAGAATAAAACTTTAATACAACCAGGGTTATGAGGGTGTAACAGGGCTATGCAGCTATATCAAGGGGAAGAGGAAACCAAAAAAGGCAAATGTGGAATATAACTCCACTGTAGCAAGAACCAGCGTGCAACATCACCTTTAGAGTGGTCTGCAGACTAGATAGAGAGCGTTGGTGGTTTAGTGGTGTCCTGGTGGCACCGTGGTTAACAGCCCGGCTGGCTAACTGAAAGGTTAGCAGTTTGAATCCACCAGCCCCTCCTTGAAAATCCTGTGGGGCCATTCTACTCTGTCCTGTAGGGTGGTTATGAGTCGGAATCGCCAGCAACAGGTTTGTTTTTTGGGTTGTGGAACTCTTCCCTTCCATGCAGGGGACCTGGGTTTGCTTCTGGCCCATACACCTCAGCATAGTCACCGTGCATTTGTCAGTGGGCGTTTGTGTGTTAGTGTAATGCTGAACAGGTTTCAGAGGAGCTTCCAGACTGAGATGGACTAGGAGGAAGGGCCTGGACCTAATGGCCATGAAAAGAGAGAGTGGAAGGAAGGAGTGTGCTTTCCCATTAGAGGGAGAACAACTAGGAGTATATAGCAAGGTGTGCATAGATTTTTGTATGAGACTGACTTGATTTGTAAACTTTCACTTAAAGCACAATAAAATTTTTTTTTTTTTAGGAAAAAAAAAAAGGCCTGGAGTCGTACTTCTGAAAATCAGCCAGTGAAAACCCTATGGATCACAATGGTTCAATATGCTCATGGGGATGGCCCAGGACAAGGCAGCATTTTGTTCCCTTGTGCATGGGGTCGCCATGAGTCAGGGGCTGACTTGACAGGAGCCTATATAACAACACGGTGCATAAAAGTCCCCAGAAAGAAGTTGCAAAGGACACAAAGAGAAAAACAGTTCTGTAGAAGATGGATCTATGGAATGCAGCAACTGCTCATTCCTGTCTACTGTCTGGCGTGTGGAAGCTCTACTGGCCACAAGTTCTCACAGGCATCTGTGGGATCCCCACGGTGTAGCCAAAGCCAGAGAAACCTTACAGTGGCAAGTTTTCTCCCCTACTAGTGGAAAACAACCAACAGAAACACCCTTCACTGTCCCTTTCTTTCCAGCCCTGCCCAAGAACCTTGTACTTGCTTGGCCAGACCTAGGTCAAAGGGAAAAAAATGACTCTGGGGGGACATATGGCCTGTGGAGGGTGGCACCTTTCTGTAGACACACCCTTTACATCTAGTGCACTTTTCGTCTTTTCTCTAGGTGCCATGAAAATCACACAGATTCAGTCCTCAGACTCTCCCAGGTGTTACTTGTGCTTAATTTCATTTAGCCACATGAAAATTTCCATTGCTTTTCACACATTTAATCAGTCTACATCTATTTACTGAGACTCACTATATTCCAGACCCTGTGTTAGATTCTGGGCATACAGAGATGAGTATGCCCTCAAGCTTACAGAGTAGTGGGAGAGACCACACTGAGCCCCAAGCCGATGTTTTGGGAGCCTGACGGCATGACCGAAATCCCTGGGTGGTGCAAATGGTTAATACACTCGGCTGCTAGCCGAAAGGTTGGCAGTTTAAGTCCACCCAGAGGCACCTCAGAAGAAAGGCCTGGCAATGTACTTCCAAAAAAAGCTACTGAAAACCCTATGAAGCCTAGTTCAACTCTGACACACGTGGAGTCACCATAAGTTGGAAGCAACTCACAGGCAAGTAGTAACTGTTATGACATGCCCTGCCTCTGTCAGTCTTGGTTGTCTCATTTGTACAATAAGGGGGTTGAGTGGACAATCTGTTAATCCATGGACCTGGCTGAGCCCAACAACTACCTGAAGATGGGCTTAATCGCTGTCTAGTCTCCACTCACAACTTTGCTCATATGGATCCTGCTAGATAACTTTCAACGCCGATATTTCCAAACCATCTCCTGATTTTTCTTAGCCTTGAGACCACTCTCTCTCATGGGAGGAACAAATGCTCATGGGCAGCATCGGGGAGGTTTACAAGGAGTAACGTGGACAGAGATGAGAAAGAAAAGTGTAAGTTCTGCCAAAAAAGAGAAAGGGAAGAATAGAAAGGCTATTAAATAAAGGAGAACACACAAATGCAATTCTACGAGTTTTATTAAAAAGTTGAAAGACTCTTTCAATATTACAAAGCACTATTAGTCTGCCTTCACATAGTAGCCAATATTAAATATTGTTATTGTAGCTAATTATATCAAATTATGTAAACAAAGAAAACAAAAAACAACTTGGAGTGGTCATTTTGTCCAGCTGACAGTATTGTAAAGAAACAATGTCGCAAGATTGTGGGAATACGGGTTTCCTGACACGGGGATGAAAATCAGGAACAGTAACACCATGGATACACATAAAGCTACAAACACTCAAGGAACCCCTGAGTTGTAATCTGGAAACATTTACATTCATATGTCTCTGTGTGAAACCAGATTAGGACACTCTTCCTGTGGACAGGCTGGGATGTCTGCTTCACACAGACCTCATTGCTGAGACACTGTTTAACAGAACACAGAAACTTCAGGAAAAGATAGTGGTATACTTGTTCCACAGGATTTTTCTTCTTCTTAAAAAACAAGTGGAATTATAGTCTGCCACAGAATTTACAATGTATGAATACAGACAGTTGAGTGTACCAGTCTTCCATCTACTGAAAACATACCAGTTTTTGTCTCACTTTTTTAAAGTCAGTACATTGTTTTGGAAGGCTCCAACAAATAATTCTGCTTGGCCTGAGCAGTTTCAACGCTGGCTGAATAATAGCTATCACAGGTTTGGTAAGTAAAATTCGTTACGGAACCTTTGTAACTGGAATAGCTGGATGTCACTGGCTTTGACTCTGCACCCACTGAATAAAAAACATGAGAAACTGTCATTTAGACCCCTAAATACAAGGCCATTAGACTGGGGAGCCTTTTAAGGCAAGGAGGTGAGAACTGGGCACTTCTACACTGAATTTTGCTCAAGTGTTTTTACCAGATTATTTACCAATGAACAACGCTGTTTAAAAATTCTAACACGTGTGAATTCGCCCTTTGTGGGAGTAAAAAGGCAATACAGTATATTTTAAATTTTAAGAACAAACAGAATGGTTCAAATGATCTTTTCACAAATCAGTCATATTTTTTCAAGACTTAAACAACGCACGGTTGAGTCATTAGCTTCATATTCAGCTGATGATCATCATTAAACAAATGAAAAAAAAAAGCTACTGGGGCTGAGGGCTGGGACCATGGTCTCAGGGAACATCTAGGCCAACTGGCATAAAACAGTGCATAAAGAAAATATTCTACATCCTACTTTGGTGAGCAGCATCTGCGATCCTAAAAGCTTGTAAGTGGCCCTCTAAGATACATTTATTTGTTCCATCTCATCTAGAGCAAAGGGGAAGGAAGAAAACCAAAGACACAAGAAAATATAAGTCCAAAGGGCAAATGGACCACATGAACCAGAGCCTCCACCAGCCTGAGCCCAGAAGAACCAGATAGTGCCTGGCTACCACAACCAATTACTCTGACAAGGATCACAAAGTAGGAAAAAAAAAAAAAAAGAAGCAGCTAATATGTTTCTAATCCTAACTAGTGAGAATTTGGTATCTTCAAAATCAATTTCATTGGGTATAAAAATATAAAAGGCCTGGGAAAGAGAAACAAGTATTTTATAGGAAATAAGCAAACACATCTTAACACATCTTGACCAACGACTTGGCTGTAAATTTCTCAAGCCTGGCTTTCACTGGTATTTCCTCATTAGATTAATAATTTCATTATACATCCGCCAAGGGGCATCCAAGCCCCAGATAAAGTCGAGATGCTGCCATTCAGGAAGCTGCTTGTGGTACACCAAGTTGGTGATCTGGGTCAGTAAGATACTGACGTCAAGGACGTCCGCGAGCCAGTCCCGGCCCCCACTCCAGACTGCAGTCGGCACGGGCATGTCTCTCACATTGTAAGTGGGAGGGTAAGTCTACAATAAAAATCCACAGTTATTTTTTTTCCAAAGTCACAATAAACACACTCTCCATTAAATACTGTTTAGTAAGTTAGATGGGAGAATAAGGGACTAAATTCTAAAAAGCATTGACTATCGGTTTACTTTTCAGGTTACCATTACCAGAACAACAACAAAAAACCCTAAACCACATGAAAGAATAATCACTACGAGAACTGCTAGTTATTGAGCTGTCACCACATGCTGGGCACTGTCACAAGTGTCTGAATTCCTGCTCTCTTCATGTCACAGATGGGAGGCTACAGAACCACGTGGTTGGAAAGGTGCTCTGGAGCCATTTTCTCCCTCTGGGATGTTAAGGCAAGCTATAGAAATTCTCTAAGCCTTTGTTTCCTCATCTTTAAATTAGTGATAATCATATCTATGCCACAAGGATGCTGTGAGAATTGAATTAAAAAAAAAAAAATGAGCAAAGTGCCTCACACTTTGCATTCAAAAAAAATTTTTTTTTTTTTTTTTTTTTTTAATATGAAAGAGGTTTAGGCAACGTAATTTGGCCAAGGTCCCACAGCTTCAGGACTGACTTAGGATTCTCTGACTCTAGAGTCTGTGTTCACAGTCATTATGAATAATGTATGACAGTGACCACTCTTATTTGGAGCCAGCTAGAGGATTTTTTTTTTTAGAGGACAAGGAGGAGAGACCTAGACTACACCACCAACCACAAAGCTTGGGTTGTTCTGGAATTGACTGAAGGAAACAAACCCTACCCAGTCAACTCTCCCACATCCTTTCCACCACCCTACCAGAACCCCAATAACCCAGGCTGGCTTCCTTGATGGGTTTTCAGGAACCATTTTAATTCTGGAGACCTTACCTGGTTGTAATGAAAATAATTCTTGACAATGCTTCCCCAGTCAAAGGCTTGGAAGTTTGGGGATCTAACAGCCTAAAAAGAAGGTAGTTTGAAAAAAAAAAGTTATCTGACACAGAAGTTTGAAATAGCATCATAGTTTGCTGGAGTTAACGATGGCTTCAGAAATCAACCAGATTTACACTTCATTTCCAAACCGTAATTTAAAATGAAATGGCATTGCTCTGTTCTCTTTTACTAAACAACTCGATTTCTCAGTGTATAATTGGACAAGAGCTATCATATCACACAACAAAATAGCTACACACATATACTTTGAATTATACTGGATCAATGGTTGCTCTCACTGAATGAACTTTATGCTGGTGTTTTCCAGGGAAATTTGAATCTTAAATTTTTGCAAAAAGTAACTGTTTTGCTTCAGAAGGAATACATATTTCTTGAGTACCAGTACCAGCGTAATCACGAAGTATCTACTGCGTACCAGTACAATTTCTACCTAGTTGGGAAGACTATAGCCATGAATGGTATTTTATATAAAATTGAAATTTATACATATTGAAGAGTATGACATAAAAATATTTTTAAAGTCACTCATATGTGAGATTTGAAATAATACAAACTCATACTTCCCCCAGACCTCCAGGTTCTAAATACGTCAAGAATTAATCTTAAAATGGTGGGCCAAATGACTTGGGAACTGTGTTTAAGCTTTGGCCACATGGTGGCGCAACAGTAACAGATAAAAGAGAATGACCCTGACATTCTTTGTCAGAACTGCTTCTGACTTCTGTGAAATGTCAGTTCTTATCAACTGCATAAAATTCTGTTTGATGTAATAAAGACAGAGTGAGATTAGATACCACAGAAGGCTGCTACAGGAGAAATGTTCAGCATCAGCTTTTGTCAGTGCAAATGACAGTTGCTAAATATAGGGTCGCTATGAGTCGGAATCGACTGGACGGCAGTGGATTTTTTTTTTTTTTTGGTTAAATATGGCAGTGTATCTAACAAGCAGAACAAAATATAAATTTACAGCACCTGTTAGTGCACCTGTTCCCTATCTCGAATTGTCAGTGGAAATATAACAATACGAGCTGTTTTCCTGCTGTACACAGACATCACTTTGTCATCTAACTCTTTTAGCATTTATATAAAGCCCCTAGAGGGAGTATGGAATGTAAAGGAATAACTTGCCTATGTCTCAGACTGAACCTCCAAACCTGAATTTTGTACCGAGCGTTGCATTAGGAATTCAAAAACTATCCACTTGAAAAGGCATCTCAGAAAGAGCAAAATGTGAAAGTTATTTAAAGGAAAAAAAATATGGAAAGAAGCTAAAGTCTAAAAATAGATATTTGGTTAAATAAATTATGCTGCCTTAGTTATGTATCAACAGTACGCCACTGTCATAAATAATAAGATAGAAACAGAAAACTATTAATGATGTTTACAAATAATATTAAGTGGGAAAAAAGTCAGAACATAAAACTGAATATGCACTACGGTTACAATCATGTAATAATCATATGTGGATAAAGATGAGAGGAAAATGCTTGTAATGTTCTAAAGTGACATTTTAAAAATTAATTTTAAGTCTCAAATGTTAACAAAAAATATAAATAGGTTCAACTTTCCTACTGTACAGTATGTATCAGAAGTCTTAGAAATATGCTTACTCTCTGGTCAGTAACCTACCTCTACAAATATATTCTAAGAAAATAATTTGCCTAACGTGTAAACACTTAACTATAATACACAGATGTTTATCACAGGATAGTTTACCATTGCAAAAAAAAAAAAAAAAAAAAACCGTGACAGGAAAAAAGAAAAATTAAAATTCAAACAATGGAAAAATGTCTCTTGATTAGAAATATTTTAAATTTTTTAATTATTGACCTGGAAAGGTATTTTTGATTATGACTTTTTTTTTTTTTTTTTTGGCCACCAAGTTGATTCAGACTCATGGCCACTCCATGTGTGTCAGAGTAGAACTGTGCTCCACAGGGTTTTCCACAGATTTTTTGGAAGGCCTTTCTTTCAAGGCACCTCTGGATGGACTTGAACTGTCAACCTTTTGGTTAGCAGCCAAATGTGTTAACTATTAGAAGTCCCCACCCAGGGCCTCCTAATCACTCCACAGTGCCCATTCTCCCTGTCTTAATTTCAGTAAGGAGCCCCTCCAATGTTCTTTGAGAACATGGTCATCAGGCAGAAACCCCATCGTCTACCCCTCTCCAGCTAGGCTGTGAGATATGAAATATACCACTCACTTCTGAGCTAACTCCTTAATGTGAAGCCACTTGCCATGGTCTTCTTGTCTCCCCACTTCCTGTGGGCTGAAGTAGATATGGAAGCAATCTGGCTTCAACCAGGCAGTAGAGGACAGCACCCTAGAGATGGCAGAGCTATGGTAACAGGGGAACTGGGTCCCTGGGCGACCTCATGGAGCACAGCCATACCCCTCTCTACCACCAGCCTAAGCCACTGCTCTCTGGAGTGTATTATGAGTAAAAAACAGACTATGTATTTTAGCAACTGTATTTCTGGGTCTCTGATAGAGCAACTTAGCCTGTATCTAACAAATACAATGCTATTTAATTAAATAAAGTTATCAAAAAGAACATGTAGTATGATCCTCTTCATAAATGGAAATGATTGTATCAAAAAATGGAAGGGTATACCAAAATACTACTGTGGCGACTCCTAGGTGGTAGACATATGGGTGATTTATTTTCTTCTTTGTACTCATGTAACAAAAGAACCAAACCTACTGCAGTTGAGTCAATTCTGACTCAGCGTACCAACAGGACAGAGGAGAACTGCCCTATAGGGTGTCCCAGGCTAGAAATCTTGATGGAAGCAGACTGCCACATCTTTCTCCCAAGGAGTGGCTGGTGGTTTCGAACCACTTAACTTTTGGTTAGCAGTATGTTCATATACATTCTACAGTTTCATAATGAATACATATTACATGCGTAATAAAAATTTTACTAAATATTCTTTTTACAGTGTTTTAAAGAGAATTTCTTACCATACTTTTGGCTTTTTTTTTTTTTTTTAAGCAGTAAGTTTTAAATATGGAGTCCCTTGGTGATAATGGTTAAGCACTCGGCTACTAACCAAAAGCCTACTGGTTCAAATCCACCCAGAGGACCCTAAGAAGAAAACTTTGTCGATCTGCTTCCAAAAGATCACAGCCATTGAAAAACCCATGGCGTGCAGTTCTACTCTGACCCTCGTAGGTTCTCCATGAGTTGGAATTGACTCCACAGCAATATGCTTGGCTGGGCTAAGTTTCAAACAATAGAGTACGTCAGCATCAGTGCAGGCGCGGGTGCTCATTAAAACACGGATTCCGAGGATACCCTTCCAGGAATTCTGATTTTCAACAGGCCTAAAAAGAAAAACAAGCCTGTTGCCATCGAGTGGATTCAGACTCACAGTGATCCTACAGGACAGAACAGAACTATTCCATAGGGTTTTCAAGGGAAAGGAGCCCTGGTGGTACAGTAGTTAAGGGGTCAGCTGCTGACCAAAAGGTCAGTAGTTCAAACCCACCAGCCGCTCTGCAGAAGAAAGATGTGGCAATCAGCTTCCGTAAAGATTACAGACTTGGAAACTCTATGGGCCAGCTCTACTCTGTTCTATAGGGTTGCTATGAGTTGCAATCCACCTGATGGCAATGGAGTTTCAATCTTTACAGAAGTGAACTGTCACATCTTTCTCCTGCGGAGCCACTGGTGAGTTCGAACCACCGACCCAAGTGCTTAGCCACTGTACCAACAAAACCAAAAACAGCAAACCCTTTGCTGTTGAGTCGATTCCAACTCATAGCAACCAGATAGGATGGAGTAGAACTGCCCCACTGGGTTTCCAAGGAGCAGCTGGTGGATTTGAAGCACCCACCTTTTGGTTAGGAGCTGAGCTCTTAACCATTGTGCCACCAGGGCTCCTTAATTCTGACCAACGCTGTCAAAGATATGTTAGGATCAGCCTTTGGGCAGTGCTAACGAGAGGGTTAGAGATAGTCACAAGAGTCTTGTCTATGGGTGAGTCTCTGAAATTTGTCAGGTTTACAAAGAGAATATTAAAGCCCAATAAAGAACTAGGTTTTGGAATTGCTAACAACTGTTAATAGTTTAAACAGAAAGTAAACTTCTGGGAAAAAAAAAAAAACAAACTTCTGAACTTACTGTAAATAAAATGCCTTTACAGGCTCCCCCAAACTCACACCACAGGAACCTCCAAGCTTTATGCCAATTGTAGCATACCTGCCAGCGTCCAGGCCCCAGCCCCCTGCAGCAGTATAGCCTGCCCCAGTGTGTCCTTGACAGGTAGAGTGGCAGCCCCCACCAACAGCCCCGAGGAGGAAGAACCAAAGAGAAGATCTTATGAAACAGCTGCAAGAAGCTATTATTTTACTGATAAAGGGGTGACAGAGTGAGCAGCAGGGCAAAGGGCAAGGCTGCTCTCTGCAGTGAAACTGAGCTTTGGAAATGCTCATGAGGCAAATTCCAATGTGGTTAGACCCTGAAGCCACAAGGTCAGAGGTGGGCCAGGCAGCTGTGCTCTGGCCTCAGCCTGTAGCCTTTCATCTCAGCCAGGTGCCAGATAGTGGGGCTGAAGCAAGAGCAGAAGCCTAGATTGCAGTTGAGCCAATAGCTCAACAGCAAACCCACACCCAGTGGAAGCCTGGGACACAGAAGGGTGAAGTAGCACCAATGTGTAATGTTAAATACAGTGGTCTTACAACCTCGGATTCAACATCCCCAAGGCCCCTGCAAGTCTGGGTCAGGGACATTTGTACTTTGTTGAAGCGGGTATCGAACCAGGTGCAGGCTGTAAGGGTCACTAGCTGGTGGGTAGCTCTGCAGCTGCTTTCGGCCTGGCTCAGTTACTCTCCATGTACCTCTAGGAGTGCACTAACTCCTGAGGTGACAAATTCTGCCTTATTTGAAATATGTCCATTAGGTTAGAGGAAAAAACTGCTCAAAAAGGTAGGGTAAAATAAAGAATATTACCCGTGAGTATGGTGCTTTGTTAAAAAACTGTCTATATGAGACGAAAAGGTCAACAATTACTCTAAAACAAAGATGAGAAGATAAGGAAGCAGAGAAACAAGAGTACTAGAAATGAACAACTAGTACACGATTAAACAAAATGTTGACACATTGTGAAAAATGAAACTAGTGTCACTAAACAATTTGTGTAGAAATTGTCAAATGGGAACCTAATTTGCCATGTAAACTTTCTCCAAAACCATGATAAAATATTTTTAAAAGAAGAAGGGTAATTTTGGTGATAAGGTGCACAAAGAAACGAGTGACTATAACAAATGTGACTGAGAAGAAAGGCAGGGGCCTGAATGGTCATTCATGAGTTTGAGGGCTTTGAAGGTTTCAGGACATTCCTTAAGTAGGGAGGGTGAGCTGTTCACCTCGTAATGGACTACTTTCCCGGGTGCCCTATTCTAAGCAACAGCAAACTGTATCACTGAGTCACTGACATTTAACAATCAGTCTATTAGAACCAGAGTTTTGAACCAGCTCGATCTAATTGAGTCATGGCCAAAGAAGTAAAATTGGAACAGACCCACATTTTAAAAAGCACAATAAGTGGAACAGGAAAAATTATGGGTCAAAGCCCTGGAATGGGAGACTTGGAAGAGGTGCAGTGGGCCCTTCCAGGTGCCTGATGCACCTTTCAGGAGACTGGATTATTGCCAGGACTGTGGAGAGTGACACACATGCAAAGTGATGTGGGAGGCCACCATCTTTGAGCGGGGCACTGCTGTTTCCGACTCTGCCAGTCAAGAGATTTGGTTGCTATGCAATATGCATGCTGCCCTTGTTTTCTAAGAGGCAGGTTAAGTTTCTAGCTAGGGCTTCAACCCATAATTTTTCCCATTCTACTTCACCCACATCTAAAAAATTTGGGTCCACTCTGGTTTCAGCTCATCAGCCATGAATGAACCAGGCAGAACCAATTTGAAGCCCTGATTAGAATGTTCTGTTGGGATTGTAGCCAATAACTCAACTGCAAACCCAACTTCCCCTCATTTTTAAGTAACTTTTTTATCAAAATGTTTAATTCTAAAGGCAACCCAGGTGGATATGACACAGGCAGCAACTGCCTGGTATTAGGAAACTGCAATCTAAGACACCCACAGCATCTTGGTTTGGAACTTAAACAGTGAGTTATTTCATAGGTTAAAAGAAGTCAGCTGCAATAAAAACAATAATAGTAATTGTCAAAAAATATTTTCTGAAGCAGAAATAAGACCATGACATACTGTCAGATGTTTAACAAAAAAAAAAAAAAAGCAGGTCACAAAACAGTAAGAACACAGATTCATCTATTTCTACATCCACAATTTCTATATGTATCTTTAGCTGCATCTTTCTGAAATGATGTGCAGCAAGACATACAGTGGAGACTGACGAGACATTCCACGTCTTTGGATGCACATTCCTTGTCTGTGTAAGGTTATAGGGTAATTTTTATTTTTGCCCATATACACTTTCTAAATTTTCTAGAATGAACATGAATTACTTCTGTAGTATCTGATCAAACAATAAAAACAACAGTTTGAAAGTTAGTGGCTCCTCGTGGAGGGTGGATGAACCCCTGAAAATACTGCCCGAGAGAGAATCTTTAAACCTTAAGCCAAAAATATCCCCTGAAGTCATCTTAAAACTGAACAATAGTTTAGCTTAACTAGTAAAAAAGGTCTGCCTTGAGCATTATGCTCTTTTAAGAACTATCTATATAGAATCAAACTGACAACAGCAACTCAGAAGATTAGATAGGAACCTTAGGGGGCAGTGAGTTTATATTAATGACAGAGGAACAACTGAGTAAAGGAGGGTGAGAATGGTTGCACAACTTGAAGAATGTAATCAATGTCACTAAATTGTACACGTAGAAACTTGAATGGGTATATGTTTTGCTGTGTATATTCTCAAAAACAACAACAAAATAAATAAAATTTAAAGCAAAAAAAAGTTAGTGGTGTCCATTTACATCTAAGACTGGTTTAGCTCTCAATTATCCACTGATAGCCTACGCATATTGGGTCTATGGGTTAATGCTGAAATGTAGTTATTGTGTGCTATTGAGTTGACTCCGAATCACTGTGACCCTGTATAATAGGGTAGAACTTCCCCATAAGGATTCCTAGGCTGTAATCTTTACGGGAGCAGATGGCCAGGTCTTTTCTGCATGGAGCAGCTGGTGAGTTTGAACTGCAGACCTTTCGGACAGTAGTTGACTGCTGAACAATTACACCACCAGGCTCCTTAATATTGAAATAGCAGCTTGTATCTCCAAAGGTGCTCTAAAACCATGCTTTATGAAGCAACACAGAAATAAAATAAACTTGGGATTTAATGAATAACAGAAGAAGCAAAGAAGGAAGGAAGGAAATAAGTAAATAAATTTAGGACTCAAATAGTGAAAGGGGAAGAGAACAGAAGGGAAGAAAAGTCAATCCCAATAGCTGTCTGGTGACCATGTGGCATGGTGTAGTATGCCCTGTGAAGGATCACAAAAGCAACATGAGCACATTGACAGGAACCCAGAACTCTGGAAAAGAAGCCAGCTTGGATGTGTAAGCAGACTGTCTTTCTGTTTAGGAAGGGTTTGCACAGGGAAGCTTCATAGAATGCACAGACCTTCCTAACAGTGACTTACACAACCCCCGACTGTGCTCCTGGAGTACCAACCTGGCTCCAGTGCATCATGTTTTGCACAGAAGTTCCAGCAGGAGAGTGTGTCAAATACACATCCACTCTAGACTGCAAAATAAAGATGAAAATGGGGTTAAAGCAGCATCAGCAATAAACATGTACCTTCCTTCAAAGCATTGCAAACCACAGAGCCATAATCTCAAATACATGAGATCAGGACCAGCGGCAAAATTTCTTAACCACAGATATGTTCTATGAAAACACATGCAGCCATGCAGAGTATATATGGAAGACCACAGAGCTGCACGGGTTCAGAGAACAGGTACTTTTACTTCCTTCTTCATGCTTTTCTGAATTTCCAAAATCTTACATAACCATCACACCTTACTTTTATCATATAATTTTAAAAAATTCCCTAGAGCCTTCATTCCAGAATTTTAAAACCTATTTTCAAAATGTAACACTAAAAACTATAAATATCTTTAGAAATATCAGCATATTGCTGGCCCACGGTTTATATTTCAAAAAAAGAAATACATTTAATACATATATACATACATACACACACACAAAAAAATACACACGCGTATGTATATTTACATGTATGAATACATATGTATATATATTTAAAAATATATAGCAATTCCAAATTCAAAAACACAGTAATTTTTAAAAAGAAGTCACTAGTATATAAATATTGCGAATTAAATTGTGACAGAGCTCCTCTTTCAGTAATTCCCATATAGGCACTATGTAGGAAATTGACAACCGCGTGCCTTACAATAGCAGCTAACGGTATTCTACGAATTTGCCAAAGTTGATGACACTTAAGAAGAGAGGATGGTGAGACTTCATCTCATGTACTTTGGACATGTTATCAGGAAGGACCAGTCCCTGGAGAAGGACATCATGCTTGGTAAAGTAGAGGGTCAGTGAAAAAGAGCAAGACCTTCAATGAGATGGACTGACACAGTGGCTATAACAAAGGGCTCAAACATAACGATTGTGAGGATGGTGTAGGACTAGGCAGTGTTTTGTTCTGTTGTACATAGGGGGTCTGCTATGAGTCAGAATGGACTAGATGGTGTCTAAGAACAACAATGATGACCCTTAAGTGACCCTTTAGAACACCAGTGAGGTTGTTCCCATCTCTCCCACATCATCCAATACAAATACATTCACAGATAAAATCACTGAAGGTTTAAAGCAAGTTTTACTACAAACATACATACCATATTCAAATTTCTCTCATTAAATCCACACAGAATAAACATGACATTTCCACACAACTCCTTCAGAACGACATGGGTACAAACATGGGTACTCAGCCACTTCAGAACTGTACTCTGAGGTAAAAAATTTTTGACTCCAAATACGTCCTAAAAAAGAAAAAGCCCAAGAATACTCTCAGTATCTCTTTCAGGTGCAAAGGTTTCCATGACCCACCTTAGAAGCAGAGACAGGTGGCCAGTATCTCCACTAATAACTCTAAGAGTGAAATGGCAAAACTAGGATTCAAACTAGGACACATATTTGAATGATTTACGAAGGCAAAAATCAGATTATTTTCCCCCAATGTTACAGATATGTATTTAAAATCCCCAAATGAAGAAAAGGACGCATGACCAAAGTATTTTACTGTGGACTTTTACAGTGGGAAAGGGCCTTAGTTGTCAATCAACCCAAGACCACCCCTAAATACTGACTCTAATGGATTAGGAACTTCTGAAAAGTAATGGAGGCTCAGTTGATTAGCAATGTCTACCAAAGGGATCCATCTAATCCAATTCTATGTATTATCTATGTGAGAGGTGAGTTGGCAAACTACAGCCCGTGGATCAACTGTGATCCCCTCCCTGTTTTCAGAATAAAGTTTCGTTGGTACACAGTCACACTCATTTCCTCACATATTATCGCTGGCTGCTTTTACCATGCAACGACAGAGTTGAGTGGTTTCAACAGAGACCCTGTGGTCCACAAGCTCGGTATATTTACTATCTGGTGCTTTACAGAAAAACTTTAGTCTATATCATTCCTGACCAATGGTCCCTGAGCTTGTGCTCAAATATTTCCGGGGCAATTACTACATCCCCAATAGTTTCTTTCCAAACTTTTGCAATAGGAAATAGGAAAAATATCTTCTTTACATTGAACCCAACCAAATGTGCTCCCTTATAATTTACTTTTGCTCACGCCTAGCCTCTGAAGGATCAAGCAAGAGTGAAAAGTTCAAACGCCTACAAAGGCAGGCATGTCAGTATACATGAGTAAAGCTGTCAACGGAACATGTCACACTACCCAGGCCTGTGATTAGGGAGTGTTGAGCAGTGTGGAGGAACTGGAAAGCTTATGCTTAGCCTAACGTGTGCAGCAGCTGTTTGCTCTGGCCTATCGCTATCCCGTAGGATTGCAGTGCACAGCTTCTTCTTTCTTTTTTTCCTAAAATTATTAGTCATCAAATTTTAATGATAAATATCCCACTTTTCTAATGGTGCAACATTTAAATTTTAAACATTGTATGGGCTGTATTCAGCACTCTACTAGGCAACTGTGGCCCCCCCTATAGACAGCCTGTGTTACCTGTCAAATCAGTGTTTCATAAGACAATCCATTATGATCTAAAGACAGAAAGCAGATCTAATTTTCCTCTTCTCTGGACTAGTTGGGGAGAACAAGGAAGGCAACACAGTAGGTAGAAAAGGTCATGCAACATAAAAAGGCATCATTTTTAGAAGTCCTGGCTTTGAGTTTACATAAGGTCACACGGGATAGTTGCACATGTATTTGAGGCTGTCTACTAAAATAAAAAAAAAAAAATGTTTTTTCTTTACTAAAATCAAGTTAATAGGATGATGCATCAGTGACCTAAATCACAATAAATCAAACTTTCCTTTTGACTGCCAAAGGACACACAATTGACTCTGTACTGAGGCACTGCTACGCAAATACTAACGCGGTAAATGCCCCTGAGAACTACATCAAGGCAGGGCCGCGTATACAGATAAAGAAAAATTCATCTCACACATATACAGGCCCACCACGTCAGCTTTGGGTTCTTTATAATTTACACATTTGTACTTTGAGAAAGGATTAGAGGGCATACTCAACTTTCATGGCAGTAACACGTCAGAGCAACTGATCAAAGGTTTTATGAACATTTGCACATTCACTTTGTCACTCTCCCGGATGCTACAGAACAGTTATCTGGAACAGCGGGTCCCCAGTACCAATCGGTTTAGCCTACATCAGACTCACGTAGGGTGCTCTGTAAAAACACAGACCCTTGGGCCCTACTCCAGATTTAACAAAACGCCATCTCCAAGGGCAGGGGGTAGGATTTTATGTTTTTACAAAGCCATTAAATCAGAATCTCCGAGGACTGGGGCACATCAGAATTCTGACTGTTACGGAGGTCCTCCAGAGTGGGGGAGCAGATTGTTCAGAAACTGCTGGTACGAGTTTAAACTGGTGAAGCCACATTGAAAGGCAGAATGTATGAAACTAAAAATGCACATTCCCTACGATGCACCACTTTCACCTTCCCATATCCACTCTAGGGAAATAAAAAAAGGGCACAAGGAGGCTACATTGACACTGACACAGCAACAGCAAATTAGCAACAGCCTCAGTGCCCACCATAGGAGGCTGCTGAAATAAACAGTAGTTCCTGTTAATGGGAAACTTACTACGAAGCAGTTAAAAAGCACGTGTTAGAAGATTCCGTATTAACATGATAGCTCTGCAAGAGTGAAAAATATAATCTGCAGGGCGATATACATAGTAGGGTACTGTTTACATTAAAACAAAACAAAACAATATATTTGCTAACTGCAAGGTCAGCGGTTCAAAACCACCAGCAGCTCCACAAGAGAAAGATGTGGTAGTCTGCTCCTGTAGAGATTTACTGCCTTGGAAACCCTGCTGGGTCGATATGAGTTGGAATCAACTGACAGCAGTGGGTAGAATTTGGGTACATACGTATGTGTGTAAATTCACGAGGACTACAGAAAAACACCCCAAAATGAACACTATGCTTAATCTGGGGTGGGGGGAGACTAGGAGAAGGTTTGATAGTTGAGGGGTACTTTATTTGTAATCTTTGAATTGTTTATAATGAAAATTGATACATCTATTACCCAAGTTCTCGAAAATAAATTTGGTTAGAGGTGGCTACATCTTATCTGCATGTTCTGGTCACTGGTACACAGCGTCCCACCTTGTGTGAGAGTCAGGTTCTGAGGTCACAGTATAGTCCATATTCCCCCTGAAAGCCTTTTAAATAGCCCATGTGATATGTTATACCTGATTTTGTGTGTATATATCCCCATACACAATTACATGTATAAAGTTATATACGCGTGTTTTATACACTACACATTTATTTATATACATATACACACATACATACATAAACACATGTACACATCCGTGCGTGTATATTATGTATATAAATAAATGCATAATGTGTAAAACATATACAACATATGCATAATGAACCATGTGGCATCAGCTGGCTCTAAATTCCCCCTCATGAAAGCTGTTCCTTCCTTGAATACAGCTTGGGGGTCTCACAGCTTTAGAGCCATGCCCTGCAGAAGTTACTGGCTGTGTTTAATAATAGCAGTGTCTGTACATCCTCCATGTGGCTAGGGATGGGCATGTAGGAAGATCAGATTTCCAGTCTCTCATCTCCTGCCTACTCAGTGCACATGCTCACTATGTGGAAAAAGGGCAACTTTGAGAACTTAAATTATTTTCTCCCAGACTTCCTTGTGCTCTCTTTGTGTGATGGGTGGAAAGTTAACTGGCATTTGACTGCGATGTGGCTCCTGTGTACGTGGACGACACACCTTCCCACCTCCCCAAGACCTGGAAGCAGGAGTGAAGGGGGAAAGGAAAATCTAGAGAGAGGTGAAACCCCATTGTTCCACTGACAGCAAAACACAGGAGAGGAAGGCACAGGTTCTCCTCTCACTGGCCAGTTTTTCAGGTTTGAAAAGGAAATTTGTGGGGAGAAGGGTGGAAGGGGGATCCAAATACCTTAAAGATCAAGTCTGGAATTTGTGCTAATTTGATTAGAGGGCTAGTAGCAAACTGGAGTGAAACCACAGGAGCCAGGGCAAAAAACATTTTAATCCTTTTGGCCAGCTCAGGGATCCGTGAAAATGCTATAAAACCTGTGGAAACAAAAAGAAGATAATAGGAATCCCATCTCCTGAGATTTCTTTCTTGGAAAAAGCAAGGGTGGTCCTTCTTGTTACCCCATAGTCTGAAAACCATGCAAGTCACGCTGAGGTAAAGAGGCAAAACACTTGAAATGGTACCTTCTGAACTTCTATGTACGAAAACACTGAATTTGATTAAACTACTTAATCAAGTTATTTGTTAAGGGCTTGTTTCAAACCTCAACCTAGTTGTGCACTGGAAGAAATCCAGGCTGTGAGAACCAGACCTTCTCTGTTCCTTTAGCAATGTGAATTGTGCAAAGGTAAGACTGCATTCCCAACAGCTCCACTCACGTCTACTACCCCTCTCCTCCTCCCTAAGACTCACTTACACATGCATTCAATTAATCATCAATGGCTCAAAAGGAACATTTAGGATCTCCTAGTTTTAGGAAACGCTGGTGGCATAGCGGTAAGAGGTATGCTGTTAACCAAAAGGTCAACAGTTCAAATCACGAGGTGCTCCTTGGAAACCCTACGCGACAGTTCTACTCTTTCCTGTAGGGTTGCTATGAGTCGCAATCGACTCTACGGCAACGTGTAGCAGTAGCTTTAAAATATATTTTATCTTCCTTTCAGGTCACTTCCTGCCTTAAACTTGGCCCCACACAGGTGGACAAGTCATGGAAGGAATATCAATGAAGAAGAATACTTAATTTTGTTCAGGAGAAATGAACGTGTGTCCAAGCTGCTTTTGGTTTAGCCTCTCAAATCAGCAGAGTGTTTGATGGTAGTAAAACCTCAAAACCCACTGCTGTTGAGTTGATTCCGACTCACAGTGACCCTATACAACAGAGTAGAACCGCCCTATAGAGGTTCCAAAGAGCACCTGGTGGATTTGAACTGCTGACCTTTTGGTTAGTAGCCATAGCACTTAACCACTACACCACCAGGGTTTCCAATGGTAGTAAGGGTGAGGTAATTTATCTACATACACACACACCATATATATTCAGACACTTAAAAGACCCAAACATTCATGTATTTGATATAGCAATTCTCCTTCCAGTAATTTATTCTAAGGAGACCTTACGACACGAGCATAAAGGCATTAGTTATAGCAAACACTAAAAGGGAGAATTAACTAAACGATGGGACAGGACCCTAACCCCTTATCAGAAACCCTTATTTGGTAAAATTGTGAGCAATTTTTATTTTCTTTGAAACTTTGCTAAATTTTCTAGATTTCTTTACAATGAACACACATTACTTTTATAATCAGCATAAACGTAAATATGGATATATTTTTTAAAAACTTTTTAAATAAAGTATAACCTGGCATCCTTGTAGCTAGTTTTATTCCACTTAACTTTAAAAGTCAATGTATTTTCTCGTTTAAAGTCTCTAAAGTTAAAACGTCTTGTTTTCCATCGTCTCACATCCCCATATTGCTTAACTAGGAAAATATATAATAGAATGTGGTTTACATTCATTCCTTCAATTTCAAGAGAATCATCCACCATGTTTATTCATTAATATTAAAGTCTAAATTTCCAGAGAAAACCAACTATTACACCAGAATTCCTTGTCCTATTCATTATTTCTGCTTGACATTAAAAAAAGAAATTTGAATTAACGTTTCTTTTAACTTCACTTTTTATGAGCAAATGCAAACTTGGCAATAAAGATATCAGATCAACTTTCAATCTTTATTACATACCTATAGTGGCGCCTTGAGAATGACCCAGATAATACAACTGTTCTTGGCCAGTTTTATTCAGAATGAAGTTAATTGAAGCTGGTAGGTCATAATTTGCCATCTCATCAAAACTGTAATCAAAACAAGGAATCTTTCATTGGATTATTACATACAAATAGAACAGTAAACAAATAAGAAGTGTGCAGTCTGATGAATTATGACAAATTGAACACATGTGGGTGAAGCAACCCTGAGCTCAGGAAACAGAACATTACTGAAATTCCAGAAGCCCCCTTGATTCCCTTCCTGTCATGTTCCCAAAGAGAACTATTACCCTTTGGTTTTTCACATCACAAATTAGTTTTATCAGTTTTTGAGCTCTTCTATAAATGCGATTGTACAGTATATACATATGTGTGTGTGTATATATATACATTTGTTGTTGTTTTTAGGTACCGTCGAGTCGGTTCTGACTCACAGCGACCCTACTATATTCAACAGAATGAACGCTGCCTGGTCCTACGCCATCCTCACAATCATTACTATGTTTGAGCCCAGTGTTGCAGCCACTGCATCATATATATGTGTATACACACACACACATACACACATGGTATATATTCTTCTGTATCTGGCTTCATCCATGTTGGATAAATCACACTTTATTTATCCTTTCCATTGCTGACGGGCATTAGGGTAATTTCCAATTCTTCACTATCACAAATAGTGTTACAATAAACATTCTTGTACGTGTCTTTTGGCAAAAGCTTTCACTCTTGTGTTTCATGTCTTTAGTCAGACACTGCCTTGACAAATGGGAAGCAAGTCTGGAAGAATCCATAGTGTGTACCTGCTCTAATATTTGGTACCGGACACAGAGCTTGGAACCCATGCAGATGTATGAGTGTGCATGTGTATGTGTTTGTCATCAGGGGATTGGATAAGTCAACTGTTACTGGGCATTCACCATGTCTCAGGCACTATGTACAAGGCTCTTTCCATGTATCCTCTCCCTTAATACCCCCAATAACCTGATGATGTAGGTGTTTATTATCCCCATTTTACAAATAAGGAACTGAGGCACAAATGAACATTATGTCACATGTTCAATGTCACACAGTTCTTAACTGGCAGGGCCAGAAGTAAGAGACAGGAGAGGAGAATTTCAGAGTTGAGAATTTCTGAAAGAAGAAAAGTGAAAATTTGAAGTACATGTATATGTAGGAGGGGGGGAAGGTTATGGGACAAAACCTGCCCAGCAGCTCCCAAACCTCCACAAATGCCAAAGTAACTCAAAAATTACTCAATTCCCAATAGAATCTAGTTCTCATAATGTAACCACTTACTTAAAATTTCCCCTACCACTATTCATTCAGTTCAATTCCTAATGAGGTTTAAAACCCTTCAAGAAATATCATTTTCCCTCTCCTATGATCTCAGAGTTACTCATCTACCTGCCGCCACAGCTGGAATTCTCATGTGTCTGCAATAAAAGGATTAAGGAAATAGAACCAAGCTGTCACCAATTCAAATATACCTGAAGGCCCAGAATTCATCCTGAGACACCGAGAGGGTTTTGTGTTTCCGAGACCAGGTATTTCCCCTGCTGTTCCCCATCCAGACATCAAAACCGGCATCTGCAAGGATGAAGCCCAGGCTGTTGTTGGCAAGGTTTGTGATCCAGTTACTGGCATCTGCAAGCAAGCCATGCTGTAGATACACAACTTGTTTGGGGCCTGTAAAACATACACGTTTAGGAGTCAGCAGCACCACGCTTCAACAAAACATGATACGTTACTACACTGATAATTCATATAAGATTCCACCACATATAATGAAACAGAAACAATTTAAAACACTGGCCAATGTACTCCTATAAAACATCAGTAAAGAATTTCTTTAAACACTGCTGGCAGGGTAGTATTGAAATTAGACTATTTTTTCATGTCTAGTAACAAGACACACTGGCTTAGGCATCAAAGAAAAAAAATTAATATATTTTCACAATAACTTTCAAAATGTTTCTGCAATTTGCTCTAGTAATTTCATTTCTCACAAAGTACCCTAACAAAACAAACCAAAAGAAAGAAAAGATCACACACACACAAATTCATAAACAAAAACATGAATCTGTTTTTTCTTCATCTGTACCTGGGACACTGTGATGTGGCGGAAATAACATATACTTAGGAGCCAAAGAAGGAGCCCTGATGGTGCAGTGGTTAAGTGCTCTGCTGCTAACAGAAAGGTCAGTGGTTTGAACTCACCAGTGCTCCGCAGGAAAAAGATGTGGCAGTCTGCTTCCATAAATATTACAGCCTTGGAAACCCTATAGGATAGTTCTACCCTGTAGGAGCCCTGGTGGCACAGTGGTTAAGCATTTGGCTGCTAACAGATAGGTTGGTGATTTGAACCCATCAGCCGTTCCATGAGTGAAAGATGTGGCAGTCTGCCCCTGTAAAGATTTACAGCCTTGGAAATCCTATAGGGAAGTACCTCTCTGTCCTACAGGGTCATTATGAGTCAGACTTGATTCGATGGCAATGTTTTTTGTTGTTGTTGTTGTTGTTAGGAGCCAAAGAAACCTGTGCTCAGGTGGTTTACATAGGGCTGAAATCTTCAGTCATTCATTAAATAAGCATTTATTGAGCACCAACTATGTGCCAGGATTCTTCTCAGCACTGAGGATACACCAGAGAATAAAAGCAGGAGGGAAAAAATTCCGCCCTCATGAAGCTGATGTTATACAACCATGAGCTTTAGAGTCAGACAAACCTGAGTGCGTAGATCACAGGGAGAGAGCAAAGCAGTCCAGTGTATGTGGAAGAAGAAGGGGCGGGACTGGGGTGAACAAACCAAAAACCAAACAAACCAATTCATTGCTACCTTACAGGACACAGTAGAACTGCCCCATAGGGTTTCCAAGGAGCGGCTGGTACATTCGAACTGCTGATCTTTTAGTTGGTAGCTGAGTTCTTAATCACTGCACTACCAGGGCTCCAACCATTTGTTAGGACATCTTTAATAGGGGAGTGGAAACCAAAGGCACTTTTTCTCTAATCCTTCTTATTTGCTTGGGTTCCCCAACTCCTCACTTCAAGCTGAATATAAAAGCTCAGTGAATAACATATATAAAAGATGGCACCGGTGGGATGGGCAGATGGGGAAGACAGAGTGAATCTGTATGCTTCAAAAAGCTAAAATTTGGAGGATTTGGAGCTAAGAACCTCAGGGAGTATTGCAGACAACATTGTTTTCTCATGGCAAATGCCAGCGGGTGAGGGAAGAGGTTCACTGAGAAAGGTAAATGCTAGGGCCTGACAAATGGCATGGCCTTAATTAATCATCCCGAGGCCAGTCAGCTCTGTCCTATCACAACATCCATTCTTTGAAGACTTTTTCTAAAAACCTGGTGTATTTTAAACAGTGTTGTTGTTGTTGCGTGCCGTCGAGCCGATTCTGACTTGAAGCGACCCTATGGGACAGAGTGGAGCTGCCCCACAGGGTTTCGTAGGCTGTAGTCTTTACTGAAGCAGGCTGGCATACCTTTCTCCTACAGAGCTGCTGGTGGGTTTCAACAGCTGACCTTTAGGTTAGCAGCCAGGCGCTTAATCATTGCACCACCAGCACTCCCTCTAAGCGGTGTACTAGAGAAAAAAAAAAATCAATCAAGGGATTCAAAACACGTTACGTTTTGTGTAAACCTTTATTGCTGTCTACTTTGTTATTAGACACTCCACTAGGTGCTGGGGACACAAAGATGAGTAACCCACACTCCACACCCCAAAGAACTCCGTTCTAGTGGAAGTGCAGACACATATTTACCTTCTAGCCCAGCACGGAAAATGCCAGACCACCACCTAGGAAAGCCCAGAGGAAAGAGAAAGTCATTCCGCCAAAGGGAGAAATATATCTGGGTATTTAGTAGGTAAGAGACAGGCTTTTCCCAAAAAGAATCCTAGGGAAGAAACAGGAGCCCACAGACCTGAGGCTACGCCCCAGGCCTCCACGGGGTTGGACCCCAGAGCACACATTAAAAAGGTCCCTGCATGAATGTGATGCTCAGCCAGGTTGGGGAACCGCAGGTAAGAAGTTCATTGCCTTATCTAACCTGGGGGTGGAGGAATATGAAAGACTTTGTGGAGGGTTTATCCTTCCAGGCTGGGCTAATTTTATGAACAAAAGCGTCCCTCAGACGAAGGAGATGAAGTAGATATCACCCACTGGGCTTCCGGGACCAGTGACTCCATTAAGCACGATGGGTCACCAACAAACAAAATATTAACAAATCTTGGGGTGGAAAACCTTTAAAAAGTGGGTGCTAAAGTGCCTGCTCCTTTCCTCTGCATAGAGTGCATATGAGAGAGTGCCAGAATAGATAAGGGCACTGGAAAGAGACCAACCCCCCGTCTGTGGCTACCACCAAGTAGAAAAAAGAAAGGTACATCGTAGTTCTTTCACATCCCACCACCAAGTGAGGATTTAAGGATTTGCTGGAAAAAGAAGTTGCTCTTTGGGATGGTTAAACCTACTGCCATTCACATCTTCCAGTGAATTGTTTTCATCAGATTTCTTTTCAACTCGCTGCTGAAAGAAGTTGACTGAAATGATTGCTAGCTATTATCGGGCACCTATAAGCTCTCTAGATGCTGAAAGTGCTCTACAGTGCCGGAAATCCTATGAAGTTGGTTGAACTAGAACTAGTAAGTGAGGGAATTGGGATTTTTTTTTTTTATAAGCTCTCTAGATGCTGAAAGTGCTCTACAGTGCCGCAAATCCTATGAAGTTGGTTGAACTAGAACTAGTAAGTGAGGGAATTGGGATTTGAACTCAGGTATGTCTGAACCCAAGATCATGCCCTTAACCACTCTGTTATGGGGAAAGGTGAACAAGAGAGAAGTCATTCTGGAACATACAGAAGTTCCTCAGAGAACGATAAGCCAAAGGGGCAAGCTATTTTGGAGGGATTTGGACCAGGAACTTGAAATCAAGTAATACCTAGTAGATGGAAGAGATAAGGCTAGGAGGCAAGGATACCAAACTCAACCTTGCCCACTAAGGCAGTTCTCAGGACCAGCCCATTCAGTATCTCCAGCACCTTGAGGTCTGATTTGTCTGAGCAACAAACCAACAAGACGGGGACGAGGGCTGCCTTCCCAGCTCATGCCCTAGAGCTGGCTTGTTTATCCCAAACTGGCTCTAGGAGGGTTGGGGACTGAGGGCAAGGCCTAAAAGGTCCATTTCTTGGCCCAAAGGAGGGAAGTAGCCTCATCAAGATCAGGTAGTAACACAGAACCGGTAAAGATCTCAGTGATGTCCTGTCACAATGCTACCCCACTTGATAAGGCCCAAATGTGGGTAGAAGCGAGGTAGGCATTACTCAAGCTCTGAAACTGAAACTCCTGAGCTCACAGTCCCACGGAAGGAAGAAGACTGGGAGGGTAGGGAAGTTCCTCCTGCTTCCCAGAATCTTGGCCTTCTTGGCCAGCTCATTGTGTCTGAACTCGCTTCCACTACACTCTAAAGGGTGGTGAGAAACCAGCTGAGGTCCAGGGGAAAACCCCAAAGAATAGCAAGCAGTGGGTCAAGAGTCAAGACAAAAAGAATGGTGTTAGCAACAGACAGACCTTGGCTCTTACCAAGACACCTGCTATAAAGCCTTGTAGGAGTTACACAGCCTCTCTAAAGTACAGATGTCTTCTCCTAAAGTGGAGATGATAACAGTATAGTGCCTGATACACAGTAAAAGCTCAAGAAATAATATTGTTGTTGTTGTTAGCTGCCATCAAGTCGACCCTTACTCATGGTAACTCCATGTACAAGGGAACAAAACACTATCTGGTCCTGCACCATGCCCATGATCTGTTGCAGATCAGACCATTGTGATCAACAGAGTTTTCACTGGCAGGTGTTTTGGGAAGTAGATCACCAGGCCTCCCTTCCTAGCCTGTCTCAGTTTGGAAGCTCCACTGAAACCTGTTCAGCATCAACATGCAAGCTTCCACTGACAGACAGGTGGTGACTGTGCATGAGGTGCACTGGCGGGAAATCAAGCCCAAGTCTCCCACATGGAAGGAGATAACTCTACCAGTGAACCACCAATGCCCTCCAAGAAAGAACACCCGTTGTCGTCAAGTTGATTCCGACTGATAGAGATCCTACCAGACAGAGCAGAACTGGCCCATAAGGTTTCCAAAGATCAGCGTGTGGATCTGAACTGCTGACCTTTTGGTTAGCAGCCAAGCTCTTAACCACTGTACCACCAGGGCTCCCCAAGAAATAACAGCCACTGCCTTTCTGCTCTCCCTCCCCTTCTTGGCCACCACAAGCCTCTCCTTAGCTTGCACTATGGCATCTTGAGTTCACAGAACTATACAGTGGGCAAAATATTGGGAAATTATCTAGCTCTGGTCCAAAACGCTCACTTTATAGGAGGGAACAGAGCAGTCCACAGAAGGGAGGTGCCTGGAGGCAGACGCCCAGCCACAGATGACATCCTCATGACCTGTCCCCCACACATGGCTCTTTCTACATTTCTGACTTTAGCACTTCTGCCCTCCGTAAACAAACCCTGACATAAGCACCTTCCTCCTTTCCTTAGAGTTTAGAACACATTCCCGTCATGGGGGACTGGATGCTGAGGAAGCAGACATCAGAGACCATGGGCAAATCCATTCCGATATTTAAAAAAAAAGAATAGCAACAACAGCTTCCATTTATACGGGGCTGCACAGGCCTTATTTCATCTAATCCTCACGACAACCTATGAAGTAGAAAGTTTTATTCTTCTCATTTAACAGATGGGAAAAATAAAACTTAGGTTAATAAATTTCCAAGGTCACATGGCTGGTTAAAGCAGTAGAGCTGAAACTTACACCCAAGGCTGGCACTGTCAGCATGCTCACACTTCACCACAGGCCAAACCGCCTCTAATCTTACCCACCACTGGAAACCCTCAAGTTGGGTTTGTGGGTACCTCTTGGCCCAGGAGTAGGGAAATCTTACCCAATGTGGCCTTGAGCAAGGAACACAATAAACTGTCAATGCTTTGCTCAACCCAGTCTCAGGAGGCTCCAGGGCTATAGGTGCATTCTCAGATAAAATCAAACACAGAGCTTGAGGGATTATCAAATAAATGAGTCAGAAAAGGCTTCTGTCCTCGCAGAGCTCGTGGTCTCACGGGAAAGACAGAGGTTACACACATCATCATCTACATAATAAGCTATTGTTTATTGTCTTAACTGCTATGAAGGAAGCTCACAGGAACTATGAGAATACGTAGCCAGGGGCTTGCACTCGTTAGTGTGAGTGGCCAGGGAAACGCTCCCTGAAGAAGTGGTGTTTAAGCTGAGGACAGAGGAGGAGTAAGAGTGGTTAACCAGAAGGAAGGGAAGCTACACTGGAGGCTGGGGAGAGGGGGGTGTGCAGGGCAAGCATCTCTTCCTTCCCACCCTGTCTCTGCTCCAGCCCCAACCTTTAAAAAGAGAAGATAAATTGTACAGTTGACACTGACTTATGTTGCTAGTCTAGGCAAAGGGTCTCAATGCAATCCCCTACAAAGCCCACCATCAGAGCACCAAGGGAGCCTGGACGTAAGCTCAGTTAACTTAGTCACCAAACTCAGGCACTGATTAATGAACTCACATCTGCCCAGTGCCACCTGGGAGGCAAGGAATTACATCCCAGCTTACCAAGGCCAATGTGTGGCTTGTGAGAACACTGTTATTTAGACAAGAAGCGGTTTCTTTAGAAAAATGACATGAAAGAGAAGAACGGAAGCCAGTCAGAATCCTAAAACAAACAAAGCAAAACACAAGACAGGCCAATGACTTTTCCTTCCAGAGACTTAGCTCACAAACCATCTTTTGAATTTTCAATTATTGCCCAAAAAGTTCAATGGGCAGCCCCTGGGGAATCTTTACTAAGGCTATAGCTCAAAAGTCCATTTCTGCATGTCAGAGGCAGTTATTCCAGGTCTTCATACCCCAAAATACCCCCTTGACCCCTAAGGCCATCAGACTGTCTTTCGTATCATTTCTCAGACACAAATGTGTCACGCCTGGTGCTTGATTTAATGACTGGACAATTTCTAGTTGGGCAAGGAGTAAATCTGCCTGGTGGATGCTGCTGTTTTATATATTTTAGGCAAGTAAACCCAAGGCTAATGTGTATTTTCTCATCTTAGTCACATCAAATATTGACTTTCATGAGACCAACTTGTCCAACAGGCATCACATAACGCTGCAGCTCCAATTGAAACAACCCATCTGGAGTCAAACTGGCCGGGCCACTATCCTTGGACCTCAGGCAAATCCCTTTCCCTCTTTGAGCCTGGCTGTCTCACTCAGTAAAATGAGGGTGCTGGTCTAGAACACAGGTTTCCAAACCCAAGGATTTTATCTTGGAATCACCGAGGGAATGTGTTAAAAATACAAGTTCTCCAAATGGCTGGCCAGACAGGGATCTGAGATCCTTCTAGCACTAACATCCCATGACTCTGAAATAAGGCTGAGCACATGAAAACAAAACTACTTCCCTATAAATGATTGATTTTTTAATTCCTTTTGCCCTTGAGGAGCTAGGGCAAAGCAGAGGTACCTCAACAGCTGATAGAAAAGACTACTTAACATTGAGGAAACGCTTGGACGCCATAGCTTGCCACGTGCTTCTTAAACATGCCTTGTGAGCTATCTAGTTAGCAGAAGTTTGACCACAAATAGGCAACTCACTGTCTAAATCACACGGCTCACCTCTGGGTCCAGAAACTCTAAAACTATGTATAAAATGTGTGTGCATGCATGTATCTATTTTATTTTGCTGGGGAGAATTCTGGTCCACTGCCTTTGTCAGGTTGAGAACCCCTGATTCTGAAAAGTGCCCTGACAAAACCAAGCACAGGGCAGAGTGCTGGTGGTTGCTCCAAGGGTTCCAAAAGTGACAAGACATAGCCTCTGCCTTCAAAGAATTGCTGCAGGGAGGGGTGGTAGGAGGGAGAAGTATACAAATGAGTCAACCCCAAGGCAGAATAAGAGAAACAACTCAAGAGGGGTGTTAGCCACCAAGGCATTTGGGAGTTCAGAGGAAGGGTGTGGTTCCTTCTCGCTCAAGTAATGAGGGGGAGACGGCCTGATGTAAGCTGGGCCTGGGAAGGCTAGAAAGAATTGTATTTCAAAAAAGGATAGACAAGTGAGGATGGTGGGCAGGGTGAGCATCATTCCAGAGATGTGTCACCAGCTGAGGTCCCAGGAGAGTTTAGCAAAGAGGAAATGATTCATTTGGATTCAGGAATGCCAGAGAGTAGCCCCTCAATACTTACTCATTTAACAGGCCCAATTTCACCTATACCATTTGTAATTTGGCTATGGCACCCAATGCAGGTGATAAATGTTTCTTAGATAATGGGTAAACACAGCTGGTAACCACTCCTCCAAAATCTGGTGAGAGGGTATTCTTACCCCATTTTACAGATGGGGTCAACAGAGACTTTATAGCCTGTAACTGTAATCAGACATCTGGGGAATCATGATGGTCTTTGCACATATCCGTGGTGAACTTCAAAGGTCTGCTATTGTACGGAATGGGGGAGAATGGTATACGGAACAGCCTGAATGACAGAATATTAAATAAAGATGTGTATCTTCATTCATCAGGCCCCTGAAGCTTGTTGAATGGCAGAATCACATGATTACGTCTGGGCTTGGAGAAGCTTAAGCAGGCAAAACCATATAGGATGAATGAGAACAGGGAGGCTGGCAGAGAGAAAAACAGGTGGTAGAGCTTCTAACAGAACACAGGCAGGGGAGTTAGACGGCCCATTCCTCTGTTCATAAAAAGCCTCCAAGTGAGGTTATGAATACTGTCAGAGAAGCCTTCTGCAACAGGACTAAAAAATGTTCATCACATGGCTTTAAATTGGAGTTCCATGTTCAATACGATACAGAAAAATGAGTAATGTTTTCATGCATCTTGTAATTGTCCTGTAAATAGTAGAGATGTACGGCATTTTCGTGTGTGTTAAAAGCATTGATTTCAGAAATTATAGGCAGATTGATTTCTCATACTGCTGTTTCGAAATTCTCTTTTTCTAATATACGGGGCTCCTCAAAAACGGAAATGGCTTAAGCCTCTCTCAGTTCTGAGTTTATTTCAAGAGCCCAGTTAAAGGTTAACAAGAGCCTAAGCTAGGGGGACGGCCTGGGAAAGCAAGGAAGAGAGGGACAGAAGCTGCATGGTCTGAGCAGCAAGGAAAGGACTTCACAAAGCTACTTGGGGATAAGAGTCAAGGATGATTCTGCAGTTTCCAGTCTAGGTCATTAGGAGGCTAACTGCACTATTAATAGAGGGAAAAGTTAGGGAGGGTGTGGGTAGGACGAGAAGATGAGTTCCACATTGGGTTGTGGGTTGTTTTCATTTGTCATTAAATGGGCCAAAGTACCACTACCAGCAACACAATAAAGATCCTCATTCCCAAGCTCTGCCCCAGACCATGGAAACAAGCCATCGAAGAAGCACTAAGGCAGACTTTAGGAAAAATCACAAATTCCTTTAGCTAACTGAGTCACTCATATAAGAAGTTTCCTTCAAAACTCCCCTCCGAGCTTAGCTCATAGCAGGTGTATATGAAATTGGTACACACGGATTACTCTTAAAAAAAAAAAAAAAGGAAGGGAACCAAGACGGTATGCTCACTCTGGCATAAAATGTTTTGCATGTTTTACACAGAAGAAAAACTAGAAGCCCTTATGCAACTCACCACTCATTTTGTAACATGTTATAAGAAGGAATCTTAATAGCATGTCTATGTGCAAGAGTTAGAAATTAAATTTCAAGAACTCCATTGGCTCTCTTAGCCACTTAAGGATTATTAAAAACCCTATCAAAGCTAGAATTTATGTGATAAGAGAAAATAGGTATATCAGATTAAGGAAAAGCAAATCAGAGAGTGATACGGAGCTCACATTAACACAGGTTTTTAAGTTTGCTTTCAAATCGATGGCAGTGGGTTTGGGTTTCAATACTTTGGGAAGGAAATGGGGCAAAAGAAGACCCTTAAAAGGCCCTTATAAAATTTTAACTGAAGAATAAATATTTAGCCAATTACCTTAAATCTCAATTTTCCAAGGAAAGTTTCTAGAAACAAAGTGTTTAAAAATAAGCTACATCTGGAGAGATGACTGAATAAGGATCAGATCTTTACTCTGATACCTCTTTAACAATTTCAAGTAGCCTGTCTAGAAATTGCTGAATCTGCACTGGAAACCAGTTTTGTTTGAATTCCAACATGAGGGAGAAAAAAAAAAAAAAAATGTATACAGTGAAAACTGTGAGGGCCAGAACTCCGTGCAACTGCCTTGCTTTTCTGGGTCTTGCAAGTTTTCACCTTTGACGGTACAATCACTTTTCTATAGCTTACTATTTAGTGAAAAATATTTCATTTTCCTTCTCTGACAGGCTTCTGCCTTACACAAGTTTTGGCTTTAGCAGGTTTTACTGTGCATGTATGTGTATTTTTTTTTTTAAAGTCAAAGCTACAAGAACTTTCATCTATTCCTAGTGAGAGTATTATCAGGACAAGCTCATATAGAAAGCAATTTAACAATATCTATGAAAATCACAAATGATCTGTCCCAAAAATTCTATTGCTGGAAATACACCTTATAAATAAATTTGAACACATCTAAGGTTAAGTACTGAACTATATTTGCGAGAAGGCTGTCCATTAATAGGGCACTTTCTAAATAAACCAAGATATAGCTATATAGTGGAATACTGTGTATCTCTAGAAATCAATGTTAAAGCACTCGATGTATTATATGGAAGGATCTACAAGACAACGTGGAAAAAAATCAAGGAATAAAACAGGGTGCATTATAGGCCACATTTTGTATAAACAGGGAGGGACGGGAAAATAAGAATTTATGTTTGTATTTGCTTTTATATACATAAGGAGATTCTGGAAGGAAATATAAGAAATTGAGGAGACTGAGAATGAGACAGGAGAGAGGTATTTTACTGTGTCTTTTTATTCTCTTTGATTTCTAAACTAAACAAGTACATTACCTATTTATAAAACTGAACATATTTTCAAATAGCAAAAGCTATCTAACTAAATGTTCAAAACATTCCATTAAATAAGATGCTTCCTTGTAACAAAGAAAGCAGAGGTTTTAGCATAACTTCAAACAATCTGACCTTAGAATCTTTAAGCAAAACATGAAATTAGATGACTCTTGTCCTTACTTCTTTAAAGAAAAAGTATTATTATATGCCTTGCATGAAAACAAAACTTTTAGTACTTTGGTCTATAAATAATCCCATTTCAATGTCTTCAAGTTAAATGTGAACTTGGTAATGGCCATAAAAGCCAGCTGAATTCCAGGAATGCGGTAATTTTTAAGAGCTTTCCTGGCTCCCCACAGAAAACACCATACCTTTATCAGAGTGCTTCTGCCTCCCGTGAGGGATTCGCTGAAGGCAAAGAATGTATCCATCTTCCGTCTCAACTAGGTGCTCCTCACTAGGGAATCCCCAGTGAGAGATAATTTCACTCTGTGGAAATAAAGAACAGTGGAAATTGTATGAACAGAATCTGACAAGATCTCCCACATTAACGAGCAAAGGAGAAAACAAAATGTCAATGACATTCTCCAAACTTTAAGAAATCAATCGTGTTACTGAAATTTTAGTCTGCTAAATCTAGTAGACAACACCCATTACAAAGGTAAATCCTCTACTTGTTTTACCCAGATGTTACCCACTGGTGTTTTATCATTCTAGCATGTGTTATACCAACCTAAACCCAACCCAACCCATTGCCGTCAAGTAGATTCTGACTCATAGAGACCGTAGAGAACACAGCAGAACTGCCTCATAGGGTTTCCACAGAATGGCTAGTGGATTCAAACTGCTGACCTTTTGGTGCAGACTGGGAGATGGAAGGTAAAGTGATAGAAGTGGAGACCATGGGCATTTGGACCACGTCCTCATGCAACTTACTTGTGCCTTCAGGTCCTGCTCAAGCCTGATCCTGTATATTACCTCCATTTTTTGTTTTTTTTTTTTAAATGATGGAGTGCTGCTGTGCACATCCAACTTTATAACTCTGTGGGTCAAACAACACCCAGTTCATGATGGGCAGGTCATGCTGCATAGTGGCTTGGTGTCCCATGGTTAAGTGTTCAGTCTCTACTAAGGCCCAGTAACAAGCCAAAGCTGTTTCTCAAAAGGAGAGTAGTTATCTGCAAAGGACGGTAGAGCTTTGCTCCAAAATCCTAGGGGTCTGCACTGTGGTTCACCAATAGAGGCCTGCCAAAGACTCCAAACAGCATTTCTGTCTGCCACTGACACTTCAAGCACCGTTACATCAGCCAGATCATATTGCCCAAGGGGCAGAGCAGCTTGCATGGCAGCCTGAACCTGTTGCAGAGCCTTCTCTTGTTCTGGGAGCCTCCAAAATCAGCAGCTTTTCGAGTCACTTGATAAATAGGCCAAAGTAGCACACCCAAATAAGAGACCCATTGTCTCCAAAATCCAAAGAGGCCCACTAGGTGTTGTACCTCCTTTTTAGTTGTGGGAGGGGCCGGATGCAATAACTTATTCTTCATTTTAGAAGGAATACTGTGACAAGCCCCACACCACTGGACCCCTAGAAATTTCACTGAGGTGGAAGGCGCCCGACTTTTTGTGAGATTAATTTCCCAGCCTCTAGCATGCAAATGTTTTACCAGTAAGTCCAGAGTCACTGACACTTCTTCCTTACTAGTTCCAGCCAGCATAATGTCATCAATGCATCAGAGTAATGGACCAGTGTGACGTTTCCTAAGAGGCAAAGGTAATCAAGGTCCCTGCAGACTAAATTATGACATAGGACTGGAGAGTTGATTTACCACTGAGGTAGGCAACTGAAGGTGTATTGCCAGCCTCGACAGCGAAAGGCAAAGGGCTTCTGGTGGTCCTTTGAGGCAGCAATGGAGAAAAATACATTAGGCTAGATCAATAGCTGCATAGCAGGTGCCAGGAGATGTATTATTTGTTCAGGCAATGAAAGCACATCTGGAACAGCAGCTGGAAGTGGAATCACCATGTGGTTAAGTTTTCAATAATCCACTATAATTCTCCAAGATCCATCTGTTTTCTGCACAGGCCACATAGGCGAGTTGAATGCAGATGTGGTGGGAATCACCACCCCTGTATCCTTCAAGTCCTTGATGGTGGCAATAATGTGTGCAATCTCTCCAGGAATATGGTATTGCTTTTGGTTTAATATTTTCCTAAGTCGGGGCAGTTCTAATGGCTTCCACTTGGCTTTTCCTACCATAATAGCCCTTACTCCACTTGTCAGAGATCCAATGTGGGAGTTCTGCCAATTGCTGAGTATATCTATTCCAATTATGCTTTACTGAACTGGAGAAATCACTACAGGATGGGTTCAGGGACCCACTGGAAATACCATAAGACAGACATGAGCTAAAACTCCATTAATAACCTGACTTCTATACGCTCCACTCTGACTGGTAGGCCACAGTGACATTTTGGGTCTCCTGCAATTAGTGTCAGTTCAGAACCAGTATCCAGTAATTCCCAAAAAGTCTGATTATTTTCTTTTCCCCAATGAACAGTCACTCTCTAAAAGTTCATAGATCCCTTTGAGGAAGGCTGAGAGAAAGATTAACAGTATAAGTTTTTGGCAGTGTACTGGTGTCCTTCCTCAAGGGGACCCAGTCTCCCCTTCATTCAAGGGGTTGTGAGTCTTTAAACTCGCTCAAGTCTGGGAACTGACTGAGGGGCCATGACCCTCTATTCTGATGATTTGAGTTAGACCGCTGTTTATTTGACCTAGAATTCATCTGCTTGCACAAATCAAGTAAATATTTAGTAGATTTCTTATGACTCAGTAGCCAACGTCATACATCCATACGAGTCAGACTATTCTGATTACTGCTTTGACTGTGCTGTCCATTACAGTAACCATGCCCATTTTGTCTTTGTCAGTTGAGTGCTGCCACTTGGCCCCTACCACCATGGCGTCTAACCAGTCCCATTGTAGTTAGGTGTCTTAATTCAGCTCGGGCAGTTCCCACTGTCAAATCTCATTTGCATAAAAGAGCAGTCTTCACGGATGCTGGGACTCCCTTCACATATTTTTCCTCACCATTGTGGTAAAAGGTGTGTCTTCTGGGCACTCCATGTGTGGGTCTGTGGGTCTAACGTGATAAATCCACTCTAGCATGCCAATTTCCCTAAGCCTTTAGATACTTTTTCTACAGTATACTTCAACTTGATTTCGTGTAGGCCACTGCATAATCCATGCTTCAGCAACCCAACCAAAGAAACTATTAGATCCTTTCCTAACTTCGAGCTGAAACGTTGAATAAAGAATATGTGCTTAGTGGGCCCATATCAATAAACTCAGAATGATCTATCTTTATGTTCTTTGCACCATTATCCCACACCCTTAATAGCCATTCCCACACATATTCCCCAGGTTTCTGGTTGTACATATTAGAAAAGTCAAACAGTTCTTTCGGAGTGTAGCATACCTCTTCCTGGGTCACACTTTATCCTTCACCTTTTGGGGCTCACTGGGATTTAAGTCTAGTTATAGGTCTAGAAGCCAAAATCAGTTGTGGGGAAATGTTTTGAGAACAATGAGCATCATTTCATAAAGCATCTGTCCCAGGCAATGACTCAGAAAAAGGCTCTTCAGATGCAGCTGTGTTAATCTCATTAGATGGGGTTGAAGAGGCTAATGATTTTACTGGGGACAGTGGTTTAGCAGACAAAAATGTAGTAATCTCTTCAGATGGGAGTGAGAGGGCTGGTTCCGTTGGCAGGAGTCTTTCAATGGAATTTACTGGCTCAGTGTCTCCAGTTTGCTGATTATCTGCCCATACGTCCCCATCCCAAGTTTCAAGATCCCATTTCTTCCCAGTCAATGCCCTCCTTTAACTTCAGACACCTCTCGAGGTTGGCAGTTGAGTTGGCATTGTAATTCAGCCACTTTTATGCTAAGACTCTGGGTTTGATTTTCGGCAATATCAGCTCTGTTACTACAATAAGGATTTCTTTCAAGGCACAAATGGAAACTCTGAGGTCATTTCTGTGGCACTTGAGCTTTGACTCTGAAGTCCTGAGCTCATCTTTTTCTTTCACCACTTTGTCTAGCGAAAGTAGGACCACACAGCCAGCTTCCTTATACTTCTTATTATGACAAAATTGTAGAAAGGTATCACACATGCAATCACCCAGAGCCTCACCTTTCACCAATACCTGATCTATTGGTGGTGATATTGTGCATATCTGTATTGCCACCTCACACTGTGGATTAGGAGTAGCCTCTTTACTACTGGGAGCCCTGGTGGCACAGTGGTTTAGAGCCTGGCTGCTAACCAAAAGGTTGGCACTTTGAATCCACCAGCCGTTCCTTGTAAATCCTACAGGGGCAGCTCTACTCTGTCCCACTCGGTCACCATGAGTCAGAATCAATTCAACGGCAACAGGTTTTTTTTTTTTTTTTTGGTTTTCTTTACTACTGGAGACAAAGTCATCAACATCTTTAAGACTAACCAGACTTGAGAATCAATTTAGAAAACTCATCTTTACAATTCTGTTTGTCTAGAACCACTCTCAATACCAAATGTCTTAGGCTGAGTTCTCTAGAGTAGCAAAACCAGTAAAGCATATAAGTACATACATATAGAAAGATTTATATCAAGGAAATGGCTCAGGTGGTTGTAGAGGCTGGAACACCCCAAGTCAGTGGGTCAGCATAGAGGCTTCTCCAGATTCACATAGCCACAGGGGCTGATGAACCCAAGATCAGCAAGTCAAAGAGCAGGGCTCTTGTTCACAGCTGCAAAGATTGTCGAGTCCCCAAAACAGGAGGTCAGATGAACAGGAGCCAGCTGCAGGATCCAGAATAAGCAAAAGCCCAGGAGCCTTGCCAGAATGTCCACTTATATTTGATGCAGGCCACATAAAAAAAAAAAAAAAAACCCAAGGAAAATCCCTTTCAACTGATTGGCTACTCACAGCAGATTCCTTCATGGAGGCGATCACATTATATCAAATCTCATCATGGAAGTGATCACAACATCATACCACTGCCAAACCACTGAGAATCACAGCCCAGCCAAGTTGATACACAACCTTAACCGTCACACTCAGTGACACAATCAGCTACTAACCAGAAGGCTGACAATTTGATTCCTCCCAACAGAGATGCAGAAGAAAGGCCTAATGATCTACTTCCATAAGATTAAAACCAAACCCTTACTGAGTCGATTCCAATGCATGGTGATCCCATGTGTCACAGAGTAGAACTGTTCCATAGGGTTTTCTTGGCTGTAAAACTTTATGGCAGAAGATCTCCAGGACCTTCTTCTGTGGTGCTACTGGGTGGGTCTGTAGGCTGATAGTCGAGCATAAACCATTTGTACCACCTTTGGTTTCCAAAAGATTACAGCCACTGAAAACCCTCTGGAGGCACAGTTCTACTCTGAAACACATGGGGTCACCATGAGTTGAAATCGACTTGACAGCAATGGGTTTGGTATTGGTTTTTTGGTATTGGTAAATAAAGCATAAAAAACATTAATGGGTTTTTATCAGTGGACTGACAAAATTACACTAGAATGTCAAGGTGGAGTTGAAGAAAAAGATGATAAAAATAGTGAATTATGATCAAATTTACTTCTCCATAAGGAAAGATTCCTCAGGCAATTCTTAATAAATAATTCAGTGGGATATGGATAATTTAAGTATTCAGGAAATTTAAAGTAAAGAAGTGCTCACTGTCCTCCCTGCCACAAATACTTGAAAGGTTTAATTTTTTAAAAAATTCCTACTGGAAGGAGTAAAAAAAAAAAAAAAGGGAGGAAGAGGAAGATAAAAGATTTGGGACAAGAAAAATAACTTAACCTTAAGATCCTGATATCGACTCTTCAATTGGTCATGACATCTTCAAAGCTGCTATTTTTAAAATATAATCTGTATTTTCCCACCATGTATGCCAACGTAAGGCGTTTCCAATTTTTATTGTTTACTTAAAATTACTAATTTTGAAATGTCTTAATTAATCAAGATGTTATTTTTGCTTATTTGTTCTAAAGACATTTTTTTCAGATGCTTTGAATTTTGTTTTGACCTGTGTTTCCCTGATAGTCACTATCGACGTTTAATGTGATCTAAAACGAGGACTCGGTACATTCATGCAATGTTTTGACACTTCTTTACTGCTCTTCAAAACAAATTCAGTGCGACTTAAAAATGAAACCAATTAATAAAAATTATTATTTATTTTATTAAGGAGTATATAGTTTTAACAGTAAAATAGGATTTGTGAAATACACATTTAAACCAGTTGCCATCGAGTCAATTCTAACCCATGGTGACCACATGTGTGTCAGAGTAGAACTGTGCTCTATAGGGTTTTTGATGGGTGATTTTTCACAAGCAAATCGCCAGGCCTTTCTTCCTAGGTGCCACATGGTAGACTCCAACCTCCAACCTTTTGGTTAGCTGTCAAAATGTTAACCAGTTGCACCAACCGGGAACTCCTGAAAAACACATTACCTGGTAGGAAAAGTCTAGCGAACTCAATCTAAGATTCGGGGAAAGTGAAAAGTATATGGGATAGAAAGACACCAGAGTTTGTGACTTATTTTGGGACATATAACTGGATTTAAGAAAATAATAATTAACATTGTCACAAAGCCAAAAACCAAATCTATTGCCATCGAGTCGATTCTGACTCATAGTGACCCTAAAGGATAGAGTATAACTGCCTCATAGTTCCCAAGGAGCGCCTGGTGGATTTGAACTGCCAACCTTTGGGTTAGCAGCCATAGCACTTAACCACTATGACACCAGGGTTTCCATATATTGCCATAAACCAGGTACATTTTAAAAGCAAGTGACTCTGAGAAATTTACCACATTCATGTTGACTTCAGGGTCCACAGGTGTCCACTTCCCTCTGGGCCCGTCCGAATGCACAGTCCCAAGGGCCAAACAGACCACCAACCCCAAGAGCCGCATTTTCATTCTGTGTAAAACGGTTGGTCTATTGTTAATTGCCCCAGTTTCACTACTCAAAAATATGTTGGCAGATTAATGCTCCCATGAAAAGTTCTGAACATGTTTAGGCCAAGTAAAAGTTAGGTGAAGGGCAAGTATGCAACAAACGACTCTATTATCTAGAAGCAAGAAAATGAAAAATTCCTTTTTACTAGGAACCAGCCCCCCCCTCCCCTCGGTTAACATGTGACCTTTGCAACACAACACACCCACTCACTTCCCCACCACAAGGTTAAAAAAAAAACGAGTTCCCAGAGAAGTAACAGAATTTCAGGAAGACTCAGAAGAAGACACAAGTGAGCAAACGGGAAGATCCACAAAATTCCAGTCTGTTAAGCTCCCACTTCTTCCCCTCTACTTGTGATTTAAACGTTAAAAAAAAATAAAAATAAAAAATTGCCATTGAGTCAATTTGAACTTACAGGGACACCGAGTGTGTCAGAGTAGAATTATGCCCCACAGGGTTTTCAATAGCTGATTTTTCAGGAGTAAATTGCCAGGCCTTTCTTTCGAAAGCAACTCTGCGTGGGCCTGGAGATTTGTACCACCCACGGGCTTCAATGTAATCATTAAGTCTGGCCAATATTAGCTCTTGCCTTGTACTGTCTACTCCGTTCTGTTCTTGCCCCCAAATTACACATCAGGATTCAAATGTGTCACCCAAGGAAAAAAACAGACATAAAACGGAGCCTGCAAGATAAACTGAGGGAAGAAGAACGTCCGTTTTTTCTTCTGAAACCTCCCAACCATTAACAAAAAACAGTTTCTGGCAGCGATGGTCAGAAACACCAGATTTATCAGCGTAGAAAGGACCTTGGGGGTGAATACCCCAACGACCTCCAGCTAAATGCGAAGTGAGCTGACTTTCCCACAGACACCTAAATGGTTAGAGGCAAAGCTGGCACTAGAGCCCAGGCCTCATACTTACTTACTTACTTACTTTACTTTACTTACTTACTTTAAGTAAATCTACTCACTTAGAAAGATGCATGTATGTATGCCCATAGAAAGACTTGTACAACAATGTTCATGGCAGCTTTGTGTGTAATACCCAAAAATCGAGAAGTCCACATGGGTAAATGGATAAAGAAACCCTAGTGTATACATAAAATGGAATACTACTCATCAATAAAATGGAATGACCACACAACAACATAGATAAATCTCAAAATAATTATGCTGAGTGAAAGAACCAAACAAAAAAAGCATACTGCATGATGCCATTTATATAAAACTATATAAAATGCAACTTATTCTATATTGTCAGAAAGCAAATCAATGAGGAAAGGAGAGAAGGGAGGAAAAGATTACAAGCCTTTTGGGGGTGATGGGTATGTTCATTATCTTGATTGTGCTGATGTACCCGTAGGTGTATAAATATGCCCAAACTGACAAAATTATACACTTAAAATATGACTTGCTATTGTATGTCAAAGATCCCAGTTAATGTGCTCAGCTGCTAGCTGAAAGGTTGGAGGTTCGAGTCCACCCAGAGGTAGACTTGAAAGGAAGGCCTGGTGATCTACTCCCGAAAAAATCAGCCACTGAAAATCCTACGGAGCACAGTTCTACTGTGACATACACGGGGTCACGATGAATCCGAGTTAACTAGAAGGCAACTTTTGTTTTTAAATTATATGTTAATTATACCTCAATAACCAAACCGTATCCATCAAGTGGATTCCAAAGCATAGAGACCCTATAGGACACAGCAGAACTGCCCCATTGGGTTACCAAAAAGCGGCTGGTGGATTTGAACTGCCAACCTTTTGGTCCGCAGCCAAACTCTTAACTGCTGTGCCACCAGGGCTCTGTGACTTGTATTTAAACTGATATTCCATGTCTTTAATTAGGTCTGCATGTAAATAAATTGGTTTTCAGATGTTAAAAGTGAATTGACTATAGGTGGAGCACAGGGCACTTTTAGGGCAGTGAAACTATTCTGTATATTACCCATTTGTCAAAATCCATAGGACTGTATAACACAAACCATGAACCCTAATATAAACTACGGACTTTAGTAGTTAATAATAACACGTCAATATTGGTTCATCAATTGTAACAAATGTACTACATGGATGCAAGATGTTATAATAGGAGAAGGACTCCACCTAGCACAAACTGTTTGCACTCAACTGCTAGCCAAAGGTTGAACCCACCCAGTGGCACCTTGGAAGAAAAGGCCTGATGCTCTGCCTTTCATTAAGATTATAGCCAATAAAATCCTATGCAAGAAAACCCCATGGAGCAGTTACACTCTATAACACACAGGGTCACCGTGAGTCAGGATCGGCTCAACGGCAATTAACAACAACAAAAACAGTAACAGAAACAGCGGCCAATGGGTCAGGGGATATTTGGGAACCCTGTACTTTCTGTACAACTTTTCTATAAACCTAAAGCTGCTCTAAAAATTAAATCTATAAAAAAGGGAATTGATTCTCTCCTAAAGTTATTTCTCGGAGCAGTTGTGACCCTCGAACTTCTTGACAGAAGGAATGTGGTCTTGAGTCTGTGTTGGCAGGGAAGCCCACAGCTTTTACTCACAAGTTTTTATTTCTTTATGGTAGTTGGGAAGAGTTGCACAGCCCCAGGTTACCTGTTACCATAAATACCACCTCCCAAAACTTCATTATTATTAGGGAATAAGGAGTAGATTGAAATGGAAAAATTAAAGGTTATGACAATTTAGAATAACATTTGGCAGTAGCTGCTTTCGACGTAGCACCTAGCCTACAGAACTTGGACCAGCTGGCCAGAGGAATTTTCATGAGAGTTAACAGCTGATGTTACTCAAAGGCAAATGGGTCACTGAATTAATTCTCCTCCCAACACAACACTGGCCACATTTCTCAACATATTCGTCAAGCAGGTCTTATAACGCTGATAAGTGAGAAATTCAAAGGAGAAAAAGCTCCCTCCAGGGATGTTCTCTGGTCCTCTTACCCCAGGCTGGGCCTGGTGTCCTTTTCTGGGCTCTCTTAAAAGTACCTTTGGAAACCCTGGTGGTGTAGTGGTTAAGTGCTACCACTGCTAACCAAAAGGTTGGCAGTTTGAATCCACCAGGTGCTCCTTGGAAACTCTATGGGGCAGTTCTACCCTGTCCTATAGGGTCACTATGAGTCAGAATTGACTCCACCGTTTCGGGTTTTAGCACCTTCATCCCAGGTCTTTCTACGTTGTGCCTGTCTGCTCTCATTTTATCCCAGCTCAGGAGGACAGAGGCCGTGTTGATTCAACTTTGTACCTCCAAGACTTAGCTAAGAGCCTACAGACCTTGAAAAATAGGGTAGGGGAGGTCCACCAGTTCGTGGCTGAAGAAAGACACCAAAGCAGCTTACCATTTAGCTTTGTAGTAACAACAACGGTGGCGGCTGCTCCTACTTAAGCTCTTGCTTTGTGCCAGACACCGCAAGCAGCGCTTCTCATTTACTATGTAAATTCCTCCTCCAGCAGTACTGTTAAACCCAATCTTATTTGGAATCTGAGGTTCACCCAAGTTAAGTACCCAAAGCAAAATCTCATCAGGTTAAATAGCTGTATTGCGGGATTTTATTCAGGACTGTTGCCAAAGTAAGCTCTCAGGCACGCCCTTGGCTAATGAGTTAAGACAGGCAAGACAGGCTGGCTGCGGTAGCTAACGAGAGGAGAGGATCAAAAAGGAGGAGAGCTGGGAATCAGAAATCCCAGGTGGCCCCGCAATTCGGGGACCTGGGCAGTTTCGCTGACTGGCGACTGCTAGTACCCAGGAAACCTGAGAGCTCTGTCTTCCTGGGTCCTTGGGAGGTGCCTTGGGCCACCTGCCGCAGAAAAGGCACCAATAGCTACCCCATGCAAGACCCACCCGGCTCCAGGAGCAGAGGGCCCTGCACAGGCTCAGGGTCGCAGGGACTGAGCATCTGGGGACAGCGCGCGGCCTCCCCGCAGAGCCCGTGCAGAGAGGCCGGGCGTGGGCTCCTACGCCGCATCCGCAACTGGTGGCGCGGCCAGGACCTGCACTCACCGGGAGCTGCTGTACCTGGCAGCCGTCCGGGGTCCCTGTGTCCACTCACTGTGGCCGGGGCGCTATGAGTGGATTTGTAGGGACCAGAGGCGGCTCCCCCGGGAGGGGGGTCCCTGGGCTACCCGCGCCGCCCATCACAGCTGCCAACGACCTGGAAGTACCACGAAGACTCCGGCCCCGCCGAGCGCCGCCGGGGCGAGGAGTCAAGGGGCCAGGGTGGAGCATGCGCCCTAAGTCGGCCGAAGAGGGTCTGAGCCAGGCGGTGCCCTCGCCTCCGCCTCCCAGCCGGGCTGGTCTCCGGGTCCACTGCGCCCCCGCTGGGAAGAACGGGAAACTGCACCATTCCCCGGGAGGGCCGCGCTAGCCTAGTCTCTCAGGGGCGGCTTATGTGCCTATGTCTCTGCCCGAGGAGTTCCTGCGCGGCTGGCAGCCCGAGCGCTTGGCACAGAGTATGCGGGCTCTATGAGTGAAAATAATAATGACTCTGTGTATTCCTTCCATCTTCTTTTCATGCTTCCTGCATCCTTTAATATTTTCCCGGTAGAATCCTTCACTACTGCAACTTGAAGTTTTTCTTCAGTTCTTTCAGCTTTAGAAATGCTTTTGGTTTTCTATCTCCACCTCTTTGCGCCTGTCATTATAATACTTTACTTTGTCTTCTCGAGATGCCCTTTGAAATCTTCTGCTCAGTTCTTTTACTTCATTGTTTCTTCCTTTTCCTTTAGCTACTCTATGTCCAAGAGCAAGTTTCAGAATCTCCTCTGACATCCATTTTGGTCTTTTCTTTCTTTTTAATGACCTCTTGCTTTCTTTATGTATGAGGTCCTTGATGTCACTCCACAATTCATCTGGTGTTCAGTCATTAGTATTCAACACATCAAATCTATTCTTGAGATGGCCTCTAAATTCAGGTGGGATATACTCAAGGTCCTACTTTGGCTCTCATCCACTTGTTCTCTTTTTCTTCAGTTTTAACTTGAACTTGCATATGAGCGATTGATGGTCTGTTCCACAGTCGGCCCCTGCCTTGTTCTTACTGATGATTTTGAGCTTTTCCATTGTCTCTTTGCACAGACGGTAGACATTCAACCATTTCAAAGGTAGCATATGATCAGGAACCAATGGTGCTGAAGGAAGAAGGCCAAGCTGCTCTGACGGCACTGGTGAAAAACAACGCTCCAGGAATTGATGGAATATCAATTGAGATGTTTCAACAAATGGATGCAACGCTAGCAGTGTTCACTTGTCTAGGCCAAGAAATTTGGAAGACAGCTACCTGGCCAACCAACTGGAAGGGATCCATATTTATGCCTATTCCCAAGAAAGGTGATCCATCCAAATGTGGAAATTATCGAACAATACCATTAATATCACATGCAAGCAAAATTTTGTTGAAGATCATTCAAAAGCAGCTGTAGCAATATATCAACAGGGAACTGCCAGAAATTCAGGCCGGATTCAGAAGAGGATGTGGAACCAGGGATATCATTGCTGACGTCAGATGGATCCTGGCTGAAAGCAGAGAATGCCAGAAGGATGTTTACCTGTGTTTTATTGACTACACAAAGGCATTTCACCGTGTGGATCCTAACAAATTATGGATAACATTGTGAAGAATGGGAATTCCAGAACACTTTATTGTGCTCACGAGGAACCTCTACGTAGATCAAGAGGCAGTTGTTTGGACAGAACAAGGGGGGGGGATCCTGCGGGGTTTAAAGTCAGGAAAGGTGTGTGACAGGGTTGTGTCCTTTCACCATACCTATTCAATCTGTATGCTGAGCAAATAATCCAAGAAGCTGGACTATATGAAGAAGAACAGGGCATAAGAATTGGAGGAAGACTCATTAACAACCTGCATTATGCAGATGACACAACCTCGCTTGCCGAAAGTGAAGAGGACTTGAAGCACTTATTGACAAAGATCAAAGACCACAGCCTTCAGTATGGATTACACCTCAATATAAAGAAAACAAAAATCCTCACAACTGGACCAATAAGCAACATTATGAAAAATGGAGAAAAGTTTGAGTTTCTCAAGGATTTCATTTTACTTGGATCCACAAACAACAGCCATGGAAGCAGCAGTCAAGAAATCAAAAGACCCATTCATTGAACAAATCTGCTGCAAAGGACCTCTTTAAAGTGTTGAAAAGCAAAGATGTCACCTTGAAGACTAAAGTGCACCTGACCCAAGCCATGGTATTTTCAATCGTATCATATGCATGTGGAAGCTGGACAATGAATAAGGAAGACCAAAGAAGAATCAACGCCTTTGAATCACTGCCACTGATGGATTATAGATATTTCTTAGATGCCCATTCCCTCTGGGCCTAGAGCAATTTTTTTTTTTTTAACCCTAGTATGTCACGGAAATGCTGGTAGCATAGTGGTTAAGAGCAATGGGTTGTATGTGATAAGAATGTTATGTTCTGTCTGTCTCTTGATGAGAATAAGTTCATAAGCAACTCTGAGCTTCTTAACAGGCAGTGTAAAAAGGGAAAGCAGGTGGATTTTCTCATGCTCCTCTTATTTTAGATAGTAGCAAAGAGACATGCACAGTTCAAACCTCTGGCCCCTTGAACTGTGTGTGTCTCAAGCAGTGTCCTAGAAGAGAAAGAGCTTTTTCTCCTTCAGTCTCGGACCCCTCAAGGCTCCAAAGGGATCACCAGAGCTTACTTTCTCAGACTTACAAATGAATTCTGCTCATAAGGAAAGTATTGGTCAAACCCTCAAGAAGTTAAGTCAATCCTCAAATTCTGTTTCAGCCCGCACTGTCATGTTCTTGTGGTTTCAGCTATCATGCGTGGGTGTCTTTGATGCTTTCACAGGTTTTTAAGTGGGTAACATTGGTGGGTTTGCTTCATTGGAGCCTAGCTATTAGATTTAGCTGTCAGGACTGACTCCCTTGAGCCCCCAGCCCAACCAGCCCATTCTTTTCCTTCTTTGGTTTTCATCCTCTGACACTAAACCTGTTAGAATAATCACTGTTGTTAGGTGACATCAAGTAGGTTCTGACTCATAGCGGCCCTATGTACAACGAATAAAACACTACCCAATTCTGTACCGTCCTCACAATCATTGCTATGCTTGAGCACATTCTTGCAGCTACTGTGTCAATTCGTCTCATTGAGGGTCTTCCTCTTTTTCATTAACCCTCTACTTTACCAAGCATGATGTCCTTAATTCAAATGCATCAATTCTTCTTTGGTCTTTCGTATTCATTGCCCAGCTTTTTCATGTGTATGAGATGAGTGAAAATACCATGGCTTGGGTCAGGTGCACCTTAGTCCTCAAAGTGACATCTTTGCTTTTCAACACTTTGAAGAGGTCACTACAGAATAGTCACCAGAGGCCAATTAATAAAGCCCTGTGCAGCAAGACCTGGAAGCCATGGCTTCAGCCTTTGTCCAGGCTTACGATTCCTACCTCAAGGCACTGTAAAGAATAACAGACTTCATTGCCTTCCTTGTACACAGCTCACCTGGGTAGAAGGCTGTATCCAACATACAAATGCAACCATCTCAGGGAAACCAATCAGTTAAAATCTTGTCAGTTGTCCACTGTATGTCATGGAGGATGCTGAAAAGTAGACAAAATATGTCAGGCAACCAAAAACAGCATTACTTAATTGAATCCCCCCCCCCTCCAAAAAAAACCATATCCTATCTGTATTGACTAAAGTGGTGTCATTTTTTGAATTGGCAAGCTTTAAACACTTTTTATTCACACAAAATTTATGTAATAGCTTCGTAGATGATTAGGTCTTTTTAGGACACAGGGTGTATCTTCTTTTTTCACAGTGCCAAGCTTTATGCCTTGCACAAAATGAGTTCAAAAGAGATTTGTGGATTAGACGATCATTTTAAAAGATAATGGCTCAAAATCAAGGCTGAAAAATTGAAAAGAAAATTTTTTTTGAGCATTTATCAATGTAGTTCAGGGCTCCTTGCCTACAGGGATGGTTTTTCACAAAAGGTGTTCACTCATTTCAGACAGGATTGACCACACTGTTTCCTACACTGTTCTACACTTCTCCAGTTGATCATGATTTCCTGTTTTATCTTGACATGCTCTTCCTGACAGAGTTGGAGGACAGGAATCCTTTCTTTTCTAGCTATTCCAGGAGTCAAATCACCTTTCTGAGAGTACAACAATCAAGACTGTGCATATTTATTACAATCTCAAAGTTATTTGGTACCAACTCATCAAAAGGCTTTGGTACTACCCCCCCCCATAAATAAATAAATAAATAAAGCATATAATTGGAAAAACCCATTACCAAAGATGCAATCTCTCTTTTTTAATGACCTTTGTGCTTTTTTTTTTTTCTTTCGAAATTTGGATGGAACTCTTTTGACATCCATCAAACCAAAAACAATTCCTGGATATCAAAGATGCACGCTTGTAGTGTTGTGTAACATGAAAGACTCATAGAGGGTGGGGTAACTGCAAAGATCAAAATCTAATACTTTGTTTTAAAGATAAAGATGGAGTTTAAGGAAAGTCAAGATTAATGGCCAAATTGAGAATGGAGCCTGGTCAGTATCAGTTCCACAGTATGTCTATAGGAGGAGTTTGGGATTGGAAGGAGGTCATTGCAGCTGCATTTACATGGTACTTTACAAACTCAGCAAACATTAATTTTACATAACAAAAACAGTAGAGGATGCTGATGGAGAATACCTGCGTGGTATGTTAGTTTTCCCCAAGAGACTTCTTGACACCCCCATTGACCCAGATCACTGATGTGTATTTGGATTTCAGCACTTTATATTTTTGATCCATCTATGTCTTGCTTCTACTGAAGTTGCTGGAACGCTCATCAACCTCTTTAAAACATTGATAACATATAAAATCATCCCCATTAAAAGGCATACTATTGCCTGGAAAGCAGAGAAAATAGTATTCGCTTCACCTGTCAAAGGGACTGTTGCAAAGATCAAAGCCTTGTGAAAAAGCTTAAACTCCAGAAGGCACAATGTAGAATGCAAAGGGCTATTTTTGGTACAACTAAAACAATTTGGCAAAGAAAAGGGTTTTGCTTACTTCGTGTGGAATTGAACTTGAAATCTGCACTTAGCATAATACATAAATACTCAGTAAATACTCTTCCAGTGAATTAATGGCTGATAAACTGTTTTAAAAATCAGAATATTACTTGATGATGCCTTTCAGGGGTCACAAGAGACCAGAGCTACTTCCATTTTGAAAAATTTTCCATATACAGAGACTCCCAGCCTTACGACAGGGTTCTGTTCCTTCTGATGTAAGTAGACCTCATTAAATTTTTCATTATTATTGCCTTTTATTATCAGCATCTTTATAAATCCCATCTTTATTTGTCTTTGGGGTCTGGAAACATGACATATAAACTTACAGATATATTTTGATACAAACACACATAGGTACACATTGCTGACTATAAGATGTATAAAACAAAAACAAAACACAGACGGTTGTGTGATTCATCATAACGTGAATATCTTCTAAGTCAGCGACTACCTGTATCGAAAAATAAATAAATGCCAAGAGTTAAAAATATAATGTATTTTAAATATTTACATTCAACAAATTGTTGTTGTTGTGTGCTGAGTCAATTTTGACTCATAGCACCCCTGACTCTAAAGGACAGAGTAGAACTTCCCCACAGGGTTTTCTAGGCTTTAATCATTATGACAGCAGATCACCAGGTCTTTTCTCCCATGGAACAGCTGGTGGATTCAAACTGCTGACCTTTCGGTTAGCAGCTAAGGGCTTATACATTGCACCACTGGGGCTCTCCCCCCTTCCCCCAACAAATTAGCACCTTTCATGCCCACAAACCAAATAATCTTCATTTCTTGGAGATAATGTCAATAGTCTAAATTTTGGTCCTTAATAAATTGAGGTCTGGGTTAAAGGCTTCTCCAGTCTCTTATCCTGCCCTTCCCCCATGTCTGTGGTACTGACCATTCATTTATCTATTCAGGCAAATTTTTATTTTCATAAGTCATATTTGGGACAGCTATTCCTTGGGAAAACTTTTCAGATATTACTTATTAGGCAAGAATCAGTCACAATTCAAGGTAGACCTGACCACAGCCACATCTACCCTAAAACCCAGAACTAACCAGCCCTCAAACTACCAACTGGCTCCTAAAGCAACAAAGCTCACTACCTTTCCAAGAGGAAGGAACTACAGAAAGCCTTCCTATAAAAAGCAAAGTGGTAGGTGGCTTGGGAAGACTGAAAGCAAAGCCAAGCGTGCCCCCTTGTGGCAATGGAAAAAATTATTTTCATTCTGAATTGTGACTTCATTGCCGCACGTAAAGACGTAAAAGTTCCAAGTTAAATATTCTTTTCCTTGCCCTAGAGATCTACAGAGATCTTTGTGTTCTGCTCAACAGAATATACATTGGAGCCCATAAAAAATAAGAAAGAGCCCCTCCAATTCTTCCCAGGACTTTGGGCAGCACAAGTTCCAATCTTGCTTTACACTCTCAGCCAAGGATAGAATAAAACTTTAATACAACCAGGGTTATGAGGGTGTAACAGGGCTATGCAGCTGTATCAAGGGGAAGAGGAAACCAAAAAAGGCAAATGTGGAATATAACTCCACTGTAGCAAGAACCAGCGTGCAACATCACCTTTAGAGTGGTCTGCAGACTAAATAGAGAGCGTTGGTGGTTTAGTGGTGTCCTGGTGGCACCGTGGTTAACAGCCCGGCTGGCTAACTGAAAGGTTAGCAGTTTGAATCCACCAGCCCCTCCTTGAAAATCCTGTGGGGCCATTCTACTCTGTCCTGTAGGGTGGTTATGAGTCGGAATCGCCAGCAACAGGTTTGTTTTTTGGGTTGTGGAACTCTTCCCTTCCATGCAGGGGACCTGGGTTTGCTTCTGGCCCATACACCTCAGCATAGTCACCGTGCATTTGTCAGTGGGCGTTTGTGTGTTAGTGTAATGCTGAACAGGTTTCAGAGGAGCTTCCAGACTGAGATGGACTAGGAGGAAGGGCCTGGACCTAATGGCCATGAAAAGAGAGAGTGGAAGGAAGGAGTGTGCTTTCCCATTAGAGGGAGAACAACTAGGAGTATATAGCAAGGTGTGCATAGATTTTTGTATGAGACTGACTTGATTTGTAAACTTTCACTTAAAGCACAATAAAATTTTTTTTTTTTTAGGAAAAAAAAAAAGGCCTGGAGTCGTACTTCTGAAAATCAGCCAGTGAAAACCCTATGGATCACAATGGTTCAATATGCTCATGGGGATGGCCCAGGACAAGGCAGCATTTTGTTCCCTTGTGCATGGGGTCGCCATGAGTCAGGGGCTGACTTGACAGGAGCCTATATAACAACACGGTGCATAAAAGTCCCCAGAAAGAAGTTGCAAAGGACACAAAGAGAAAAACAGTTCTGTAGAAGATGGATCTATGGAATGCAGCAACTGCTCATTCCTGTCTACTGTCTGGCGTGTGGAAGCTCTACTGGCCACAAGTTCTCACAGGCATCTGTGGGATCCCCACGGTGTAGCCAAAGCCAGAGAAACCTTACAGTGGCAAGTTTTCTCCCCTACTAGTGGAAAACAACCAACAGAAACACCCTTCACTGTCCCTTTCTTTCCAGCCCTGCCCAAGAACCTTGTACTTGCTTGGCCAGACCTAGGTCAAAGGGAAAAAAATGACTCTGGGGGGACATATGGCCTGTGGAGGGTGGCACCTTTCTGTAGACACACCCTTTACATCTAGTGCACTTTTCGTCTTTTCTCTAGGTGCCATGAAAATCACACAGATTCAGTCCTCAGACTCTCCCAGGTGTTACTTGTGCTTAATTTCATTTAGCCACATGAAAATTTCCATTGCTTTTCACACATTTAATCAGTCTACATCTATTTACTGAGACTCACTATATTCCAGACCCTGTGTTAGATTCTGGGCATACAGAGATGAGTATGCCCTCAAGCTTACAGAGTAGTGGGAGAGACCACACTGAGCCCCAAGCCGATGTTTTGGGAGCCTGACGGCATGACCGAAATCCCTGGGTGGTGCAAATGGTTAATACACTCGGCTGCTAGCCGAAAGGTTGGCAGTTTAAGTCCACCCAGAGGCACCTCAGAAGAAAGGCCTGGCAATGTACTTCCAAAAAAAGCTACTGAAAACCCTATGAAGCCTAGTTCAACTCTGACACACGTGGAGTCACCATAAGTTGGAAGCAACTCACAGGCAAGTAGTAACTGTTATGACATGCCCTGCCTCTGTCAGTCTTGGTTGTCTCATTTGTACAATAAGGGGGTTGAGTGGACAATCTGTTAATCCATGGACCTGGCTGAGCCCAACAACTACCTGAAGATGGGCTTAATCGCTGTCTAGTCTCCACTCACAACTTTGCTCATATGGATCCTGCTAGATAACTTTCAACGCCGATATTTCCAAACCATCTCCTGATTTTTCTTAGCCTTGAGACCACTCTCTCTCATGGGAGGAACAAATGCTCATGGGCAGCATCGGGGAGGTTTACAAGGAGTAACGTGGACAGAGATGAGAAAGAAAAGTGTAAGTTCTGCCAAAAAAGAGAAAGGGAAGAATAGAAAGGCTATTAAATAAAGGAGAACACACAAATGCAATTCTACGAGTTTTATTAAAAAGTTGAAAGACTCTTTCAATATTACAAAGCACTATTAGTCTGCCTTCACATAGTAGCCAATATTAAATATTGTTATTGTAGCTAATTATATCAAATTATGTAAACAAAGAAAACAAAAAACAACTTGGAGTGGTCATTTTGTCCAGCTGACAGTATTGTAAAGAAACAATGTCGCAAGATTGTGGGAATACGGGTTTCCTGACACGGGGATGAAAATCAGGAACAGTAACACCATGGATACACATAAAGCTACAAACACTCAAGGAACCCCTGAGTTGTAATCTGGAAACATTTACATTCATATGTCTCTGTGTGAAACCAGATTAGGACACTCTTCCTGTGGACAGGCTGGGATGTCTGCTTCACACAGACCTCATTGCTGAGACACTGTTTAACAGAACACAGAAACTTCAGGAAAAGATAGTGGTATACTTGTTCCACAGGATTTTTCTTCTTCTTAAAAAACAAGTGGAATTATAGTCTGCCACAGAATTTACAATGTATGAATACAGACAGTTGAGTGTACCAGTCTTCCATCTACTGAAAACATACCAGTTTTTGTCTCACTTTTTTAAAGTCAGTACATTGTTTTGGAAGGCTCCAACAAATAATTCTGCTTGGCCTGAGCAGTTTCAACGCTGGCTGAATAATAGCTATCACAGGTTTGGTAAGTAAAATTCGTTACGGAACCTTTGTAACTGGAATAGCTGGATGTCACTGGCTTTGACTCTGCACCCACTGAATAAAAAACATGAGAAACTGTCATTTAGACCCCTAAATACAAGGCCATTAGACTGGGGAGCCTTTTAAGGCAAGGAGGTGAGAACTGGGCACTTCTACACTGAATTTTGCTCAAGTGTTTTTACCAGATTATTTACCAATGAACAACGCTGTTTAAAAATTCTAACACGTGTGAATTCGCCCTTTGTGGGAGTAAAAAGGCAATACAGTATATTTTAAATTTTAAGAACAAACAGAATGGTTCAAATGATCTTTTCACAAATCAGTCATATTTTTTCAAGACTTAAACAACGCACGGTTGAGTCATTAGCTTCATATTCAGCTGATGATCATCATTAAACAAATGAAAAAAAAAAGCTACTGGGGCTGAGGGCTGGGACCATGGTCTCAGGGAACATCTAGGCCAACTGGCATAAAACAGTGCATAAAGAAAATATTCTACATCCTACTTTGGTGAGCAGCATCTGCGATCCTAAAAGCTTGTAAGTGGCCCTCTAAGATACATTTATTTGTTCCATCTCATCTAGAGCAAAGGGGAAGGAAGAAAACCAAAGACACAAGAAAATATAAGTCCAAAGGGCAAATGGACCACATGAACCAGAGCCTCCACCAGCCTGAGCCCAGAAGAACCAGATAGTGCCTGGCTACCACAACCAATTACTCTGACAAGGATCACAAAGTAGGAAAAAAAAAAAAAAAAGAAGCAGCTAATATGTTTCTAATCCTAACTAGTGAGAATTTGGTATCTTCAAAATCAATTTCATTGGGTATAAAAATATAAAAGGCCTGGGAAAGAGAAACAAGTATTTTATAGGAAATAAGCAAACACATCTTAACACATCTTGACCAACGACTTGGCTGTAAATTTCTCAAGCCTGGCTTTCACTGGTATTTCCTCATTAGATTAATAATTTCATTATACATCCGCCAACGGGCATCCAAGCCCCAGATAAAGTCGAGATGCTGCCATTCAGGAAGCTGCTTGTGGTACACCAAGTTGGTGATCTGGGTCAGTAAGATACTGACGTCAAGGACGTCCGCGAGCCAGTCCCGGCCCCCACTCCAGACTGCAGTCGGCACGGGCATGTCTCTCACATTGTAAGTGGGAGGGTAAGTCTACAATAAAAATCCACAGTTATTTTTTTTCCAAAGTCACAATAAACACACTCTCCATTAAATACTGTTTAGTAAGTTAGATGGGAGAATAAGGGACTAAATTCTAAAAAGCATTGACTATCGGTTTACTTTTCAGGTTACCATTACCAGAACAACAACAAAAAACCCTAAACCACATGAAAGAATAATCACTACGAGAACTGCTAGTTATTGAGCTGTCACCACATGCTGGGCACTGTCACAAGTGTCTGAATTCCTGCTCTCTTCATGTCACAGATGGGAGGCTACAGAACCACGTGGTTGGAAAGGTGCTCTGGAGCCATTTTCTCCCTCTGGGATGTTAAGGCAAGCTATAGAAATTCTCTAAGCCTTTGTTTCCTCATCTTTAAATTAGTGATAATCATATCTATGCCACAAGGATGCTGTGAGAATTGAATTAAAAAAAAAAAAAATGAGCAAAGTGCCTCACACTTTGCATTCAAAAAAAAATTTTTTTTTTTTTTTTTTTTTTTAATATGAAAGAGGTTTAGGCAACGTAATTTGGCCAAGGTCCCACAGCTTCAGGACTGACTTAGGATTCTCTGACTCTAGAGTCTGTGTTCACAGTCATTATGAATAATGTATGACAGTGACCACTCTTATTTGGAGCCAGCTAGAGGACAAGGAGGAGAGACCTAGACTACACCACCAACCACAAAGCTTGGGTTGTTCTGGAATTGACTGAAGGAAACAAACCCTACCCAGTCAACTCTCCCACATCCTTTCCACCACCCTACCAGAACCCCAATAACCCAGGCTGGCTTCCTTGATGGGTTTTCAGGAACCATTTTAATTCTGGAGACCTTACCTGGTTGTAATGAAAATAATTCTTGACAATGCTTCCCCAGTCAAAGGCTTGGAAGTTTGGGGATCTAACAGCCTAAAAAGAAGGTAGTTTGAAAAAAAAAAGTTATCTGACACAGAAGTTTGAAATAGCATCATAGTTTGCTGGAGTTAACGATGGCTTCAGAAATCAACCAGATTTACACTTCATTTCCAAACCGTAATTTAAAATGAAATGGCATTGCTCTGTTCTCTTTTACTAAACAACTCGATTTCTCAGTGTATAATTGGACAAGAGCTATCATATCACACAATAAAATAGCTACACACATATACTTTGAATTATACTGGATCAATGGTTGCTCTCACTGAATGAACTTTATGCTGGTGTTTTCCAGGGAAATTTGAATCTTAAATTTTTGCAAAAAGTAACTGTTTTGCTTCAGAAGGAATACATATTTCTTGAGTACCAGTACCAGCGTAATCACGAAGTATCTACTGCGTACCAGTACAATTTCTACCTAGTTGGGAAGACTATAGCCATGAATGGTATTTTATATAAAATTGAAATTTATACATATTGAAGAGTATGACATAAAAATATTTTTAAAGTCACTCATATGTGAGATTTGAAATAATACAAACTCATACTTCCCCCAGACCTCCAGGTTCTAAATACGTCAAGAATTAATCTTAAAATGGTGGGCCAAATGACTTGGGAACTGTGTTTAAGCTTTGGCCACATGGTGGCGCAACAGTAACAGATAAAAGAGAATGACCCTGACATTCTTTGTCAGAACTGCTTCTGACTTCTGTGAAATGTCAGTTCTTATCAACTGCATAAAATTCTGTTTGATGTAATAAAGACAGAGTGAGATTAGATACCACAGAAGGCTGCTACAGGAGAAATGTTCAGCATCAGCTTTTGTCAGTGCAAATGACAGTTGCTAAATATAGGGTCGCTATGAGTCGGAATCGACTGGACGGCAGTGGATTTTTTTTTTTTTTTGGTTAAATATGGCAGTGTATCTAACAAGCAGAACAAAATATAAATTTACAGCACCTGTTAGTGCACCTGTTCCCTATCTCGAATTGTCAGTGGAAATATAACAATACGAGCTGTTTTCCTGCTGTACACAGACATCACTTTGTCATCTAACTCTTTTAGCATTTATATAAAGCCCCTAGAGGGAGTATGGAATGTAAAGGAATAACTTGCCTATGTCTCAGACTGAACCTCCAAACCTGAATTTTGTACCGAGCGTTGCATTAGGAATTCAAAAACTATCCACTTGAAAAGGCATCTCAGAAAGAGCAAAATGTGAAAGTTATTTAAAGGAAAAAAAATATGGAAAGAAGCTAAAGTCTAAAAATAGATATTTGGTTAAATAAATTATGCTGCCTTAGTTATGTATCAACAGTACGCCACTGTCATAAATAATAAGATAGAAACAGAAAACTATTAATGATGTTTACAAATAATATTAAGTGGGAAAAAAGTCAGAACATAAAACTGAATATGCACTACGGTTACAATCATGTAATAATCATATGTGGATAAAGATGAGAGGAAAATGCTTGTAATGTTCTAAAGTGACATTTTAAAAATTAATTTTAAGTCTCAAATGTTAACAAAAAATATAAATAGGTTCAACTTTCCTACTGTACAGTATGTATCAGAAGTCTTAGAAATATGCTTACTCTCTGGTCAGTAACCTACCTCTACAAATATATTCTAAGAAAATAATTTGCCTAACGTGTAAACACTTAACTATAATACACAGATGTTTATCACAGGATAGTTTACCATTGCAAAAAAAAAAAAAAAAAAAAACCGTGACAGGAAAAAAGAAAAATTAAAATTCAAACAATGGAAAAATGTCTCTTGATTAGAAATATTTTAAATTTTTTAATTATTGACCTGGAAAGGTATTTTTGATTATGACTTTTTTTTTTTTTTTTTTGGCCACCAAGTTGATTCAGACTCATGGCCACTCCATGTGTGTCAGAGTAGAACTGTGCTCCACAGGGTTTTCCACAGATTTTTTGGAAGGCCTTTCTTTCAAGGCACCTCTGGATGGACTTGAACTGTCAACCTTTTGGTTAGCAGCCAAATGTGTTAACTATTAGAAGTCCCCACCCAGGGCCTCCTAATCACTCCACAGTGCCCATTCTCCCTGTCTTAATTTCAGTAAGGAGCCCCTCCAATGTTCTTTGAGAACATGGTCATCAGGCAGAAACCCCATCGTCTACCCCTCTCCAGCTAGGCTGTGAGATATGAAATATACCACTCACTTCTGAGCTAACTCCTTAATGTGAAGCCACTTGCCATGGTCTTCTTGTCTCCCCACTTCCTGTGGGCTGAAGTAGATATGGAAGCAATCTGGCTTCAACCAGGCAGTAGAGGACAGCACCCTAGAGATGGCAGAGCTATGGTAACAGGGGAACTGGGTCCCTGGGCGACCTCATGGAGCACAGCCATACCCCTCTCTACCACCAGCCTAAGCCACTGCTCTCTGGAGTGTATTATGAGTAAAAAACAGACTATGTATTTTAGCAACTGTATTTCTGGGTCTCTGATAGAGCAACTTAGCCTGTATCTAACAAATACAATGCTATTTAATTAAATAAAGTTATCAAAAAGAACATGTAGTATGATCCTCTTCATAAATGGAAATGATTGTATCAAAAAATGGAAGGGTATACCAAAATACTACTGTGGCGACTCCTAGGTGGTAGACATATGGGTGATTTATTTTCTTCTTTGTACTCATGTAACAAAAGAACCAAACCTACTGCAGTTGAGTCAATTCTGACTCAGCGTACCAACAGGACAGAGGAGAACTGCCCTATAGGGTGTCCCAGGCTAGAAATCTTGATGGAAGCAGACTGCCACATCTTTCTCCCAAGGAGTGGCTGGTGGTTTCGAACCACTTAACTTTTGGTTAGCAGTATGTTCATATACATTCTACAGTTTCATAATGAATACATATTACATGCGTAATAAAAATTTTACTAAATATTCTTTTTACAGTGTTTTAAAGAGAATTTCTTACCATACTTTTGGCTTTTTTTTTTTTTTTTAAGCAGTAAGTTTTAAATATGGAGTCCCTTGGTGATAATGGTTAAGCACTCGGCTACTAACCAAAAGCCTACTGGTTCAAATCCACCCAGAGGACCCTAAGAAGAAAACTTTGTCGATCTGCTTCCAAAAGATCACAGCCATTGAAAAACCCATGGCGTGCAGTTCTACTCTGACCCTCGTAGGTTCTCCATGAGTTGGAATTGACTCCACAGCAATATGCTTGGCTGGGCTAAGTTTCAAACAATAGAGTACGTCAGCATCAGTGCAGGCGCGGGTGCTCATTAAAACACGGATTCCGAGGATACCCTTCCAGGAATTCTGATTTTCAACAGGCCTAAAAAGAAAAACAAGCCTGTTGCCATCGAGTGGATTCAGACTCACAGTGATCCTACAGGACAGAACAGAACTATTCCATAGGGTTTTCAAGGGAAAGGAGCCCTGGTGGTACAGTAGTTAAGGGGTCAGCTGCTGACCAAAAGGTCAGTAGTTCAAACCCACCAGCCGCTCTGCAGAAGAAAGATGTGGCAATCAGCTTCCGTAAAGATTACAGACTTGGAAACTCTATGGGCCAGCTCTACTCTGTTCTATAGGGTTGCTATGAGTTGCAATCCACCTGATGGCAATGGAGTTTCAATCTTTACAGAAGTGAACTGTCACATCTTTCTCCTGCGGAGCCACTGGTGAGTTCGAACCACCGACCCAAGTGCTTAGCCACTGTACCAACAAAACCAAAAACAGCAAACCCTTTGCTGTTGAGTCGATTCCAACTCATAGCAACCAGATAGGATGGAGTAGAACTGCCCCACTGGGTTTCCAAGGAGCAGCTGGTGGATTTGAAGCACCCACCTTTTGGTTAGGAGCTGAGCTCTTAACCATTGTGCCACCAGGGCTCCTTAATTCTGACCAACGCTGTCAAAGATATGTTAGGATCAGCCTTTGGGCAGTGCTAACGAGAGGGTTAGAGATAGTCACAAGAGTCTTGTCTATGGGTGAGTCTCTGAAATTTGTCAGGTTTACAAAGAGAATATTAAAGCCCAATAAAGAACTAGGTTTTGGAATTGCTAACAACTGTTAATAGTTTAAACAGAAAGTAAACTTCTGGGAAAAAAAAAAAAACAAACTTCTGAACTTACTGTAAATAAAATGCCTTTACAGGCTCCCCCAAACTCACACCACAGGAACCTCCAAGCTTTATGCCAATTGTAGCATACCTGCCAGCGTCCAGGCCCCAGCCCCCTGCAGCAGTATAGCCTGCCCCAGTGTGTCCTTGACAGGTAGAGTGGCAGCCCCCACCAACAGCCCCGAGGAGGAAGAACCAAAGAGAAGATCTTATGAAACAGCTGCAAGAAGCTATTATTTTACTGATAAAGGGGTGACAGAGTGAGCAGCAGGGCAAAGGGCAAGGCTGCTCTCTGCAGTGAAACTGAGCTTTGGAAATGCTCATGAGGCAAATTCCAATGTGGTTAGACCCTGAAGCCACAAGGTCAGAGGTGGGCCAGGCAGCTGTGCTCTGGCCTCAGCCTGTAGCCTTTCATCTCAGCCAGGTGCCAGATAGTGGGGCTGAAGCAAGAGCAGAAGCCTAGATTGCAGTTGAGCCAATAGCTCAACAGCAAACCCACACCCAGTGGAAGCCTGGGACACAGAAGGGTGAAGTAGCACCAATGTGTAATGTTAAATACAGTGGTCTTACAACCTCGGATTCAACATCCCCAAGGCCCCTGCAAGTCTGGGTCAGGGACATTTGTACTTTGTTGAAGCGGGTATCGAACCAGGTGCAGGCTGTAAGGGTCACTAGCTGGTGGGTAGCTCTGCAGCTGCTTTCGGCCTGGCTCAGTTACTCTCCATGTACCTCTAGGAGTGCACTAACTCCTGAGGTGACAAATTCTGCCTTATTTGAAATATGTCCATTAGGTTAGAGGAAAAAACTGCTCAAAAAGGTAGGGTAAAATAAAGAATATTACCCGTGAGTATGGTGCTTTGTTAAAAAACTGTCTATATGAGACGAAAAGGTCAACAATTACTCTAAAACAAAGATGAGAAGATAAGGAAGCAGAGAAACAAGAGTACTAGAAATGAACAACTAGTACACGATTAAACAAAATGTTGACACATTGTGAAAAATGAAACTAGTGTCACTAAACAATTTGTGTAGAAATTGTCAAATGGGAACCTAATTTGCCATGTAAACTTTCTCCAAAACCATGATAAAATATTTTTAAAAGAAGAAGGGTAATTTTGGTGATAAGGTGCACAAAGAAACGAGTGACTATAACAAATGTGACTGAGAAGAAAGGCAGGGGCCTGAATGGTCATTCATGAGTTTGAGGGCTTTGAAGGTTTCAGGACATTCCTTAAGTAGGGAGGGTGAGCTGTTCACCTCGTAATGGACTACTTTCCCGGGTGCCCTATTCTAAGCAACAGCAAACTGTATCACTGAGTCACTGACATTTAACAATCAGTCTATTAGAACCAGAGTTTTGAACCAGCTCGATCTAATTGAGTCATGGCCAAAGAAGTAAAATTGGAACAGACCCACATTTTAAAAAGCACAATAAGTGGAACAGGAAAAATTATGGGTCAAAGCCCTGGAATGGGAGACTTGGAAGAGGTGCAGTGGGCCCTTCCAGGTGCCTGATGCACCTTTCAGGAGACTGGATTATTGCCAGGACTGTGGAGAGTGACACACATGCAAAGTGATGTGGGAGGCCACCATCTTTGAGCGGGGCACTGCTGTTTCCGACTCTGCCAGTCAAGAGATTTGGTTGCTATGCAATATGCATGCTGCCCTTGTTTTCTAAGAGGCAGGTTAAGTTTCTAGCTAGGGCTTCAACCCATAATTTTTCCCATTCTACTTCACCCACATCTAAAAAATTTGGGTCCACTCTGGTTTCAGCTCATCAGCCATGAATGAACCAGGCAGAACCAATTTGAAGCCCTGATTAGAATGTTCTGTTGGGATTGTAGCCAATAACTCAACTGCAAACCCAACTTCCCCTCATTTTTAAGTAACTTTTTTATCAAAATGTTTAATTCTAAAGGCAACCCAGGTGGATATGACACAGGCAGCAACTGCCTGGTATTAGGAAACTGCAATCTAAGACACCCACAGCATCTTGGTTTGGAACTTAAACAGTGAGTTATTTCATAGGTTAAAAGAAGTCAGCTGCAATAAAAACAATAATAGTAATTGTCAAAAAATATTTTCTGAAGCAGAAATAAGACCATGACATACTGTCAGATGTTTAACAAAAAAAAAAAAAAAGCAGGTCACAAAACAGTAAGAACACAGATTCATCTATTTCTACATCCACAATTTCTATATGTATCTTTAGCTGCATCTTTCTGAAATGATGTGCAGCAAGACATACAGTGGAGACTGACGAGACATTCCACGTCTTTGGATGCACATTCCTTGTCTGTGTAAGGTTATAGGGTAATTTTTATTTTTGCCCATATACACTTTCTAAATTTTCTAGAATGAACATGAATTACTTCTGTAGTATCTGATCAAACAATAAAAACAACAGTTTGAAAGTTAGTGGCTCCTCGTGGAGGGTGGATGAACCCCTGAAAATACTGCCCGAGAGAGAATCTTTAAACCTTAAGCCAAAAATATCCCCTGAAGTCATCTTAAAACTGAACAATAGTTTAGCTTAACTAGTAAAAAAGGTCTGCCTTGAGCATTATGCTCTTTTAAGAACTATCTATATAGAATCAAACTGACAACAGCAACTCAGAAGATTAGATAGGAACCTTAGGGGGCAGTGAGTTTATATTAATGACAGAGGAACAACTGAGTAAAGGAGGGTGAGAATGGTTGCACAACTTGAAGAATGTAATCAATGTCACTAAATTGTACACGTAGAAACTTGAATGGGTATATGTTTTGCTGTGTATATTCTCAAAAACAACAACAAAATAAATAAAATTTAAAGCAAAAAAAAGTTAGTGGTGTCCATTTACATCTAAGACTGGTTTAGCTCTCAATTATCCACTGATAGCCTACGCATATTGGGTCTATGGGTTAATGCTGAAATGTAGTTATTGTGTGCTATTGAGTTGACTCCGAATCACTGTGACCCTGTATAATAGGGTAGAACTTCCCCATAAGGATTCCTAGGCTGTAATCTTTACGGGAGCAGATGGCCAGGTCTTTTCTGCATGGAGCAGCTGGTGAGTTTGAACTGCAGACCTTTCGGACAGTAGTTGACTGCTGAACAATTACACCACCAGGCTCCTTAATATTGAAATAGCAGCTTGTATCTCCAAAGGTGCTCTAAAACCATGCTTTATGAAGCAACACAGAAATAAAATAAACTTGGGATTTAATGAATAACAGAAGAAGCAAAGAAGGAAGGAAGGAAATAAGTAAATAAATTTAGGACTCAAATAGTGAAAGGGGAAGAGAACAGAAGGGAAGAAAAGTCAATCCCAATAGCTGTCTGGTGACCATGTGGCATGGTGTAGTATGCCCTGTGAAGGATCACAAAAGCAACATGAGCACATTGACAGGAACCCAGAACTCTGGAAAAGAAGCCAGCTTGGATGTGTAAGCAGACTGTCTTTCTGTTTAGGAAGGGTTTGCACAGGGAAGCTTCATAGAATGCACAGACCTTCCTAACAGTGACTTACACAACCCCCGACTGTGCTCCTGGAGTACCAACCTGGCTCCAGTGCATCATGTTTTGCACAGAAGTTCCAGCAGGAGAGTGTGTCAAATACACATCCACTCTAGACTGCAAAATAAAGATGAAAATGGGGTTAAAGCAGCATCAGCAATAAACATGTACCTTCCTTCAAAGCATTGCAAACCACAGAGCCATAATCTCAAATACATGAGATCAGGACCAGCGGCAAAATTTCTTAACCACAGATATGTTCTATGAAAACACATGCAGCCATGCAGAGTATATATGGAAGACCACAGAGCTGCACGGGTTCAGAGAACAGGTACTTTTACTTCCTTCTTCATGCTTTTCTGAATTTCCAAAATCTTACATAACCATCACACCTTACTTTTATCATATAATTTTAAAAAATTCCCTAGAGCCTTCATTCCAGAATTTTAAAACCTATTTTCAAAATGTAACACTAAAAACTATAAATATCTTTAGAAATATCAGCATATTGCTGGCCCACGGTTTATATTTCAAAAAAAGAAATACATTTAATACATATATACATACATACACACACACAAAAAAATACACACGCGTATGTATATTTACATGTATGAATACATATGTATATATATTTAAAAATATATAGCAATTCCAAATTCAAAAACACAGTAATTTTTAAAAAGAAGTCACTAGTATATAAATATTGCGAATTAAATTGTGACAGAGCTCCTCTTTCAGTAATTCCCATATAGGCACTATGTAGGAAATTGACAACCGCGTGCCTTACAATAGCAGCTAACGGTATTCTACGAATTTGCCAAAGTTGATGACACTTAAGAAGAGAGGATGGTGAGACTTCATCTCATGTACTTTGGACATGTTATCAGGAAGGACCAGTCCCTGGAGAAGGACATCATGCTTGGTAAAGTAGAGGGTCAGTGAAAAAGAGCAAGACCTTCAATGAGATGGACTGACACAGTGGCTATAACAAAGGGCTCAAACATAACGATTGTGAGGATGGTGTAGGACTAGGCAGTGTTTTGTTCTGTTGTACATAGGGGGTCTGCTATGAGTCAGAATGGACTAGATGGTGTCTAAGAACAACAATGATGACCCTTAAGTGACCCTTTAGAACACCAGTGAGGTTGTTCCCATCTCTCCCACATCATCCAATACAAATACATTCACAGATAAAATCACTGAAGGTTTAAAGCAAGTTTTACTACAAACATACATACCATATTCAAATTTCTCTCATTAAATCCACACAGAATAAACATGACATTTCCACACAACTCCTTCAGAACGACATGGGTACAAACATGGGTACTCAGCCACTTCAGAACTGTACTCTGAGGTAAAAAATTTTTGACTCCAAATACGTCCTAAAAAAGAAAAAGCCCAAGAATACTCTCAGTATCTCTTTCAGGTGCAAAGGTTTCCATGACCCACCTTAGAAGCAGAGACAGGTGGCCAGTATCTCCACTAATAACTCTAAGAGTGAAATGGCAAAACTAGGATTCAAACTAGGACACATATTTGAATGATTTACGAAGGCAAAAATCAGATTATTTTCCCCCAATGTTACAGATATGTATTTAAAATCCCCAAATGAAGAAAAGGACGCATGACCAAAGTATTTTACTGTGGACTTTTACAGTGGGAAAGGGCCTTAGTTGTCAATCAACCCAAGACCACCCCTAAATACTGACTCTAATGGATTAGGAACTTCTGAAAAGTAATGGAGGCTCAGTTGATTAGCAATGTCTACCAAAGGGATCCATCTAATCCAATTCTATGTATTATCTATGTGAGAGGTGAGTTGGCAAACTACAGCCCGTGGATCAACTGTGATCCCCTCCCTGTTTTCAGAATAAAGTTTCGTTGGTACACAGTCACACTCATTTCCTCACATATTATCGCTGGCTGCTTTTACCATGCAACGACAGAGTTGAGTGGTTTCAACAGAGACCCTGTGGTCCACAAAGCTCGGTATATTTACTATCTGGTGCTTTACAGAAAAACTTTAGTCTATATCATTCCTGACCAATGGTCCCTGAGCTTGTGCTCAAATATTTCCGGGGCAATTACTACATCCCCAATAGTTTCTTTCCAAACTTTTGCAATAGGAAATAGGAAAAATATCTTCTTTACGTTGAACCCAACCAAATGTGCTCCCTTATAATTTACTTTTGCTCACGCCTAGCCTCTGAAGCATCAAGCAAGAGTGAAAAGTTTAAACGCCTACAAAGGCAGGCATGTCAGTATACATGAGTAAAGCTGTCAACGGAACATGTCACACTACCCAGGCCTGTGATTAGGGAGTGTTGAGCAGTGTGGAGGAACTGGAAAGCTTATGCTTAGCCTAACGTGTGCAGCAGCTGTTTGCTATGGCCTATCGCTATCCCGTAGGATTGCAGTGCACAGCTTCTTCTTTCTTTTTTTCCTAAAATTATTAGTCATCAAATTTTAATGATAAATATCCCACTTTTCTAATGGTGCAACATTTAAATTTTAAACATTGTATGGGCTGTATTCAGCACTCTACTAGGCAACTGTGGCCCCCCTATAGACAGCCTGTGTTACCTGTCAAATCAGTCTTTCATAAGACAATCCATTATGATCTAAAGACAGACAGCAGGTCTAATTTTCCTCTTCTCTGGACTAGTTGGGGAGAACAAGGAAGTCAACACAGTAGGTAGAAAAGGTCATGCAACATAAAAAGGCATCATTTTTAGAAGTCCTGGCTTTGAGTTTACATAAGGTCACACGGGATAGTTGCACATGTATTTGAGGCTGTCCACTAAAATAAAAAAAAAAAAATTTTTTTTTTCTTTACTAAGATCAAGTTAATAGGATGATGCATCAGTGACCTAAGTCACAATAAATCAAACTTTCCTTTTGACTGCCAAAGGACACACAATTGACTCTGTACTGAGGCACTGCTACGCAAATACTAACGCGGTAAATGCCCCTGAGAACTACATCAAGGCAGGGCCGCGTATACAGATAAAGAAAAATTCATCTCACACATATACAGGCCCACCACGTCAGCTTTGGGTTCTTTATAATTTACACATTTGTACTTTGAGAAAGGATTAGAGGGCATACTCAACTTTCATGGCAGTAACACGTCAGAGCAACTGATCAAAGGTTTTATGAACATTTGCACATTCACTTTGTCACTCTCCCGGATGCTACAGAACAGTTATCTGGAACAGCGGGTCCCCAGTACCAATCGGTTTAGCCTACATCAGACTCACGTAGGGTGCTCTGTAAAAACACAGACCCTTGGGCCCTACTCCAGATTTAACAAAACGCCATCTCCAAGGGCAGGGGGTAGGATTTTATGTTTTTACAAAGCCATTAAATCAGAATCTCCGAGGACTGGGGCACATCAGAATTCTGACTGTTACGGAGGTCCTCCAGAGTGGGGGAGCAGATTGTTCAGAAACTGCTGGTACGAGTTTAAACTGGTGAAGCCACATTGAAAGGCAGAATGTATGAAACTAAAAATGCACATTCCCTACGATGCACCACTTTCACCTTCCCATATCCACTCTAGGGAAATAAAAAAAGGGCACAAGGAGGCTACATTGACACTGACACAGCAACAGCAAATTAGCAACAGCCTCAGTGCCCACCATAGGAGGCTGCTGAAATAAACAGTAGTTCCTGTTAATGGGAAACTTACTACGAAGCAGTTAAAAAGCACGTGTTAGAAGATTCCGTATTAACATGATAGCTCTGCAAGAGTGAAAAATATAATCTGCAGGGCGATATACATAGTAGGGTACTGTTTACATTAAAACAAAACAAAACAATATATTTGCTAACTGCAAGGTCAGCGGTTCAAAACCACCAGCAGCTCCACAAGAGAAAGATGTGGTAGTCTGCTCCTGTAGAGATTTACTGCCTTGGAAACCCTGCTGGGTCGATATGAGTTGGAATCAACTGACAGCAGTGGGTAGAATTTGGGTACATACGTATGTGTGTAAATTCACGAGGACTACAGAAAAACACCCCAAAATGAACACTATGCTTAATCTGGGGTGGGGGGAGACTAGGAGAAGGTTTGATAGTTGAGGGGTACTTTATTTGTAATCTTTGAATTGTTTATAATGAAAATTGATATATCTATTACCCAAGTTATCGAAAATAAATTTGGTTAGAGGTGGCTACATCTTATCTGCATGTTCTGGTCACTGGTACACAGCGTCCCACCTTGTGTGAGAGTCAGGTTCTGAGGTCACAGTATAGTCCATATTCCCCCTGAAAGCCTTTTAAATAGCCCATGTGATATGTTATACCTGATTTTGTGTGTATATATCCCCATACACAATTACATGTATAAAGTTATATACGCGTGTTTTATACACTACACATTTATTTATATACATATACACACATACATACATAAACACATGTACACATGCGTGCGTGTATATTATGTATATGAATAAATGCAAATTTTGTGTAAAACATATACAACATATGCATAATGAACCATGTGGCATCAGCTGGCTCTAAATTCCCCCTCATGAAAGCTGTTCCTTCCTTGAATACAGCTTGGGGGTCTCACAGCTTTAGAGCCATGCCCTGCAGAAGTTACTGGCTGTGTTTAATAATAGCAGTGTCTGTACATCCTCCATGTGGCTAGGGATGGGCATGTAGGAAGATCAGATTTCCAGTCTCTCATCTCCTGCCTACTCAGTGCACATGCTCACTATGTGGAAAAAGGGCAACTTTGAGAACTTAAATTATTTTCTCCCAGACTTCCTTGTGCTCTCTTTGTGTGATGGGTGGAAAGTTAACTGGCATTTGACTGCGATGTGGCTCCTGTGTACGTGGACGACACACCTTCCCACCTCCCCAAGACCTGGAAGCAGGAGTGAAGGGGGAAAGGAAAATCTAGAGAGAGGTGAAACCCCATTGTTCCACTGACAGCAAAACACAGGAGAGGAAGGCACAGGTTCTCCTCTCACTGGCCAGTTTTTCAGGTTTGAAAAGGAAATTTGTGGGGAGAAGGGTGGAAGGGGGATCCAAATACCTTAAAGACCAAGTCTGGAATTTGTGCTAATTTGATTAGAGGGCTAGTAGCAAACTGGAGTGAAACCACAGGAGCCAGGGCAAAAAACATTTTAATCCTTTTGGCCAGCTCAGGGATCCGTGAAAATGCTATAAAACCTGTGGAAACAAAAAGAAGATAATAGGAATCCCATCTCCTGAGATTTCTTTCTTGGAAAAAGCAAGGGTGGTCCTTCTTGTTACCCCATAGTCTGAAAACCATGCAAGTCACGCTGAGGTAAAGAGGCAAAACACTTGAAATGGTACCTTCTGAACTTCTATGTACGAAAACACTGAATTTGATTAAACTACTTAATCAAGTATTTGTTAAGGGCTTGTTTCAAACCTCAACCTAGTTGTGCACTGGAAGAAATCCAGGCTGTGAGAACCAGATCTTCTCTGTTCCTTTAGCAATGTGAATTGTGCAAAGGTAAGACTGCATTCCCAACAGCTCCACTCATGTCTACTACCCCTCTCCTCCTCCCTAAGACCCACTTACACATGCATTCAATTAATCATCAATGGCTCAAAAGGAACATTTAGGATCTCCTAGTTTTAGGAAACGCTGGTGGCATAGCGGTAAGAGGTATGCTGTTAACCAAAAGGTCAACAGTTCAAATCACCAGGTGCTCCTTGGAAACCCTACGCGACAGTTCTACTCTTTCCTGTAGGGTTGTTATGAGTCGCAATCGACTCTACGGCAACGTGTAGCAGTAGCTTTAAAATATATTTTATCTTCCTTTCAGGTCACTTCCTGCCTTAAACTTGGCCCCACACAGGTGGACAAGTCATGGAAGGAATATCAATGAAGAAGAAAACTTAATTTTGTTCAGGAGAAATGAACGTGTGTCCAAGCTGCTTTTGGTTTAGCCTCTCAAATCAGCAGAGTGTTTGATGGCAGTAAAACCTCAAAACCCACTGCTGTTGAGTTGATTCCGACTCACAGTGACCCTATACAACAGAGTAGAACCGCCCTATAGAGGTTCCAAAGAGCACCTGGTGGATTTGAACTGCTGACCTTTTGCTTAGTAGCCATAGCACTTAACCACTACACCACCAGGGTTTCCAATGGTAGTAAGGGTGAGGTAATTTATCTATATACACACACACCATATATATTCAGACACTTAAAAGACCCAAACATTCATGCATTTGATATAGCAATTCTCCTTCCAGTAATTTATTCTAAGGAGACCTTACGACACGAGCATAAAGGCATTAGTTAGAGCAAACACTAAAAGGGAGAATTAACTAAACGATGGGACAGGACCCTAACCCCTTATCAGAAACCCTTATTTGGTAAAATTGTGAGCAATTTTTATTTTCTTTGAAACTTTGCTAAATTTTCTAGATTTCTTTACAATGAACACACATTACTTTTATAATCAGCATAAATGTAAATATGGATATATTTTTTAAAAACTTTTTAAATAAAGTATAACCTGGCATCCTTGTAGCTAGTTTTATTCCACTTAACTTTAAAAGTCAATGTATTTTCTTGTTTAAAGTCTCTAAAGTTAAAACATCTTGTTTTCCATCGTCTCACATCCCCATATTGCTTAACTAGGAAAATATATAATAGAATGTGGTTTACATTCATTCCTTCAATTTCAAGAGAATCATCTACCATGTTTATTCATTAATATTAAAGTCTAAATTTCCAGAGAAAACCAACTATTACACCAGAATTCCTTGTCCTATTCATTATTTCTGCTTGACATTAAAAAAAGAAATTTGAATTAACGTTTCTTTTAACTTCACTTTTTATGAGCAAATGCAAACTTGGCAATAAAGATATCAGATCAACTTTCAATCTTTATTACATACCTATAGTGGCGCCTTGAGAATGACCCAGATAATACAACTGTTCTTGGCCAGTTTTATTCAGAATGAAGTTAATTGAAGCCGGTAGGTCATAATTTGCCATCTCATCAAAACTGTAATCAAAACAAGGAATCTTTCATTGGATTATTACATACAAATAGAACAGTAAACAAGTAAGAAGTGTGCAGTCTGATGAATTATGACAAATTGAACACATGTGGGTGAAGCAACCCTGAGCTCAGGAAACAGAACATTACTGAAATTCCAGAAGCCCTCTTGATTCCCTTCCTGTCATGTTCCCAAAGAGAACTATTACCCTTTGGTTTTTCACATCACAAATTAGTTTTATCAGTTTTTGAGCTCTTCTATAAATGCGATTGTACAGTATATACGTGTGTGTGTGTATATATATATTTATTGTTTTTAGGTACCGTCGAGTCGGTTCTGACTCACAGTGACCCTACTATATTCAACAGAATGAACACTGCCTGGTCCTACGCCATCCTCACAATCATTACTATGTTTGAGCCCAGTGTTGCAGCCACTGCATCATATATATGTGTATACACACACACACACATACACACATGGTATATATTCTTCTGTATCTGGCTTCATCCATGTTGGATAAATCACACTTTATTTATCCTTTCCATTGCTGACGGGCATTAGGGTAATTTCCAATTCTTCACTATCACAAATAGTGTTACAATAAACATTCTTGTACGTGTCTTTTGGCAAAAGCTTTCATTCTTGTGTTTCATGTCTTTAGTCAGGCACTGCCTTGACAAATGGGAAGCAAGTCTGGAAGAATCCATAGTGTGTACCTGCTCTAATATTCGGTACCGGACACAGAGCTTGGAACCCATGCAGATGTATGAGTGTGCATGTGTATGTGTTTGTCATCAGGGGATTGGATAAGTCAACTGTTACTGGGCATTCACCATGTCTCAGGCACTATGTACAAGGCTCTTTCCATGTATCCTCTCCCTTAATACCCCCAATAACCTGATGATGTAGGTGTTTATTATCCCCATTTTACAAATAAGGAACTGAGGAACAAATGAACATTATGTCACATGTTCAATGTCACACAGTTCTTAACTGGCAGGGCCAGAAGTAAGAGACAGGAGAGGAGAATTTCAGAGTTGAGAATTTCTGAAAGAAGAAAAGTGAAAATTTGAAGTACATGTGTATGTAGGAGGGGGGGAAGGTTATGGGACAAAACCTGCCCAGCAGCTCCCAAACCTCCACAAATGCCAAAGTAACTCAAAAATTACTCAATTCCCAATAGAATCTAGTTCTTATAATGTAACCACTTACTTAAAATTTCCCCTACCACTATTCATTCAATTCAATTCCTAATGAGGTTTAAAACCCTTCAAGAAATATCATTTTCCCTCTCCTATGATCTCAGAGTTACTCATCTACCTGCCGCCACAGCTGGAATTCTCATGTGTCTGCAATAAAAGGATTAAGGAAATAGAACCAAGCTGTTACCAATTCAAATATACCTGAAGGCCCAGAATTCTTCCTGAGACACCGAGAGGGTTTTGTGTTTCCGAGACCAGGTATTTCCCCTGCTGTTCCCCATCCAGACATCAAAACCGGCATCTGCAAGGATGAAGCCTAGGCTGTTGTTGGCAAGGTTTGTGATCCAGTTACTGGCATCCGCAAGCAAGCCATGCTGTAGATACACAACTTGTTTGGGGCCTGTAAAACATACACGTTTAGGAGTCAGCAGCACCACGCTTCAACAAAACATGATACGTTACTACACTGATAATTCATATAAGATTCCACCACATATAATGAAACAGAAACAAATTAAAATACTGGCCAATGTACTCCTATAAAACATCAGTAAAGAATTTCTTTAAACACTGCTGGCAGGGTAATATTGAAATTAGACCAATTTTTCATGTCTAGTAACAAGACACACTGGCTTAGGCATCAAAGAAAAAAAATTAATATATTTTCACAATAACTTTCAAAATGTTTCTGCAATTTGCTCTAGTAATTTCATTTCTCACAAAGTACCCTAACAAAACAAACCAAAAGAAAGAAAAGATCACACACACACAAATTCATAAACAAAAACATGAATCTGTTTTTTCTTCATCTGTACCTGGGACACTGTGATGTGGCGGAAATAACATATACTTAGGAGCCAAAGAAGGAGCCCTGAAGGTGCAGTGGTTAAGTGCTCCGCTGCTAACAGAAAGGTCAGTGGTTTGAACTCACCAGTGCTCCGCAGGAAGAAGATGTGGCAGTCTGCTTCCATAAATATTACAGCCTTGGAAACCCTATAGGATAGTTCTACCCTGTAGGAGCCCTGGTGGCACAGTGGTTAAGCATTTGGCTGCTAACAGATAGGTTGGTGATTTGAACCCATCAGCCGTTCCATGAGTGAAAGATGTGGCAGTCTGCCCCTGTAAAGATTTACAGCCTTGGAAATCCTATAGGGAAGTACCTCTCTGTCCTACAGGGTCATTATGAGTCAGACTTGATTCGATGGCAATGTTTTTTGTTGTTGTTGTTGTTAGGAGCCAAAGAAACCTGTGCTCAGGTGGTTTACATAGGGCTGAAATCTTCAGTCATTCATTAAATAAGCATTTATTGAGCACCAACTATGTGCCAGGATTCTTCTCAGCACTGAGGATACACCAGAGAATAAAAGCAGGAGGGAAAAAATTCCGCCCTCATGAAGCTGATGTTATACAACCATGAGCTTTAGAGTCAGACAAACCTGAGTGCGTAGATCACAGGGAGAGAGCAAAGCAGTCCAGTGTATGTGGAAGAAGAAGGGGCGGGACTGGGGTGAACAAACCAAAAACCAAACAAACCAATTCATTGCTACCTTACAGGACACAGTAGAACTGCCCCATAGGGTTTCCAAGGAGCGGCTGGTACATTCGAACTGCTGATCTTTTAGTTGGTAGCTGAGTTCTTAATCACTGCACTACCAGGGCTCCAACCATTTGTTAGGACATCTTTAATAGGGGAGTGGAAACCAAAGGCACTTTTTCTCTAATCCTTCTTGTTTGCTTGGGTTCCCCAACTCCTCACTTCAAGCTGAATATAAAAGCTCAGTGAATAACATATATAAAAGATGGCACCGGTGGGATGAGCAGATGGGGAAGACAGAGTGAATCTGTATGCTTCAAAAAGCTAAAATTTGGAGGATTTGGAGCTAAGAACTTCAGGGAGTATTGCAGACAACATTGTTTTCTCATGGCAAATGCCAGCGGGTGAGGGAAGAGGTTCACTGAGAAAGGTAAATGCTATGGCCTGACAAATGGCATGGCCTTAATTAATCATCCTGAGGCCAGTCAGCTCTGTCCTATCACAACATCCATTCTTTGAAGACTTCTTCTAAAAACCTGGTGTATTTTAAACAGTGTTGTTGTTGTTGCGTGCCGTCGAGCCGATTCTGACTTGAAGCGACCCTATGGGACAGAGTGGAGCTGCCCCACAGGGTTTCGTAGGCTGTAGTCTTTACTGAAGCAGGCTGGCATACCTTTCTCCTACAGAGCTGCTGGTGGGTTTCAACAGCTGACCTTTAGGTTAGCAGCCAGGCGCTTAATCATTGCACCACCAGCGCTCCTTCTAAGCGGTGTACTAGAGAAAAAAAAAATCAATCAAGGGATTCAAAACACGTTACGTTTTGTGTAAACCTTTATTGCTGTCTACTTTGTTATTAGCCACTCCACTAGGTGCTGGGGACACAAAGATGAGTAACCCACACTCCACACCCCAAAGAACTCCATTCTAGTGGAAGTGCAGACACATATTTACCTTCTAGCCCAGCACGGAAAATGCCAGACCACCACCTAGGAAAGCCCAGAGGAAAGAGAAAGTCATTCCGCCAAAGGGAGAAATATATCTGGGTATTTAGTAGGTAAGAGACAGGCTTTTCCCAAAAAGAATCCTAGGGAAGAAACAGGAGCCCACAGACCTGAGGCTACGCCCCAGGCCTCCACAGGGTTGGACCCCAGAGCACACATTAAAAAGGTCCCTGCATGAATGTGATGCTCAGCCAGGTTGGGGAACCGCAGGTAAGAAGTTCATTGCCTTATCTAACCTGGGGGTGGAGGAATATGAAAGACTTTGTGGAGGGTTTATCCTTCCAGGCTGGGCTAATTTTATGAACAAAAGGGTCCCTCAGACGAAGGAGATGAAGTAGATATCACCCACTGGGCCTCCGGGACCAGTGACTCCATTAAGCACGATGGGTCACCAACAAACAAAATATTACCAAATCTTGGGGTGGAAAACCTTTAAAAAGTGGGTGCTAAAGTGCCTGCTCCTTTCCTCTGCATAGAGTGCATATGAGAGAGTGCCAGAATAGATAAGGGCACTGGAAAGAGACCAAACCCCCGTCTGTGGCTACCACCAAGTGGAAAAAAGAAAGGTACATCGTAGTTCTTTCACATCCCACCACCAAGTGAGGATTTAAGGATTTGCTGGAAAAAGAAGTTGCTCTTTGGGATGGTTAAACCTACTGCCATTCACATCTTCCAGTGAATTGTTTTCATCAGATTTCTTTTCAACTCGCTGCTGAGAGAAGCTGACTGAAATGATTGCTAGCTATTATCGGGCACCTATTTTTTTTTTTTTATAAGCTCTAGATGCTGAAAGTGCTCTACAGTGCCGCAAATCCTATGAAGTTGGTTGAACTAGAACTAGTAAGTGAGGGAATTGGGATTTGAACTCAGGTATGTCTGAACCCAAGATCATGCCCTTAACCACTCTGTTATGGGGAAAGGTGAACAAGAGAGAAGTCATTCTGGAACATACAGAAGTTCCTCAGAGAACGATAAGCCAAAGGGGCAAGCTATTTTGGAGGGATTTGGACCAGGAACTTGAAATCAAGTAATACCTAGTAGATGGAAGAGATAAGGCTAGGAGGCAAGGATACCAAACTCAACCTTGCCCACTAAGGCAGTTCTCAGGACCAGCCCATTCAGTATCTCCAGCACCTTGAGGTCTGATTTGTCTGAGCAACAAACCAACAAGACGGGGACGAGGGCTGCCTTCCCAGCTCATGCCCTAGAGCTGGCTTGTTTATCCCAAACTGGCTCTAGGAGGGTTGGGGACTGAGGGCAAGGCCTAAAAGGTCCATTTCTTGGCCCAAAGGAGGGAAGTAGCCTCATCAAGATCAGGTAGTAACACAGAACCGGTAAAGATCTCAGTGATGTCCTGTCACAATGCTACCCCACTTGATAAGGCCCAAATGTGGGTAGAAGCGAGGTAGGCATTACTCAAGCTCTGAAACTGAAACTGCTGAGCTCACAGTCCCACAGAAGGAAGATGACTGGGCGGGTAGGGAAGTTCCTCCTGCTTCCCAGAATCTTGGCCTTCTTGGCCAGCTCATTGTGTCTGAACTGGCTTCCACTACACTCTAAAGGGCGGTGAGAAACCAGCTGAGGTCCAGGGGAAAACCCCAAAGAATAGCAAGCAGTGGGTCAAGAGTCAAGACAAAAAGAATGGTGTTAGCAACAGACAGACCTTGGCTCTTACCAAGACACCTGCTATAAAGCCTTGTAGGAGTTACACAGCCTCTCTAAAGTACAGATGTCTTTTCCTAAAGTGGAGATGATAACAGTATAGTGCCTGATACACAGTAAAAGCTCAAGAAATAATATTGTTGTTGTTGTTAGCTGCCATCAAGTCAATCCTTACTCATGGTAACTCCATGTACAAGGGAACAAAACACTATCTGGTCCTGCACCATGCCCATGATCTGTTGCAGATCAGACCATTGTGATCAACAGAGTTTTCACTGGCAGGTGTTTTGGGAAGTAGATCACCAGGCCTCCCTTCCTAGCCTGTCTCAGTTTGGAAGCTCCACTGAAACCTGTTCAGCATCAACATGCAAGCTTCCACTGACAGACAGGTGGTGACTGTGCATGAGGTGCACTGGCTGGAAATCAAGCCCAAGTCTCCCACATGGAAGGAGATAACTCTACCAGTGAACCACCAATGCCCTCCAAGAAAGAACACCCGTTGTCGTCAAGTTGATTCCGACTGATAGCGATCCTACCAGACAGAGCAGAACTGGCCCATAAGGTTTCCAAAGATCAGCGTGTGGATCTGAACTGCTGACCTTTTGGTTAGCAGCCAAGCTCTTAACCACTGTACCACCAGGGCTCCCCAAGAAATAACAGCCACTGCCTTTCTGCTCTCCCTCCCCTTCTTGGCCACCACAAGCCTCTCCTTAGCTTGCACTATGGCATCTTGAGTTCACAGAACTATACAGTGGGCAAAATATTGGGAAATTATCTAGCTCTGGTCCAAAACGCTCACTTTATAGGAGGGAACAGAGCAGTCCACAGAAGGGAGGTGCCTGGAGGCAGACGCCCAGCCACAGATGATATCCTCATGACCTGTCCCCCACACATGGCCCTTTCTACATTTCTGACTTTAGCACTTCTGCCCTCCGTAAACAAATCCTGACATAAGCACCTTCCTCCTTTCCTTAGAGTTTAGAACACATTCCCGTCATGGGGGACTGGATGCTGAGGAAGCAGACATCAGAGACCATGGGCAAATCCATTCCGATATTTAAAAAAAAAGAATAGCAACAACAGCTTCCATTTATACTGGGATGCACAGGCCTTATTTCATCTAATCCTCACGACAACCTATGAAGTAGAAAGTTTTATTCTTCTCATTTAACAGATGGGAAAAATAACACTTAGGTTAATAAATTTCCAAGGTCACATGGCTGGTTAAAGCAGTAGAGCTGAAATTTACACCAAAGGCTGGCACTGTCAGCATGCTCACACTTCACCACAGGCCAAACCGCCTCTAATCTCACCCACCACTGGAAACCCTCAAGTTGGGTTTGTGGGTGCCTCTTGGCCCAGGAGTAGGGAAATCTTAACCCAATGTGGCCTTGAGCAAGGAACACAATAAACTGTCAATGCTTTGCTCAACCCAGTCTCAGGAGGCTGCAGGGCTATAGGTGCATTCTCAGATAAAATCAAACACAGAGCTTGAGGGATTATCAAATAAATGAGTCAGAAAAGGCTTCTGTCCTCGCAGAGCTCGTGGTCTCATGGGAAAGACAGAGGTTACACACATCATCATCTACATAATAAGCTATTGTTTATTGTCTTAACTGCTATGAAGGAAGCTCACAGGAACTATGAGAATACATAGCCAGGGGCTTGCACTCGTTAGTGTGAGTGGCCAGGGAAACGCTCCCTGAAGAAGTGGTGTTTAAGCTGAGGACAGAGGAGGAGTAAGAGTGGTTAACCAGAAGGAAGGGAAGCTACACTGGAGGCTGGGGAGAGGGGGGTGTGCAGGGCAAGCATCTCTTCCTTCCCACCCTGTCTCTGCTCCAGCCCCAACCTTTAAAAAGAGAAGATAAATTGTACAGTTGACACTGACTTATGTTGCTAGTCTAGGCAAAGGGTCTCAATGCAATCCCCTACAAAGCCCACCATCAGAGCACCAAGGGAGCCTGGACGTAAGCTCAGTTAACTTAGTCACCAAACTCAGGCACTGATTAATGAACTCACATCTGCTCAGTGCCACCTGGGAGGCAAGGAATTACATCCCAGCTTACCAAGGCCAATGTGTGGCTTGTGAGAACACTGTTATTTAGACAAGAAGCGGTTTCTTTAGAAAAATGACATGAAAGACAAGAACAGAAGCCAGTCAGAATCCTAAAACAAACAAAGCAAAACACAAGACAGGCCAATGACTTTTCCTTCCAAAGACTTAGCTCACAAACCATCTTTTGAATTTTCAATTATTGCCCAAAAAGTTCAATGGGCAGCCCCTGGGGAATCTTTACTAAGGCTATAGCTCAAAAGTCCATTTCTGCATGTCAGAGGCAGTTATTCCAGGTCTTCATACCCCAAAATACCCCCTTGACCCCTAAGGCCATCAGACTGTCTTTCGTATCATTTCTCAGACACAAATGTGTCACGCCTGGTGCTTGATTTAATGACTGGACAATTTCTAGTTGGGCAAGGAGTAAATCTGCCTGGTGGGTGCTGCTGTTTTATATATTTTAGGCAAGTAAACCCAAGGCTAATGTGTATTTTCTCATCTTAGTCACATCAAATATTGACTTTCATGAGACCAACTTGTCCAACAGGCATCACATAACGCTGCAGCTCCAATTGAAACAACCCATCTGGAGTCAAACTGGCCGGGCCACTATCCTTGGACCTCAGGCAAATCCCTTTCCCTCTTTGAGCCTGGCTGTCTCACTCAGTAAAATGAGGGTGCTGGTCTAGAACACAGGTTTCCAAACCCAAGGATTTTATCTTGGAATCACCGAGGGAATGTGTTAAAAATACAAGTTCTCCAAATGGCTGGCCAGACAGGGATCTGAGATCCTTCTAGCACTAACATCCCATGACTCTGAAATAAGGCTGAGCAGATGAAAACAAAACTACTTCCCTATAAATGATTGATTTTTTAATTCCTTTTGCCCTTGAGGAGCTAGGGCAAAGCAGAGGTACCTCAACAGCTGATAGAAAAGACTACTTAACATTGAGGAAACGCTTGGACGCCATAGCTTGCCACGTGCTTCTTAAACATGCCTTGTGAGCTATCTAGTTAGCAGAAGTTTGACCACAAATAGGCAACTCACTGTCTAAATCACACGGCTCACCTCTGGGTCCAGAAACTCTAAAACTATGTATAAAATGTGTGTGCATGCATGTATCTATTTTATTTTGCTGGGGAGAATTCTGGTCCACTGCCTTTGTCAGGTTGAGAACCCCTGATTCTGAAAAGTGCCCTGACAAAACCAAGCACAGGGCAGAGTGCTGGTGGTTGCTCCAAGGGTTCCAAAAGTGACAAGACATAGCCTCTGCCTTCAAAGAATTGCTGCAGGGAGGGGTGGTAGGAGGGAGAAGTATACAAATGAGTCAACCCCAAGGCAGAATAAGAGAAACAACTCAAGAGGGGTGTTAGCAACCAAGGCATTTGGGAGTTCAGAGGAAGGGTGTGGTTCCTTCTCGCTCAAGTAATGAGGGGGAGACGGCCTGATGTAAGCTGGGCCTGGGAAGGCTAGAAAGAATTGTATTTCAAAAAAGGATAGACAAGTGAGGATGGTGGGCAGGGTGAGCATCATTCCAGAGATATGTCACCAGCTGAGGTCCCAGGAGAGTTTAGCAAAGAGGAAATGATTCATTTGGATTCAGGAATGCCAGAGAGTAGCCCCTCAATACTTACTCATTTAACAGGCCCAATTTCACCTATACCATTTGTAATTTGGCTATGGCACCCAATGCAGGTGATAAATGATACATGTTTCTTAGATAATGGGTAAACACAGCTCGTAACCACTCCTCCAAAATCTGGTGAGAGGGTATTCTTACCCCATTTTACAGATGGGGTCAACAGAGACTTTATAGCCTGTAACTGTAATCAGACATCTGGGGAATCATGATGGTCTTTGCACATATCCGTGGTGAACTTCAAAGGTCTGCTATTGTACGGAACGGGGGAGAATGGTATACGGAACAGCCTGAATGACAGAATATTAAATAAAGATGTGTATCTTCATTCATCAGGCCCCTGAAGCTTGTTGAATGGCAGAATCACATGATTACGTCTGGGCTTGGAGAAGCTTAAGCAGGCAAAACCATATAGGATGAATGAGAACAGGGAGGCTGGCAGAGAGAAAAACAGGTGGTAGAGCTTCTAACAGAACACAGGCAGGGGAGTTAGACGGCCCATTCCTCTGTTCATAAAAAGCCTCCAAGTGAGGTTATGAATACTGTCAGAGAAGCCTTCTGCAACAGGACTAAAAAATGTTCATCACATGGCTTTAAATTGGAGTTCCATGTTCAATATGATACAGAAAAATGAGTAATGTTTTCATGCATCTTGTAATTGTCCTGTAAATAGTAGAGATGTACGGCATTTTTGTGTGTGTTAAAAGCATTGATTTCAGAAATTATAGGCAGATTGATTTCTCATACTCCTGTTTAGAAATTCTCTTTTTCTAATATACAGGGCTCCTCAAAAATGGAAATGGCTTAAGCCTCTCTCAGTTCTGAGTTTATTTCAAGAGCCCAGTTAAAGGTTAACAAGAGCCTAAGCTAGGGGGAGGGCCTGGGAAAGCAAGGAAGAGAGGGACAGAAGCTGCATGGTCTGAGCAGCAAGGAGAGGACTTCACAAAGCTACTTGGGGATAAGAGTCAAGGATGATTCTGCAGTTTCCAGTCTAGGTCATTAGGAGGCTAATTGCACTATTAATAGAGGGAAAAGTTAGGGAGGGTGTGGGTAGGACGAGAAGATGAGTTCCACATTGGGTTGTGGGTTGTTTTCATTTGTCATTAAATGGGCCAAAGTACCACTACCAGCAACACAATACAGATCCTCATTCCCAAGCTCTGCCCCAGACCATGGAAACAAGCCATCGAAGAAGCACTAAGGCAGACTTTAGGAAAAATCACAAATTCCTTTAGCTAACTGAGTCACTCATATAAGAAGTTTCCTTCAAAACTCCCCTCCGAGCTTAGCTCATAGCAGGTGTATATGAAATTGGTATACACGGATTACTCTTAAAAAAAAAAAAAAAAAAAAGGAAGGGAACCAAGACGGTATGCTCACTCTGGCATAAAATGTTTTGCATGTTTTACACAGAAGAAAAACTAGAAGCCCTTATGCAACTCACCACTCATTTTGTAACATGTTATAAGAAGGAATCTTAATAGCATGTCTATGTGCAAGAGTTAGAAATTAAATTTCAAGAACTCCATTGGCTCTCTTAGCCACTTAAGGATTATTAAAAACCCTATCAAAGCTAGAATTTATGTGATAAGAGAAAATAGGTATATCAGATTAAGGAAAAGCAAATCAGAGAGTGATACGGAGCTCACATTAACACAGGTTTTTAAGTTTGCTTTCAAACTGATGGCAGTGGGTTTGGGTTTCAATACTTTGGGAAGGAAATGGGGCAAAAGAAGACCCTTAAAAGGCCCTTATAAAATTTTAACTGAAGAATAAATATTTAGCCAATTACCTTAAATCTCAATTTTCCAAGGAAAGTTTCTAGAAACAAAGTGTTTAAAAATAAGCTACATCTGGAGAGATGACTGAATAAGGATCAGATCTTTACTCTGACACCTCTTTAACAATTTCAAGTAGCCTGTCTAGAAATTGCTGAATCTGCACTGGAAACCAGTTTTGTTTGAATTCCAACATGAGGGAGAAAAAAAAAAAAATGTATACAGTGAAAACTGTGAGGGCCAGAACTCCGTGGAACTGCCTTGCTTTTCTGGGTCTTGCAAGTTTTCACCTTTGACAGTACAATCACTTTTCTATAGCTTACTATTTAGTGAAAAATATTTCATTTTCCTTCTCTGACAGGCTTCTGCCTTACACAAGTTTTGGCTTTAGCAGGTTTTACTGTGCATGTATGTGTATTTTTTTTTTTTAAAGTCAAAGCTACAAGAACTTTCATCTATTCCTAGTGAGAGTATTATCAGGACAAGCTCATATAGAAAGCAATTTAACAATATCTATGAAAATCACAAATGATCTGTCCCAAAAATTCTATTGCTGGAAATACACCTTATAAATAAATTTGAACACATCTAAGGTTAAGTACTGAACTATATTTGCGAGAAGGCTGTCCATTAATAGGGCACTTTCTAAATAAACCAAGATATAGCTATATAGTAGAATACTGTGTATCTCTAGAAATCAATGTTAAAGCACTCGATGTATTATATGGAAGGATCTACAAGACAACGTGGAAAAAATCAAGGAATAAAACAGGGTGCATTATAGGCCACATTTTGTATAAACAGGGAGGGATGGGAAAATAAGAATTTATGTTTATATTTGCTTTTATATACATAAGGAGATTCTGGAAGGAAATATAAGAAATTGAGGAGACTGAGAATGAGACAGGAGAGAGGTATTTTACTGTGTCTTTTTATTCTCTTTGATTTCTAAACTAAACAAGTACATTACCTATTTATAAAACTGAACATATTTTCAAATAGCAAAAGCTATCTAACTAAATGTTCAAAACATTCCATTAAATAAGATGCTTCCTTGTAACAAAGAAAGCAGAGGTTTTAGCATAACTTCAAACAATCTGACCTTAGAATCTTTAAGCAAAACATGAAATTAGATGACTCTTGTCCTTACTTCTTTAAAGAAAAAGTATTATTATATGCCTTGCATGAAAACAAAACTTTTAGTACTTTGGTCTATAAATAATCCCATTTCAATGTCTTCAAGTTAAATGTGAACTTGGTAATGGCCATAAAAGCCAGCTGAATTCCAGGAATGCGGTAATTTTTAAGAGCTTTCCTGGCTCCCCACAGAAAACACCATACCTTTATCAGAGTGGTTCTGCCTCCCGTGAGGGATTCGCTGAAGGCAAAGAATGTATCCATCTTCGGTCTCAACTAGGTGCTCCTCACTAGGGAATCCCCAGTGAGAGATAATTTCACTCTGTGGAAATAAAGAACAGTGGAAATTGTATGAACAGAATCTGACAAGATCTCCCACATTAACGAGCAAAGGAGAAAACAAAATGTCAATGACATTCTCCAAACTTTAAGAAATCAATCGTGTTACTGAAATTTTAGTCTGCTAAATCTAGTAGACAACACCCATTACAAAGGTAAATCCTCTACTTGTTTTACCCAGATGTTACCCACTGGTGTTTTATCATTCTAGCATGTGTTATACCAACCTAAACCCAACCCAACCCATTGCCGTCAAGTAGATTCTGACTCATAGAGATCGTAGAGAACACAGCAGAACTGACTCATAGGGTTTCCACAGAACGGCTAGTGGATTCAAACTGCTGACCTTTTGGTGCAGACTGGGAGATGGAAGGTAAAGTGATAGAAGTGGAGACCATGGGCATTTGGACCACGTCCTCATGCAACTTACTTGTGCCTTCAGGTCCTGCTCAAGCCTGATCCTGTATATTACCTCCATTTTTTGTTTTTTTTTTTTAAATGATGGAGTGCTGCTGTGCACATCCAACTTTATAACTCTGTGGGTCAAACAACACCCAGTTCATGATGGGCAGGTCATGCTGCATAGTGGCTTGGTGTCCCATGGTTAAGTGTTCAGTCTCTACTAAGGCCCAGTAACAAGCCAAAGCTGTTTCTCAAAAGGAGAGTAGTTATCTGCAAAGGACGGTAGAGCTTTGCTCCAAAATCCTAGGGGTCTGCACTGTGGTTCACCAATAGAGGCCTGCCAAAGACTCCAAACAGCATTTCTGTCTGCCACTGACACTTCAAGCACCATTACATCAGCCAGATCATATTGCCCAAGGGGCAGAGCAGCTTGCACGGCAGCCTGAACCTGTTGCAGAGCCTTCTCTTGTTCTGGGCGCCTCCAAAATCAGCAGCTTTTCGAGTCACTTGATAAATAGGCCAAAGTAGCACACCCAAATAAGAGACCCATTGTCTCCAAAATCCAAAGAGGCCCACTAGGTGTTGTACCTCCTTTTTAGTTGTGGGAGGGGCCGGATGCAATAACTTATTCTTCATTTTAGAAGGAATACTGTGACAAGCCCCACACCACTGGACCCCTAGAAATTTCACTGAGGTGGAAGGCGCCCGACTTTTTGTGAGATTAATTTCCCAGCCTCTAGCATGCAAATGTTTTACCAGTAAGTCCAGAGTCACTGACACTTCTTCCTTACTAGTTCCAGCCAGCATAATGTCATCAATGCATCAGAGTAATGGACCAGTGTGACGTTTCCTAAGAGGCAAAGGTAATCAAGGTCCCTGCAGACTAAATTATGACACAGGACTGGAGAGTTGATTTACCACTGAGGTAGGCAACTGAAGGTGTATTGCCAGCCTCGACAGCGAAAGGCAAAGGGCTTCTGGTGGTCCTTTGAGGCAGCAATGGAGAAAAATACATTAGGCTAGATCAATAGCTGCATAGCAGGTGCCAGGAGATGTATTATTTGTTCAGGCAATGAAAGCACATCTGGAACAGCAGCTGGAAGTGGAATCACCATGTGGTTAAGTTTTCAATAATCCACTATAATTCTCCAAGATCCATCTGTTTTTTGCACAGGCCACATAGGCGAGTTGAATGCAGATGTGGTGGGAATCACCACCCCTGTATCCTTCAAGTCCTTGATGGTGGCAATAATGTGTGCAATCTCTCCAGGAATATGGTATTGCTTTTGGTTTAATATTTTCCTAAGTCGGGGCAGTTCTAATGGCTTCCACTTGGCTTTTCCTACCATAATAGCCCTTACTCCACTTGTCAGAGATCCAATGTGGGAGTTCTGCCAATTGCTGAGTATATCTATTCCAATTATGCTTTACTGAACTGGAGAAATCACTACAGGATGGGTTCAGGGACCCACTGGAAATACCATAAGACAGACATGAGCTAAAACTCCATTAATAACCTGACTTCTATATGCTCCACTCTGACTGGTAGGCCACAGTGACATTTTGGGTCTCCTGCAATTAGTGTCAGTTCAGAACCAGTATCCAGTAATTCCCAAAAAGTCTGATTATTTTCTTTTCCCCAATGAACAGTCACTCTCTAAAAGTTCATAGATCCCTTTGAGGAAGGCTGAGAGAAAGATTAACAGTATAAGTTTTTGGCAGTGTACTGGTGTCCTTCCTCAAGGGGACCCAGTCTCCCCTTCATTCAAGGGGTTGTGAGTCTTTAAACTCGCTCAAGTCTGGGAACTGACTGAGGGGCCATGACCCTCTATTCTGACGATTTGAGTTAGACCGCTGTTTATTTGACCTAGAATTCATCTGCTTGCACAAATCAAGTAAATATTTAGTAGATTTCTTATGACTCAGTAGCCAACGTCATACATCCATACGAGTCAGATTATTCTGATTACTGCTTTGACTGTGCTGTCCATTACAGTAACCATGCCCATTTTGTCTTTGTCAGTTGAGTGCTGCCACTTGGCCCCTACCACCATGGCGTCTAACCAGTCCCATTGTAGTTAGGTGTCTTAATTCAGCTCGGGCAGTTCCCACTGTCAAATCTCATTTACATAAAAGAGCAGTCTTCACGGATGCTGGGACTCCCTTCACATATTTTTCCTCACCATTGTGGTAAAAGGTGTGTCTTCTGGGCACTCCATGTGTGGGTCTGTGGGTCTAACCTGAAAAATCCACTCTAGCATGCCAATTTCCCTAAGCCTTTAGATACTTTTTCTACAGTATACTTCAACTTGATTTCGTGTAGGCCACTGCATAATCCATGCTTCAGCAACCCAACCAAAGAAACTATTAGATCCTTTCCTAACTTCGAGCTGAAACGTTGAATAAAGAATATGTGCTTAGTGGGCCCATATCAATAAACTCAGAATGATCTATCTTTATGTTCTTTGCACCATTATCCCACACCCTTAATAGCCATTCCCACACATATTCCCCAGGTTTCTGGTTGTACATATTAGAAAAGTCAAACAGTTCTTTCGGAGTGTAGCATACCTCTTCCTGGGTCACACTTTATACTTCACCTTTTGGGGCTCACTGGGATTTAAGTCTAGTTATAGGTCTAGAAGCCAAAATCAGTTGTGGGGAAATGTTTTGAGAACAATGAGCATCATTTCATAAAGCATCTGTCCCAGGCAATGACTCAGAAAAAGGCTCTTCAGATGCAGCTGTGTTAATCTCATTAGATGGGGTTGAAGGGGCTAATGATTTTACTGGGGACAGTGGTTTAGCAGACAAAAATGTAGTAATCTCTTCAGATGGGAGTGAGAGGGCTGGTTCCGTTGGCAGGAGTCTTTCAATGGAATTTACTGGCTCAGTGTCTCCAGTTTGCTGATTATCTGCCCATACGTCCCCATCCCAAGTTTCAAGATCCCATTTCTTCCCAGTCAATGCCCTCCTTTAACTTCAGACACCTCTCGAGGTTGGCAGTTGAGTTGGCATTGTAATTCAGCCACTTTTATGATAAGACTCTGGGTTTGATTTTCGGCAATATCAGCTCTGTTACTACAATAAGGATTTCTTTCAAGGCACAAATGGAAACTCTGAGGTCATTTCTGTGGCACTTGAGCTTTGACTCTGAAGTCCTGAGCTCATCTTTTTCTTTCACCACTTTGTCTAGCGAAAGTAGGACCACACAGCCAGCTTCCTTATACTTCTTATTATGACAAAATTGTAGAAAGGTATCACACATGCAATCACCCAGAGCCTCACCTTTCACCAATACCTGATCTATTGGTGGTGATATTGTGCATATCTGTATTGCCACCTCACACTGTGGATTAGGAGTAGCCTCTTTACTACTGGGAGCCCTGGTGACACAGTGGTTTAGAGCCTGGCTGCTAACCAAAAGGTTGGCACTTTGAATCCACCAGCCGTTCCTTGTAAATCCTACAGGGGCAGCTCTACTCTGTCCCCCTCGGTCACCATGAGTCAGAATCAATTCAACGGCAACAGGTTTTTTTTTTTTTTTTGGTTTTCTTTACTACTGGAGACAAAGTCATCAACATCTTTAAGACTAACCAGACTTGAGAATCAATTTAGAAAACTCATCTTTACAATTCTGTTTGTCTAGAACCACTCTCAATACCAAATGTCTTAGGCTGAGTTCTCTAGAGTAGCAAAACCAGTAAAGCATATAAGTACATACATATAGAAAGATTTATATCAAGGAAATGGCTCAGGTGGTTGTAGAGGCTGGAACACCCCAAGTCAGTGGGTCAGCATAGAGGCTTCTCCAGATTCACATAGCCACAGGGGCTGATGAACCCAAGATCAGCAAGTCAAAGAGCAGGGCTCTTGTTCACAGCTGCAAAGATTGTCGAGTCCCCAAAACAGGAGGTCAGATGAACAGGAGCCAGCTGCAGGATCCAGAATAAGCAAAAGCCCAGGAGCCTTGCCAGAATGTCCACTTATATTTGATGCAGGCCACATAAAAAAAAAAAAAAAAACCCAAGGAAAATCCCTTTCAACTGATTGGCTACTCACAGCAGATTCCTTCATGGAGGCGATCACATTATATCAAATCTCATCATGGAAGTGATCACAACATCATACCACTGCCAAACCACTGAGAATCACAGCCCAGCCAAGTTGATACACAACCTTAACCGTCACACTCAGTGACACAATCAGCTACTAACCAGAAGGCTGACAATTTGATTCCTCCCAACAGAGATGCAGAAGAAAGGCCTAATGATCTACTTCCATAAGATTAAAACCAAACCCTTACTGAGTCGATTCCAATGCATGGTGATCCCATGTGTTACAGAGTAGAACTGTTCCATAGGGTTTTCTTGGCTGTAAAACTTTATGGCAGAAGATCTCCAGGACCTTCTTCTGTGGTGCTACTGGGTGGGTCTGTAGGCTGATAGCCGAGCATAAACCATTTGTACCACCTTTGGTTTCCAAAAGATTACAGCCACTGAAAACCCTCTTGAGGCACAGTTCTACTCTGAAACACATGGGGTCACCATGAGTTGAAATCGACTTGACAGCAATGGGTTTGGTATTGGTTTTTTGGTATTGGTAAATAAAGCATAAAAAACATTAATGGGTTTTTATCAGTGGACTGACAAAATTACACTAGAATGTCAAGGTGGAGTTGAAGAAAAAGATGATAAAAATAGTGAATTATGATCAAATTTACTTCTCCATAAGGAAAGATTCCTCAGGCAATTCTTAATAAATAATTCAGTGGGATATGGATAATTTAATTATTCAGGAAATTTAAAGTAAAGAAGTGCTCACTGTCCTCCCTGCCACAAATACTTGAAAGGTTTAATTTTTTAAAAAATTCCTACTGGAAGGAGTAAAAAAAAAAAAAAAAAAGGGAGGAAGAGGAAGATAAAAGATTTGGGACAAGAAAAATAACTTAACCTTAAGATCCTGATATCGACTCTTCAATTGGTCATGACATCTTCAAAGCTGCTATTTTTAAAATATAATCTGTATTTTCCCACCACGTATGCCAATGTAAGGCGTTTCCAATTTTTATTGTTTACTTAAAATTACTAATTTTGAAATGTCTTAATTAATCAAGATGTTATTTTTGCTTATTTGTTCTAAAGACATTTTTTTCAGATGCTTTGAATTTTGTTTTGACCTGTGTTTCCCTGATAGTCACTATCGACGTTTAATGTGATCTAAAACGAGGACTCGGTACATTCATGCAATGTTTTGACACTTCTTTACTGCTCTTCAAAACAAATTCAGTGTGACTTAAAAATGAAACCAATTAATAAAAATTATTATTTATTTTATTAAGGAGTATATAGTTTTAACAGTAAAATAGGATTTGTGAAATACACATTTAAACCAGTTGCCATCGAGTCAATTCTAACCCATGGTGACCACATGTGTGTCAGAGTAGAACTGTGCTCTATAGGGTTTTTGATGGGTGATTTTTCACAAGCAAATCGCCAGGCCTTTCTTCCTAGGTGCCACATGGTAGACTCCAACCTCCAACCTTTTGGTTAGCTGTCAAAATGTTAACCAGTTGCACCAACCGGGAACTCCTGAAATACACATTACCTGGTAGGAAAAGTCTAGCGAACTCAATCTAAGATTCGGGGAAAGTGAAAAGTATATGGGATAGAAAGACACCAGAGTTTGTGACTTATTTTGGGACATATAACTGGATTTAAGAAAATAATAATTAACATTGTCACAAAGCCAAAAACCAAATCTATTGCCATCGAGTCGATTCTGACTCATAGTGACCCTAAAGGATAGAGTATAACTGCCTCATAGTTCCCAAGGAGCGCCTGGTGGATTTGAACTGCCAACCTTTGGGTTAGCAGCCATAGCACTTAACCACTATGACACCAGGGTTTCCATATATTGCCATAAACCAGGTACATTTTAAAAGCAAGTGACTCTGAGAAACTTACCACATTCATGTTGACTTCAGGGTCCACAGGTGTCCACTTCCCTCTGGGCCCGTCCGAATGCACAGTCCCAAGGGCCAAACAGACCACCAACCCCAAGAGCCGCATTTTCATTCTGTGTAAAACGGTCGGTCTATTGTTAATTGCCCCAGTTTCACTACTCAAAAATATGTTGGCAGATTAATGCTCCCATGAAAAGTTCTGAACATGTTTAGGCCAAGTAAAAGTTAGGTGAAGGGCAAGTATGCAACAAACGACTCTATTATCTAGAAGCAAGAAAATGAAAAATTCCTTTTTACTAGGAACCAGCCCTCCCCTCCCCTCGGTTAACATGTGACCTTTGCAACACAACACACCCACTCACTTCCCCGCCACAAGGTTAAAAAAAAAACGAGTTCCCAGAGAAGTAACAGAATTTCAGGAAGACTCAGAAGAAGACACAAGTGAGCAAACGGGAAGATCCACAAAATTCCAGTCTGTTAAGCTCCCACTTCTTCCCCTCTACTTGTGATTTAAACGTTAAAAAAAAATAAAAATAAAAAATTGCCATTGAGTCAATTTGAACTTACAGGGACACCGAGTGTGTCAGAGTAGAATTATGCCCCACAGGGTTTTCAATAGCTGATTTTTCAGGAGTAAATTGCCAGGCCTTTCTTTCGAAAGCAACTCTGCGTGGGCCTGGAGATTTGTACCACCCACGGGCTTCAATGTAATCATTAAGTCTGGCCAATATTAGCTCTTGCCTTGTACTGGCTACTCCGTTCTGTTCTTGCCCCCAAATTACACATCAGGATTCAAATGTGTCACCCAAGGAAAAAAACAGACATAAAACGGAGCCTGCAAGATAAACTGAGGGTAGAAGAACGTCCGTTTTTTCTTCTGAAACCTCCCAACCATTAACAAAAAACAGTTTCTGGCAGCGATGGTCAGAAACACCAGATTTATCAGTGTAGAAAGGACCTTGGGAGTGAATACCCCAACGACCTCCAGCTAAATGCGAAGTGAGCTGACTTTCCCACAGACACCTAAATGGTTAGAGGCAAAGCTGGCACTAGAGCCCAGGCCTCATACTTACTTACTTTACTTTACTTACTTACTTTACTTACTTATTTTAAGTAAATCTACTCACTTAGAAAGATGCATGTATGTATGCCCATAGAAAGACTTGTACAACAATGTTCATGGCAGCTTTGTGTGTAATACCCAAAAATCGAGAAATCCACATGGGTAAATGGATAAAGAAACCCTAGTGTATACATAAAATGGAATACTACTCAGCAATAAAATGGAATGACCACACAACAACATAGATAAATCTCAAAATAATTATGCTGAGTGAAAGAACCAAACAAAAAAAGCATATGGCATGATGCCATTTATATAAAACTATATAAAATGCAACTTATTCTATATTGTCAGAAAGCAAATCAATGAGGAAAGGAGAGAAGGGAGGAAAAGATTACAAGCCTTTTGGGGGTGATGGGTATGTTCATTATCTTGATTGTGCTGATGTACCCGTAGGTGTATAAGTATGCCCAAACTGACAAAATTATACACTTAAAATATGACTTGCTATTGTATGTCAAAGATCCCAGTTAATGTGCTCAGCTGCTAGCTGAAAGGTTGGAGGTTCGAGTCCACCCAGAGGTAGACTTGAAAGGAAGGCCTGGTGATCTACTCCCGAAAAAATCAGCCACTGAAAATCCTACGGAGCACAGTTCTACTGTGACATACACGGGGTCACAATGAATCCGAGTTAACTAGAAGGCAACTTTTGTTTTTAAATTATATGTTAATTATACCTCAATAACCAAACCGTATCCATCAAGTGGATTCCAAAGCATAGAGACCCTATAGGACACAGCAGAACTGCCCCATTGGGTTACCAAAAAGCAGCTGGTGGATCTGAACTGCCAACCTTTTGGTCAGCAGCCAAACTCTTAACCGCTGTGCCACCAGGGCTCTGTGACTTGTATTTAAACTGATATTCCATGTCTTTAATTAGGTCTGCATGTAAATAAATTGGTTTTCAGATGTTAAAAGTGAATTGACTATAGGTGGAACACAGGGCACTTTTAGGGCCGTGAAACTATTCTGTATATTACCCATTTGTCAAAATCCATAGGACTGTATAACACAAACCATGAACCCTAATATAAACTACGGACTTTAGTTAATAATAACACGTCAATATTGGTTCATCAATTGTAACAAATGTACTACATGGATGCAAGATGTTATAATAGGAGAAGGACTCTACCTAGCACAAACTGTTTGCACTCAACTGCTAGCCAAAGGTTGAACCCACCCAGTGGCACCTTGGAAGAAAAGGCCTGATGCTCTGCCTTTCATTAAGATTATAGCCAATAAAATCCTATGCAAGAAAACCCCATGGAGCAGTTACACTCTATAACACACAGGGTCACCGTGAGTCAGGATCGGCTCAACGGCAATTAACAACAACAAAAACAGTAACAGAAACAGTGGCCAATGGGTCAGGGGATATTTGGGAACCCTGTACTTTCTGTACAACTTTTCTATAAAACTAAAGCTGCTCTAAAAATTAAATCTATAAAAAAGGGAATTGATTCTCTCCTAAAGTTATTTCTCTGAGCAGTTGTGACCCTCGAACTTCTTGACAGAAGGAATGTGGTCTTGAGTCTGTGTTGGCAGGGAAGCCCAAAGCTTTTACTCACAAGTTTTTATTTCTTTATGGTAGTTGGGAAGAGTTGCACAGCCCCAGGTTACCTGTTACCATAAATACCACCTCCCAAAACTTCATTATTATTAGGGAATAAGGAGTAGATTGAAATGGAAAAATTAAAGGTTATGACAAGTTAGAATAACATTTGGCAGTAGCTGCTTTCGACGTAGCACCTAGCCTACAGAACTTGGACCAGCTGGCCAGAGGAATTTTCATGAGAGTTAACAGCTGATGTTACTCAAAGGCAAATGGGTCACTGAATTAATTCTCCTCCCAACACAACACTGGCCACATTTCTCAACATATTCGTCAAGCAGGTCTTATAACGCTGATAAGTGAGAAATTCAAAGGAGAAAAAGCTCCCTCCAGGGATGTTCTCTGGTCCTCTTACCCCAGGCTGGGCCTGGTGTCCTTTTCTGGGCTCTTTTAAAAGTACCTTTGGAAACCCTGGTGGTGTAGTGGTTAAGTGCTACCACTGCTAACCAAAAGGTTGGCAGTTTGAATCCACCAGGTGCTCCTTGGAAACTCTATGGGGCAGTTCTACCCTGTCCTATAGGGTCACTATGAGTCAGAATTGACTCCACCGTTTCGGGTTTTAGCACCTTCATCCCAGGTCTTTCTACGTTGTGCCTGTCTGCTCTCATTTTATCCCAGCTCAGGAGGACAGAGGCCGTGTTGATTCAACTTTGTACCTCCAAGACTTAGCTAAGAGCCTACAGACCTTGAAAAATAGGGTAGGGGAGGTCCACCAGTTCGTGGCTGAAGAAAGACACCAAAGCAGCTTACCATTTAGCTTTGTAGTAACAACAACGGTGGCGGCTGCTCCTACTTAAGCTCTTGCTTTGTGCCAGACACCGCAAGCAGCGCTTCTCATTTACTATGTAAATTCCTCCTCCAGCAGTACTGTTAAACCCAATCTTATTTGGAATCTGAGGTTCACCCAAGTTAAGTACCCAAAGCAAAATCTCATCAGGTTAAATAGCTGTATTGCGGGATTTTATTCAGGACTGTTGCCAAAGTAAGCTCTCAGGCACGCCCTTGGCTAATGAGTTAAGACAGGCAAGACAGGCTGGCTGCGGTAGCTAACGAGAGGAGAGGATCAAAAAGGAGGAGAGCTGGGAATCAGAAATCCCAGGTGGCCCCGCAATTCGGGGACCTGGGCAGTTTCGCTGACTGGCGACTGCTAGTACCCAGGAAACCTGAGAGCTCTGTCTTCCTGGGTCCTTGGGAGGTGCCTTGGGCCACCTGCCGCAGAAAAGGCACCAATAGCTACCCCATGCAAGACCCACCCGGCTCCAGGAGCAGAGGGCCCTGCACAGGCTCAGGGTCGCAGGGACTGAGCATCTGGGGACAGCGCGCGGCCTCCCCGCAGAGCCCGTGCAGAGAGGCCGGGCGTGGGCTCCTACGCCGCATCCGCAACTGGTGGCGCGGCCAGGACCTGCACTCACCTGGAGCTGCTGTACGTGGCAGCTGTCCGGGGTCCCTGTGTCCACTCACTGTGGCCGGGGCGCTGTGAGTGGATTTGTAGGGACCAGAGGCGGCTCCCCCGGGAGGCGGGTCCCTGGCCTACCCGCGCCGCCCATCAGAGCTGCCAACGACCTGGAAGTACCACGAAGGCTCCGCCCCCGCCGAGCGCCGCCGGGGCGAGGAGTCAAGGGGCCAGGGTGGAGCATGCGCCCTAAGTCGGCCGAAGAGGGTCTGAGCCAGGCGGTGCCCTCGCCTCCGCCTCCCAGCCGGGCTGGTCTCCGGGTCCACTGCGCCCCCGCTGGGAAGAACGGGAAACTGCACCATTCCCCGGGAGGGCCGCGCTAGCCTAGTCTCTCAGGGGCGGCTTATGTGCCTATGTCTCTGCCCGAGGAGTTCCTGCGCGGCTGGCAGCCCGAGCGCTTGGCACAGAGTATGCGGGCTCTATGAGTGAAAATAATAATGACTCTGTGTATTCCTTCCATCTTCTTTTCATGCTTCCTGCATCCTTTAATATTTTCCCGGTAGAATCCTTCACTACTGCAACTTGAAGTTTTTCTTCAGTTCTTTCAGCTTTAGAAATGCTTTTGGTTTTCTATCTCCACCTCTTTGCGCCTGTCATTATAATACTTTACTTTGTCTTCTCGAGATGCCCTTTGAAATCTTCTGCTCAGTTCTTTTACTTCATTGTTTCTTCCTTTTCCTTTAGCTACTCTATGTCCAAGAGCAAGTTTCAGAATCTCCTCTGACATCCATTTTGGTCTTTTCTTTCTTTTTAATGACCTCTTGCTTTCTTTATGTATGAGGTCCTTGATGTCACTCCACAATTCATCTGGTGTTCAGTCATTAGTATTCAACACATCAAATCTATTCTTGAGATGGCCTCTAAATTCAGGTGGGATATACTCAAGGTCCTACTTTGGCTCTCATCCACTTGTTCTCTTTTTCTTCAGTTTTAACTTGAACTTGCATATGAGCGATTGATGGTCTGTTCCACAGTCGGCCCCTGCCTTGTTCTTACTGATGATTTTGAGCTTTTCCATTGTCTCTTTGCACAGACGGTAGACATTCAACCATTTCAAAGGTAGCATATGATCAGGAACCAATGGTGCTGAAGGAAGAAGGCCAAGCTGCTCTGACGGCACTGGTGAAAAACAACGCTCCAGGAATTGATGGAATATCAATTGAGATGTCTCAACAAATGGATGCAACGCTAGAAGTGTTCACTTGTCTAGGCCAAGAAATTTGGAAGACAGCTACCTGGCCAACCAACTGGAAGGGATCCATATTTATGCCTATTCCCAAGAAAGGTGATCCATCCAAATGTGGAAATTATCGAACAATACCATTAATATCACATGCAAGCAAAATTTTGTTGAAGATCATTCAAAAGCAGCTGTAGCAATATATCAACAGGGAACTGCCAGAAATTCAGGCCGGATTCAGAAGAGGATGTGGAACCAGGGATATCATTGCTGACGTCAGATGGATCCTGGCTGAAAGCAGAGAATGCCAGAAGGATGTTTACCTGTGTTTTATTGACTACACAAAGGCATTTCACCGTGTGGATCCTAACAAATTATGGATAACATTGTGAAGAATGGGAATTCCAGAACACTTTATTGTGCTCATGAGGAACCTCTACGTAGATCAAGAGGCAGGTGTTAGGACAGAACAAGGGGATACTGATTGGTTTAAAGTCAGGAAAGGTGTGCGTCAGGGTTGTATTCTTTCACCATACCTATTTAATCTGTATGCTGAACAAATAATACGAGAAGCTAGACTATATGAAGAAGAACAGGGCATAAGAATTGGAGGAAGACTCATTAACAACCTGCATTATGCAGATGACACAACCTCGCTTGCCGAAAGTGAAGAGGACTTGAAGCACTTATTGACAAAGATCAAAGACCACAGCCTTCAGTATGGATTACACCTCAATATAAAGAAAACAAAAATCCTCACAACTGGACCAATAAGCAACATTATGAAAAATGGAGAAAAGTTTGAGTTTCTCAAGGATTTCATTTTACTTGGATCCACAAACAACAGCCATGGAAGCAGCAGTCAAGAAATCAAAAGACCCATTCATTGAACAAATCTGCTGCAAAGGACCTCTTTAAAGTGTTGAAAAGCAAAGATGTCACCTTGAAGACTAAAGTGCACCTGACCCAAGCCATGGTATTTTCAATCGTATCATATGCATGTGGAAGCTGGACAATGAATAAGGAAGACCAAAGAAGAATCAACGCCTTTGAATTGTGGTGTTGGTGAAGAATATTGAATATACCATGGGCTGCCAAAAGAATGAACAAATCTGCCTTGGAAGAAGTACAACCAGAATGCTCCTTAGAAGCAAGGATGGGAAGACTGTGTTTTACATACTTTGGGCATGTTGTCAGGAGGGATCAGTCCCTGGAGAAGGACATCACGCTTGGTAAAGTACAGGGTCAGCAGAAAAGAGGAAAACCTTCAATGAGATGGACTGACACAATGGTTACAACAATGGGCTCAAACATAACAATGATTGTGAGCACAGCACAGGACGGGGCAGTGTTTCGTTCTGTGGTACGTAGGGCCGCTGAGTCGGAACCGAATCTACAGCACCTAACAACAACAACAACATAAATGAAAATAAATTTTATACTCCATGTAAAGTGCTTAGCATTATGCCTGGCATGAAGTAAGCCTGTAATACATACTATTTTCATTATTATCAAAGATTTGGTAAAAAAAAAAAAAAAGGAAGAAACATAATATTAGTATAAAAAGATTATTTATTAATCATTTCATTCAACAAAAATTTTATTGAGCACCTATCTTAGTCATCTAGTGCTGCTATAACAGAAATACCACAACTGGATGGCTTCAGCAAAGAGAAATTTATTTTCTCACAGTCTAGTAGGATCGAAGTCTAAATTCAGGGCCTCAGCTCCGGGGGAAGGCTTTCTCTCTCTGTTGGCTCTAGGGGAAAGTCCTTGGCATCGGTCTTTCCCTGGACTAGGAGCTTCTCCGCACAAGAACCCCACGTCTAAAGGATGCACTCTGCTCCCGGCACTGCTTTCTTGGTTGTATGAGGTCCCCAACCCTTTGCATGCCTACCCTTCCTTTTATCTCTTGTAAGATAAAAGGTGGTCCAGGCTGCACCCCAGGGAAACTCCCTTTACATTGGATCAGGGATGTGACCTGAGCAAAGGTGTTACATCCCACCCTAATCCTCTTTAGCCACAGACAGAGCTTATGATTTCTAATACATAGGAAGATCACAAAATGGAGGACAAACACACAATACTACGAATCATGGTCTAACCAAGTTGACACATTTTGGGGGGACACAGTTCAATCCACGACAGCACCTACCATGTGCTCAATTTTATTGAGCACCTATCTTAGTCATCTAGTGCTGCTATAACAGAAATACCACAACTGGATGGCTTCAGCAAAGACGCTGGGGGTATAGGAGCCAACCAAAAAAGGTCCACATATTCCTGGGGCATATATTCTAATGAGAAGAGACACCATGAACAAATAATTATATATAAGTTGGTGGTAAGTGCTGTGAAGAACAATAAAGCAAAGCAACAGCATCAATGAAGAATGTTGCTATATTTAAATTTATGGTGAAGAGAGAAGGACTCACTGATGAAGTGACACATGAGCACAGACAGGAAGTGGTTGAGAGCCATGTGGATACCGAGGAAAGGGCATTCTAGGGTGGGCAATAGCAAATGCAAAGGCCTGAGGCAGGAATATTCCTAGTGTGTTCTAGCAAGAGCAATTAGGCCAGCATGGCTGGAACAGAATGTACAAGATGGAGTGGTAGAAGTTGAAGTCCTAAAGGTACTTGGGTGCCTTAGAATCCTTGTGTAGTTCATGGTAAAGATTCTGCCTTTTCCTCTGACCACACTGAGAAGCCAATGGAGGGTTTTCAGTATGACAACTTGATTTGGCTTGCAGTTTAGGAGGATCATTCTGGCTGCTGGGGTCAAGTATGGAAGCAGGGAGACTAGAAGGCTGCTGCAGTAAACCAAGGAACAGTTAATGATGCCTTGGACCAGGGTGATGATGGCAGCGAAGATGGAAAAAAATAGATCTAGCTCTTACTTACTACCTGAGAATTATATTCCATTCCCACTCATTTTTAGTTTGTTTTGTTTTGTTTTTGAGGGCTAGGCACTCTGCTGGCTGTTGGGAATTCAGACCTAAACAATACCTGGCTCCTACCTCCAGAGTGTAGGGCATGAGGAAGGGAGTTAGGGAACCTGAGCCTCAGAACAGGAAGGCAGAGTTCTCCAGGCAGTGTGAAAAAAAAAATTTTTTTTTTTTAGTGTAGGTGTGGAAAAATCTAGGCTGAACAGATTTTTCAGCCATTAAAACATACACTGTTGTCTCACCCTTCATTGCCAGTAGGTGACAGCAACCCTCCAGGAAGAGTATATCTCTGTTTCTACATTTGGGCCTTAAGAGGAAAGTCCATCCCTACTAGCACTGATACTTAAGGCCTCAGTGTCACAATCTGCCTTTGACCCTGTTTCCCTACCCCACCCCACCCCACCCCACCCCATTTCATCGTTTAGGAGTTCTAGCTATTCCATCTCTCAGTGCTCAGCAAATTCCAGTGACTGCCCCGCCTCCCAGAGGAAGGTAAATTAAATGTGTCTTGCTTTGTTTTGTTTCCATTGGAAACTCTGGCAAAAGGTATATTGGCATGCAGTTGAAACCACCAGGTAAAATAGTTTCGGGAAAAACAGTTTGCGATGCCTGAACTTAGCACAGCATATGTCTGAACTTAGCATGGCATACAACAGACCTCTGTGATCTGCTCCTGCCTATGTCTCCTGTCCCATTTTTGGTCACATACTCCCTCAGACCCTAAATTCCACTCGTGTAAAAACTTGCAATTCCCAAGAGCTCATTCTTTTTATGGGTAATGTATTCTACTTGGAATGCCTTCACCACCCCATTCTCTGCCACGAAGCCCCACCCCCGACCTGCCAGAACAGTTATTCATTTTCTAGGATTTGGCTCAAAAAATACCTTGTCCTTGAAACCTACTTCTCCACTTCACATGCCCCTTACCTCACCCCAGATATATTTATTCTGAATCAGTTGATCAAAAACAAATTGTTAAAACAAAGTACTGTTCGAAAACAATATTTCCAGTATTGATTTTTTATGTATTAGTAATACTGTCTTGGAAGAAGTACAGACAGAATGCTCCTTAGAAGCAAGAATGGCGAGACTTCATCTCACATATTTTGGACATGTTATCAGACTCCTGTCCAGAGGCAGGATGAGAAGGTGGGAAGGGACGCAAACAGGTTGAATGGACACAGGGAACCCGGGGTGGAAAGGGGAAGTGTGCTGTCACATTGTGGGGATTGCAACTGATGTCACAAAACAATATGTGTATAAATTTTTGTACGAGAAATTAACTTGAGCTGTAAACTTTCACCTAAAGCACAATAATAATAAAAAAAGAATATTAAGTGAGTTAATACTTTTTAATACATGGAAAGTGTTTAAACAATGCTTGGCAAATACTAAATACCCAGTTGTTATCTGTTTTTTTAAATTACATAAGTAATATTTCTGTTATCCCATAATAATCCAAGTATTTTAAAGAAAAAGTAGAAAATGAGAATAACTAAAACAAACAAAAACCTACCATGATTTCTCATCAGCCAGAAAAAACCTTTGGAAATACTTGCTGTGTATCACATTTGCACACAAATAATTATTTAATTTTTACAACAATTAAAGCATTTTATATATAAAGTTTTGCACCCTCTTTTTTAGGTTTATGTGTATGTTTCTAATTTATTTTGACTAGTTAGGTCATCAGATTATTTGAACATATTTCTGAGATTTAAAAACAATTTATGTTCAGCTTTGCTTATGTTGTCCAAAAGCAAGTTTACTGAACATAGAAATTTACAACCATTGATTAAGGTATGGACTCTGATATCATTTTCAAACTCTTATCCCTTTTAAATTTAAAGCAGCTTTGTCCTTTTCTAAGTTAGTTTGATGTTGAACATTTATAATTAATTGGGAAGATAGTTTTTAGGGTGTTATATTAAAACAATAGTTACGAGACTAGACTACGTTTCAGAAAATACTGGAGTTCTATCAATTGATAATAAGTGTTCTGCAGGACAAATGGATGCTAGTGGCGTTTTTTATGCTAAAGTTTCCTTTAGAAATACATACTGAATGTAAGAAAAATACCAGATACTTATCATCTGGAGACATTAGTGGTTGTTAAGTGCGAAGTGGGAGCCCTGGGATCGCGGTGGTTAAGAGTTCGGCTACTAACGAAAAGCTCAGCAGTTCGAATCCACTGGTTGCTCCTTGGAAACCCTATGGAGAAGTTCTACTCTGTCTCATAAGGTCACTATGAGTCAGAACTGACTCAACAGCAACTGGTTTGGTTTTAGGTGGGAAGTATTTGTTTCCCAGCTCACAAAGTGATACTGACTAATACGCAACCTGAGGCAAAGTACATAACTTTGTTATCCCTCAACTTCTCACCTATAAAAGAGGCGGTGACTAGTACCTCCTCACTCATAACATTATTGGGAAGATTACAAGAGGAATATCCATGTAAAGTGTTCAATTGGACTCATGGAAAACACTCAGTAAATGGTACTGTTTGATTCTCATTAAGATGAGATAATCTCACTTTTAAGAAATGCTGTATTGAAAACCAGTCTGGTAGTTCTTCGTGAATTAATCGCAGAGTTACCATATGACTCAACAATTCTACTCCTATGTATCTATCCAAGAGAAATGAAATGGTATGTCCATATAAAAAATTGTACACAAATGTTTATAGCAGCATTATTCATAATACCAAAAAGTGGAAACAACCCCAATGTCCTTCAACTGAGGCATGGGTAAACAAAATGTGGTATAGCCTTAAAATATGATCTGGAAATGAAAAGGAATGAAATATTGATACATGCTATATTATGGGTGAACTTTGAAAACATTATGCTAAGTGAAAGAAGCCAGTCACCAAAGGCCATTGCATAATTCCATGTATATGAAATGTCCAGAATAGGCAAATGTATAGTGACAGAAAAGAAATTATTGGTTGCTGGTGGTGCACTAGTTAAGAGGTATGGCTGCTAACCAAAAGGTCAGCAGTTTGAATCTACCAGGTGCTCCTTGGAAACCCTATGTGGCAGTTATACTCTGTCCTATAAGGGTCACTATGAGTTGGAATGACTCGATGGCAACATGTTTGTTTTATTTTTATTTTACTTTATTTTAATTTAGTGGCTGCAGGAAGTGAGTAGAGGGTAGGAAGTGATGGTTGATGGGTATGGAGTTTCTTTTAGGAGTAATGAAGATATTCTAAAATTAGATAAAAGTAGATAGCGGGATAGTTGCACAACACTAGTGAATATCTTAAAAAATTCTGAATTGTACACTTAAAGGGTGAATTTTATGGCTTGTGCATTGTATCTCAAAAAACTGTTTAAAAAATATATATCTGAAAAGACTGGTGTTAAAAGAATTTCAGGAGGTGGGGCAAAGATGGCAAAATAGACGTGTCCAGTGAGCCCTTTTACAGCAAAGACCCCAAAAAACAAGTGAAATGAGTATATTTATGACAAGCTAGGAGCCCTGAACATCAAAGGCAAACTTAGAAAATGAACTGAGCAGCAGGGGGAGGAAGAGATGGTTCAGAAGAGAAGAGGAGTTACCAGACCTGAATCATGGGGAGCCCTCAGGCACCATTTCTGGGAGCAGCAGCGGGCTGGTATTCACGTTCGGCCACGGTTTCCACAGGGAGAAGCAGCCAGCCACACAGCCTACTCACATCTCCGGGACCAGAGAAGAATGGCACTCTCGGCAAAAGCTAAGTACTTGAGTATATTTTACTGCACCCCCCCCACCCCCGGCTCCTAAGCTGGCTCAGTGGCTGATTTCCCTGGGCCTGAGAGAGGCTCTGTTGACCACCTAGAGCCATCCTCCCAGCCTTGGAGAAAGAATAAATTGGCAACTGGGGGAAAAGATAATTTGCCAGCTCCACTAACTGGTGGCTCTAAGGAAAGAAGCGGCTTCTGTCCACACATAAATGGTCCATGGACTTTGAGTACCTTTCCCCCCTGCATGGACCTGTGTGGGCCTATTTCAGGAGAATAGGCCTTTGGTGGCAGACTACAACTGTTTCAGCTATGCGGTGGAGAGGTGGGTGTTTGATGTTTGGCACCACTTTGCTTATTAAACAAGGTCCTTACCTACCCACATCAGGGGCCTATGGACTAGTGGCTCCACTCAGGTCACCCAGCCACCCATTATAGTGATCAAAGTATAACTGGTACCTCCCAAGATTTACAACTAAAAACTTTGGGTGCCCATGGTCTGTCTGCGGAACTGACCCACCTGTACACTCTAGAGAAAAGGGACGTGCTTCCCTCAGAGACACTTGGGGGACAATTCTCAGCCCACACCTTGTTCAGAGCGTGACCCCCTGCTGCAACCAGATACCAGTACCTACACCAATCAACCCTGCCCTGCTAAGACTGTAGGACAGAGCCTGTACCACACACTTGATGGCCAGCTACCTGGACATCTGAGCTGAATCCATACAAGAAAAGAGAATGGACTCCTAGACTGATATACCTGATAACAGCTCTAACCATCTGGAGACAGGACGTCAGAGCTTCAAAGTTGAAAATGATCAAGGTAGCTCCCTCAACCAACCCATTTGGGTATGGCAAAACAAAACAAAGCAAGAACCTAGGACACAGTTAGCAAACATAAAATAAACTAATACAATAACTTATAGATGGTCCAGAGACAAAAGTCACTATCAAATCACATAAAGAAACAGATCATGATAACTTCACCAAGCTCTCAAAACAAAGAATCAAGGGATCTTCAAGATGAAAGTGCCTTCCTGTAATTACCAGATGCAGAATACAAAAGATTAATATACAGAACCCTTCAAGATATCAGGAAGGAAATGAGGCAATACGCAGAATAAGCCAAGAAAGACACAGATAAAGAAGTTGAAGAAATTAAAAAGGTTATTTGAGAATATAATGAAAAATTTAATAAGCTGGAAAAATCCATAGACAGACAGCAATCAGAAATTGAGAAGATTAACAATAAAATTACAGAATTAGGCAATTCAATAGAACGTCAGAGGAGAAGACTTGAGCAAGTGGAAGGCAGAACTTGTGGACGTGAAGATAAAGCACTTGGCACCAATATATTTGAAGAAAAATCAGACAAAAGAATTTTAAAAAATGAAGAAATCTTAAGAATCATGTTAGACTCTCTCAAGAGAAATAACCTACGAGTGATTGGAGTACTAGAATAGGGAGGGATAACAGAAAATACAGACAGAATTGTTGAAGATTTGTTGCCAGAAAGATTTCCTGATATAATGAAAAAGGAGAAGATATCTATCCAAGATGCTCATTGAACTCCACATAAGGTAGATCTTAAAAGAAAGTCATCAAGACATATTATAATCAAACTTGTCAAAACCAAAGATAAAGAGAGAATTTTAAGAGCAGCTAGGGATAAACAAAAAGTCACCTACAAAAGAGAGTCAATAAGAATAAGCTCGGGCTACTCAGCAAAACCTATGCAGGTAAGAAGACAATGGGATGACTTATATAAAGAATTGAAGGAAAAAAATTGCCAGCCAAGAATCATATATCCAGCAAAACTGTCTCTCAAATATGAAGGTGAAATTAGGACACTTCCAGATAAGCCAAAGTTTAGGGAATTTGTAAAAACCAAACCAAAACTACAAGAAATACTAAAGGGAGTTCTTTGGTTAGAAAATCGATAATATCAGGTATCAACCCAAGCCTAGAACACTGGACAGAGCAACCAGATGTCACCCCAGATGGGGAAATCACAAAAATAAATCAAGATAAAAAACGCTCAAAACAGGGAAACAGCAATGTTATTACGTAAAAGAAGACAACACTAAAAAAATGGAGAAGGACTAAGAAATGTAGTCACAGATCTTTCATACGGAGAGGAAGACAAGGCGAAACAAAGAAATAAAAGATAGGTTTACATTTAGAAAAATAGGGGTAAATATTAAGGTAACCACAAAGGAGACAAGCTATCCTACACATCAAAATAAAGTATAAGAAAAAAATAGAGACTCAGCAGAAATGAAATCAACGACAACGAATAAGATGAAAAGACAATATATAAAGATAAACTACTCAGCACAAAAAATTAAGTGGGAAAAAGAAACTGTCAACAACACACAAAAAAAAGACATCAAAATGATAGCACTAAATTCATAAAAAAATAAATAAAATAATTACCCTGAATGTAAATGGACTAAATGCACCAATAAAGAGACAGAGAGTGGCAGAATGGATCAAAAAACATGATCCATCTATATGCTGCCTACAAGAGACACACCTTAGACTTAGAGACACAAACAAACTAAAACTGAAAGGATGGAAAAAATATGTCAAGCAAACAACAATCATAAAAGAGCAGGAGTGGCAATATTAATTTCTAACAAAATAGACTTTAATGTTAAATCCATCAGAAGGCATAAGGAAGGACACTATATAATGATTAAAAGGACAATACACCAGGGGGATATAACCACATTAAATATTCATGCACCAAATGACAGGCCTGCAAGATACATAAACTCTAACAGCATTGAAAAATGAGATAGACAATTCCACAATTACAGTAAGAGACTTCAACTCACCACTTTCGATGAAGGACAGGACATCCAGAAAGAAGCTCGATAAAGACATGGAAGATCTGAATGCTAAAATAAACCACCCTCACATTATAGACACATACAGAACATGCCACCCAACAGCAGCTAAGTATGCTTTCTTTTCTAGTGCACATGGAACATTCTCTAGAATAGACCACAAATTAGGTCACAAAGCAAGCCTTAGCAGAATCCAAAACATTGAAATATTACAAAGCATCTTCTCTGACCATAAGGCCATAAAAGTAGAAATCAATAACAGAAAAAGCAATGAAAAAAAATCAAACACTTGGAAGCTCAAGAATACCCTGCTCAAAAAAGACTGGGTTATAGGAGACATTAAGGGGGGAAATAAAGAAACTCATAGAATCCGATGAGAATGAAAACACTTCCTATCAAAACCTTTGGGGCATAGAGAAAGTGGTACTCAGAGGTCAATTTATATCAATGAATGCACACATACAAAAAGAAGAAAGGGCCAAAATCAAAGAATTATCCCTACATCTTGAACAAATAGAAAGAGAGCAACAAAAGAAACCCTCAGGCATGAAAAGAAAGCAAATAATAAAAATTACAGCAGAATTCAACGAAATAGAAAATGGAAAAACAATTGAAAGAATTAACAAGACCAAAAGCTGGTTATTTGAAAAAATTAACAAAATTGATAAACCACTGGCCAAAGTGACAAAAGAAAAACAACAGAGAAAGCAAATAACCCGAATAAGAAATGAGATGGGCAATATTTCAACAGACTCAACCAAAATTAAAAGAATCACATCAGATTACTATGAAAAATTGTACTCTAACAAACTTGAAAACTTAGAAGAAACGGATGAATTCCTAGAAACACACTACCTACCTAAACTAACACAAACAGAGGTAGAACAACTAAATAGACCCAGAACAAAAGAAGAGGTTGAAAAGGTAATCAAAAAACTCCCAACAAAAAAAAAGCCCTGGCCCAGACAGCTTCACTGCAAAGTTCTACCCAGAGAAAGGTAACACCACTACTACTAAGAGTATTTCAGAGCATAGAAAAGGACGCAATACTCTCAAACTCATTCTATAAAGCCAGTATATCCCTGTAAAGACAGGTAAAAAAAAAGACACCACAAAAAAAGAAAATTATAGACCTATATCCTTCATGAACGTAGATGCAAAAATCCTCAACAAAATTCTAGCCAATAGAATTCAACAACACATAAAAAAAAATAATTCACAATGACCAAGTGGGATTCATACTAGTTATGCAGGGATGGTTCAACATTAGAAAAATAATTAATGTAATCCATCATATAAAGAAACCAAAAGGAAAGAATCACATGATTTTATCAATTGATGAAGAAAAGGCATTTGACAAAGTTCGACACCCATTCATGATAAAAATGCTCAGCAAAATAGGAATAGAAGGAAAATTCCTCAACATAATAAAGGGTGTTTATACAAAGCCAATAGCCAACATCATCCTAAATGGGGAGAGTCTGAAAGCATTCCCCCTGAGATTGAGAACCAGACAAGGATACCCTTTATCACCACTCTTATTCAACATTGTGCTGGAGGTCCTAGCCAGAGCAATTAGGCAAGATAAAGAAAAAAAGGGCATCCAGATTGGCAAGGAAGAAGTAAAAGTATCTCTATTTGCACATGAGATCATGTTATACACAGAAAACACTAAAGAATCCTCAGGAAAACTACTGAAACTAATAGAAGAGTTCAGCAGAGTTTTAGGATACCAGATAAACATACAAAAATCGGTTGGATTCCTCTACACCAACAAAAAGAACATCGAAGAGGAAATCACCAAATCAATACCATTTAGAGTAGCCCCCAAAAAGATAAAACACGTAGGAATAAATTTTACCAGAGACGTAAAAGACTTATACAATGAAAATTACAAAACACTACTGCAAGAAACCAAAAGTTACGTAAGTGGAAAAGTATGTGTTGCTCATGGATGGGAAGACTTAACATTGCAAAAATGTCTATTTTACCAAAAGCAATCTATAGATACAATGCATTTATGATCCAAACTCCCACAGCATTTTTTAATGAGATGGAGAATCAAATCACCAACTTCATATGGAAGGGAAAGAAGCCCCGGAAAAGTAAAGCATTACTGAACAAGAAGAAAAAAGTGGGAGGCCTCACCCTACCTGAATTTAGCACCTATTATACTGCCACAGTAGTCAAAACAGGCTGGTACTGGTACAACAACAGATACATAGACCAATGGAACAGAATAGAGAATCCAGACATAAATCCATCCACATATGAGCACTTGATATTTGACAAAGTTACAAAGTCAGTTAAATGCGGAAAAGACAGTCTTTTTAACAAATGGCGCTGGCATAACTAGATATTCATCTGCAAAAAAAGTAAAACAAGACCCATTCCTCAAACCATGCACAAAAAAGAACTCAAAATGGATCAAAGACCTAAATATAAAATCTAAAATGATAAAGATCATGGAAGAAAAAATAGGGACAATGCTAGGAGCCCTAATACATGGCATAAACAGTATAGAAAACAGAACTAATGAAGAAGAGAAACCAGGTAACTGTGAGCTCCTAAAAATCAAACACCTATGCTCATCCAAACCAAAAAGTAAAAAGATTACCTACAGTCTGGGATCAAGTTTTTAGCTATGACATTTCCAATCAGCGCCTGATCTCTAAAATCTACATGATACTGCAAAAACTCAACCACAAAAAGACAAATAACCCCATTAAAAAATGGGCAAAAGATATGAACAGACACTTCACTAAAGAAGATCTTCAGGTAGCTAACAGATACATAAGGAAATGCTCACGATCATTAGCCATTAGGGAAATGCAAATCAAAACTACAATGAGATTCCAGCTCACTCCAAAAAGGCCGGCATTAATCTAAAAAACACAAAATAAAAAATGTTGGAGAGGTTGTGGCGAGACTAACACTTCTACACTGCTGGTGGGAATGTCAAACGGTACAACCACTTTGGAAATCGATTTGGTGCTTCCTTAAAAAGCTAGAACTCCCATACGATCCAGCAATCCCACTCCTTGGAATAGGTCCTAGAGAAATAAGAGCCTTTATACGAACAGATATATGCACATCCATGTTCATTGCAGCACTGTTTACAATAGCAAAAAGATGGAAGGAACCAAGGTGCCCATCAGTGGATGAATGGGTAAATAAATTACGGTATATTCACACAATGGAATACTATGCATTGATAAAGAACAGTGATGAATCAGTGAAACATTTGGTAACAAGGAGGAATCTGGAAGGCATTATGCTGAGCGAAATTAGTTGCAAAAGGACAAATATTGTACAAGACCACTATTATAACAACTTAAGAAGCAAACAGAGAAGAAAATATTCTTTGATGGTTACGAGAGGGGGAAGGGAGAGTGGATGGGAGAGGGGTGTTCACTAATTAGATGTAGATAAGAACTATTTCAGGTGAAGGGAAAGACAACACACAGTACAGAAGAGGTCAGCACAACTGGACTAAACTAAAAGCAAAGAAGTTTCCTGAATAAACTGAACGCTTTGAAGCCCAGCGTAGCAGGGACAGGGGTTTGGGGACCAGAGTTTCAGGGGACATCTAAGTCAATTGGCATAATAAAATCTATTAAGAAAACATTCTGCATCCCACTTTGGAGAGTGGTGTCTGGGGTCTTAAATGCTAGCAAGCAGCCATGTAAGATGCATCATTTGGTCTCAACCCACCTGGAACAAAGAGAATGAAGAACACCAAAGACACAAGGTAATTATGAGCCCAAAAGACAGAAAGGGCCACATAAACCAGAGACTACATCAGCCTGAGAGCAGAAGAAGTAGATGGTGCCCAGCTACAACAGATGACTGCCCTGACAAGGAACACAACAGAGAGCCCCTGAGGGAGCAAAAGAGCAGTGGGATGCAGGCCCCAAATTCTTGTAAAAAGACCAGACTTAACAGTCTGACTGAGACTAGAATCACCACGTTGGTCATGGTCCCCAGACCTTCTGTTAGCCCAAGACATGAACCATTCCCAAAGCCAACTTTTCAGACAGGGATTGGACTGGACAATGGGATAGAAAAAGATGCTGGTGAAGAATGAGCTTCTTGGATCAAGTAGACACATGAGACTATGTTGGCATCTCCTGTCTGGAGGGGAGATGAGAGGCCAGAGGGGGTCAGAAGCTAGTTGAATGGACACTAAAAAAGAGAGTGGAAGGAATGAGTGTGCTGTCTTATTAGGGGGAGAGCAATTAGGAGTATATAGCAAAGTGTATCCCCCACGTGTCTGTCAGTTTGTCGTACTGTGGGGGCTTGCGTGTTGCTGTGATGCTGGAAGCTACGCCACCGGTATTCAGATACCAGCAGGGTCACCCATGGAGGACAGGTTTCAGCTGAGCTTCCAGACTAAGACAGACTAGGAAGAAGGACCCGGCAGCCTACTTCTGAAAAGTATTAGCCAGTGAAAACCTTATGAATAGCAGTGGAACATTGTCTGATATAGTGCTGAAAGATGAGCCCCCCAGGTTGGAAGGCACTCAAAAGATGACTGGGGGAGAGCTGCCTCCTCAGAGTAGAGTCAACCTTAATGACGTGGATGGAGTAAAGCTTTCAGGACCTTCATTCGCTGATGTGCCACAACTCAAAATGACAAGAAACAGCTGCAAACATCTGTTAATAATTGGAACCTGGAATGTACGAAGTATGAATCTAGGAAAACTGGAAATTGTCAAAAATGAAATGGAACACATAAAAATTGATATCCTAGGCAGTTGTGAGCTGAGGTGGACTGGTATTGGCCGTTTTGAATGGGACAATCATATAGTCTACTATGCTGGGAATGACAACTTGAAGAGGAATGGTGTTGCATTCTTCATCAAAAAGAATGTTTCAAGATCTGTCCTGAAGTACAACACTGTCAGTGATAGGATAATATCCATACACCTACTAGGAAGAACAGTTAATATGACTATTATTCAAATTTACACACCAACCACTAGGTCCAAAAATTAAGAAACAGAAGATTTTTATCAGTTGCTGCAGTCTGAAACTCATCAAACATGCAATCAAGATGCATTGATAATTACTGGCAATTGGAATGTGAAAGTTGGAAACAAAGAAGAGGGATCAGTAGTTGGAAAATATGGCCTTGGTGATAGAAACATTGCCAGAGATCGAATGATAGGATTTTGCAAGACCAATGACTTCTTCATTGCAAATACCTTATTTCACCAACATAAATGACGACTATACACATGGACCTCGCCATATGGAACCCACAGAAATCAAATTGACTACATCTGTGGAAAGAGACGATGGAAAAGCTCAATATCATCTGTCAGAACAAGGCCAGGGGCCGACCGTGGGACAGACCATCAGTTGCTCATATGCAAGTTCAAGCTGAAACTGAACAAAATCAGAGCAAGTCCACAAGAGCCAAAATATGACCTTGAGTATATCTCACCTGAATTTCGAAACCATCTCAAGAATAGATTTGACCCATTGGACACTAGTGACCGAAGACCAGACGAGTTGTGGAATGACATCAAGGACATCATCCATGAAGAAAGCAAGAGGTCATTGAAATGACAGGAAAGAAAGAAAAGACCAAGATGGATGTCAGAGGAGACTCTGAAACTTGCTTTCAAACATCGAGCAGCTAAAGCAAAAGGAGGAATTGATGAAGTAAAAGAACTGAACAGAAGATTTCAAAGGGCATCTCGAGAAGACAAAGTAAAGTATTATAATGATATGTGCAAAGAGCTGGAGATGGAAAACCAAAAAGGAAGAACATGCACAGCGTTTCTCAAGCTGAAAGCATTGAAGAAAAAATTCAAGCCTCGAGTCGCAATAGTGAAGGATTCTATGGGGAAAATATTAAACGACGCAGGAAGCTTCAAAAGAAGATGGAAGGAATACACAGAGTTATTATACCAAAAAGAAGTAGTCGATGTTCAATCATTTCAAGAGGTGGCATATGATCAGGAACCAATGGTACTGAAGGAAGAAGTCATAGCTGCTCTGAAGGAATTGGCGATAAACAAGGCTCCAGGAATTGATGGAATATCAATTGAGATGTTTCAACAAACAGAGGTAGCACTGGAGGTGCTCGCTCGTCTATGCCAAGAAATATGGAAGACAGCTTCCTGGCCAACTGACTGGAAGAGATCCATATTTATGCCTATTCCCAAGAAAGGTGATCCAACCGAATGTGGAAATTATAGAACAATATCATTAATATCACAAGAAAGCAAAATTTTGCTGAAGATCATTCAAAAACAGCTGCAGCAGTTTATTGGCAGGGAACTGCCAGAAATTCAGAAGAGGACATGGAAGCAACGATATCATCGCTGATGTCAAATGGATCCTGGCTGAAAACAGAGAATACCAGAAGGATGTTTACCTGTGTTTTATTGACTACACAAAGGCATTCAAGTGTGTGGATCATAACAAATTATGGATAACATTGCAAAGAATGGGAATTCCGGGACACTTAACTGTGCTCATGAGGAACCTTTACATAGATCAAGAGGCAGTTGTTTGGACAGAACAAGGGGATACTGACTGGTTTAAAGTCAGGAAAGGTGTGTGTCAGGGTTGTATTCTTTCACCATACCTATTCAATCTGTATGTTGAGGAAATAATCCAAGAAGCTGGACTATATGAAGAAGAACAGTATATCAGGATTGGAGGAAGACTTATTAACAACCCGCATTATGCAGATGACACAACCTTGCTTGCTAAAAGTGAAGAGGAATTGAAGCACTTACTAATGAGGATCAAAGACCACAGCCTTCAGTAGGGATTGCACCTCAACATAAAGAAAACAAAAATCCTCACAACTGGACCAATGAGCAACATCGTGATAAATGGAGAAAAGATTGAAGTTGTCAAGGATTTCATTTGACTTGGATCCACAATCAACACCCATGGAAGCAGCAGTTAAGGAACCAAAGGATGCATTGCATTGGGTAAATCTGCTGGAAAGGACTTCCTTAAAGTGTTGAAGAGCAAAGATGTCACCTTGAAAACTAAGGTGCACCTGACCCAAGCCATGGTATTTTCAATTGCATCATATGCATGTGAAAGCTGGACAATGAATAAGGAAGACCGAAGAAGAATTGATGGCTTTGAATTGTGGTGTTGGCAAAGAATATTGAATATACCATGGACTGCCAAAAGAACAAACAAATCTACCTTAGAAGAAGTGTAACCAGAATGCTCCTCAGAAGCAAGGATGGCGAGAGTGCGTCTTACATACTTTGGACATGTCAGGAGGGATCAGTCCCTGGAGAAGGACATCATGCTTGGCAGAGTACGGGGTCAGCAGAAAAGAGGAAGACCTCAACAAGGTGGATTGACACAGTGGCTGCAACAATGAGCTCAAGCATAACAACAATCGTAAGGGTGGCTCAGGACCGGGCAGTGTTTCCTTCTGTTGTGCGTAGGGTCGTTATGAGTCGGAACTGACTCAACAGCACCTAACAACAACAACAGCAAAGTGTATGTAAATTTTTGTATGAGAAACTGACTTGATGTGTAAAGTTTCACTTAAAGTAAAAATGACGCACGCCAGGGTGTGGTCTGCACATTTTATTGGTTTTCTGAGTCAGGGCACATTTTACAGTTGTGTTTTCTGCTTCAGTTCCTTCTCAATAATTTAGCTGACAGGCCATTTTTTACTTTATCACAGAGAAGAGGACATTTTTGTTGTTAAGCCCTGAAGGAATTAAGGGAGCTAACCAGTTGCTGTCAAGTTGATTCTGGCTCTTGGCAATCCCAAGAACTGCTCCATAGGGTTTTCATGGTTGTGACCTTTCTGAAGCCAACTGCCAGGATTTTCTTTCAAGGCACCTCTGGGTGGGTTCAAATTGCCAGCCTTTCTGTTAGAAGCTGAGTGCTTACCTGTTTGCACTACCCAGGGACCCATGAGGGAGCTAGTCCTGTAGGTATTGGTATGGAAGCATTCAAGGCAGAGGCATAAGTGCAGAAGCCCTGATTGCACTTGGCCTGTTGAGCAGCAACCAAGAGGCCAATGTGAGGAGGTGGGGATGGAGGGAGATGGCCCCATATGGCCTCACAAACCTTTGTGAGGACTTTGGTTTTACTTATTCGAAAATGTTGGTGTTATTTTATTTTAATATTGGTTATTATTGGGGAGTTTGTTGTTGTTCTACCATATACAATTTTCAAAAACAGAATGAAATTTTAGTTATACCTTGAAATAATTTGTCTATATTGCCTTCTATTTCCCATCTCATTATAATCCACAAATTCATGCTTTTTTTTTTTTCTGTACACCCCCTCCCACCCACCCCCCTTTTTTTTTGGTGTCTTCATCCTTTACTCCAGATAGTTCCTACTGACCTGTATTCTTATATGCCACTTCTGCTGCATTTGTCCTAAATATCTACTAGCTTTCTGCATCTCTCAATTCTATCTTCCTTTACTGGAAACCCTGGTGGTGTAGTGGTTAAATGCTACGGCTGCTAACCAAAAGGTCAGCAGTTCAAATCCACCAACTGCTCCTTGGAAACTCTACGGGGCAGTTCTTTTCTGTCCTATAAGGTTGCTATGAGTCGGAAATGACTCAAAGGCAGTGGTTTTTTTTTTTTTTTAACTCAGACTGGAGCCCTGGTGGCGCAGTGGTTAAGTGATAAAGCTGCTAACTAAAAGATCAGCAGTTCAAATCCATCAGCTGCTCCTTGGAAACCCTATGGGGTAGTTCTACTCTGTCCTGTAGGGTCGCTATAGGTCAGAATAGACTCCACCCAATGGTTCGTTTTTTGTTTTTTTCCTTTTTGGTTTTACTCAGGACTAAACCAAAAAACCAAAACAAACAAACAAACAAAACCCATAGCGACCCTATCAGACTGAGTAAAACTCCCCCGTAGAATCTCCCAGGCTGTAAATCTTCACGGAAGCAGAATGCCACATCTTTCTTCCATGGAGCAGCTGATGGGTTCAAACCGCCGACCTTACAGTTAGTAGTCTAGCGCCGTAGCCACTGCACCACCAGGGCTCCTCTTACTCAGACTATCCAGCTCCCCCTCCAAAAAAAAAACCAAGCAAACAAGCCATTGCTATGGAGTCTATTCTGACTCATAGCGATCCTACAGGACAGAATAGAACTGCCCCATAGGGTTTCCAAGGAGCGGCTGGTGGAATCGAACTGCTGATGTTTTCACCCGGGTGGTGCAGTGGTTTCTCAGACTAACTCCCCTTAAAACATATTCCCCACCCCCATTCCATGAATTGTTACACCTTACAGTGGCAGACAGTTCAGCAAGTCCCAGCATCCTAAGCCTGACCCATAGCATTCCTCAACAACATCATGATTATACCTGTCTTTGGAAACCAGGAAAAAGACTAGAAGGAAACACGGAACAATACAGAACTAGTACAACAGGATAGTGGGTAACAGTGCTAATTACTGGAAAAGAAGTCCAGTAGGAATATACTACAAAGAAAAGACCCAGTTAAGAGATGATGGAGATGAAATTGGTGGGGCTATATTATGAATGAGTGAAAGAATTTAGTCAATGTGCAACAAAAAGTGGTAGGAATGAGTTGTTGAATGACATTTCAATATTAACATTGGATTGAGGGAGAATAAACTTGAGGAGCTTGTTCCTCCAAGATGCTCTTAATGAGTGTGAAAAACAAGCAGGGCCAGGGTGCCTCACTTTCAACATCATACAAATCTCAGGCATTTCTTGCCATGACGCTGCTAGCAGGGACAGTTTACCCCATAAGCAAGGTATGCACAGGCTTACTTGTTCTTACTTACTAATCTGTAGTGCACAATTTCACATGGGTTTCACCACAACCCACGTGAAATTGTCCACTACAGATTGGTAAGTAAACACATGTAAGCCCATGTATACCTTGCTTAATGGTTAATCCACCTCTGGCTGCTAGATGCCATGTGTTAGGAGTGCCCGGACAATCCTATGGGAGACAATTAGATACTTTCTTGGCCATTTAGAATGTTATCATGCTTCTTTCATCTGCAGGTGTATCCATTTATATGATAATTCAAATAAATAATAAGCCTATAGAACAGAGAAAAAGATTGTCCCTGGTTCTGCATTATTCCATGATAATTTTTGTACCCACGTGTCTTCGTTATCTTGTGCTGCTGTAACAGAAATACCACAAGTGGATAGCCTTAACAAAGAGGAATTTATTCTGTAATAGTCTCGGAGACTAGAAGTCCGAATTCAGGGTGCCAGCTCTGGGTGAAGGCTTTCTCTCTCTGTTGGCTCGGGGGGAAGGTCCTTGTCATCAATCTTCCCTAGTGGAAGGGGTTCTCAGTGCAGGGACCCCAGGTCCAAAGGAAGAGCTATTCTCCTGGCTCTTGTTTCTTGGTGATATGAGCTCCCCATGTCTCTCTGCTCAATTTTCTCTTTCATGTATCAAAAGAGATTGTTTTAAGACACAACCTAATCTTGTGGGTTGAGTTCTGCCTTATTAATACAACTGCCTATAATCCTGCCTTATTAGCATCATAGAAGTAGGATTTACAGCACACAGGAAAATCACATCAGACGACAAAATGGTGGACAATCACAGGATACTGGGAATCACGGCCTAGCCAAATTGACAGATATTTTTTGGGGACACAGTTCAGTCCATGACACCATGCTATTTTGTAATATCCCTGCTAGAGATTGTTGTTGTTGTGCGCCATAGAGTCTACTCTGACACAGGGGAGGCCATCTCTCCCTGTGCCAAATGAAAAAAAAAAAAAGATTACTTTTGGGTATCATCACATTAATCGTGTTGGATACAAAAGAAGGAGGCAGACACCTGGAGGGAGTGGAGCAGTGACCAGATTTTGTACATATTGCTTGACTGTAGACAAAGCATTTTGTTGGCTTCTCCTAAGATACAAATTCTCAAATCTCTGTTCTGCTTAGACAGTTAACAAGAGAGATCTCCATATTAGAAGGCTGAGAAACCAGGGTAGATGCTAATCTATTATTACTTTACTTATCTTGAGTAGTAAATTCTGTGAAAAATTTTGACTGTCTATCTCTGTTTCTATTAAATAAAGAGGTTCTACCAAGTGACCTTATAAACCTGTTCCAGACCTGTCTATAAAATGCTCTGTGACTCAACGCCAGAAGCTCTATAAATCACTCCAAAAACTGCAGTCAGAATAACTTCTACATAATTGCTTTATAATTACTTTAGGTAGTGAGACTGCAAAAGTTCAGAAAGCATTCTGATAACCGCGCAGGCTGCTTTACAAACATCCCTATAGCTTATCTAGTTCATTTAGGAAAGAAAAGGAAAGGAATTAAGGTGTTGGTAAGTATGAGTATGAAACTTAAGATTTCTTAGTTGACAGCCAGCAATCTTCCTCGTCCAGAGTTTATATTATCTTCGATCCTCCTGTTCATGTGGGGTATATCCCAAATGTTCAATGTCAGTTTTATGAAAACAGGAATCCCAATCTGAATCAGTCAGGATCCTAACAGAAACATATGACACACACCAAACAGGGTAATTCAAGGAGAGTTGATTTACAAAGCTGTGGCCCTCGTTGGTCCTCTACTCCACCAAACGTGATGTCCTTCTCTAGTGATTGATCCCTCCTGATGATGTAGGAACCTGTTAATGCAGTTCATTCATTTGCCCTTCCAGAAGGCCAAGGAGGGTAAGGGAGACAGGTGAGATAGATTGGCACAATAGCCACAACTATGGACTTCAGTATGCCAGGGAGTAAGGATAACACAGCACTGGGCAACGTTAGGTTCTGTTGTACATAACGTCACCATCAGCTGGAGTCGACTCAAGGGCAGCTATCTAGCTAGCTATTTAGTATTTCTTTGAATGAATATGTAACAGTTTATTCATGCTCCTACTGATTTAAATTTTGATTTTTTCCAGTTTTTTTTGTTATTTCAATAAAGTCCATGCCATTTGGTAGAACTGCTGGGACACAGGGTACGCAAATGCTTAGCTTTAGTAGATATGGTCAAACAGATATTGTTTTAGTAGATATTGACAGATTTATACTCCTATCAGCAATGTATGTAAATTCCAGTTGCTCCATATGCTCTCCAACACTTGATGTTGTCAGCCTTTATAGGAGTGTCTATCTTACTGTGTTTTAATTTGAAGTTCTCTAATCAGAAATGTGATAAGCCTTTTTAATGCTTATTGGCCATTCTGTTATCCTCTTTCATGAAATATCTGGTAAGTCTTTCACTCATTTTTTATTTGATTATTTGTATTTTCCTTATTGGTGCACGGGAATTCTGGATATATTCTGGATATGAGTCCTTCATTGGATAAATGTATTGCAAATGTCTTCTCCCAGTATGTGGTTTGCCTATTTACCCTTTTAATGATGTCTTTTGATAAAGAGAAATTCTTAATTCTAATTAAGCTCAATTTATATTTTATTCTTATATGGTTAGTGTTTTTTATGTCCTGTTTTAGAAACCATGTCTACCTCTATTTACCTGTGCTTCTTTAAAGTATGAATAAAGACCCTAAGAAAGCAGAGCTGATGATTAATAACATTTTGTTATCCAGGAAAGAAGTTTGCTAGGAAAAATATTATAAAGGGGGAGATTTGAGGAGCCTTCTAAGGAGAGAAGAAACCAGAGTTGCAGGACTTTATTAATAATCTAGTTAAAGGACTTAGTCAATGTATAGACAGAGAGGTAGTCAATGAGATTGGGGTATTCAATGAGATATTATTTGGGGTATTCAATAAGATACGGATTGTCTGGGATATTTAGTGAGATATTCATTTATAGTAGTAATGTGTGTTTGAAATAAAGGGAGGTAGAGTGAATAGCACTAGGGGCTCATTTCCTCAAGGTATTCTGTGGGTATGAAGAATTTATTAACCCATAGAGCAAGGGTTAACCAACCATGACTAGTGGCCAAATACGGTGTGCCACCTGCTTTTATAAGTAAAGTTGTATGGGAACTTGTATTACTATGTCCCTGCTTTTTTAGCCTGCTGTGGCTGCTTTTGTGGTACAACAGCGGAGTTGAGTGGTTGTGACACAGACCACGTTGTCCACGAAGCCAAAAATACTTACTATCTGGCCATTAACAGAAAAAGTTTGTACCTCCTACTATAGAACATTATCATGATGAGGATTCACATTCCTAGGATGTTTGAAACTCACCAGATTGTAGGAACTGCTGGAGATGGTGTGCCAGGGACCCCTGGACAAACATGCAGAAGCCTGCTGGGGCCTTTTTTCCATTATTTGAAATGTTTCAGTTTCCTAAGTCACCAACTCATGAAACAATTCTATTTGTTGTTATTGGCAGGAAAACTCGCCAGGGAGAAAGGCATTTTCCCTATTCCCTGGACTGTGACAGGAGGACTGAGGATAAAGACAGGGACCAGGGCTCCCAGCAGTAACTGGAATCTCCATGTCTGATGGGAAGAAGGTGATCTTAGTAGGGGTAGGCTTTCCTGGAGTTTTCTTCCTTCCAGAACACAAAAGATGCAGGATGACTCAATTTGTTGGTGCTGCTGCTGTTATTGGAGGCTACTAGTGCTATGACCTCTTCTGCTATCATCTCAGAAATCAAGAATGCATTTTATTCTTCAACTTTTTTTTTTTTTTAAGATGAAAACGCATTCAATCTTGGAAGGCACAACCCAATTATTATATAATAGCAAGTGACATCAGCAAAAATGAGGCAGAGCAGAAGCCGGAAGCTTTGTAATGAGTCAACCTGGATAAGCTGAACTGTGTTTCCCAGAATTCCTTCTCTGAATGTTTCCAGTCAGGTACGTGCAGTGCAATGAATTACTTAATATGGCCCTTCTAGCCATGGTCTTTGTGACTCACACACAATGCTTGAGTGGGACTATGTAAATAAGCTATACAGAACCTGTGTTGGTTGAGGTTATGTGTCAACTTGGCTAGGCCATGATTCTCAGTATTGTATAGTTGTCCTCCATTTCATGTGTTGTAAATCCCAACCTCTACATGTTAGTGAGGCAGGACTGGTATGGCATGTATCTTGAGTCAGAGCTTTGCAGGACGGCGTGATTCAAGTCTCACCCTTTCTCAAGCTATGCCCTTCCCCAGCGTGTGGCCTGCACCCAATATATATCTAGGGACATTTGGTGAAGTTTGTGTGCTTGCTCTCGATTCTGTTTTCAGCTCGTCATCATCTAAACTCCAGTTTTTGGGACTTGAGCCAGCAGCTTGTTGCCTGACCTGCCAGCTTCGGGATTCACCAGCTCCAAAGCCCTGTGAGCCAGCAACCTGCAGTCTGACCTGCCTGTTCTGGGCTCATCAGCCTCTGCAGCCATGTGAGTCAAAACCTCCAGATGGTACGTATACACACACACACATACACCCTGTCTGGAGATTCTGCTTCTGTTGTTGAACTGGAACTAGTTCAGAATTACAGATAATTAGTGAAACTAGAAATTAGAAGATTAGTAATATAGTTTTATTACTGCCAGTTCTGTTACGTCACTTTGTGAAAACCACTTTATCTTTTTAGGTCTCGGTTTCTTTAAAGTACAGGAATTTTACCATGTGATCCTTTTACATCCCATTCCAGCTGATGCCTGACCCATGGACTTTGGAAATTTTCCAGTTTCCACAACGGCTTGAGTCATTTCCTTGAGATAAATCTCTCTCTCGCTCTCTCTATCAATCTCTCTATGTATCTACCTATGTATCTGTGTATCTATCCATCCATCCATCCACCCATCCATCTATCTATCTATGCTTCACTGGTATTGCTTCTCTAGAGAACTCAGCCTAAGACAGGCACATTGTTGCCTATCCCCTGATTAAACACCTTGGTATGCCTGGCCTGCAACTGTTTTACCTCCCCTTCAGCTTCTCGTTGGGTGGGCTCTCTGAATCTCAGGCAAGATGTGTGTTTAGCTCCCTCGCAAAGGGCACTAGCATCTCCTGCAGGATACTCACACCATCAAGGTTGGAGGTAGTGAGAGGTGACTTGGGTTTCAGTCACCTGTGGGGCTGCAGCTTGTGCTTGTGTGTTCCAGCTTGACCTTGCTCTCCCTCACTTCACATCCATCTTCTCTTCCGAATTTTCCACCTACAGACTTAAAACTCCATCATCAGATGCAAAGACGAGAGCCTGGCAGACACTGCTTAACCAGCTCCCACAGTTGTATAAGGTCAAATTCTTATAAGAAATATATATGTATGTGTATCTATAGCTATCTATATATATAGATATAGATACACATACACACACACCATTATTTATTGTATATACATGTACCTATACATACACACACACACATACCTTCTGGAGGTTCTGCTTCTCTCCCTGGACAGTGACTAATTCAGAATTAGAGATACTCAGTGAAACCAGGAATTAGAAGATTAGTCGTCTAGTTTTATTACTTCCAATTCTGGTTATGTGGCTTTATGAAAATTACTTTATCTTTCTAGATCTCAGTTTCTTTAAAGTACGGGAATTTTACCACATGATCCTTTTACATCCCATTCCAGCTCTAGAGCTCTCAAGTGACTTAATGACTCCTTGTGTGGGTATGCCAGATACTTCATAAATAGCTCTCTAAGTGCAATGTATTGAGATTATGTATGGCATCATCTCTTTTTACATTATTTTTGACCTTCAAGTACATAGCTTGTGTGACAGTAATGCCAGCTCAGGTCAGAAAATGACTTTTTTACTCAATTGTATAATTTTGTAGAAAAAGCTGTAAAGGGCAGTGGTTAAGAACACAGGTTCTGGACAGGACTGAGAGTAGGTAGGGTAAGGCAAGTGAGGAACCTAAACCAAAAAAAACCAAACCCATTGCCGTTGAGTGTACTTCCAGCTCACAGTGACCCTAAAGGACCGAGTAGAACTGCCCCATAGGGTTTCCGAGGAGCAGCTGGTGAATTTGAACTGCTGACCCTTTGGTTAGCAGCTGTAGCTTTTAACTACTATGCCACGAGGGTTTCCAGTGAGGTACCTAGAACATAAAATTCAAGGGGACAAGCACTCTCAGGGTCATGGAAGTGCGAGGTAAGCGCTTACAGCATCCTGGGAGTAACTGTTTACATTTTGCACTCACTCATCTCACGCCAGTGCTGGCCCTAGTTCTGAAGCCAGACTACCTTGGGTTGAAGCAAAGATCCAACACTTGCCAATGCAACTCCATCCAAGTTATTTAACCCCTTTGTGTCTGTTTCCTCATCTCTAAAAGAGGGATAATCACAGTACGTATCATAAACCATTTCAGAGATTAAACATGACAGTATATGTAGAATACCTAAAACAGTTCCTGGTACATAGTTAGGGGTCAATAAATGTTAGCTATTTTTATTTTTATTTGTTCTATTCTCAGAAACTTAGAGGCATAGGCCAGTGTCTGCCACGTGATTAAAATTAAATAAATATTAACTGAGTGAAGTAATAAATGCATAGAGATGGATAGATGGGAGGAAAAAATAAATACTCTAAGTACAGCTTCCCTAAATTTCTCTTCAGCTGTTCAGAAAAATACAGAAAAAGCAGAGGCTACAATTATTCAAATTATTGACATTTCTTTTTAAATGGAAAAAACTATTTAAAAATAACCTCTGCTGAATCAGGCCCACACCAGACTGATCCTGATAGAATGGGAGAAAATGTGGAACAGAGCCTCAAATTCTTAAAATATCCAGACTCACTGGACTGGTTGAGACTGAGGACTCTCTGAGCCTATTGTCCTGAGGTAGATACTCTTTAAACCTTGAACTGAAACTAGCCCCCGTGGTCTTCTCTTAGCTAAATAACAGGTTGGCTCACAAAATGAAGACTATCACCTGTGAGTGTTGTGTTTCTTTAAAAAATCATGTATATGAGACCAAATGGTTAACAATTACTTTAAAGCAAAGATGAGAAGGCAAGGGGCAGAGAAACTAGATTAATGGAAATGCAACAACCAGAGTAGAAACAATGAGAATGTTCATACATTGTGAAGAATGTACCCAATGTCACTGAAAACTTTGTGTAGAAATTGTTGAATTAGAACCTGAACGACTGTGTAAGCCTTCACCAAAAACACAATAAAATATTATTATTTTTTAAAAACCCTCTGCTGGTCATAATTCAGTTTAGGGACATGACTCATTTGGAGAAGAAGGGTGCCTTCATTCATTCATTCATTCTTCCAAGTAAGCAAAGCACAACTTGCAGTTTCAACTTCCCAAGTAGCTTTACTCTATGGTTATTTTTGCACAAATAACCATCCCATCCCCTCTCTCCATGTGAGAGCAGCTGGGGATAAAATGGTCGCTGCTACCATTGTTTTACTTTAAGCCATCTAGTCTCACAAAAGGTAACTTGAAAGTACAGAATGCTATAAAAATGTGAGGCACAAGAGATGGCATTAACAGAAGTAAAATAGACCGCCCCCCCCCCGAAAAAAGAGGGGGAGGTTAAAAAGTGATAGAAGCTGTACTGGTTATGAGTTGCTATTTCGTATGATGTGTTCTTTTTTTTTTTAATGTGTTTATTTGAGGCCACAATGCTGTAAGGATGAACCGAAACCTGACTCTTTCTGTCCATTTTTACGGTACACCCAACTTCTTTCCTCTCTGTTAGCTTATTGAGAGTTTAATCCCCCATCAGTTTAGTTAAATGGGACTATTCTCTAGAAAAGGAGGGAGAATTAATCAGCAGATGGATAAAGAGACTGAGGGAGGCCCAGTGCAGCCTTGGGGTGGGGGAAGAGATTTAGAGAAATAATCAGGGCTTAGCTCTCTACTTTAGTGGCAGGAAGTGAAAAAGAGGGCAGTGAGGGAATGGAGAAGGCTCCCATCTTTTGGAAGGATTTCAGATTTCCAGATGCACTGTTAGGAGCCAAGGTTGGAGACCCTCGACCCTCGGCTGGAGACCAGGACTTCCAACCAAGCCAAAATGGGTGACAAAGAACAGCTAACAGAGAAAAGTCTTTAAACTGAATCCTGACAACCAATACTTTAAATTATCTTTTGACCTTGAAACTTCAGAAGAAGCATGAAGAAACACAAGTGGAGAGGTGATTAGTAGAGTCCTTAAACTGAAACCCACAACCAAGAGACATATGCTGTAGTGCCAGCAAATATTAATACAGAACAAGAAATCTGGGAAAAGCTCTAAATTACTCATAAAGTTTATGAATTCTCACCTACCTACCTGCTTCACCAGATCTAAGGCTACTCTGAGGAAAAAGCTGAACAAATTGAAAATACAAAAGTGCATGAAGCAAATGGGAATGCAGATCCTAAAGAAGTCTGCTATAAATTCTTTAAAGGCAGCTATTGAGTCCAATGGGAAACCCTGGTGGTGTAGTGGTTAAGAGCTACAGCTGCTAACCAAAAGGTCAGCAGTTCAAATCCACCAGGAGCTCCTTGGAAACCTTATGGGGCAGTTCCACTCTGTCCTATAGGGTTGCTATGAGTCTGAAGTGACTCAATGGCAACGGGTTTGGTTCTTTTGGTTGTTTTTGAGTCCAATGAGAACATTTCTGCTGCCTGCTCACACCTGGCCCATGTGCGCACACAGACAGCAGTGTATGACGAATATGAAGCAGCAGGACATTACCTTCAGGGGGAATTCAGAAAGGATTAAACTCCTTGAGGGAAACAATGGCAACATCAGCAGTACTGCAGCTTTCAGCCCTGTCAGATAAACTATGAAGACAATGCTATCTGCCGCAGACCAGGGTTCATTTAGAAGCAGCATGGAGAAGTGGGAACAGGGCATCCTATGGAGAAAACATATTCTAACAGTGGCAACTTTTCCCTAAGCAAATCTGGTCATGGCGGGTAGTAAACATAAAATGTTCTTCCAAATTTTACTAATTTATGAGGTGGCTTAGATGACTGGGTAGATTGTGGGACCTTTCATAAATATAGAGCTAGAAGAAAAAGAAGAGTTTTGTGGGGAAAGGTAAGTTCCATTTTAGACTTCTTTAATTCACTTATGATAAGGGACAGTAAACCTTTTCTGTAAAAGGTAAATATTTTAGGTTTTGCAGGGCACATAAGGCCTCTATCACATGTTTGTTTTTTCTCTCTCTCTCTCTGTATTTACAATTCTTTAAAAATATAAAAAACATTCTTAGCTTGAGGACCATACAAAAACAGGCAGAGAGTGGACCTGGCCTGCAGGCTATAATTTGTCAACTTCTTACTTATTACAATAGCAGGTGAAGATGTGCAGTAACCAGCTAGAATTATTTAGGTCTGAGTAAACGATAATCCATTGCTTTTGACTCAATTCTGACTCATAGAGACCATATAGGACAGAGTAGAACTGCCCCATAGAGTTTTCAAGGAAAGGCTAGTGGATTCAAACTTCTGACCTTTTGGTTACCAGCTGAGCTCCCAACCACTATGTCACCAGGCCTCCGAGTAAAGATTTAATCCCTATACCTGTGGTTATAATTCCATTTGGGAATGGGTTTTCTTTGTTATGTTAATGAGGCAGTATTAATCTCTTTTGAGATATAAAAACAGCATATTGAGCAATGGACAAAGAAGTGGAAACGGGAGGCAATATATGCCATGTCTCATAAAGGTCACCAAGAAGTCAAGGAATGGAAAATGAGACAGGACCTTCCCCCAGAGCTGATACAGACAGCCTTCCCCTAGAGCCGTATCCTAATTTTGGACTTCTAGCCTCCTAAACGGTGAGAAAATAAACCTCTGTTTGTTAAAGCCAACGCTTGTGGTATTTCTGTTATAGGAGCACTAGATAACTAAGACAGGTGTCTCTCAAAAGGAATTTCCATGGTCAAATAAAACCAAAACCAAACCTGTTGCTGTCGAGTGAACTGCCTCAGAGGATTTTCAAGGCTGTTTTTTTTAATCTTTACAGAAGAAGATGGCCACATCTATCTCCTGAGCAGTGGCTGGTGGGCTCAAGCCTCCTACCTTACAGTGTTCGCACCACCAGGGCTCCTTAACGATCAAACAAGTTTGGGAAAAGATGAGTGGGACTAAATTAATTTGAGCTGTGGGACGTTGCAGAGCCCTTCGTAGGCTAAGCACAGTCTGAACTTCCTAGTGAGGGATTGAGAATTGATTCAAACTCTCCCTATTAACATCTCTGGCCTGACTGAATCTCTCCTCACTTGGCGGTTATCTTCCTGAGGGTCTGTCTAATCACCAGATAATGAAGGCAATGGCTGCCCTCAGTAGGCAGGTGAGATCTCCTTTGTGGACACTGAGTAAGACCCTACTTGACAGGCCTCACCAGGTTAAACACTTCAGAATGTATTTCAGTAGCTCACAATGGGAATTCCATGGAAACATGTAAGGGGGTAGGAGTGGGAGTAGGGTGGAGGGTAAAGAAATCAATTACTATTTTTTTCACAGTGTTTTAATTCTGAACAACAGATCATTTGAAAGCAAACAATGATCTCCATCTGCTTTGATTGTTACCAGTTTAGGAAGCTAAACTGTGCAATAAAAAATGTCCTTTTTTATGAGCCCTGTGAACATAGTTTAGAATCCTAGCTCTCCTACTTTTTAGCTCTGAGATCTAACTTTTTGGACCCCAAGGTCTTGAACAAAGAAATACAAAAAGGAAAACCACATTAATATATTTCAAACTATTATCTTGCTAATTAAAAAAAAAAAATTTTTTTATTATCTTGCTAAAGAGGAAATCATAAATTACTTCTTTTTTTTTTTTTTTTTTTTAAGGGAGGTGATTAATGATAAAAAGCTAAACGTGTAACTGCTAAGTACTGATTATGGAGCCCTGGTGGCATAGTGGTTAAGAGCTTGGCTGCTAATAAAAAGGCTGGCAGTTCGAATTCATCAGCCATTCCTTGGAAACTCTATGGGGCAGTTGTATTCTGTCCTATATGGTCGCTCTGAGTCAGAATCAACTCAATGGCAGCGTTTTTTTTTTTTTTTAAGTACTCATTATAGCCTATAATGTTGGTATTAATGCCGACATTCTACGAATTTGGAAAATGAGGCTTAAATTTGAACTAAGGCAGCTTGATTCCCGAACCCAGACATTTTACCACTTCACTTTGGCTGCCTCTTTCAACTCAACAGCTTGTAAAGACATCTCAGTTTGGAGCTGGTTTAGGCCATAAATGTGTTAGAAGAGGCCTGAGATTCAGGGAGTGTCATGGAGTAAACTGTGCCTCCCAAAATATGTGTCAACTTGGTTAGGCCATGATTCCCAGTATTATGTGGTTGTCCTCCATTTTGTGATTTTCCTCCGTGTTATAAATCATAATCTCTGCCTGTGGTTAAAGAGGATTAGGGTGGGATGTAACACCCTTGCTCAGGCCACATCCCTGATCCAGTGTAAAGGGAGTTTCCCTGTGGTGTGGCCTGTACCACCTTTTATCTTACAAGATACAAAAGGAAAGGGAAGCAAGCAGAGAAGTGGGGACCTCAGACCACCAAGAAAACAGTGCCTGGAACAGGGTACCTCCTTTGAATCTGAGGTTCCTATGCTGAGATACTCTCAGACAGAGGGAAGACTGACGACAAGGACATTCCTCCAGAGCCGACAGAGAGAGAGAAAGCCTTTCTCTGGAGCCAGCACCCTGAATTTGGGCTTTTAGCCTACTGGACTGTGAGATAATGAATTTTTCTTTGTTAAAGCCATCCACTTGTGCTATTTCTGTTACAGCAGCACTAGATGAATAAGACAGGCAGGATGATGGTATGTGGAGATAAGCCACAACACTGGGACATGAAGAACAATCACTGGGCACAAATACAAGGACAAATACAAATTGAAAATAAGAGGTTTTAATTCTCCCTGTTGAAAAAAAGGGAAGTGGCTCCCCTCCTCCCCTGTTCTTTCAGAATTCCCTTTAGATAACTTTAATGGTGAGGTCTTTCTCCGTCTCTTTGAAAAGAATGTAAATCAAGAATGTTTCTTCAATGACTGAAAACCATCTTTTTTGAAATCTAACCATCAAGGAAGAACACACCCCTCCCTCCCAGTTTCCCAGAAGGAGATTAACATAACTTCAGGAATCCTGCCATAAAGAAATCAGAAAACTGTCAATTGCACCTTGTAAACATGAATATAATAGGTTATATTCACTCAGCCATATAAAGGGTCAGATTCCTCTCTGCTTTTGTAATCTCTCTAGCAGATTGCCTCTGATGCATTCCATACTGGTTTAATGCTTATTCAATGATGAACCATTTCTTTCTCTTCTATTTTTGTGGAGAGGTTTTCTGGGTTGGGAGTAGATTTTATTTTTAGTACTTTTTCCCCAACACAAATAACAAAGTTACTGAGGACTGTAGATATTGTGGGTACTTAATGTTTGTGGCTGATCAGTACTCAACATTGGCCCTTGGTCTTCTATCAGAATAAACTCTTAGGGTACCATTAGATTTTTCTCTTTAGAGATACACTTACTTTGTTAAAATATTCAAAAATCACTGAAATTTGAACATAAGGTTTATTCTGAGCAGTTATTCTATATACCTATGTTGTTGTTGTTAGGTGCCTTCCTGTCTGTTCCAACTCATAGCAACCCTATGTACAACAGAACGAAACACTGGCCAGTCCTGTGCCATCCTCACAACTGTTATGCTTGATCACATTGTTGCAGCCACTCTGTCAATCCATCTCATTAAGGGTCTTTCTCTTTTTCACTGATCCTCTACTTTACCAAGTATGATGTCCTTCTCCAGGGACCGGTCCCTCCTGACACCATGTCCAAAGTACATGAGACAAAATCTCGTCATCCTCACTTCTAAGGAGCCTTCTGACTGTGCTTCTTCCAGGATAGATTTGTTCATTCTTCTGGCAGCCCATGGTATATTCAATATTCTTCACCAACACCATAATTCAAGGCATCAATTTTTCCTTGGTCTTGGCCAGCTTTCACATGCATATGAGGAAACTGAAAATACCATGGTTTGGGTCAGGCACACCTTAGTGCTCAAAGTGATATCTTTGCTTTTTAACACTTCAAGGAGCTATTTTGTAGCAGATTTGCCCAATGCAACACATTGTTTGACTTCTTGACCACTGCTTCCATGAGTGCCGATTGTGTACCTAAGTAAAATGAATATGCATTTAGGGAGACCGTTTTGATTCCAGAAAAAGCAAAGAAGCTCAAAAAAGCTAGGTACAATGGGACTTATAAAAAGGAGGGAGAAATACAGAAGATTAACCATTGGCTAATCTTAATGTCATCGATTAAACTCTGCCTTCCCCCCTTGTCTTAGGCTGGGTTCTCTATAGAAGCAAAACAAATTTTGCGCATTTTTATTGCCACCTCATGCCATGGATTAACAGTGCCCTCTTTACTACTGGAATCAGAGTCATCAACATCTTTAAGACTAACCAGACTTGAGAATCAATTTAGAAAACTCATTCTTACAATTCTGTTTCTCTAGAACAACTCTTGGTACCAAATGTCTTAGGCTGGGTTCCATAGAGAAACAAAATCAGTGAAATATGTGTGTGTGTGTATAGGAGTGTGTACATACAGAGATAAAGAGAGATCTCAAGGAAATGTCTCACGCAGCTGTAGAGGCTGGCAAGCCCCAAGTCCATATGTCAGGCTGAAGGCTGAAGGCTTCTTCTGACTCACGTAGCTGCAGGGGCTAATGAACCCAGATTGGCAGGTCAGACGGCAGGCCGATAACTCACAGGCTGAAGAGGTTGACAAATCCAAGATCAGTGGTAAGACAGCAGGCTTCTTGTTCACAGGCTGCGGAGGCCAACAAAACTCAAGATTGGCAGGCAGTATGGCACAACGCTGGCTCAAGTCCCAAAAACCAGAGGTCAGATGATAATGAGCCATATACAGGATCCAGAGTGAGTAAAAGCCAGTAGGCTTTACCAGAATGCCCATATATGTTGGGTGCAGACCACACCCCAGAGGAAACGTCCCTTACAACTGATTGGCTGGTCACATCATGGAAGTAATTACATTATATCACAAAATGGAGGATAACTACATCATTATATAACTGCCAAACTACATCACTACGTAACTGCCAAACCACTGAGAATCACGGTCCAGGCAAGTTGACACACAACCTTAACCATCACAAACTTTTACAGAGATCAACTGATATCAGGTTACTTTGGGCCTGGCTCCTGATAATTTGGCCCTCCATCTACCTACAGCCATAAGACTTTTTGAGATTTAAATTAGGAGGTAATGTCTTGACAACTATCCTTTTCTAGCAATAAAAGACAAATTCACATTGCTGTAGAGCAGTTTCTGACAGGCTCCTGCAGTTTGGGTCAGGCTTTTTATGGTTAATATTTGGTTTCATGCAAAAGAAAAACCTTAAAATCAAAGTAAGATGTCTTTTTTCCATTCAACAACTTTCACATGCAGTCTCTGTATTGTAGGTGTTAATGAAACAAGGGCTACCAGACTTCACTCTTCCCTTTCCACGGAGACAGGAACTAAGACACAACTATTAAGTGACTTTCCCAGAGCCTCAGATTCAGGTTGCTCTCATGTGGGACTAGATTCCAGGACATGGATTCAAGACATTTTAGATTCATAGAATTTTATGCCAAAAAAGGTCCTTGGGGAATCATTCAGGCCAATACTTTTATTTCTCTGAGGATAAAACTGAGGCCCGTTTTGTGATTTGCCTAATATCACAGACAGTTGGTAACAGGGCTGGGTACTAGAACTGATGCTAAAACTCACTCTGAACATAGAATAATAACAGCAGGCATCTTCTATGTGCCAGGCACTATTCTAAGAGCATCGCAACAATTCCGTGGAATAGGCGCTAGTATTTTTCTCTTCTTTTCTTACAGATGAAGAACTGACCCAAGTTCATATGTTAGCGAATGGCAGAACTGAAATTGGAACCCGTATAGTTTAGCTCTAGAGAATTTTGCTCTTAAGCATCACATTAAACAAGTGAGATTCTAGACTCAGACAGACCTAGACTTACATTTCGGATGTTAAAAACGAAACAGAGTTTCTGTAAAATAAAAGTTTTATTCAGGTTCAAAGATTTGCAAATCAAGAAGTGCCAAAATGAAAGTTCAAAATGGCATTCTAAAGAGGGAGCATAAGCACACATCCTTTTCACTCAATTTTGCATAACTCTGTACAGAGTTCAGAAAGAATATGGTGTACATTTGATGGGTTGACATTTAACATGATCTCATTTACCAAGAATTTCTATTGGCTGGAATACTCAGCCTTAGCCTCAGCTTCCTGTGTTCTGGAATTGGTTCCTGCAACAATCTAGATGGGCCATCTCAGAATGTTGTAGAACAAGTTATCTTGGTCAAGAGTGTGGTCATGGGTCACATACACTAAAAAGCAGAAGCAGGGGCCTAGGACAAAATGGAGTCTGATTCAGACCTGTGTCGGCCATTTTAGTTATGTCAAGTGCCTCAGTTTTAGAGTGCTCTTTCACATGGGCCATGTTGCTTAAGCTCTATGAATCTTATTTATCTGGTAAATGCCCATATCACATATGAGTGTCAAAGGAGTAAACTGGATGAGTCCTATAAAGCCCTGAGCCTAGGTTCTCAATAGTAGCTAGTGGTATTAGAGGTAAGGCCAGCTTTCCTGAAACCACTCAAGTCAGGTTGTCATACCAGTACATCTCTTCAGATTTCTAGTTCTCTTACTGCTACACTTCTTTTTTTCCCACTCTAGTAAATTTACCTCTATTTTGAACTTCCTTAAACACACTTCTTCTGAAACATTCCATCCAAGTTGAGTTTCCAAACAGAAAGTTGAAAGCTCCCTCTGCTAAAGTCCCCCTTTCCTTCAGTAGGAAACCAGCGTAGTTGAAAGATAATCATCCTTGCAGGGATAAATTTCCATTTCATATTTGTAATTACACATAGAGGTACCTTTCATCAAAAGAACTGTGCTTCTTTTAAAAGACCTCAGGAATCTGCAGTCAGCTCAGGCAGAGTTCTTAACAGCAAAACAGTCTTCACCAGAACACTGCAGGGCAGCTGAGCAGCACTGGGCCTGCAACCATGAGGTAAAAGATTTTTTCTTGCATTGATCCCTTGAAATTGTACCTATTAAAAAATCTCAAGGTAGATTTTCTTAAGTGTTAGATATTGGTGTCTGCTTAAATATTTAACCTATCTTAATCTAGATAATACACCTTCTCCTCACTTATTGATTATCTCATCTGACATTTCACATTTATGACAATAGCAAAAAGTCTACTATCTGGCTATTTCGTGCATTAACAAAGTACGTCTGGCAGTAATAAATGCTGAGGTGTAAGGCAAGAGTAAAGCTGGGCCGTGGTTCTCAGTGGTTTTGCTGTTACATAATGTTGTAACTTGGCAGTTATATAATGATGTAATTTGACAGCTATGTAATGATGTTGTCATCTTCCCTTTTGTGATCTGATGTGGTCGTCCTCCATTTTCAGGTAACACCAATTTTGCATAATGATCTGGTCTTTGGACCCTAACCATGTTGATAAGTATGGAAAGGGTGTAGTTGTTTTTAATTCAGGCATTTAAAATTCCGTAGCACTTCTAGACTCACACAGGCTTTCCCTAATGGAAGCTTTTAGAAATTCTAATCAGGAAGTACCAGAGTCTGGAGCAGGAGAGGAAAAATTTAAGGCAGTTCACTATGAGTCGAATTAACTCTTCAGCAAAGGGCACGGGCAGAGAAGACAGTTAACCAGCTTTCACATGCGCAGTGCGCTGAATTACTTAATATGGCCCTTCTAGCCATATTGTTGTTGTTAGGTGCCGTTGAGACAGTTCTAACTCATAGTGGCCCTATAGGACAGAGTAGAACTGCCCTATAGGGTTTTCAAGGGTGGATGAGGAATTCGAACTGCCAACCTTTTGGTTAGCAGCCAAGCTCTTAACCACTACACCATCAGGGCTCCATAGTCTTTGTAATTCCCTCCAAATGACTGGGTAAGACTATGCAAATTAGGTGCTCGTGGCCCACCAAGAGGATTGGATAGCTTGCTAATAATGTAAGTAATATGCATGGCACCCTTGTGAGAGTAGGACCATGCAAATAAGGTGTATGGAACCCTAATGAGGAGATTGGTCAGTTTCGCTATCCCACCAGGCTTAAAGGGATACATGGAGAGAGAGAGAGAGGGCCTGTAACAGGTAAGATTGCAAGAGACGACTGCGCAACAGTAGCAAGAGCAATAGTAGTGTGAGACATCAGGAACCAGGAGACCAGCCCAAGGCAACTGTGGTGGGGTTTGCCAACTCACAGAGCTAAGAGTTGTAACACTTACCTGAAAACTTCCAGCAGGGTCTGGCGGCAGAAGGCCCCCAGCAGGGCCTGGCAACAGTAAAACACCACCAGACCCTGGCAGCAGCAAAGCCCTGGCAGGGCCCGGTGACAGAGGGTGAGAAGAAGTTGTCCTATTGCAGAACTGTGTTCTGAGTTGTTCCTGTTATTTCCAATTTGATCCTGACCCTGAGTTGTACCCTGTTACTTCCCTAATAAACCATTTAACTGTAAGTACAGTTTGTGAGTTCTGTGAGACATTGCAGTGAATTATTGAGCCCAGCAGAGGAGTAGGGAGTCTATTGGTGTCAAAACCGGTAAAAAGGCTGGAGAGAGGAGGTATGTCTGACCTCTGCCTCATAGGAATAGGAATCAGTCTTGGGCTACCGATCTCAATCCTCCTTCCCCCTTGTGAAGTTCGAGGAGGTCAGACAATGCCGCCCCCATGCCATTTTTCTAGTTAACATCAGGAATGGGATGTACTGCAATGGCTCCAGACTCATGGAAGTATGGAACTTTGTAAGAGAAAGAATGAAGGGCAGGCAAATGTGAAGCTTTTAATTCTTGGGTGGTTACTTTGGTTGTTTTTACCTGTAATGGCTAAAAGGAAAGTAAGAGATGTTATGCTGCTGCTGAGGAGAAAAGAGCCACATCTGGAGTGGCTTGGGGCCAAATTCCAGGTCAGTTAAACAAGATAATTGACAAGGGGGCCAGTGTCTTCTGGTCCAGCCCCAGCAGGGGACCCAAGGCCATAAGTACTTGTGTGGCTGAAATGGTCTGGGGGTAGGGAAGACAAATTTGTGTGGTTCCTGGACACAGGAGCCCACCGTATTATAATCATAAAACCTGTCCATAAAATATTGAAGGGGCCTAAGATTAGACTGGGGAGGTATAAGGATGCAAGAGTTGATGGGACTAAGGCGAAAGTTTGGATGAGAACTGGAAGATTTAAACAGATCTTGTATGAAGCCTTGGCATCTCCCTCACCTGAATGTATTATTGGCATAGATATTATTTCTAATTGGGGAACACTCTTGTTATCTGATATTGTAAAACTAAAGGTATGTAAGTCTGCCCTTAGGCCAGTATTGATAGGACATGCTAAATGGGAACCATTAGAATCGCCCAAACCCACTCAGGTTGTTAATTTGAAACAGCATAGAATACCTCTTGGACAAAAGAAGATTACTGCTTTGATTAAAGACATTCTAAAGGCTGGCATGTTGGTGCCAACAAATTCTCTGTGTAACAGCTCTGTATGGCCTGTGAAAAAGGCAGATGGCCCATGGAGGCTGACAGTAGTCTACTGAAGCCTAAATAAAGCGGTGCCACCTTTGGCTTCAGCTATTCCAGACATGGTATCAATGGTGCATAAAATACGGCAGGCTAAAAGAGACTGGTACTCAGTGATTTATCTGGCAAATGCCTTTTTCTTGATCCTATTCTCAGAAAAGAACCAATTACAATTTGCTTTCATGTGGGAAGGACTCTAGTTTACTTTCATTGTATTGCCATTGGGTTACTTGAATACACTGGATTACTGTCAGAGTTTGGTTAGAAAAGACTTAGGTTTGGTGCAGATCTCAAGTGTAATGATACATTATGTTGATGATATTATGTAAATATCAAACCCTGAAAAACAGCCTAGGGCTGATTTGAATACAGTGATGGCCCACACGACCAACAGACACTGGTTAAAAAATATAGGGCCCTGCCTAAATGGTGAAATTCTTGGGAATAACTTGGACGGAGCCACCCATGATATTCCACAGGCAGCCAAGAATACCTACCCTCAAGACTATGCTGGAGGTTCAATGTTTGGTTGGTCTATTTGGATTTTGGAGAATACATATTCCATATCTGGGAATATTGCTGACTCCCATCCATAAAACCACTTGGAAGAAAACTGTGTTTAATTGGGGGCCAAAGCAACAACAGGCTATGTCTAAATTACAGAAAGTGGTCTCACTCTTCCTGTCTTTAGACCCTTATGATCCACATTCAGACACAATTTTGGAGGTGTCTGCCAGACGTAATTATGCAAACTGGAGTTTATGGCAAAAACCTGAGAATGCCACTCTACAGCGACCATTGGGATTCTGGAGTGAAAAGCTTCCAGATGCTGCAGCAAGATACACCATTTGAAAGGCAATTACTTGCTGCTACTGGACATTGATTGAGACTGCCTCGATGACAGAAGGACATAATATCATCGTGAGACCTGAAATACCCATAATGTCTTGGGTGATGTCAGAGCAACACTCTAACAAGAAAGGCGGTGCCCAAAATAGTTCCATAATAAAATGGAAATGGTTCATACAAGAGCAAGCTGCTGGGGAATGCAGGGAGGCACCCACCATATCCATGAGCAGGTAGCCTCTTTATCCAAAGGTCCTACCCTGGAATCACCTGAGAAGCTGCTATATCCCACTGCTACATGGACAGTGCGCTATGAACAACTTTTTGCTGACCAGCAGAAGGCTGCTTGCTTCGCAGATGATAGTTCCAGGGTACATGGACAACATCTGATGTGGAAAACTGCTGCATTAAGACCAGCAGATGGAAAGACCCTGACTGAAGAAGGTAATAACAGGTCAGCTCAATGGGCTGAACTTCATGCTGTCTTCCTAGCCGTGATGGAAGAATTGGGCAATGGTGAGAGCCCATATGTTTAGATTTTTACCAATTCATGGGCAGTGACCAATGGCCTGGCTATAAGGTCAGGCAAATGGGTGATGGAAAATTAAACTATTAAAATGACAGCTGTGTGGGGCATGGACCTATGGAAAGCACTCTGGGAAATTAGAGGGCACATTAGAGTAAGACATGTCAATGCTCATCAGAAGAATGCCCTTCCTGGATCAGAAGGCGATTGTAATTAGCAAGTGGACCTGTTGGCACATTCACTTGAAGTGGCTAATTGGGACCATGAAATAAGCTGACATGGGGGTGGGTGTTTCAGCAATGCAGAGATGGGGTGAATCTAGACACATCCCTCTTGTACTCTTTGAGACACAAAATGCCAGTAAGGACTGCTCTGTCTGCCAGCAAGAAAGACAGAGGTTGTAGATGGCTATGGGGCAGATTCCCCAGAGGGAAGGTCCTACACATAGCTGGCAAGTCGATTATATTGGACCAATGACACTGGTGGTACCAGGTGGCTAAAATAGGTCCACAAAGAATAAATACTTACTCTGGACTGGGCTTTTCATATCCCATGACAGATGCAAATGCCAAAAACACCATTAAGGGACTGGAACAAAAGACCAGTTTGGGTCACTGAGTTTTACTTCATCAGACCAAGGAACATACTTTACAGCCCACAGGGTGCAGCCATGGAATATCATACTAAATGGACATGCCCTATTACATCCTCACAGTAATGGTTTGATGGAGAATTGGAATGGACAACTGAAATATTTGTTACCTAAAACAGAGAGCGATAAAGGCATGAAGGGCTGGCTCACATGCCTGCATGAGTGTGTGCTCATACTTGACATGAGGGGGAGGAAAGGGAGGGTCATCACTGGACAGATTCCTATGCTTCTCTGGGGGATCTGGGGAAGAGAGGGTGGGGGAGCACATTGGTGCCACTGTACATTTCTTCCCCACATCACCTAATATTGCTCTTTTCCTGCTAGATGCAGTTGCAGGTAGTAGAAGCAGGGGTGATCCCTAAGCAAGAGACTGTAAATGTACCCCTGAGCCTGTATGCCAGCATTTCCAAGGGCATGATGGGATGGATTGTACCTTCCCCCCAGGTGGCAAAATCGAGGTTGACAGTGAATACTGCCATATTGCCTAGTGGTTGAGATAGCCCACTAGTGTTGTACTTATATACTCTTACCTAAGATGAATGGGAATGGACTGAGGGGAAAGCACTTGCTAGACTAGTCTTGCTACCAGCAATCTAGACTGGCACAGCATCTGATCCTGATGTTCCTTCCCAAGGTGGAAAAGTTTGGGTAAAAATAAATGACAAAAGGAAGGAAAGAGAAATAATAGCTGAAGGTAAAACCCATTGCCATTGAGTCGATTCTGACTCAGAACAACCCTATAGGACAGGGTAGAACTGCCCCATAGGGTTTCCAAGGAGTGGCTGGTGAATTCAAACTGCTGAGATTTTGGTTAGCAGCCAAGCTCTTAACCACCAGGGCTTCAGCTAAAGGTAAAGGAATGAATAAATGGGTTTTGCAGTGGGGGGGATCTAGCATTATGCTGACACCTCGAGAGAAACTCAGAGCAAGGGAATAATCTCTCAGTTAAATTTTATCGGAGGCCAGAAAGAGTGAAGATAAGATGACTTTTGGAGAACCAGGCCAGATCAGATGGATACCTGCAGCAGATCTGAATGTCTGGTACCTGAGTAACCTCACCCTGAGAATTCCTTGCCCTACTGAAGGACAAATTGTTAACAACTATTTTGGACTGGTAAAATGATTGGGAGGAGGAAGGTAATCCTACAAGTATGAAAGAGTCAAGGGCTAGAAAAGCCACTGCAGTGAATTACTTAATATGGCCCTTCTAGTCTTTGTAACTCCCACTGTGATGGTTAAGATCGTGTGTCAGCTTGGCTGGGCCATGATTCTTAGTGTTTATAAGTGCTCACTCCCATGATTGAATCTGCTGTGAGTAGCCAATCAGTTGAAAGGGAGTTCCTTGGGGGTGGGTTCCCTTGGGCATGTGGCCTGTATCCATATATAAGCAGATGCTCCAGCTTCTTTGCTCATTCTGAATCCTGCGCTGCCTCCTGTTTGTCTGACAACTGGCTCTTGGGACTTGAGCTATCAACTTATCTGCAGATCTTGGAATTCCCGATCTTCGCAGCCTGAGAGCCGGAGCCCCACTCTCCTACCTGCCAATCTTGAGTTCGCCAGCACCTGCAGCTATGTGAATTGAGAGAAGCCTCTATCCTGATACACAGACTTGGGATATTTCAGCCTCTACAATTGCATGAGCCATTTCCTTGATATAAATCTCTCTCTCTATATATATTTACACACTTTACTGGTTTTGCTTCTCTAGAGAACCCAGCCTAAGACACCCACCAAATGACTGGGTGGGACTCTGCAGATGAGATGCTCGTGGCCTACCAAAAGGATTGGAAAGTCTTCTAAGAATGTAAATGAGGTGCATGGCACCCTTATGGGGAGTGGGACCATACAAATAAAGTATATGGAAACTGTTATGGATTGAATCGTGTCCCCAAAAAATATGTGTATCAATTTGGCTGGGCTATGATTCCCAGTATTATATGATTGTCCACTATTTTTCCTACGTGTTATAAATCCTCTCACTGTGATGCTAATGAGATAGATTAGCAGCAGTTATGTTGATGACATCTACAAGATTAGATTGTGTCTTAAGTCAATCTCTCTTGAAAAATAAAAGAGAGAAGCAAGCAGAGAGACATGGGGACCTCAAAATACCAAGAAAGTATCACCAGGAGCAGAGTGTATCCTTTGGACCTGGGGTTCCTGGGCATGGAAGCTCCTAGACCAGGGGAAGATTGATGACAAGGACCTTCCCACTGAGCCAACAGTGAGAGAAAGCCTTCGCCTGGAGCTGGCAACCTGAATTTTGACTTCTAGCCTACTAGACTGTGAGAAAATAAACTTCTATTTGTTAAAGCCATCCACTTGCAGTATTTCTGTTACAGCAGCGCTAGATAACCAAGACAGAAACCTAATAAGGGGATTGGTCAGTTTTGCCATTCCGCTGGCTTAAAGGGAGACATAACATGGAAGACAGTGAAAGACGTCAGCTCAGCAGTAGCATAGCAAGTGCAATAGCAGAGCTAGACGGCAGGAATGAGGAGACTGGTGCAAGATGACTGCGGTGGGGCTTGGCAATCCATGGAGTTAAGAATTGTAACACTTTTACACCAGGCAGGGACCAGTGGCAGCAAAAACCCAATGCACCAGGGGCAGCAAAGCTCCAGTGGAGCCTGGTGACAAAGGGCAAGAAGAAGCTGGCCTGATAGAAGAACTGTGTCCTGAGCTGTTCCTGTTATTTCCAAGTTGATGCCAACTCCGAGTTGTACCCTTACTTCCCTAATAAACCATTTAACTGCAAGTAAGTTTCTTGAGTTCTGTGAGACATTGTAGAGAATTATTAAACCCAAAGACAGGAGGGAGAGTGTTGAGGGGAGGGGGAGTAGTTGATATTAGAGACGATGGAGTGGTACAGCAGTTTGTAAAAGCTGGACATTTGGAACTCTTTAACCTCTGCCTCATAGAAATTAGCTTTGTGCTGATCCCTATAAAAGAAATAATTCATTTAGCATGCATATGAGGTAATTGAAAATACCATGGCTTGGGTCAGGTGCACCTTAGTCCTCATAGTGACATCTTTGCTTTTTAACACTTTTAAGAGGTCTTTTGCAGCAGATTCACCCAGTACAATATGTCATTTGATTTCTTGACTGCTGCTTCCAAGGGTGTTGATTGTGGATCCAAGTAAAATCAAATCTTTGACAACTTCAATATTTTCTCCATTTATCATGATATTGCTTATTGGTCCAGTTGTGAGGATTTTTGTTTTCTTTATGTTAATAGGAGCCCTGGTGGCACAGTGGTTAAGCATTTGGCTGCTAACCAAAAGGTTGGCAGCTCGAATCCACCAGCTACTCGTTGGAAACTCTATGGGGAAGTTCTATTCTGTCCTACAGGGTGTTATGAGTCAGAATCGACTTGATGGCAATGGGTTTGGTTTGGTTTCGGTTTTTATGTTGAGATGTAATCCATACTGAAGGCTGTGGTCTTTGATCTTCATCAATAAGTGTTTCAAGTCCCCTTCACTTTCAGCAAGCAAGGTTGTGTCATCTGCATAGCGCAGGTTATTAGTGAGACTTCCTCCAATTCTGATGCCCCGTTCTTCTTCATATAGTCCACCTTCTCAAGTTATTTACTCAGCACACAGATTGAATAAGTATAGTGAAAGATATAACCCTGATGTTCACCTTTCTTGATTTTAAATCATGCAATATCCCCTTGTTCTGGTCGAACAACTGCTTCTTGGTCTATATACCGTTTCCACATGAGCACAATTAAGTATCCTGGAATTCCCATTCTTTGCAATGTTTTTCATAATTTGTTATAATCAATGAATAAGTAAGACCACAGAAGAATTGATGCCTTTGAATTATGGTGTTGATGAAGAATATTGAATATACCATGGGCTGCCAGATGAATGAACCAATCTGTCTTGGAAGAAGTACAACCAGAATGCCTAGTAGAAGATGGTCTAGATTTAGCTAATTCCTGTCTAAGGAACCACCATCAGGCACTAAACTAGATCCACATTTCTGAGCTCCCCCACAGCCTTCAGAGAAGTTGGACTTGATTGGTCCTGCTACCACTTTCTCCCCATTCTGTTCTGTCTTTAATCCTGAGTGATCTTTCTTTATAAAATAACTAGGAATCATGAGAGGCTTTTGTGAGGATAAAAATAATATAAGCACATTAAAGAAATTTTGGGAAAATACCAGCAATTATAAGGGAAAAAAATTCATATCCATTACATCACAAATCAGAAATAAAACATCTCAACAACAAAATATATATGTTTGTGTGTTGTGGTGGTGTGCCATCAAGTCAATTCTGACTCATAACAACCCTATATGACAGAGTAGAACAGGCCCCATAAGGTTTCCCAGGCTGGCTGTAATCTTTATGGAAGTAGATAGCCAGGTCTTTTCTCCCATGGAGCTGCTGGTGGTTTTGAACCTCCAACCTCTCAGTTATCTGCTGACAGATTAACCACTGCACTACCGGGGCTCCTTATAATTCCAAATATTTGCTGAACAAGTGAAAAATATTTGCATAGGTGTTATCTATAGCTTTACATTAGTGGTTGAGAGTGTAGGCTTCAAAGCTGTACTATCTGGGTTCAAATTCTACCTCAGCCACTTAGTAAACTATGTGACCTTCAGCAAGTTACGTATCACCTCCTATGCTCTAGTATCCTCATCTGCAAATTGGGATAGCCCCTACCCCATAGGGTTGCTGTGAAGGTTTCGTGAATTAATACATGTAAAGCCTCTAGAACAGTGCCTGGCATGAAATTAGTGTTCATTAGATGCTAGTCCTTGTTTTTATTATCATTATCTATCTTCTTTCCCAAAGTTCTATTGTATTTTAAATATGATAGAACACATGACAGCCTGCTTTATCTAAGTTATAGAACGTGATCATCTCCTCACACCAATTAACTTGCTTCTTTCTATGTGTTTAATGAACATCCTCGAACTGCACACCCATTACTGGTGAGGAGAGAGCATGCTGTGTACCTTTAGGAAGTGAAAGAATTCAAAATCATTCTGACACAACATCAATATAACTTTAAAAAATCAGAATCATTAATTCAGGTGTAGGGTGAATTTGTGAGCTTATTCCTCTTTGCTGATAAATGTACTTATCTCCCTTGGTGTGGCTACTTGCCAAAAGAAATATTTCTCTTTCTATCTCTTTTCCTCCCGTTTCTGACTCTGTGTGGATGCGCGTTTGTCCTCCTCTCTCTCACTCTGTCTCCCTCCTTTGCCCCCTGACTGATATGTATGCATTTAGATAGGTTGGCAGGAAGAACTGTCTGTTCAATCGAATCTAGAAATGAATCTAACCTGGGAGAAAAGAAATGATTCCCTGCATATGTGTTGGCCTGGCCAGGACTGCTGAGCTAATCTCTAGCCAGTGTTCTTCAGGATGAGTGCTGGCTTCCCATGTTAGTGTGGAAAGAATTTCTCCTTCCCCCATGATCAGTCCAAGAGTTAACATATTCACACCTCCTTCTCTGAGGCAGCTTGAAACAGCATGTGAAAGAAGCCATGAGGTTCACTAGAATTTGAAGATGGCTAAAGGCCTGGAAATTTTGCTTAATGCCGTCTCAGAAGTGATCAAGTGGCCAAGCCCCAAACCTGTTGCTTTGTGCATCTGTTCACTCACATTCCAAAATATTCACTTTTCTCCCCCTACCAAATCACCAACATTCCTTGGAAAACCTCTTACCACAATTGAAATGACATTGTAACTGGAATTTATATGATGAAGAAAGCACCTTAGATGATTTAGAAGAGAGAAGTGCGCAAACAGGTTGAGTTTTTAAACATAGAATTCAAAGCAATCACGTACAACTTGTTTGCCTATGTCAAACACTTCAGGGGCCAGAATGAGGTAGCTCAGGAATACTTAGGTAAGCAGAGCAGTTTATCCTGCAGGGGCGGGACCACCAAGGCAAAATCAGAAGTCTGGTCACCTGGGGAAATTATGCCTGTGTCTATTATCACTTGTGCAGACTTCCACTCTCACAGGCTTAGATTGACAAGGTGGGGAATCTTTGCAAGAAGTTTGCAGGCTCCTATAGAATCAAATGCCCTGAGATTAACTGTGAAGAAGGATAGGTGTTTTTAAAATGGGAAGAAAAGTACTATAAATGGGCTAAGAAGTGTTTTGAGAAGGTCCTGGTAACACAGTAGTTAAGCGCTTCGCTGCTAACCAGGAGGTTGGCAGCTCAAGTCCGCCAGCCACTCCTTGGAAGCCCTATGAGGCGGTTCTACTCTGTCCTGTGGGGTTGCTATGAGTTGGAATCGACTCGACGGCAACGGGTTTGGTTTTTATGTGGAAGAGAAACCCACTAACCCAGAATTCTTACTTGGATTGGCAATCGCACTCTGTCTTCTGGGTGACAAAGCACCAACAGAGAGCATCCTTTGCCTTCTGAGGCAGGCCATTGAGCTGAATCCTGAGAGCCAGTACATTAATGTTCTCCTGACTCTGACTCTTCAAAAGATAAAGAAGCAGAATGACCAAACTAGTTGAAAAAGCCTTGAAGAAAACACCATGCCCAACAGATGTACTCTGCAATAATACTGAAATAAAAGTACTCTGGATACTGCTAAGAATTACTTTACAAGGCTTTAAAATTGGTGCCAAACAACATCTACCAACATGTCCAGATTGTATGCTCCTACAGAGCAAAAATCAGACAAACTCAGAGGTAAAGAAAGCGCACTGGTAATAAGGATGAAGAAAAACTACAGGAAATGATGTGAATCATTTTAATAAAGTTGTTGAGTTGAATATTAATCTTCTTAGTACCTGCTCAGACCTTGCTGCCTCTATGCCATCACAGGTATGATGAGGCAGAGTATTACTTGCAGAAAGAATTCAGTAAGGACCTCATGCCAGCAGAGAGACAAGTGCTCCACTTGCAGTACGACAGCTACCAGAGGCTGTGCGATGATGCGGCTGTCCACCATTACCTGAAGGGCTTGAACATAAATGGGATGTTGACTGAGAAGAAAAAGCTGATCATGAACCTATGAAGAAGAATTGCCAATAAATGACTCCCTGAAAATGCCTCAGATGTTGTGGGTTGACAACTCTCCAGATTCATTTGTGAACTGAATAGAAAAGGACACCCAACAGCTGTCAGCTCTGAGAGAGGACAGCGATGCCTATTGGCCAACGCAGCCTCAGACCCTGGCAGATCTGCATCTCTGGATGAGAAGGGCCGTAGGGTAAAGAAAGAGGGTGTAGGTGGAGCCTACCGCGCAGAAGAAAAGAAGGCCCTAGAAAAGGTCCCAACCAGACCTCTTAGCTTCAGATGGAGAAGGAGGAGAGTAAGAAAGAGGGATATGAGGCTTGGTTTGGTGATTGTGACAGGAAAAGAAACAGGGAGGCAGAGAAGCCCCAACTCAAAGGAGCTGGGCCAAGTAGCCAGGCTTTTCCCTTTGCTATCTTTTGCTTTAAAAAAAAAAAAAAAAAAAAAAGAGCCTGAAAATTATCCAACTAAATCTAGAAATTCAGAATCTCTTGTCTTCTATCATATAGACATCTTAGGCAAAAGCTCCTTTGAGGGAAATCACTTCCTTTGGGACTCTATGATTCTGGTTTATTCTCAGCCTACATCATTCAGTTTCCTCTGAAGCTCCCGCCCAATATCTTGCCCATTGCTTGGCACACAGCAGACACGCGACATTTGTTGAGTGAGTAAGTGAATGGAACTTCACCACCGGCTGATTCTATCTCCTTGCTCTTTAAACTCCAAAATAAATTCCATATAAATCAGGAATTTAAATGTTCAAAAAACAAAAGAAAATCTTAAGATGACTACAGGAACTCTTGAGAGAATTTTCTTTTAGTCTTGGGGGTCTGGAAGTTCTAAGTATGAAACAAAACAAAGAAGACATAAAATATTAATAAATTCAACTACATTAAAAACATATATCGCTATGCCCAACAAAAGACTTCTCCAAAAGAGTAAAAAGAGAACCTATGGATTGGGGAAAAAAATTTTGGCTACGACATATCTGACAAAGATCTAATCTCTAAAATTTATAGAAAACTTCAACACCTCAACAACAACAACAAAAAAGACAAATAATCCGATTTAAAAAATAGGCAAAGGAAATGAACAGACACTTCACCAAAGAAGACATTCAGGCTGCCAACAAACATACGAAGAAATGCTCACAATCATTAGCAATTAGAGATGCAAATCAAAACAGCAATGAGATACCATCTCACCCCGACATTACTAGCACTAATCAAAAAACAGAAAATAACAAATGTTGGTAAGGATGTGGGGAGATTAGAACTCTTATACACTGCTTGTGGAAATAGAAAATGGTACAAATGGAAAATGGTATGGTGTTTCCTCAAAAAGCTAGAAATAGAAATACCATATGATCCAGCAATCCCACTCCTAGGTATATAAAAAAAAAGGTATATACCCTAAAGAAATAAGAGCTGTGAGTAGAATGTGACATGTGCATATCCATGTTCATTGCAGCATTATTCACAAGAGCAAAAAGGTAGAAGCAACCTAAGTGCCCATCAAGAGCTGAATGGATTAACAAACTGTGGTACCTACACACAGTAGAATACTATGCAATGATAAAGAACAATGACAAATCTGCAAAACATCTCACAACATTGATACATCTGAAGGGCATTATGCTGAGTGAAATAAGTCAGTCACAAAAAGACAAGTATCATATGAGACTGCTTTTATAAAGTAACAACAGAAGGTTTACACACAGGAAAGAAAAAAAAAGTTAAAGACTCTTTGATGGTTACCAGGGATGGGAGGGTGAAATGAGGGAAAATTACCAAAGAGATAGTAGGCACGAGTTATTATTTGTGAAGGGAAAGGCAATATACAATATGGGAGAAGTCAGCACAATATGATCAAGGCAAGAGAGGACACTGAGAGGAACACAAGAATAAAAGACATAATGTTACCACAAATAGCGGATTTGAGCCACCTGCCACAAAGCCAATACGGAGACAGGAGGAGGTAAGAAGCAAGAGGGCTTTATTGAACACCGGTGTTCAAGAGACAGAGGGGGTTAACTTTCTCCCCAATTCGGTCTAACTCTAAAGAGCTAACGGGATGGTTTTATAGGAGGAAGGTCAGGGTTACCTAATGTTTTTAAGCACTTAGTCCACAGGACTCTAATCTGTATGTTTGCAACAGGCTGAAAAAAACTTATAAGAATCTCTTGGCTAGTGGAACTGCTCTGCCAAGTCCACTCTGGCTGAGATAAAGAGCAAGAAAGAAAGTTGCAGATCAAAAACACCAGGCAGCCTTCCTAGCTGCTATCTTGCAGGCTAAAGGCCATTTGCAAAACAAAGCTCAGTCATGCTTGTTATGTTAAGAGTGGAACAGGCTGCTCAGCCATATCTTGAACAGAACCTGCGCCACTTTTCAAAGACTAGCGATTAATCACAGCTTATACATATTTTTTTTATACAGATATATTAAAACAAACTAAAAATATATTCCCTCTAATGTTAAAACACTAGACAAAATGTATTTTCTCTACTTAAGCAACTATGATACCATAGACAATCCTGCAATAATAGAATCAGCAAACGATAACCTATGAATTGATAGACAGATAGATATGCTAGGAGGTGAGGGAGGAGATAAAGGAACATGCTCACTGGCAAATACAGGTTCAGAGGTGGATATTTCCAAATATGTGACTGTAGATGCTCCTCATATACTAATACAGACAATAGAGCACACAAGTGGCACAGTAGGGGAAACCTTTAAGACATAACTAAACACCTCATGGGATGAAGTTCCCAGGCTTGAAGGCAAAGGGAGCAATAGTACAAAGGACTAATGAACCACGCTCTACATGACCCTGAGACCAGAAGAACTAGATGGTGTGCAGCACCCCTACTGACTGCTCTGACTAGGATTACAACAGAGGGTCCTGGACAGAGTGACAGAAAAATGTAGAATAAATGATCAAATTTACAAAAAAGACGAGACTCACTGGTCTGAAAGAGACAAGAGGAATCCCTTAGACTATGGCCCCAGACACCCTTCTAACTCAGAATTAAAGCCACTTCCGAAGTTCACCTTTCAGCCAAAGATTAGGTAGGCCTATAAGACAAAAAATAACCCGCGTGAGCAAAGTGCTTCTTAGATCAACCAAGTATATGAGATCAAATGGGCAACACCTGCTCAGGAACAAAGATGAGAATGCAGGAGGGGACAGGAAAACTGGACAAATCGACATGGTAAACCTGGGGTGGAAAGGGAAAGGGGGAGAGTGCTGACACAAAGTGGGATTGTAGCCAATGCCATGAAATAATTTGTGTATAAATTTTTGAATGAGAAACTAATCTGCTCTGTAAACTTTAACCTAAATCACAATAAAAAAAAAAAATGTATTGCACGGAAGAGGTTCCTTAAACAAAGTCAAAAGATAAATAACGAACTGGAAAATAATATTTCAAAATTAAACACATACTCATCAAAAGGCTTCACCAAAAGAATAAAGAGAGAACCTACAGACTGGGAAAAATTTTTTGGCTATGACATAGCCAAAAAAGGTCTAATCTCTAAAATCTATAGGAAAATCCAACACCTCTACAATAAAAAGACAAATAATCCAATTTAAAAATGGGCAAAGGATATGAGCAGACACCTCACCAAGGAAGACGTTCAAGTGGCTAAAAGACGCATGAGGAAATGCTCGCGATCACTGACCATTACAGAAATGAAAATAAAAACTACGATAAGATACCATCTCGCCCCAACATTACTGGCACGAATCAAAAAAAAAGGAAAATAAACGTTGGAGAGGTTGCAGGGAGATTAGAACTCAGGCACTGCCAGTGGGAATGCAAAATGGTATAACCATTTTGGAAAACAATATGGCACTTTCTTAAAAAGCTAGAAATAGAGATAACATACGATCCAGCAATCCCACTTTTAGGAATTTATCTTAGAGAAATAAGAGCCGTCACACAAATAGACATATGCACGCCCATATTCATTACAGCATAATTCCCATTAGAAAAAAGATGGAAACAACCTAAGTGCCCATCAACAGCTGAATGGATAAACAAACTATGGTACATACACACTATGGAATACTACTTAACGATAAAGAACAATGATGAATCTGTCAAGTGTCTAATAACATGGGCAAATCTAGAGGGCGTTATGCTGAGTAAAAGAAGTCAATCATAAAAGGGCAAATGTTGTCTGAGACCACTATTATAAAAACACGTGAAAATGTTTCCACACAAAAAGAAACAATCTTTGATGGTTATGAGGGAGAGAATGGGTGGAGAGGCAAAAACACTAACTAGATGGTAGAATGATGGCAACTTTGGTAAAGGGTAAGACAGTACACAGTACTGGGGAAGTCATAGAAGACTCCCTGAGAGACTGAGCTACTGGGCTGAGAGCTGAGGTCTGGTCTCAGGAGACATCTAGCTCAATTGGCATAACATAGTCTCTAAAGAAAGTGTTCTACATCTGACTGTGGTAAGTAGCGACTGGAGTCTTAAAAGCCTGCAAGTGGCATCTAAGATACATCTCCTGGTCCCATCCCAGCTGGAGCAAAGGAGAATGAAGAGGAACAAAGACACAAGGAAAAGATTAGTCCAAAGGACTGATGGGCTACAACTACCGAAACCTCCATTAGACTAAGCCAAGAACAACTAGTTGGTGCCTGGTTACCACCACGAACTGTGCTGCTAGGGATCACAACAGAGGGCCCCAGACAGAATGGGAGAAAAATGTAGAACAAAATTCAAATCCACAAAAAAAAAAAAAAAAAAAAGACAAGACTTTCTGGTCTTACAGAGACTGGAGAATCCCTGAGAATATGGCCCCTGGACACCCTTTTAACGCAGTACCGAAGTCACTCCTGAGATTCGCCCCTCAGCCAAAGATTAGACAGGTCTAACACACATAATGGACGTACTTCATACTTCAATCATGTCTACGAGACTAACAGGCACACCAGCCCAAAAGCAAAGAAGAGAAGGCAGAAAGAGACAGGTAGGAATGGAAACAGGGAAACTGGGGTGGAGAAGAAGAGAGTGTTGACACATTGTGGGGTTGGCAACCAATGTCACAAAATAATTTATGTATTGACATTTAATGAGAAATGAATTTGTTAACATAAACTTTCACCTAGATCACAATAAAATAATGACAATATTTCAACACATTACTAGGAAAATGATTAATTTTTAATGCTGAAATAGTTACTGTAAATCAATAAGGAAAAATCAACCCAATTGAAAAATGGACAAGGGTCTGGAACAGATAGGAAATGTAAGGTTTAAATTTAATTTAAACTTACGAAATGACAGTCAACCTCACTCATGTGAACAGCAATGCAAGCCAATGCTACAGGAGAGACCATTTCAGGTCAGTAAAGAAAATACCTTTCCTAAAAGCATGCTAATAAGTATGTGGGTAAACAGGCTCTACCATGCATTGTAAATCAGATTATAAATTGTATGATGGTCATTAAATGTACATAAATCTTTGCCCCCAGCAATTCCACTCCTAATAATTTATCCTATATTTGTACATATATGCAAAGACACATATAATGATATCCTTGAAGCCCAAACCCGAGTAGATTCTGACTCATAGCGACCCTATAGGACAGAGTAGAACTGCTGCATGTGGTTTCCAAGGAGTGCCTGGTGGATTCGAACTGCCAATCTTTTGGCTAGCAGCTGTAGCTCTTAACCACTACGCCACCAGGGTTGCCTCACAATAACAAAAGACTGAAAAAACTCAAATGTCCATTCTTAGGGGGCTCATTAAAGCAATTTTAATATTTCATGTATGGAATAGCATTCAGTTATTTAAAAAAAAATAAGGCTGCTCTAAACATAAAAAATATGGAACGCTATATCCAAAATGGAGTCCCAGTGGTGGAGTGGTTAAGAGCTTGGCTGCTAACCAAAAGGTTGGCAGTTTGAATCCACCAGCTCCTCCTTGGAAACCCTAGGGGGCAGTTCTCTGTCCTAAAGAGTCGCTATGAGTTGGAATCGACTCCACAGCAACGGTAACAGGCTTATATCCAAAATATATTGAGAAATATATAAAGAAAAATGCAGAATAGTGTGTATAGCATGCTAACATTGTTCAAAGGAATGGGGAGCTGTTTTATTAACTCCATCAAATTTGCAGGAGTTCTTTTAGGGGAATGACTTTAAACATATATCTCTGTGAATAAGTAAGTTAGAGAATATTACATTAGGTTGGAACACATTATTCTTAAATTGTAGTCCACTGTAGAGATCAAGAGAACCCATTGGGAAACCTGAGATTCCTCCAATAGGTGTGAACACTATTGAACTAGCAACTAACTCTCTAGGTGGGTAAACACTGAGTCAAGCATTCTCTAGATAGACACAAAACAAAAACGACATTCAAATGTTTTCTCAAGAAAAAAGTACAGAGTTTTATTTTGTGAAGCTAAAAGTATTTTCACTTACATTCAATATATGACATAGTTCTCAAACTTTAGCGTGCATCAGAATTATCCAGAAGACTTATTAACACACAGATTACTAGTTCCCACTCCTACAGTTCTGACTCAATAGGTTTAGAATGGGGCCTGAGAATTTGCCCCCCATCAGAATTGACACTGATACTGCTTGTGGTGGAACACACTGTGATAACCATTGCATTATACCACCCTGTGGCTGATGTAATTAATCAAAGTATCAGCATTTTCTTGGTAACATCAAGCAAGGTCTTTTCCTTAGTCTAGGGTAAGACAGCAGCAGCCGTTGGCTTATATTCTAGGATACGCAGTATACCCATACCCAGTGCCGTCGAGTTGATTCTAGGATAAAAAGGATACGGGTGCGTAAATATTTGTGGCTAACCAGGGTAAGCAGAACTCTCACTGAATAAGTTTCATTGTCTTAAAATAGAAATATTTCCTATAGAGAATTGGTTTGCCTCTCTAGTTTCTGTTTGCAAACCACACCACATATTCTCACACTTACCCAGATGCCCAATCAGCTGATGTACATACCCCTTCCCCCCGCATGATAGCTTCATACACAGGTATTAGCCATGCAGATTTCTGGAGAGGAAATTAATGTCTCCAGACACTTCAAAACACAGTGACCATGGGTACAAGCTTTTTTCCTGCTTCTTCCCAGGCAGTACCTTTATTAATAATATTTAAATATTTCTACCTAACAGTTTTCTCGAATGCAAATTCTAAAACAAAACACAATGTTCTTTTCCTATTTCAGTGCTTCTTCTATTTCTAACATGCTTTTCTATAAATAAACAATAAACTTGATTTTTCTGGTCAGTTGTCTCATTTGGGGTTTGCCTAAGTCTTTTTTTTTTTTTTTAAGTCTTAGAATTTGTAACTCTTTAAAAAAAAACTCTTTAATTGAGAACTAAAAGTAGGGGTTCCCAACTAAAACATTCTTAGCTGGGTATCCTGATCAAAGCGGAGAGGATTTTCAAGAAGCACAAACTTTGCTTCCACCCTGCTCTAGCAAAAGCACCCAAGTTACTGTATTTTTTATGCAAATAACACACGCCTTCTATGTTTGTCAACCACTTCCTCCCCCACCCCGCCCCATATTCTGCTAAGTACACTTTTTTTTTTTACAGCAACACGTAAAAAAGAGAAAAATTGGCATAGTAACTTCAGAAAATACCTCGAGGTAGTGGGGAAGTGGTTGGCAAACGTAAAACATGTGTGTTATTTGCATAAAAATATGATAAATAACACTTTCTCCAAGACTGAATAACCCACCTCAGCAACCCTGCTAGTTAACTGCTTTATGATGGAAAATATGTTATACCTATGCTCTCTGTATTTCCCTTATTGCAAAGACATCCAGTGTTGTTGCCTTTTTTCCCTTGGAACTATGTATATTATAACTCCTTTGTGATAAAGAGGTATGAACAAGAGAAAAGCAAGGAATGTGTGTTTCCTCTATCATGAAAAATGGCTGGAAATCATGATGTGCAGTTGCTGAATACCAAGGTGACAGACAAGGATTTTATGTTTCAGTGCTTGGGAAACCCAAGAACTGTTAGAGATGTTAGGAATTGTTAGGCCTAGGTTAGCGATCGTGATGGACGGTGGAAGGTCAGAGGATCTAAAGCTCTGGAAATGGCAAACATCAAAGGCTTCCCTTCTGGTCTGTTTGGTTAATGATTTTAGTATTAATTATAATAAAAAAACTAACATTTATGTGTTATGGGCCAGGCATTATTCTAAAACTCATTATGTCAAATTGATTCTGACCCATAGCAACCCTATAGGACAGAGCAGAACCGCCCCATAGGGTTTTCCAAGAAACAGCAGGATTCAAGAAACAGCAGGTGGATTAGAACTGCCAAACTTTTGGTTAGCAGCCAACCTCTTAACCATTGTACCACTAGGGCTCTTTGCATTATTATAAGTAGATTTCATAGATGAACTCATTGAATCCTTATAACACTACTATAAGTTGGTGGTATTATTATCCCCATTTCACAAAGGAAGAAACTAAAGAACAGAGACATTCAATAATTTGCCCAGAGTCACACAGCATAAAAATGGTGCCATGGTTCTAAACACGTATTCATTCATTCCTTCAGCAACTAATTTTTGAATGTTTGTCACGTGCCAGGTATTGCAGGGACTGAAGATTGAGCGGTGAACAAAACGATCGAAGAGTCCCTGCCCTCATGGAGATTACACAACTACCCAGAATTGACTTGAAGGCAGTGGGTTTTTTTGTTTGTTTACAGTGACCTGCAGGTCATATTAGTGTTAAGGGGAAGCAGAGTGAGGATGGGTTAACGTTGTAATAATGAAGCAACGGTGCTCTGTAAATATATCCTTCTCGGAAGTGGGCTCCTTTGATGTCAGCTGACCGAGGCCAGCAATACAATTCACAAACTTTTTATGACTCACTGCACAGAGTGGGGGGCGCTGATGAGGATACTCAAGGCTCATTTTCCTTCTGGAAGAATCTGGGCAACTTCAAATCAGTTTTACTTTCCAGTTTCACTTTCGTTTTTGTAAAGCCAGTTGCATGAAAACAAGACAAGGTATCAGCTGATGCCTTCATATATAGGTCTCTTCAGAATTCTTCAACCAGAGGAGGAAGGCTTCTGAAGAGCACAGCAGCCTGAACCTCAGCCTCTGAGGACAACTGGAAAGCGCACCAGCCATCATGAGGTAAAGATGCTCCCTTCTCCTCTGTGTTAAATGTTTAGCCAGACTTGTTGTCGAATGCAAATCCTAAGCAGCCATGGCCCAGTGAAGGCAATTGCCTGAACCATTCTGTTTTAGTGTTTGTTTTATAGCCTTACTATGCATCTAAGTCATAAATCTGTGTTATCAATGCTGGCATTTTTATTCCTAAGTCATTTTCTGCTTCACACAGTCAAACTTCCTAAGGGAATTGGAATTGTTCACGGGGAGGAGCTGAGAGCTGATGTCGGAGAGAGGAGCTTGGCAGGCTAGAAGGGAGCAAAGAAAGAAGCATATTTAGATATAATCAGACAGGTGGCTCATTTAAAGATGGGTCTGGGGGAACTGCTCTTATCGACTGTCCTTTATTTGTTTCTTATTTAAAAGCATTAAGTCACTAGATTCTAATAAAATTATTATTTAACAAAAGACGTTTTTGCAGCAGATGTTGTTAATGACATACTTAGCATAGCAACCCTAGTTTCTGCTGTGGTGAATTTTATTGTTAAAGTGCTCATTCATCTCAGATTGGCATGAGAGCTAGCAAACTAACAGACACGCTTTCACCTTAAAATTCTACTGATTGGCTAGAGTCCTCCTATCTGAAGCGTGAATTGGAGATGGAGTGCTTGGAGAAACTAGTCCCCATCTCCAGGGTCTGCAAGTTCCCCAGAAACATAAGATTGCCCTGAGGAGAAAGCATTAGCTCAGTGGGTAGGCAAGGAACTCTCTACTTTCTCCAGCTTGAGGGTTGGGGTGGCCAGACCTGGTTGCCTAAGCCTCCGTCTTGGGGGCTAGGGAATCCAGGGATACTGGCCCCAGAGATCACTTCCTAGAGGCCACATTGTCCTCTTGAAATGATGTTTTTTCAGCTAGTCTGCATGTCTGCCTGATAGAAAAAAAGATCTGAGATATTTACATAAGTGCATCTACCAAAAAAACAACTAAACCCAGTGCCGTCAAGTCAATTCCGATTCATAGCGACCCTATAGGACAGAGTAGAACTGCCCCATAGAGTTCCCAAGGAGCACCTGGTGGATTCGAACTGCCAGGCCTTTGGTTAGCAGCCATAGCAGTTAACCACTACGCCACCAGGGTTTCTATAGTCACCCAGAATCTGTAGAGCCAGTCTACCTATTTCTTAGAATTTTAACATGGTCTTGCCTTAGAATCTTTCCCATAACATGACAGAGCCGCCATTTCCTCTTCTCACTCTCCTTGATTCTTTAGCTGTGGGGACTTTCATTGGCCATTGCACTTGTGCTCTAAGACAGTAGTTCTGAAACTTCAGTTGCATAAGAATCACCTCAAGAGTTTGTTAAAGACAGATTCCTGGGCTCAACCCCCAAGAGATTTCGATGTAGTGAGTGTGGGTTAGGTCCTGAGGATATACATTTTTAACAAGCTCCTGGGTGATGCTGATACTGCTGAGCCTAAAACCACACATGTAGTAGCACCACTCTTAAGACACAGTGATAGCAGCATTTGTCCCAGGCCTGGTGGACAGTGTCACTGTAGCTTTCATCCAGATAGGAAGCAGAAGAAGAAAGTGTGGTTGTTGTGTAAATGGCTGGAACGTCTAGAGGGACCCGGAGCATAAGACTCACAAGTCTAAGCCCAGGACAGCAAGTATCTGGGACCTACATCTCTGATTTACTAGGGAAAATGAAAACCCATGGTTGGGCGGTAAAATTGGATGGCTTTTTGAATGGCTTCTCCAAAGGAATTTTATATAAGTGTATATATTAATGGAGTCCCTGGGTGGCAGAAATGGCTAAGCGCTGGGCAGCTGACTGAGACTGGCAGCTTGAGTCCACCCAGAGGCACCTTGGAAGGAAGGCCTGGCAATCTACTTCTGAAAAGTCAGCCATTGGAAACGCTATGGAGCACGGTTCTACTCTGACACACATGGATGGGGTTGCCGTGAAATCAGAATAGACTTGAAAGCAACTGGTTTGGTTTTTGGTTTGGTATATATTAAATGTCCCTATCCTATCAAGTGCACAACTTACTGTATGTTTTATATGTCAGAGATAATCTCAACTCTATTCACTCTCTTTGTACCTCATAAAATGTGAAGGGAGCTAACGACCTCATGTGTAAAGAAACCTTTCCACAACCTCACTGAGGAAGAAGATAGCTCTTGATAGAATGTGAACTTTTCAAGGGGAAACTGCTGTCATTAAAATGCCAAGAGGCTCTAACAGCCTGGTTTGTCACTGAGACCTCCCTGGGGCTTTGGAAGGAATCCTTCCCACAGCAGGAAACTCCTACCCATTTCCCCTTTTACTGTTTGTTCGTTCTATTTGGGGTAGTTAAGTCTCTACTTGTTTTAATTAACAGAAAGGAACAGAAACTGGAGTGTTTCACAGGACCCAGGTTCAGGATTGCATGGACCCCAGGAGGACTAGAACAGGACACTAGGGAACTTGGGGGGCCCACTCCCTGTGTTTTCTCTATGTGCATCTGGGTGCTTTCTCTGCAGCATGTGTTACAGAATATGGTTAACCTTAAAGATGGCTACCAGCAGATCCCCATATTGCATAGCACCCTTCCTAGCACTTTAAGACTTGCTCTGGCTCCCCTGGAGCCCTGGTAGCAGTGATTAAGAGATCTGCTGCTAACCAAAAGGTTCAACAGTTCAAATCTACCAGCTGCTCCTTGGAAACCCTAGGGGGCAGTTCCACTCTGTCCTATGGGGTCACTATGAGTCAGAATTGATTCCTGTCTCAGTTTCATTTCCAGCTTCTACATGAGTTTAGGTGCCCACCCCTGGCCCAATAGAATGGGAAGGTGGGAGGGCAAGTCACTCTGTATAAAAAGTGAGGAAGAGGGGACAGTAAGAACATGGGGGGATATAATCTGTAATATAGACTAATATTTCAAAAGTTATCCTCACTACTTTGCATAGACTTCCAGATATATACTGGCTGTATATGTCAGAATCCATAATATCTAGAACATGCAGCTCTGGCTAAAAGGGCTGGTTAATATATACAGTGATTTTTTTCTTTTTTTTTTTTAAGTGAGAAAAAGCAACACTTTAGGGCCTCTAATACATAGGCAATGTGGAGAAATATTTTGGGGCATGGAATGATTTTGACCCTAACCATCTCTGAAGTTAGAGTAGAGGTTTTTGTTTATTTGTCTCTTTGCTGTTTTTTGCTTCTTGCTCATTCAGTCATTCATTCATTTACTTTGAGGACCAACATTGAAGGGAATGGAAAATCTTTTTAGGAAAGTTACCAGGGCACCTAAAGGAAAAGAGCTCTTCCCATTAAAAAAGGAGCTTGTGAGCCTCCCATAGCTACACTTCTCACCTCCTACTATAAAAAGGCAAACCACAGGAGGAAAAAATAATTTCAAAAGAAAATTCCAACAACAAATGCAAAGTTATTAATAAACCAACTCAATGAAACGTGTTAAGAACAGAAACTGCCAGTTTAGAAGGAGGGGTAGGAAAGGGAAAAAAAAAAAGAGAGAGAGAACAAAATGATTACATTTCATTCTAAAACAGAAGTTTAAGGCATGGCTGACATAAATAATAATAAAACAGAGGTAGAGTTAATGGTTAAGGTCAACAGTTAAGAGTTAGAAGTGGGATTCGAACCCACACATCCATTCAGAGATCAGAAAGATAAAAGAGCAGGCAAAGTGAGTAAAAACTAAGGATTTTTCTATTTGGGGTAGTCAAGTCTCCATTTGTTTCAAGTAACAGAAAAGAACGGGAACTGGAATGTTTCACAGATTTAAATGGTTACAGTGGAAAAAATTCAACTGGAAAAAACAAGATAATGCAATGTCATGAAGAGGCAAAACCAATTTGATAAAAGCTCAAAAAGTATGTATAGGCTAAGGAGATCAATTAAGGATATATAAGACATGAAAAAATTAGACAGGAAATAGAAAGTGATAAAGATTTTAAAAGGCAAAATAAGAACTAAGGAATTAAAAATATAGAAGATAAACAGTTGAATTTCAGAGGGATAATCCAGTTTACAACAGGGTAACAAAATATTAAAAGAATAGAGAAGATTAAAGCTAAAAATTTCAATACGTAGAAGTACATGCTAGGCAACAATGAAAAACAGAAAATGCCATCAAACAGATTTGCTTCTTAAAAACTGCATAAATAAAATGAAACCTTTGCTGAAATCAGTTCCCACAGATTTGGCAACCTCTGCAGAGACTTTCAAAAGCAGAAAGCTGAGGGCCAGAGCTGCAGACAAAAACTGCCTTATTCAAGGACTTGCAGCCTCAATCTCAGAGACTCCACCCACTGCCCTCCCTTATTCTTTTGCTCCTCACAGTCGTCAAATTTCTGCTTCACCATGCATTTGACACATAGGCAGAGTATAGGGAAAAAAAGGAAAGACTGTTCTTTTTGATTTGGGTTGCCATTCTTTAGGAGGAGGAGATCTGTATTTGCAATCCACATTTCTTACCAGAATAATCTGTGCTGTGTCTCAAGAGAGCTGGGGGGAGGAGAGGTGTGGGGGAAGAGAGCTGTGGGGGGAAGACAGCTGGGGAGGAAGAGAGCTGGGGGGGTGGGGTGGGAAGAAAGCTGGGGACTAAGAGAGCTAGGGGGAAGAGAGCTGTGGGGGAAGAGAGCTATAAGCAGAAGAGAGCTGAGGAGGAAGAGAGCTGGGGGGTGGGGGACGGGAAGAAAGCTGGTGACAAAGAGAGCGGGGGGGGGCGGGGAAGAGAGCTGGGGAGGAAGAGAGCTGCGGGGGTGGGGGAAGAGAGCCCTGGTGGGCAGTGGTTAAGTGTTCAGCTGCTAACCAAAAGATCTGTAGTTCAATTCCACCAGCCACTCCTTGGAAACTGTATGGGTCAATTCTACTCTGGCCTGTAGGGTTACGATGAGATGGAATCAACTCAGCAGCAATGGATAATGGGTATATGTCTCAAAGTGTTCATCTCTCTGTTTTTCCCTACAGTGAGATTACCAAGAATTCCTTGGAGAGCAGCCTACGGCAACTAAAATGTCACTTCACCTGGAATTTGGTCGGGGGAGAAAATTCCTTGGATGATTTTGAAAACAGAGTGTGTAATCAGATTGAGCTTCAGAGCAGTGAATTCAAAGCCACAGAGTGCAACATACTGGCCTACATAAAACACCTCAGAGGCCAAAACAAGGCAGCCCTGGAATACTTACAGCAAGCAGAAGAGTTAATCCAGCGAGAGCACGCTGACCAAGCAGAAATCAGAAGTCTGGTCACCTGGGGAAACTATGCCTGGGTCTACTATCACATGGGCAGATTCTCTGAAGCTCAAATTTATGTAGACAAGGTGAAAGGAGTCTGCAAGAAGTTTTCCAGCCCCTACAGAGTTAATAATAGTCCTGAGATAGAGTGTGAGGAAGGGTGGACGCGGTTAAAGTGTGGAAGGAAGTTTTATGAAAGGGCTAAGGTGTGCTTTGAGAAGGCTCTGGAAGAAAAACCAAAGAACCCAGAATTCATCATTGGACTGGCAATTCTGAGCTACCGTCTGGATACCTGGCCAATTAATCAGAACCCTATTAACGCTCTGAGACAAGCCATCAGGCTGAATCCTGACAACCAATATGTTAAAGTCCTCCTGGCTCTGAAACTTCAAGAGCTGAATGAAGAAGGTGAAGGGGACAGTATAGTTGAAGAAGCCTTGGAGAAAGCCCCATGTGCAACAGATGTACTTCGCGGTGCTGCAAAATTTTATCGAAAGAAGGGTGCTGTAGACAAAGCTATAGAAATGCTTGGAAAGGCTTTAAAATCCATGCCAAATAATGCCTACCTGCATTACCACATTGGGTGCTGCTATAGGGCAAAAGTCCTCCAAATACAAAGTGAAAGGTATGAAGAAAGAGAGAAGTTACCAGAACTAATAGAACAAGGCCTGGATTATTTAAAGAAAGCAGATGAGCTCAATGGGAATCTCCCCAATGTCTGCTCCTATCTTGCCAGCCTCTATGCTCAAGTAAATCAGTATGAAGAAGCAAATTATTACTTCCAAAAAGAATTCAGCAAAGAGCTTGCTCCTGTAGCGAAACAGCTGCTCCATCTGCGATATGGCAACTTCCAGCTGTATCAAATGAAGTGTGAAGAAAAGGCCATCCACCATTTTATAGAGGGTGTGAAAATAAAGCAGGAATCAAAGGAGAAAGAAAAAATGAAAACCAAACTGGAAAGAATTGCTAAAATGCGGCTTTCTCAAAATGAAGCTGATTCTGAGGCTTTGCATCTCTTGGAGGTCCTTGATGAGCTAACGGAGAAATGCAGCAAGCAGATGAAGACTCAGAGAGGTTTGGCCTCTGCCAGCCTCCTCTCTTCAGCATCTATAGCTGAGGCAGGGGATGAGGAATAAGGATATGGTGCTCATAGAGCTGCTGCTGGAAGGAGGCCAAAACCCCTCCAACCAGGGGGATATTCAAATGTTGAACATGGACTAAACGGAGCAGACAGTGGCCCCAGTACAGGATCAGGGTTATGGAGAACCCTGCTGTGCCAGGTATTAACTCTGGAATTGCTAGATCACGTGAAGGTCCAGGGGGTTATAAGGGAGGAACCAGATTGGGGGGTAGGTCTGGGGGCTTGGGAAAGGGGCTACTTCCCAACTGAACTCTTGGGCACAGTTTGTTCTATGACATTCCCTTAGTCACATACCCTTAGTGGTGTGATGCCTTAGGCTTCTTCATATGTTTATATAAGGCAGCCAGATTCCCTCAAATCTGTAACTTTGTGGTCCATTTTTGCAACGGATACTGTGTAAGTAGGCTGGTTTTGCTGTAACAGAAGACTAGAGGACCAAAGCCTGGAGAGGGCTCAGTATCCACCTCCTTCCCCCTCCTCCCCAGCCAATCTTCAGTCTAAAGTGTCCTACACAACATGAGTGCAATTGTTCTAGCAACTGAGGTGGCAACATTAAAAAAAAAAAAAAAAAACCAAACCCATTGCTGTCGAGTCAATTCCAACTCTTAATGACCCTATAGGACAGAGTACAACTGCCCCATAGAGTTTCCAAGGAGTGCCTGGTGGATTCGAACTGCTGACCTTTTGGTTACAACCGTAGCACTTACCACTATGCCACATAGTTAGAGAAAAACAGAGTAGAGAGCAAATCAAATCTAGAAGGGACATTTCTAGAAGTAATGGAGTCAAACAATCACAGTGTGAGTCTTTCAGGTGGTATATGCAGAGTTATCATCTCCACTCTGCCCTACCTGTAACTGTAATACAGCATGTAAAGAATTAAGGGGATTCTGTGGAATATTCTAGAAACCAAAATAATAAATTTCTTAAAAACTTACATGGAAAGAGTGTGCCACCAGGGCTTCTCGTGGAAACAATAGGAATAGGAAAAAAGTAAGCAAAAGACAGAGAGAGGGATGCTGTTGCGTCATTGTAGATCATAATCGTATGTAGAAATTTTTGTTTTCTCAGCTATTATTAGGAAAATTTATTTGTAGGATGAGACTTGATTTGATGAGCCCAGGTTTGAGACGATAGGTGAAGTATCAGAACAGGGAATAACTTGGTACTTAAGGGACTAGTGAAAGGACTTGGGAAATGACGTTGATAATGGAGGGTTGTTCCCGTCCCCCATTAGAAATGTTGTATATTGGATGATATAGCTACTTCTTGTAACTCTGAAAATTTTCACAAAATTTATGTTTGGTGCAGTTGAGGTTTTCTAGGTAGGCACTGAATAGGCCTAGGCTTTCATCAGGGTTGCCCGGAACCAAAAGAGAGTCACTTGACCCAGCATGACACCATCAGCCACCCTCTCAGTTGCAAAATGTTTGCCTGTTGGAATTAGTTTAAATTTAAGAGTATATTAACAGCTTTTTTTTATTATTAAGCAATTAAAGGATTATATAAAATTCAAGATTTTTTATTAATAAAAATTCAGATGGCTATAACAATGGCTTTCATGATATCTCCTGTATTAAAAATATTGTAATATATACTTGAGATCATCAGTGTGCACAGTTTGGAATCCTGAACAAAATCATGGTTTTAATAAAATAAACGTGATGAAGCATAAACAGGTGTCCCGGCTTATCTGAAATTTTGTTGAACCATAAGTCTTTCAGACTCAGGATAAATGTGATGTTACACTGGGTATGAATTAGCTCTGAGTTGCCCAGACTGGTCAAACACCAAAACCACTGAACAGAACAAAAAAGTTATTTCCACAGTCATAAGCGTCCAGTGCTTCCATTGATACCCTGACACCCCCACCACTGTGCACACACATGCATACAAACCCACTGCCCCGACACTGACAGTCCTTTTCTCTGCTAAATCTTGTTAAAATCTTGTACTTTTCTCCACATTTTCTCTCTTCTGACCTCCACTATGAGAAATAAGGCAGTGTCCCTGATTTTATTTTATGCCACATCCCAAAGGCAATGCAAATGAATTTTAGAGAGCTTTTCCTATGAAGTAAAGAACAGAAAGCAACAAGGAGACTCTGGTGGAAAATACAATTCACACCACTACAATGCTAAATTTATTCTATCAGACTGAATTGGACAAGCATATGTTTCAGGAGAAGGTCTAGCTCACTTGGCCTGGGCAACTTATCATTGGATCTGGTGCCTGGGGAGGAAGCTCAGGAGTGTTCTGAGTAGAAAGTGAGATGGGCAGATACACTGACCTTCAGAGGGGGCTGCTGGCACCTGTAGTGTGCTAAAGAAAGTATGTCAAGTGTATATAATCTTGTCGTTGAGGGTCATGCCACCTAAACCCTAGCTAAAACAACCGTAAAAATGGGAAAAGGTAAAAAGGGTGAGGGAGAGATGTATAACATAAACCAAAAAAAAAAAAAAAAAATTGCCGTCGAGTCGATATCAACTCATAGTGACCCTATAGGACAGAGCAGAACTGCCCCACAGAGTTTCCAAGGAGCACCTGGTAGATTTGAACTGCCAACCTTTTGGTTAGCAGCTGTAGCACTTATTTGATACACCACCAGGGTTTCCTGTATAACATAGTACACTTAATATTTATTTGAAGACTTAAACCTAATAAATATGATTAGAAAACAATAAATAAAATTATGAATGTAGCTCATGTTTCCTGAAATCTCACCAACCTGGGAGAACAAATGGAGTCATCTTAACTGTAATGACTTGTAATTCCCTGACTCTTAACTACATCTCCCAGTGCAGAGCATTTGATTCCCCTCATACACTCACCCAGGTAAACAACAAGCCCCCAGTAGGCGTCTCATGGGTACTGATAACAAGTCTACCAGTTAGAAATATCTGGCTGTATCTGCTATTTGGGGTCCCTGGGCGGCGCAAATGGTTTATACTTGACTACTAAAAGAAAAGTTACCAGTTCAAACGTACCCAGTGGCACCACAAAAGAAAGACCTAGCAATCGGCTTCTGTAAACATTACAGTAAAAAAAAAAATATCCTATGGAGCAGTGGTGGCATAGTAGTTAAGTGCTATGGCTGCTAACCATCCCATCCCAGTGCAGTCAGAGGTTGGCAATTCGAATCTGCCAGGCGCCCCTTGGAAACTCTATGGGGCAGTTCTACTCTGTCCTATAGGGTCGCTAATAGTCGGAATCAACTCGACGGCAGTGGGTTTGATTTTGGTTTTTTGGTATGGAGCAGTTATACTCTGTACGCACGGGATTGCCATGAGTTGGGACTGACTCAGTGGCAACAGGATTGATTTTGTGGTTTTTATCTGGGATTTGTACTGCCCTAGCACCCACTCCCATCAATGTCCACTGCTCATAAAACTGCTTCAATATGTCTTGGCGTTCTCTGAGTTTGATTGTTACCTTGAGAGTGCTGGTACCCTGCCAAAGAGGTTCTCAAATGTGCTAAGACCAACGCAGGGGCGAGGTGAATTTCCCTCATCCCTACTTCACTTTGCTCTCTGGCTTCCAAGTTGTTGTTGTTAGGTGCCATTGAGTTGGTTTTGACTCATAGCTACCCTATGTACAACAGAACTAAACATTGCCCAGTCCTATGCCATCCTCACAATCATTGCTATGTTTCAGCCCATTGTTGCAGCCACTGTGTCAAACTATCTCGTTGAGGGTCTTTCTCTTTTTCACTGACCCTCTACCTCACCAAGCACGATGTCCTTCTCCACGGATTAGTCCCTCCTGATAACATACTTTATGTGAAATGAAGTTTGCCATCCTTGCTTCTAAGGAGAACTCTGGCCGTGCTTCCTCCAACACAGACTTGTTTGTTTTTCTGGTGGTCCATGGTATATTCAATACTCTCTGCCAACACCATAATTCAAAGACATCACTTCTTCGTTGGTCTTCCTTTGTCATTGTCCAGTTTTTGTATGCATATGAGATTGACAATACCATGGCTTGGTTCAGGTGCACCTTAGTCGTCAAGGTGACATCTTTGCTTTTTAACACTTTAAAGAGATCTTTTGCAGCAGATTTCCCCAGTGCAGTACATCATCTGATTTCTTGACTGCTACTTCAATGGGCATTGATTGTGGATCCAAGTAAAATGAAATCCTTGACAACTTCAATCTTTTCTCCATTTATTGGTCCAGTTGTGTGAATTTTTGTTTTCTTTAAAAAAAAAAAAAAAAAAAAAAATTTTTTTTTTTTTTTTTTTTTTTATGTTGAGGTATAATCCATACTGAAGGCTGTGGTCTTTGATCTTCATCATTAAGTGCTTTCAAGTCTTCTTCTCTTTCAGCAAGCAGGGTTGAGTCATCTCCATATTGCAGGTTGCTAATGAGTCTTCCTCCAATCCTCGTGCCATGTTCTTCTTCATATAGTCCAGCTTCTCATATTATTTGCTCAGCATACAAATTGAAACTGACTAAAATTCTTAGGTGTAGGCTGAATGTGTGCAACTGTAACAGAAGTGTGCTCAGCTTGCCTTAGTTTCCTAGTGCTACTGTAACAGAAATACCACAAGTGAGTGGCTTTAAGGAACAGATATTTATTTTCCCACAGTTTAGGAAGCTAGAAGTCTGAATCCAGGGCACCAACTATAGAAAGCTCTGTTTCCACCCTGGAGGAAGACATTTGTTTCAGCTTCCAGAACCTCTGCAGAGCATCTATCTTTCCCTCATTTGTGCTTGTTTCTCTCTGTGTCAGTTTACTCTTTCTATATCTTGAAAGTCAGATTTAAGACACATCCTCTAGTGATATGGCTTCATTAACATAACAAAACCCTATTCCTAAATGGGGTTACATCCACAGGTATCCTGTTGCCATCAAGTTGATTCCGACTCATAGCGACACTATAGGACAGAGTAGTACTGCCCCATAGAGTTTCCAAGGAACACCTGGTGGATCTGAACTGCAGAACTTTTGGTCAGCAGCCATAGCACTTAACCACTATACCACCAGGGTTTCCATCCACAGGTGTAGGGGTTAGGATTCCAACACATACTTTGTGGGGACACAATTCAGTCCATACCACAGCTCTACATGGGGCCTTACTTCAGCTAATTTAGGTACAAGATAGAAAACTGGTGAGGAGATCACAGACAGGATACATTGGAAGCTGACGGAACCCAGTCACAAATGATTCTGCTTTTCCTCTTTGGTCCCCTGTAGGCTAACGCTGCAAAAGAGGGTGCTGAATAGGCAAATAAGACAGATCAACCCCAGGACCTTTGTTCATGCCTCACCTATTTTAGAAACAATGGGATACAGTTTGTGCCATTTCTGAATTGGGTATAATTTAAAAACAAAAAATGACTTTCACCTGAACCTGGAAATTCCTCAGGCCCTTCTAGAGTCCTGGAGATTCCCCAAAAACATTTATACAAATAATCTAATGAAAAGTATTCAGAGAGCCTTTCCGCTACTTTTTTGGCATCCCGGATATCACAGAGACATGAGCCAACCTATGTTCTGCTTTTGATACACAGATGTTAAAAAGCAGAGGCATTGTGATAAAAAAATATTGTACACACATTTTCTTCTTTCCTGTTTCTAAAGTAAATTTACTAATGTGTCATCAAATCTTACACTAAAAAACTCAAACTTACATGTACATTTTTGTGCTGAGTGAAACGTTACATGCTATTATATAAGTTGACCTTGAAAACACATTTTAAAACTACACAGAATATTTTCTCAGTGTTCATTTAGAAAACCTAAAATTTAATAGAATATTTAAAATATGGAAAGCATTTTAAAATAATGAGTAAAGTAAGGCTTTTAGGTAATAGAAAATAGAGTCGATTTGTCTATGTATTAAAGAGGAATTCACATTTCCACCAGCAATGTATGCACAATACTGTTTCCATCATCTTCACCAATACTGAATGCTATCAGTCTTTAATTTTTGCCAATCTGATTCCCAAAGGATACATTTGGCCATATGAATAACAGGTAAATAAAGTTTTTGTGGCGAAGTGGTTAAGTGCTACAGCTGCTAGCCAAAGGCTCGGCAGTTTGAATCCACCAGGCGCTCCTTGGAAACTCTACGGGGCCATTCTTCTCTGTCCTATAGGGTCGCTATGAGTCGGAATCGACTCGACGGCACTGGGTTAAAGTTTATGTGAATAAATTTTGTAGTTTATGTAAATAAACTCATATGACTGAAGCCCTTTCCACACTTTGAACCTTAGATCTCTACCTACCCCTACTTCTCTCTTTTCTTTCTCCTCTTTCTCTCCCTCGCCTTCTCCGTTTCCCTCTTCCTTTCCTTTTCTTCCTCCCTTTGTATCTCTCTGCCTCCTGAGTTTCATTCTTCAAGTCTGTAAGGAGCTTCTCTTTCTAAAGTTTGTTTTGCATCTCTGTGAACACAATGAAACATAGCCCTCCCAGGATACCTTATCTCTTTTCTTAAGTCAATAATTCAAGACAAACTTTCTAGAATCACTTTCTTCTGATTAAAAACTCCAGAGAAAGAATCTGACTGGCCTATTTACAGTAAAATTTCCATCCCTGACAGAAATTCTTGGGGAAAAGTTACTCAAAACAAAATCTACTCCCATCCCAGAAAACCTTCCCACAACAATAGAAGAGAAAAAAAAAGTTTTACTATTGAATAAGCATTAAACCAGAATATAATGCATCATGGGTAATCCACTCAAGAGATTGCAGAGACAGAAGGGAATCCTAACCATATAGTTAAGTGGATAATACAACCCATTAAATCCATGTTTTCAAGATAATATTAATTTTCTAGTATCTTTATGGCTAGATACCTCACATTATGTTAATCTCCTTCCAGGAAACTGGGAGGTAGGGATGTGATCTTTCTTGATAATTACATTTCAAAAGAAAGGATTCCCAACTCCTTGAGGAAACAACTTTGGTTTACATACTTTTTAAAGAGACAAAGACCTTATAATTACAAGTTATCTAAAGTGAATTCTGAAAGAACAGGGGAGGAGGAGAGCCTCTGATTTTCAACTGGGAGAATTAAAACCTCCTATTTTCAATTTTGGAAACCCTGGTGGAGTAGTGGTTAAGTGCTATGGCTGCTCAGCAAGAGGTCGGCAGTTCAAATCCGCCAGGTGCTCCTTGGAAACTCTATGGGGGCAGTTCTATTCTGTCCTATAGGGTCGCTATGAGTCGGAATCAACTTGACGGCAGTGGGGGTTGGGTTTATTTTCAATTGGTATTTGTCCTTACAGAATCCAGTGTGACCAAAAGAATGAGGTCACATGCCAGATCCAGCAAAGGCTGTGAGCACTGGCTCTCTGAGGAAGGATGTGGACAGGTTTTCTAAATGAGGACACAGGAAGAGAGAGGAAATGATTGGCAGAGAAAGTAGCTTACTAGAACAGCGCTTCTCAAACTTTAATGTTTACACAATCACCTGGATTCAGTAGGTCTGGGGTGGGGCCTGAGATTCTGTATTTCTCACAAGCTCTCAGGTCAAACCTATGCCACTAGCCCATAAACTTGAATTGTTTAAGTGTATAGATCGACCTGCATCCAAGTCGGCCTGGTTCCATTTTTCAGCATATTTTTTGGTCAAGCATGACGATCATACCAGCACTTTATCTTTCCTACAGCCTTCTGCCTTGAGACAATTCATGTCCTAAGAGTCCAGGTCAAAAAACCTGTTATTACCTCAAGAATAAGCATTCTTAATGTGAAATGGTATAGCCACTTCGGAAAAAAGTTTGGCAGTTCCCCAAACAGTTAAACATAGAGTTACCATAGGATCCAGCAATTCCACTACTAAGTATATACCAAAGAGTAATGAAAACTTACATCGACAAAAAAACTTATATACGAATGTTTACAGCAGCATTCTTCATAATGCCCAAAAGGTAGATCCATCAACTGATGAATGGATAAATAAAATGTGGTACACCCATATAATGGAATATTGTTTGGCAATAAAAAGAAATGAAGTGTTCATACATGCTACAACATAGACGAACCTCGAAAACATTATGCTTGGCAAAAGAAACTAGACACAAAGGATCACACGTTGTGTAAGTCCACTTCTATGAAATGACCATAATAGGCAAATCTATAGATACAGAATGACTCTGTGTATTCCTTCCAACTTCTTTTGATGCTTCCTGCATCATTTAATATTTTCCCCATGGAATCCTTCACTGTTGCAACTTGAATACACGGAGTCATTATACCAAAAAGAATTAGTCAATGTTCAACCATTTCAAGAGGTGGCGTATGATCGGGAACCAATGGTACTGAAGGAAGAAGTCCAAGCTGCTCTGAAGGCATTGGCAAAAAACAAGGGTCCAGGAATTAATGGAATATCAAATGAGATGTTTCAACAAACAGATGAAGCGCTGGAGGTGCTCACTCGTCTATGTCAAGAAATACAGAAGACAGCTTCCTGGCCAAGTGACTGGAAGAGATCCATATTTGTGCCTATTCCCAAGAAAGGTGATCCAACCGAATGTGGAAATTATAGAAAAATATCATTAATATCACACGCAAGCAAAATTTCACTGAAGATCATTCAAAAACAGCTGCAGCAGTATATTGACAGAGAACTGCCAAAAATTCAGGCTGGTTTCAGAAGAGGACATGGAACCAGGGATATCATTGCTGATGTCAGATGGATCCTGACTGAAAGCAGAGAATACCAGAAGGATGTTTACCTGTGTTTTATTGACTATACAAAGGCATTCAACTGTGTGGATCCTAACAAATTATGGATAACGTTGTGAAGAATGGGAATTCCAGAGGACTTAGTTGTGCTTATGAGGAACCTTTACATTGATCAAGAGGCAGTTGTTTGGACAGAACAAGGGGATACTGATTGGTTTAAAGTCAGGAAAGGTGTGTGTCAGGGTTGTATTCTTTCACCATACCTATTCAATCTGTATGCTGAGCAAATAATCCAAGAAGCTGGGCTATATGAAGAAGAACGGGGCATCAGGATTTGAGGAAGATTCATTAACACCCTGCATTATGCAGATGACACAACCTTGCTTGCTGAAAGTGAAGAGGACTTGAAGCACTTACTAATGAAGATCAAAGACCACAGCCTTCAGTAGGGATTGCACCTCAACATAAAGAAAACAAAAATCCTCACAACTGGACCAATGAGAAACATCATGATAAAAGGAGAAAAGATTGAAGTTGTCAAGGATTTCATTTTACTTGGATCCACAATCAACACCCATGGAAGCAGCAGTCAAGAAATCAAAAGATGCATTGCACTGGGTAAATCTGCTGCAAAGGACCTCTTCAAAGTGTTGAAGAGCAAAGACGTCACCTTGAAGACTAAGGTGCACCTGACCCAAGCCAAGGTATTTTCAATCGCATCATATGCATGTGAAAGCTGGACAATGAATAAGGAAGACCGAAGAAGAATTGACGGCTTTGAATTGTGGTGTTGGCAAAGAATATTGAATATACCATGGACTGCCATAAGAATGAACAAATCTGTCTTGAAAGAAGTACAGCCAGAATGCTCCTTAGAGGCAAGGATGGTGAGACTGCATTTTACATACTTTGGACATGTTGTCAGGAGGATCAGTCCCTGGAGAAGGACATCATGCTTGGCAGAGTACAGGGTCAGCGGAAAAGAGGAGGACCCTAAACGAGATGGATCAACACAGTGGCTGCAACAATGAGCTCAAGCATAACAACAATTGTAAGGATGGCTCAGGACCAGGCAGTGTTTCGTTCTGTTGTGCCTAGGGTTGCTATGAGTCGGAACCGACTCAACGGCACCTATCAACAACAACATAGATACAGAAACTAGATTCATACTTGTCTAGGGCTGGGGGGATGGGAAGAACTGGGAAGTGCTGGCTAATGGATGTGGGTTTGTTTCTGGGATAATGAGAATATTCTACAACCTGTGGTGATGGTTGCTCTACGCTGAATATATTGAAAGCCATTAAATTGTACACTTTAACCGGGTGAATTGTATGGTATATGAATTATGTCTCAATAAAGCAGTTTAAAAACGGAATAACTGGTCTTGTTCCAAATGTACACATATACAAGGAAGTTTTTCTTCCATCGCCTTCTATTTTTTACCTCTATGTTTGTTTTCATCATGTTGTGTCCCTTCCTATTACTGGCATTTTCAATATTGTCATTGCTTTTGCACTTAACAGATGTGCTGAAAATATTCTGTATTCTATTTTCTGAGTAGGGTTATGGATATGAAAATATCATCCCATCTGATTTTATATTTAAATATATTTTTTTTATACCCAGTAACCAGGAGTCCCTGGGTGGCTCAATGGTTAAGTGTTTGGCTGCTAACCGAAAGGTCAGCAGTTTGAACTCACCTGGAGGTGCCTGAAAAGTAAGGCCTGGTGAAGAGCTTACAAAAGGTGACAGCCTTGAAAAGCCTAGAATGCAGTTCTACTCTGCACACATGGGGTCACCTTGAATCAGAAATGACTTGAGGGCAACTAACAACAACTCAGTAACCATTCACTGGCTGGCAAGTTGCCACAAAATAAGATTCGGAATGCAGAAAAAAATTTGACTAAATCTATGTCTGTACATACATCCAAGTTTGAAAGTATAAATTTCTTAGTAATGCACAATATTATTCAGACACCATTTACAACTGTTGCAAATACTGTGTTTTTTTTCTTGAGTTTCTCTAGAGTCAGGAATAAGAAGAAAACAAGAAAAGGGACAGTTGGTTCTACCGGAAAACCATTCTTTATTATGCAAGAATCTATTGCATTCAGACTGACTGAGAGGAAGAACGTGACCAGTTAGTTAACTGGCCCTTTTCTCTGACCGAAACACTTCTGGAAGTTTTGGGTTTCAAATTCCACTGTGCCAGGATTAAGCCCCCTAAACATCTAACTCAGGGAAAACATCCCTCTATCTCACGCCTTCTTCCCTTAAAATGAAAGACTATTGAATCATGAACATTTGTGGGTTGTGAGGTTGTTAATTCTAGAGACAGGCACTACTTTGGCATGCAGGGAAGATCTGAGCAACGTAAGCTCTCAAAAGACAGAATTAAATGCAGAACTCCGGATGCAAACTATCTTTCACAAATAAATATACTGGACAAAGTTACTCTTTACAAAATATTTCTGCAAGTCTTTCACATCATGTGGTCCCAGAAACTCGTCCTGTACATGAGACTCTCCCAGAGACTTTATTAAAAATACAGCTTCCTAGCCCCTTCCTAGATTTACAGATTCCTAGGAGTTTTTTTTTTTTTTTAGGAGTACTTTACCATTCTCTCAAACTGTGGTTTCAGAGGTATGTTTTTGAAGAAAGTGCTGTGGCTGAGTCATCACAGGTCTGAACCTTAAGCTTTCTTTTCTCCCTCAGCAAGGATCCTAGTAATTTTAAATCGGTTTCACTTTCCATTCCCATTTCTTTTTCACAAAGGCAATCACACAGAAACAGAGAGTAAGCACTAGCTGATGCATTCCCGCCCCTTCTGCCCTTTATATAGATCACTTCAGCATTTACTTAAGGCAGACCAGGAAGATTTCTGAAGAACAAATCCTCCCGTACCCCAGCTCTTCAGAACAGCGAAGAAGCAGATTGCCATCATGAGGTAAGTGAGATAAGAATGAATAGCCACTCTTGTTCTTGAATGCAAATAGTAAGCTGAGCTTCTTCCTGAGCAGGCAAGTCACTCAGTCATCCTCTGGCTTAAGAGATAAAACCCACTGCCATCGAGTCGATTCCGACTCATAGCGACCCTATAGGACAGAGTAGAACTGCCCCATAGAGTTTCCAAGGAGTGCCTGGTGGATTTGAACTGCCGACCTCTTGGTTAGCAGCCGTAGCACTTACCCACTATGCCACCAGGCTTATGGGATAATCACGCATTTATAAGTTTGGGCATTTTTTATTTCTGTGGCTTTTTCTGGTGTCTAGATTCAGGCTCCCTAAACTTCTAGAACTGTCCAGTGGGTGCAGCTGAGAGCTGGGATGCCCGGTGTGTTTAGAGCCACATTGGCCCAAATATGCTTCTTCAAAGCTGAACCTAAGGGAATTACTCTTTATGGGCTTTTGTTGTTGGTCTTGTTATTTATTTGAAGGGACTAAGTCAGAGGCTTTTTCCTTGTAATTTGAAAAGGAAGGATTTCTTTTCAGCAGATATTGTAGTGAAGACAGAATCAGTACTGCAAACCTAGCTCATGTTGAGGGGAATTCTGCTCTGAACCAGATCACTTCAAGGTGGGAAGCGGAAAAAAAGATTCTTACGGATGGGCATTTTCTATTTCTTATATGAAAGCAAAGCCAAAGCTCAAAGTTTATTGTGATTGCTATGGTGAAAGCTGTTAAGGAGCAGAAAATAATTTCTCCTCAAAAACATACCAACAGCTCTCATCTCTAGTGATGGAAAACCTGATTGAGGATTGCCCGGGGTCAGTAGCGGGTTGGGGCTTGACAAGGAAAGCATACAAGGGACTATTTTGGGGTCATGGAAACTGTCTATAGGGAGATAGTAGTAGTGGTTACATGGGTATTTACATGTGTAAAAGCTGTACACTTAAATTGAGTACATTTTATTGTATGTAAAGTATAACCTCAATAGACTTGATTTTTTAAAAATGCATATTGACCTGCTAGAGTTCTACCATTGGAGAGAGCGTCAGGAGAGGGAGAGCTGATAGAAAAAGATGCCCTTCCCATCAAATACTTATGGGGAGGGATTGAAGCATTGGATGCCTGAGGACCAAAAAACCAAACCAAACCAGTTGCCGTTGAGTCAGTTCTGACTAATGGCGGCACACTGCACACTGTTGGGTTTTCAAGGATGTAAACTTCTGGAAGCAGGTCACCAGCGCATTCTTCTGAGGTGCCTTGGGTGGGTTAGAGCCACCAACCTTTCTGTTAGTAGTCAAGTTTGCTTAATCATTTGTGCCACCCAGGGACTCCAGATGCATGGGGAGGGAGGATCCAGACGACCACTCAGTGAAGAGGGGTAAAGGAGGACTGGGTACCTTACCCTCAGCCCCAAAACCCCTTGCTGTTGAGTCGATTCCAACTAATAGTGACTTTATAGGACGTGTTAGAACTGCTCCACAGGGTTTCCACGGAGCGGATGGTGGATTTGGACTGCCGACCTTTTGGTTAGCAGCCAAACAACCACTGCACAACCAGGGCTCCAGCCCTCAGCCCCAACTGCTCCCAAATATTTTGCAAAGCAGTATTTGGGGACGGGATGGGTAAGGGGAATTCACAGCCAAGTGCCTTAGGTTACCTTTTTCTATATGAATTCCTAGTCATGAAGTGATGCTGATCACGTCTTCATGAGTGGGGTTGACCAGAAAGCCAGGCCCTACTCAGAATCTTGGTAGCCAGCCAGCCATGTGCTTGGGTGGCCTGTGCTTAGGTGTATTCAGGGCCCTCTCATCTGAGGACTGTGCTGGTCTGAAGCCCATATCAAGATGCCCCTGCTCCCAGATGCTCAGAGACATAGGCAGGTTGGGCTACTCCTCAGCAGGAGTGCTAAAAACTGTCAAAAGGGGCAATCACCTAGGAAACCGCCTAGCATCTGCAGGCTAATGGGTATCCTCCTCTGTCTGTACCCAGAAGAACTCTGTAGCTCCCTCCACACTCTCCCAGATTCATTTAAAATCATAAGACAAATGTGTTATGGATCATGGTGGTAACAGTTTCCACGTACTCAGTAGTGGGTGGTGCACACTGCTAAGTGCTTTCCATATATTATCTCAAGGCATATAAGGAAGTAAGAACTATCATTTCTAATAAAAAAAAATTAGTTGCCTCCTTTTCTAGATGAGCAAAATGGGGCTCAGAAGGCCAAATTTACTTGACCAAGAGGTCACATGACAAGCAAGTCAGAGGGGAGTCATTGACCCAGGAGTCTAACTCCAGTGGTCAGCATCTCCTGCTTCCATGTACAAAGGCCAGAAGGGGGAACTATCTTAATGCTTTTAATTATGCTCACTTTAGAGAGAGGGACAGGCACCACAAGGACAAGGCTCTCAGTGTCCTTAATCTGGAGAATGAGGACCACTCTTTGGTGACAACTCACTCCTTAGAGAACCTAGAGCCATACCTTTAAAAAAGGTAAAAAGTGGCTCTCCCTATAATTTGGATGGAGGGAAAAAGGAAATTCATTCTGGGCCGTTTTCAGGGTGAGGAAATGAAGGCTCAGGGATGTGACTCCCAGAGCAGTCAAGGGGATAACCCAATTCCAGATGTCCTGTGGCTACTTTTCCTCCACTCCACTCTAGTCCTCAGCCTCATTTTCAGACTACATTATCTCCCACAATTAAATGGGAAAGCTGCTTTTCAAAGTATCTCTAGAACAGTGCTTCACAAAGTGTCCTACAAGGACTTCTGCAACAGAATTTCCCGGGTGCTTGTAAAAATTTTTTTTTTTTTTTTGTAAAAATGCAGATTCCTGAACCAACCCCCAGGCTGACTGCCTCAGAATCTCTGGGAGTAGGACCCTATAATCCAGGTCCTCTTACAGTCAGTTGCTGAAAACAAAAATTAGTAACAGACATCTTACTTTGATTTTAAGGTCTTTCTTATCCATGAAAACAAATATTAATCATAAAAAGCCTGACCCGGACTGCAAAAGGCTGTCAGGAACTGCTCTACAGCAATGTAAATTTGTCTTATCCTGCTAGAAAAGGATGGTTGTCAGAACATTACCTCCTAGTTTAATTCTTAAAAAGTCTCATAGCTGCAGGTGTGTGGAGGGCCAAATTATTAGCCTCTAGGCCAGAAGTGGAAACCCTGGTGGCATGGTGGTTAAGAGCTAGGGCTGCTAACCAAAAGGTCGGCAGTTTGACTCTACCAGGCGCTCCTTGGAAACCCAATGGGGCTGTTCTAATTCTTAGTAAAGGGGGAAGGCAGGGTGCATCCAATCATGGTAAGATTACCCAATGGATAATCCTATATATTTCTCCTTCCCCTTCTCTTTATAAGCCTCATTTGTATCTAGCTTTTTCTGAAATCAAAATGGCCTGCTCTATACGCGTATGGTAAAGTCACTGTGAGTCGGAATTGACTCTATGGCAATGGGTATGTGCATACAGAGCCCTGGTAGGGCAGTGGTTAAGAGTCTGCCTGCAAACCAAAAAGTCAGTGGTTCAAATCCACCAGCCACTCCTTGGAAACTTCATGAGGCAGTACTATTCCGTCCTATAGGATCGCTATGGTTTGAAATCAAATCAACAGCAATAGGTTTTTATATGCACATAGAATAATTGCTCAGAATAAGCCTTATGTTCAAATTTCAGTGAGTTTTGATTATTTTTAATACACTCAAATCACAGTTTAGAATCAGCCTAGAACCCTCTATGCAGTAGAGAGTGAGCTCAGTGCTCCCATGTTCAGTTTGTTTAAATTTCCCGTCAGTAGGAATCTTGGCATTACATTAATTTCACTTAACTTTTCTCTTTTTTAAAAGCACAATCCTAAGGGTGGGCACCTTGGGTGGGAACTTCCTTTATATGGCCCTATATCATTCTCTTCAGCATTTGCTTTGTGATTAACAAACAGATTTCTGGAAATAAAATCAGCTTGGACTGCAGCTTCTCAGAGTTGCATAGTAACAACCTTCATGAGGTACATATTCCCTGCTTCTCTGATAGGAAGTACAGAATTTCTCACAAATCTTATTCTTGAATACACATTCTTAAATTATGCTGATTCAGATTAAACATGCTGTGTCAGAGTTATCCAGAAAAGCAGAACCAATAGGACGGATGGATAGAGAAGAGGAAAAGATTGGCTTATATGATTGTGTGGGCTGGCGAGTCTGAGATCTGTAAGGCAGACAGGCTAGAAACACACACAGGAGGTGATGTTGCAGAATTGAAAAAAAAAAAATTGTTCTTCTCTGGGAGCCTCAGTTTTTGCTCTTAAAGTCTTTCCACTGATTGGAAGAGGCCCATCCACATTATCAAGGATAATCTTTACTTAAAATCCACTGACTGTAGATGTTAACCACGTCCACAAAATGCCTTCATGCCAACACCTAGATTAAAAAATAGTGTTTGATTAAATAACTGGGTACTATACAGCCTAGCCAAGTTGACACATAAAACACAAGCATCACACATGCATTTATGTCATTTGATCATCAACTTATTTTACCAATTCCTGCATTTTTTTCCCCTGTGGCTCTTTCTGATTTACACTCAGGCAGCCTAAAGACACTGTTATGAATAATCAAAACTCACCAAAATTTGAGAATGAGTTTTATTTTGAGCATTTATTCTATATGCATACACAAAGGCCATTTTGATTCCAGAAAAACCAAATGGTGTGAAGAAGCTAGGTACAATGGGGCTTATAAAGAGAAGAGGAGGGAAAAATATAGAAGATCAACCACTGGCTAATCTTAACATGATTGATTGAACCCTGCCTTCCACTTTTACTGAGATCAACTGAATTGAATTTGTTTATACTTATTAAAAACAAACAAACAAACAAACCAAAACTCTTGCCATCGAGTAGATTCGGACTTATAGTGACAAATTGAATTTATTTATACCTAAAAATAGTATTTAGAGCAACTTTCAAAAACCCAGTTGCTGTCAAGTCAGCTCTGATTCATGGCAACCCCATGTGTCTCAGAGTAGAACTATGCTCCATAGGGTTTTCAATGGCTGATTTTTTGGAAGTAGATCACCAGGCCTTTCTTTCAAGGTGCCTCTGGGTGGACTCGAACCTCCAACCTTTCAGTTAGTAGTCGAGTGCATTCACCATTGATACCACCCAGGATCTCCATTCAAAAAACACATATGAGATAAATTTGTAAGTGAGGAAACTTTTGCAAAGGGAGTGTTTGCTTTTAAAAAGGCAATAATATTTTCACACATATCTTCTGTACTCTGGCTCTGGATTTCACGTTTTGTTTTATCCAGATCTTAAGACTACCAGTTCAATATATTTTGCTCTAAAACTCACTTCAAGGAGAGATCAGGTATCAAATAATATTGTTTTCACAAATTATCAACCTTAGGGAGGAGGTTTAAGAAAAATCAACAAAACTAAATTCAAATTTTCAATAATTTTTATAATTTCAAAGCCACATGCATAGGCTGGCTATCCTCCTGAATAAACTGTTCAAATTTACCATAAATTTCTTGGTATGGTCATCTCTGGCATTGGTAAACTGGTGGTATAGATACAATGCGCCCAAGAGTTCCCTTCGCAGGGTTCTTGTTCAAGTCCAGGAATATTGAATAACCCTTTCTGCTTTCTTAAGCAACTGGTGTCTCCTGAAGCTGATATATGACAGGGCTGGAATATGTTTCACCTTAAATGGAGAACCTCCAGCAATAAATATTTTAAATACAGATCTGGATTAAATGGGTCTGGGATGGGGCTGAGATGCTGCCTTTCTAACAGCCTCCCAGGTGATGTTGGTCCAAGGACCACACCTGGGGGAGCAAGGCTCTAAGAAGACTTCGCTTTTTGGTAGCAATCTCCAATTGCTAGTTTTCCATCCCTAAAGTTCTACTTAAATAGGGAAGGCTCGCTTTATATGAACATCCTTCCCACCCTCTCCACCCTCCATTTTTAAATATTTAAAAATCTGTTAATATCCCTCTGGCTCATTGATACATCAAAAGCCAAAAAAAAAAAAAAAAAAAAGAGAGAGAGAGACTGTAAGAGCAAGGGTGAGATTGTTATCAAACCCACAAGGTGGTTTATGGTTTTGTTAAGGAGAAATTGTCCAAGGAAACTTGTCATTCTGTAGGTCTACTGTGAAGTTGGTTGGATGCTCTCCATCAGTCCTTAGAGTGCTCAGCTATTATCTTCAGACATCTATAAAAACCTACAAATCAATTCTACACCTATTGATCTGAAACCCATCTCTTCCTTCCTCTCTCTAAACCTCCTAATTTGGCCATCACCAAAGTTAACGTATGTTCCAAGGTTTTTATAATGCTTTATATGCATAATAGTTATAAACAGATTTGTACAGTGTTCATCTTTATAACTTACTCTTAATATTTATTTTTTCATAATTGCAAATTCAAGTTTTGACAGAAGGTGCTTCATCCAGGACAGCTGGAAGCCCCAAGTAAAGGCAAATTGGATGACCCTAGAATGGAGAGGGAAGGCACTGGTACCTTAGGGCTCTAGCCAAGGACCAAGAAGTGGAAAAAGACTGCCAAGAAAAAAGGCATGCACATAAAGTGCATATCTGGACATAGGAGGCATCTTCCCCTTGCTCCTTCCCATTGCCTTGGGTTGAGTCTGCATTTTTTACTATGCAGCATTTCACATGCAATCATATTGGACCAGAAATGGTTTAGATGAGCATTGCCAGAGACAGAGACAAGAGCAGATCAGACCATTCCTAGCCACAGTGTGTGGGCCAGCATTAGTCTGTGGGAAAATGTTTGCTCTTCCATAGCAAATTGCAAATAAAGTCTGTCAAAGAAGAAAATCTCTGTTAGGAGTGAAAAAATGGTGTTTTATTGTGCAATAATACAACTCAAGCTGGGCAGCACTAAATAAAAATACGAAGTTCTCTATACCCAGAGGTTTTTATGCACAGAGAACAAAGGAAAGGTAAGGGCTTAGATAAGATCAGCTTCAGCTTTTGAGTCCTTTGAAATGTAACGTTCAGCCACTTGGCTAGGAGGGAGTGAGTTAGCACCTACCTAGGAGAATGTCGGGGAGGATAGCCAGTTAGGTTATACATGATTGGAGTCATAAACACATTCTTCCTAGGAACAAATTATTTACATCCTGACCTTTTGCTTCCTGGGAATGCTTGTCTTATGTCATTCTTAGGTCCTGAGCTAAGTGCCTCCATTTTCGAAACTTTCTGTGTATAAGTCAATGGCTCCTCACAGAGCTAAATGTACTCAATTTAGTGGACTTCCCTTTATTTTGAGATTACATTCTTTCTTACTTCTTCAGTTATAACAAAAAGTCTTTCTTTCTCTCTCTTTTTCTATCCTTTAAATTTGAGGTTGGTAAACAGGTGGTTGGTGTCTTTTTAAATGGATTTTTCTTCCCATGTCATTGTACTGCCAAATAAGTTGACAACTCTATTTGGTTCATAACTTTTTTTAATGAAATTATGCTAGTCTGTGAAATCTAAAAATATGGAAAATACCAGGTTTGATGATTTCTGGAGCTACTTCCCAATTTTATGGTGCCAGAATTCTATTGTTAAGAAAGATGGAACACAAAAACACAAATCAATAAAACACACCCCAAGCCCTAGGCATATTTAGATGTGAGAACACACTTTTAGAACTGAAGTTACTTATTTAACTAAATAAAGCAAGTGACCTCCCTTGGTATCTCCTAACTACAAAACACAAATTTGTCTTTTTTGTTTGTTTCTTGAAATAAATTCATTCATTCTGGGGATCTGTCCTGGCATGGTCGGGGACTGTTTCAATCAGACTTAAGCCAAGGCTTCAGGGGTCTGTGTGTGACTACAGGGAAGTGATGGAAAACATGAAGGAAAAGGATGAAATCATATAACATGTTGGCAAATATCCCTGTGCTTTCATGTCTTTACATGGCTCCTTCTAGCCAGAAGGATCTCCTGTGGGGGCAGGGAAGGCTGGGATAAACTTTATTTTTCTTAGTATCTCTAACAACTAAGAAAGTGACACAGACAGGGTGCCCAGTAAAAGGTCAGTGGGTGGCTAAATAAACCTACCCAGAATGGGTGGGACTGAGGCATGACCAGACAGATCCTGCTCTACCCCTGTCATGAGGAGAGGGTCGCTATCGACTACTTCAAATGATTTTTGTCTTTCCACAGTGTCTTTATTAATTATTAAGCACACAGGTTCTTGGCTACCCTAGACACCAGAGGCCTCAGTCACCAAAAGGGTAAGAGAGAGAAAGAGAGAAAGCAAGCTTACGGCAAACAAACTCCAAAGTCCAAGGTCTAAGGTCCAAAGTCCAAAGTTCAGACACCTCTGTCACTCTTGACCACATTGTCTCATTGGGCTCAGGAGCACTATACCAGGCCTCTATGTCAGCAAGACTTTTGTCAAGCTAGGGTCCTGGAGGGATAGACTTCCCTTCAGACTGAGTGGAGACTGGGGTGGCTTAAAGGCCAATCGCCCTTACTTCCAAACTCAGCTGGCTCTGGGGCCCCGGTCGATCAACCTCTCTCATAGAGAGTCCTCTGGCAGGTGAGGGGTCTCACACCGCCTCTCCACTGTCCAAAAGAGGGTGGCTCTGATGTGCTCCGAGCAAAGTTGAGTCTTAGTGTCTCTTCTTCTACACACGTTGAGGCTCTCTGAGCCTTTTTGGTTGGTGTTGAAAAGTCCTTGTTTGTGACTTGGTTGGTCCCGGTTCTTCTGTTGATAAAGTTGTTTTTCTCGTCTAGGTTACATCATCTTCTTTATCTTCTTTCTTCACATGTCGTTTACTTTTTCATTTGCTTTCAGCTAACCTGCTCTCCACACTCCTCCTCTCATTCATCTTACCCCATCTCTTACATATCTGCGTTCACAGATGTGCTTTGTGGGTTTCTGCACAGACCATAGCTCTATAAAGATAAGTTTAGAAAGTGAAAGGAAAGTGCCTCCTTGTCTGCCTAAGAAGACATAGGGGTGTAATGATTGGCAGATATACATCAGAGTAACCATCTTTATTTTCTCCCCAGTGAGATCACCAAGAACTCCCTGGAGAAAATCCTTCCTCAGCTGAAATGCCATTTCACGTGGAACTTATTCAATGAAGAAAGTGTCTCATATGATCTAGAAGATAGAGTGTGTAACCAGATTGAATTTTTAAACACTGAGTTCAAAGCTACAATGTACAATTTGTTGGCCTACATCAAACACCTGGACGGTCAAAATGAGGCAGCCCTGAAATGCTTACAGCAAGCTGAAGAGTTAATCCAGCAAGAGCACGCTGACCAAGCAGAAATCAGAAGTCTGGTCACCTGGGGAAACTACGCCTGGCTCTACTATCACATGGGCAGGTTCTTGGAAGCACAAGAATATGTAGACAAGGTGAAACAAGCTTGTGAGAAGTTTTCAAATCCTTACAGTATTGAGTGTCCTGAGCTTGATGGTGAAGAAGGGTGGACGAGGTTAAAGTGTGGAGGAAAGCATAATGAAAGGGCAAAGGTATGTTTTGAGAAGGCTCTAGAAGAGAAACCCAACAACCCAGAATTTGCCTCTGGACTGGCAATTGCCATGTACTATCTAGATGAAAAACCACAGAAGCACTCCTCTGTTGATACTCTGAAGCAGGCCATTGAGCTGAGTCCTGCCAGCCATTATATTAAAGTTCTCTTGGCCCTGAAACTGCAGATGATGGACAGAGAAGCTGAAGGGGAGCCATTGGTTGAAGAGGTCCTGGAGAAAGCTCCTTCCCAAACAGATGTCCTTCGTAGAGCAGCCAAATTTTACAAAAGAAAGGGAGACATAGACAAAGCTATTGAGCTGTTTCTAAGGGCACTGGAATCCATGCCAAACAATGGTCACCTCTATCACCAGATTGGAACCTGTTACAGGAAAAAAATCAATCAAATGCAGAATACAGAAGAATACGTCACTAACGGGAATAGAGAAAAGATTGAAGAACTAAGGGAATATGCTATCAACTATTTCAAGAAAGCTCTTGAAAACAAAATAAATCACCCTTTTGCATATACCAATCTCGCTGAACTCCTGGCACAAAGAGGTCAGTACAGAGAAGCAGAAGAATGTTACCAGACAGCATGCAGTAAGGAGTTCCCCGATGCTGAGAAGCAGCAGCTTCGTCAGTGGTATGGCAGCTTCCAGGAATATTATATGAAGTCTGATGATACTGCTGTCCAACATTACTTGGAGGGTTTGCAGATAAGCAAAACATTAGCAGAGAAGGAAAAAATGAAATGCCAAGTACAGAACACAGCTGAAAATCAGCTTTCACGAAATGCACCAAATTATTGGTATCACCAAGGATTAATTCACAAAGAGAATGGAGACGTGCAGCAAGCAGTGGAATGCTATGAGGAAGAGCTGGGCCGCCTACTAAGGAACACCCCTTCAGGCATAGGCCGCTTGTTCCTGCCTGCATCGGAGCCTGAGAAAGGCAGTGAGGAGATGGGCCAGGGTGCAAACAGCCCCACTCTCAGAGAGCCCCCCAGCCCCTGAGCTGAGACAAAGAGGAGGAAAAAGAACAGAGTGTCCATGACAGGGAGAGGAGTGGAAAGGAATGGGTCCCAACCTGGGGTTGTTGAGGAGAATGGTCTTGCTTGTTGCTTTAAGACATACTTCTAGAGAGTTGTTTTCTCATGTTCTGTCTCTCTGTATATATCAGCCACACAGTTATCCAGTCAGCAGGTCTTGTAACTACTTGTAGAAATAGTGCATGAGGCCTACATGATGCTAATTAGTTCTCAATTTGTACTCAGGTCACCAGATAACCCCCACTTCTGCCCTTCTTGGCAAAGGTCATAAATGGTGGTTGTCTACCAACAGAATCTTCGATTGCACTCCCTTCATCCAATTTCCATCCAGCCCTCTGGGCCTCCTGGCAGACTAGTTTCTGACTAACCCTGGAAGAGTCTTATGTCTTGCTCCTGGCTTTAACCATAGTGTTTATTTGTATTCCTGACAGTAATACTATAGTAAATATGTATTCTGGATAGTAATGCTACAATAAATTTAATTTTTTTTTTTAACTCTGAATAGAGGTGATTGCATAATTTGTGGGTATGTGTAATTAAGACGGAAGCCCTGGTGGTGTAGTAGTTAAGTACTACGGCTGCTAACCAAAGGGTTGGCAGTTAGAATCAGCCAGGTGCTCCTTGGAAACTCTATGGGGCACTTCTACTCTGTCCTATAGGGTTGCTATGAGTCGGAATCGACTCGAGGGCACTGGGTTTGGTTGGTTTTGGTTATTAAGACAGGAATATTAATTCCCAAAGTTTCTCCTACTACAGCCATACCATGCTATTCTCAACACGGCAATTTTAGCTCCACAAGTGTTTGCACTGTGCAGCCAAGCCGTGCACAGAGAGTCCTGTTTTCCAAGGTCTTTTCAACCTCAACTGAACTACTTCAAGGCCTGTACTCATACGCCTTTCTAGTACGTGACTTGATTGTCTGGGTGCAGAGGCAAAATATACATCTCTAAGACGTCAGATCCCAGAAAAGACAAATAGTGGCATTCGCATTTGGTTTCTGAATGGTGAGCCAGAAATTTGACTCTTTCCTCATGCAGTGAGGGGGTCCTGGAAGGCTGCTTAATGAGCTGCAAACTTGGTGAAGGGTGCCTGCCAAGTTATCTGCCGGCTCCAGCAAGGTTGGGAGAGCCACCAGATGCCCAGCAGTGAATTCCAGATTTCTGGCCAGCCTAACAGAAAAAACAGAAATTTATTTTCTCACAGCCTAAGAGGCTAGAAGTCCAAATTCCGGGTGTCAGCTCTACAGGAAGGCTTTCTTTCTAAGATCTGGAGGAAGGTCCTTATTTCCTTTCAATATCTGTGGGCCCAGCATTCCTTAGAGATGTACATGTGTCCTGGCATCAATCTTCCCCAGGGTCTAGGAGGTTCTCAGCACAGGGACTCCAGGTCCAAAGGACATGCTCCATTCCCAGCTCTTCTTGGTGGTAATCAGATCCCGTTCTCTCTCCTTTTGTCTCTTGAAAGATGAAAGGCTATGCAGGCTACACTCCAGGGAAACTCCCTTTAGGATGGATCAGGGCTGTGACCAGAGTTAGGGTGTTACATCCTACCCTAATCCTCTTTGATATAATCTTGCCTCACTTTACCACAGGCAGAGATCAGAATTTACAACACAATTACATCACATCACAAAATGGAGAACACCCATACAACGCTAGGGATCATGGCCTAGCTAAGTTGACTCATATTTTGAAGGGACACAATTTAATCTATGATATTATGGAAACCAATATTAAGAGCCTGGCTAAGGGAGGTGAGAGGGGAAATCATGGGGGGGGGGTCATCTCCCGCCCCCAAAAGCGACTGCAACTCTGAGGTAGATGAAGAATTGCCTACCTTTACGCAAATACACACAATCAAGGAGGCAAAGATTTTTAATATTAGCGGTGATGGGGTGAATGGCAGCTTCCTACACAGCTGCCCCATCAGGGATGCCTGGTCCACATTCCCACGAAATACATACAGCTGGCTATGGAAGCATTATGGGTACAATTCAACCCTGTTCCTCCATACTGAGTCCTATTCATCCTCCAGATGGTGTTTAGGCTGCACAGAAGATGCAATTCGCTGAGTTGGCCTACATACCTAAACCGTGGTTTATTTTGCTGACTAGGCATTAAGAAAAAAAAATGCCTCTGTACCTACAATCTACCTTTGCATGAGTGAACATCCCTAACTTGCACCTCCAGGAGTGTAGCCCTATCTCACACAGTTCTGCCTCTGGAGATTCAGAGGGGAATCACAGAAATTACTGGTTTTCCCAGTCACCTGATCCTTATTACTACCTGAGACTATACTCAGCCTTACCGAGTTTGTAACCTGGTGGGGATTTAGAGCTCCCATACAGCAGCCACTTTACCTCTACCCAGGCTACCAGCAGTGTCCATAAGGCAGGCTTAACTGGTGATGACATGGTATCTCCTAGCAGATGCCAGGCCTATCTACAGAGGAGACAATTGTGGGAATGGAGGCTAATCCTCACAGGCCTCCTCCCCTCTAGTATATCAACTCCAGGGAGGCAGCTCCAGCTGCTTGTATCACAGCTGTATGTCTGTATCCTGCAGAACGGTGCCAGAACAGACTACCCACCAACCCAGTGCCGTCGAGTCGAGGAACAGACTAGGCTATCAAAAAATTTGATGAATAAGGGAACACACTGTCTGCACTCCAGGACTATGAGTCTGTCCTTACCCACAGCTCAGGGAACACCTCTAAGACAATTTCTCTGAATCCCAAGAGACAGTACTGGAAAGATAAAATGTTAAGCGTTGTCTTAGTTATTTAATGCTGTTATAACAGAAATGGAAACCCTGGTGACATCGTGGTTAAGTACTACAGCTGATAGGCAAAAGGTCAGCAGATCAAATCCACCAGGCGCTCCTTGGAAACTCTATGGGGCAGTTCTACTCTGTCCCACAGGGTTGCTATGAGTCGGAATCGACTCAACGGCAACAGGTATGGGTATAACAGAAATACCACAAGTGGATGGCTTTAACAAACAGGAATTAATTTTCTCACAGTTTAGCAGACTAGAAGCTCGAATTCAGGGTGCCAACTCTAGGGGAAAGCTTTCTCCCTCTGTCAGCTCAGGAGAAGGTACTTACCTCTTTTCAACACCTGTGGTCCTGGCATTCCTTGTTGATTTACATATATCTTGGCATTAATTTTCCTCTGGGTCTAGGAGATTCTTGGAGTGGGGACCCTGGGGCTCAGGGACACACTCTGCTCCTCGCTCCTCTTTCTTAGGGTAGTCAGGTTTCTCTCCTCTCTGCTTGCTTCTCTCTTTTATATCTCAAATGAGATTGACTGAAAATACAACCCAATTCTGTAGATTGTGTCCTGCCTCATTAACGTAACTGCCTCTAATTCTTCCTCATTAACATCACAGAGGTTAGAATTTACAACACATAGGATAATTACATCAGACCACAAAATGGAAGACAATCACACAATACTGGGAATCATAGCCTAGCCAGGATGACACATATTTTGGGAGGACACAGTTCAATCCATGATAAGTATGCACAGCTACAAAACAGTTGCAGGTGTTTGTATTGGCCTCTGAGCTAAGTTCCACAGTTTGTGCTAAGCCCATTGCAAGCATCTAAAACCAGTGGAGTAGGTATGAGCCTCACAAAGGTTTAGTAACTTGCCCAAGACCACACAGTTAGAAAGGAATATAGCTGGAGCTTGAATTCATATCTGTATGAAACCAGAGCCTCCTCGCTCCCCTGTATTCCTGTATATTCTAATGTGGTAGCTCCTGATTCTATAGGCCCAAGCCAGAGGCAAGAAGCTCTATCTTAAAAGCAGCTCCAGCTTCTGACTTGAATTCTACCAGGTTCCTTCTTTATCACTTACTCCACTTACTCCAAATTCCTCCTTCGCAGCATTGACTCTTGTGTGTGGTACCTGACCATCTGGCTCTCCATTTTCCTCCTCCTTCCCACTGTGTTCTGTAATGTGGTGTCAGATTTTTAAATTAGTCCTTTTCTAGCAAATCCACAGGACCCTGACAATAGTAATGCTCCCCCATGCTACATGTAAATAACTCCAGAATTATGTCCATCCAGGCCTGCAAGAGCCCTTCCAAAACCACCAGCATCTGACACAGTAAGCTCTATTTTGTTCAGGTGAAAGTCAGGCCTGGGAAACAAGAGTCTCAAACTCTTGGGTAATGGTCTCCTTGGGCATTAAGCTTTTCTTCTGCAGTCTATTATTCACCCATAAATATAATATCTACTCACAAGGATATACACAGAAAAGTAAAAGTATGTAAATAAGATTATCATTTGGATATTTTCCCTTTAAATTACTTTTCCCTTAGACTAGGAATTAATATGACTTTTGAAATACTCTGAGGTGATTCCTCAACTAGCTTAATATCTAGAAACTTTTTTGTCCCCAGATCTGTTAGTGACAGAAGCATTAAGCCTTAAGTGCGTTCCTCTGTTTGAATTTAGTATTTAGAACCCACATCAAGGATCCACATGCGGCAGCCTCCTCTCATTCACAGACATAATAAATGTACCTTCAACCATTTCTGAGTGATCCCAAAGCTCTAGTCCTGCTAGAAATTTTGAATTTTTGCTGAGGCATGACTTGGAATACCATATTAAGAGGCTGCTGTAGGTGTTATTGGGTGGAAACCCCAGGTTCTTACTCGCCATGACTCATTTTGGCCAATAAACAAGAGACAGAGGTGAGAGAACAAGAAAGACCTTTAATTCATTGTACAAGGAAATAGAGCCAATCAGAGCTACTGCTACCAAGACTGCTTGCCAAGGGCAGGCAGGGAGATTACTTCTAAAGGGGTTTACAAGTAGGGAGTTCATACAAGTTATATTAGCAACATTCTTAATCATAATTCACAGGCTCAATGGGGTTTACATAGAACCTCCAACCAAAAACAGGATTCAAATGCAAAGCTGGTGGGGGGTGGCGTGGGCATCAGCAAAGGAAATGATTTTTCAATACAACACTGTAAGGGAGGAAGTCCAGTAAAGAATACAGCACTGTGGGGGCTCTGCCTCATAGGGGCACTATACCAAACGAGTAAATCGAGCAGGTAGGCCTGCATTCCCACGTCAGGGGCTTTAGTATCCTCTGTTGTTGTTTTTGTGTGCCGTGGAGTCAATTCCGACTCATAGTGATCCCAGGTGACAGAGTAAAACTGTCCCATAGGGTTTCCTGGGCTGTAATTTTTACAGGAGAAGATTGCTAGGTCGTTTCTCCTGCGGAGTGGTTGATGGGTTTGAACTGTTGACCTGTCAGTAAGCAGCCAAGCACTCTACCACTGTGCCACCAGGGCTCCTTATTCTGACTCATAGCGACCCTAAAGACAGAGTAGAGCTGTCCCATAGGGTTTCGTAGGCTGTAATATTTATGGGAGCAGATCACCAGGTCTCTTCTACCACAGGGTGGCTGATGGGTTACAACTGCCAATCTTCTGTTTTAGCAGGTGAGCACTTAACCATTGCACCACCAGGGCTCCTTAGTATCCTCTACATGTCTTCATTTACAGAATAACTCTAATGAAATGCTGTGGTAATGGGACTTATCACTCAAGAACACTACTCTTAAGGTATTTATTATGAAATGAAGGAGGATAAAAAAACACTAACACATAGGGATGACTCCACGGCACCTAACAACAACAACACAACTGAATGTGTATGAAAACCACACACTTGCAAGTTGCTAAAACTTGTCTCAGCAGAAAAGGCTGGGAATTACTTGAAAACAAATAATTTCAGGGGGTAATAGATTATAGATTTGAGTACATGGAGCTCAAAGCACTTTTACCTATATTTACTCTCTCAGTATGATTTTCTTGTAGATTAGGAAGGCACTACAGCACTCACCATTGTTCTGACTTTTGGATTCATAATTAAATGCTGACGTTCAATTTTCTTCAAGTAGAAATTCAGATTTCATTACAACTTCCAACGGACTTTCAGGTTTGCAATTTTCCACACCGCTCCCACCACACATGGGCACGTACACGCACGTGGGCTTGTGCACACTCATGCACGCACACACCCCACAGATAAGACACTACTATTAGATGACTTTTCCTTCTTTAATTTAGTGCTGTGCTGTGTGTTGTATTTGTTAAGAGAATTCCCAAACTGGTAGGCTTCTGATGAGCAAAGCAGTGGGGACCAAGATTCTGCAAGACAACTGGTGAACTCACAGTAGCCAAGAAAGTAGAAACAAGGGGGGACATCAGGCCAAATCCAGAAGATGCGCATATTAATATTCTCCTTGCCCTGAAGCCTCTGGGTGCAGGACAAGAAGCTAAAGGAGAAAGATATATTGAAGAAGCACTGACCACACGTCTTCCCAGACTTACGTCTTTCAGTATGCTGCCAGGTTTTACCAAAGAACGAGCTCTCTGGATAAAGCTCCCCAGCTCTTAAAAATGGCCTCGTCGGCAACACCTGCATCTCCCTTCCTGTATCACCAGATATAGGGCTTTGCTACAGGGCACAAGTGATCCAACTAAAGGAAGCTACAAACAAGCAGCTTAGAGGGCAGGATGCAGAAAATGTCAACAGATTATTTCAATTAGGCTATCTTACAATTTAAAAAAGACTTTGAAGCTAAAGCCGACATTCAAGTTGGCTTTTCTTGACATGGCTAAAATGTTCACAGAAACAGACCACCATAGAAATGCTGAGGACATTTTTCAGAAAGTGTTGTGCTTGAAGAATGCTGAAAATGAGCCACAGCAAGAGATTCATCACCACTATGGCCATTTCCAGGAATTCACAAGAAGCCTGAAGATAAAGCAATTAGTCATTAATTTAAAAGGTAAAAAAATAGAAAAAACTCAACGCTTTAGAGAAATTGCCTAAAAGACAAATTCATTGGAATGTATGTGTTGTGGAAAGTTTCAGCCTTCTTGGGCTCATCTACAAATTGAAAGTAGAAGCAAGAAGAGCCCTGGTGTGCTGTGAGAGGGCCCTGGCTGCTGACTTGCACACTATGTTTTGAAATAGAGGTCACCATTACTCTTTAATGTGCTTGTAACTAAACATAACAACAATCTCTCCTGTTGCTGCCCTCCCAAAATGTAAATGATGAAATAAAAAATAGTTCGAGAGGCGGAGCCAAGATGGCAGAATAGACAGACGTTTCCGGCGAGCCCTCTTTACAACAAAGACCCAAAAAAACAAGTGAAACGAGTATATTTGTGACAAGCTGGGAGCCCTGACCATCAAAGACAGACTTAGACGACGAACTGAGGGGCAGGGGAAGGAAGAGACCATTCAGAAGTGGAGAGGAGTGACTGGACCTGAATCGTGGGGAGCGCTCAGGCACCACTCCCAGAGCGGTGGTGGCAGTGGCCGTGGCAGCGGTGGCGGCCTGGGACTAGCTTTTGGCCACAGTTTCCTCAGGGAGAAGCAGCCAGCCACACAGCCTACACACACCTCCAGAACCTGAGGAGAAGGGCACTCTCAGCAAAAGCTAAGTACTTGTGTATATTTTACCCCGCCACCCCCACCCCCAAGCCAGCTTCAGCGGCTGAATCCCTGGGCCTGAGGTCGACATTGGTGAGTACCTTGAGCCATCCTCCCGGCCTTGGGGAAGGAAAAATTTGCAATTGGGGGGAAAGGATAATTTGCTAGCTCCATTAACTGGGGGAGCTCAGGACAGAAGCGGCCCCTGTCCAGGCATAAAACATCCGTGGACCTTGAGCACCCTTCCCTTCTGCATGGACCTATGTGGGCCTATTTCGGGAGAATAGGCCCTTGTTGGCAAACTCCAACCATTTCAGCCGTGTGGTGGAGAGGTGGGTGTTTGACGTTTGACATTGCTTTTCCTATTGAACAAGGTCCTCGCCTATCCACATCAGGGACCTAAGGACTGCTAGCTCCACTCAGGTCACCCAGCCACCCGCGACAGGGGTCCAAAGATAACTGGTACCTCACAGTCCTTATAACCCAAAAGTTTGGGTGCCCATGGTCCCTCTGCAGAACCCACCCACCAGCACACTGTAGGGAACAGAGACACGTTTTCCTCAGAGACACTTGGGGGTTGGTTCTCAGCCCCCTGCCTTGTTCAGAGTGTGACCCCCTGCTGCAATCAGATACCAGTATATATGCCAATCGCCCCTGCCCCTCTAAGACTGTAGGACAGAGCCTGTGCCACACACTTGATATCAGCTACCTGGAAATCTGAGCTGAATTCATACAAGAAAACTGAATGGACTCCTAGATTGATACACCTGAAAACAGCTCTAGCCAGCTGGGGACAGGACACCAGAGTTCCAAAGGTGAAAATAATCAAGCTAGCTCACTCAAGCAACCCACAGGGGTATACCAAAACAAAACAAAGCAAGCAGCTATGACACAGTAAGCAAGCATAAACTAATACAATAACTTACAGATGGCTCGGAGACAACAGTCAATATCAAGTCACATAATGAAACAGACCATGATCACCTCAACAGGCTCTCAAAACAAAGAATCCAGGGATCTTCTAAATGAACGTGTACATTCCTGGAATTACCAGATGCAGAATACGAAAGTTTAATATACAGAACCCTTCAAGACATCAGGAAGGAAAAGAGGCAATATGCAGAACAAGCCAAGGAATGCACAGATAAAGCAACTGAAGAAATCAGAAAGATTATTCAGGAACATAATGAAAAGTTTAATGAGCTGGAAAAATCCATACACAGACAGCAATCAGAAATTCAGAAGATTAACAATAAAATTACACAATTAGATAACTCAATAGAAAATCAGAGGAGCAGAATTGAGCAAGTAGAAGCTAGAATTTCTGAACTCAAAGATAAATCACTTGGCACTAATATTTTTGAAGAAAAATCAGATAAAAGAATTTAAAAAAATGAAGAAAACTTAAGAATCATGTGGCACTCTATCAAGAGAAATAACCTATGAGTGATTGGAGTACCAGAACAGGGAGGGGTAAGAGAAAATACAGAGAGAATTCTTGAAGATTTGTTGGCAGAAAACTTCCCTGATACTGTGAAAGATGAGATGGTATCTATCCAAGATCCTCATCGAACTCCACATAAGGTAGATCTGAAAAGAAAGTCACCAAGACTTATCATAATCAAATTTGCCAAAACCAAAGATAGAGAATTATAAGAGCAGCGAGGGATAAATGAAAAGTCACCTGCAAAGGAGAGCCAATAAGAATAAGCTCGGACTACTTGGCAGAAACCATGCAGCCAAGAAGGCAATGGGATGACATAACTAAAAAATTGAAGGAAAAAAATAGCCGGCCAAGAATCATATATCCAGCCAAACTGTCTCTTAAATAATGAAGGTGAAATTAAGACATTCCCAGATAAACACAAGTTTAGGGAATTCATAAAAACCAAACCAAAACTACAAGAAATACTAAAGGGAGTTCTTCGGTAAGAAAATTAACAATATCAGGTATCAACCCAAGACTAGAACACTGGGCAGAGCAACCAGAAGTCAACCCAGACAGGGAAATAAAAAAAAAAAAGCAAGATTATTAAAAAAAAAAAAAAAGCCCCAAACAGTGTAGCAGCAATGTTATTATATAAAAGAAGACAACATTAAAATAATAAACAGGGACTAAGAAATGTAATCATACACCTTCCATATGGAGAGGAAGATACGGTGATACAAAGAAATTAAAGTTAGGTTTAAATTTAGAAAAATAGGAGTAAATAATGAGGTAACCACAAAGGAGACAAACTATCCTACTCATCAAAATCAAATACAAGGGAAAAATACAGACTCAGCAGAAACAAAATCAACAACAACAAATATGAGGAAAGGACAATATATAAAGAAAATCTACTCAGCACATAAAATCAGGTGGGAAAAAGAAGCTGTCAACACACAAAAAAAGACATCAAAATGATAGTACTAAATTCATACCTACCCATAATTACCCTGAATATAAATAAACTAAATGCACCAATAAAGAGACAGAGAGTGGCAGAATGGATTAAAAAACAAGATCCGTCTCTATGCTGCCTACGAGAGACACACCTTAGACTTAGAGACACAAATAAACTAAAACTCAAGGGATGAAAAAATATGTATCAAGCAAACAACAATCAAAAAAGAGCAGGAGTGGCAATATTAATTTCTGACTAAATACACTTTAAAGTTAAATCCATCATAAAGGATAAGGAAGGACACTATATAATGATTAAAGGGACAATACACCAAGAAGATATAACCATATTAAATATTTATGTACCCAGTGACAGGGCTGCAAGATACATAAAACAAACTCTATCAGCATTGAAAAGTGAGATAGACAGCTCCACAGTAATAGTAGGAGACTTTAACACACTACTTTCGGTGAAGGACAGGACATCCAGAAAGCTCAGTAAAGACACGGAAGATCTAAATGCCACAGTCAACAAACTTGACCTCGTAGACATATACAGAACACTCCACCCAACAGCAACCAAGTACACTTTCTTTCCTAATGCACATGGAACATTCTCCAGAATAAACCACATATTAGGTCATAAAGCAAGCCTTAGCGGAATGCAAAACATTGAAATATCACAAAGCATCTTCTCTGACCATAAGGCCATGAAAGTGGAAATCAATAACAGGAAAAGCAGGGAAAAGAAATCAAACACTTGGAAACTGAACAATACCCTGCTCAAAAAAGACTGTATTATAGAAGACATTAAGGATAGAATAAAGAAATTCATAGAATCCAATGAGCATGAAAACATTTCCTATCAGAACCTTTGGAACACAGCAAAAGTGGTGCTCAGAGTCAATTTATATCAGTAAATGAACACATCCAAAAAGATGAAAGCGCCAAAATCAAGGAATTATCCCTACAACTTGAACAAATAGAAAGAGAGCAACAAAAGAAACCCACAGGCACCAGAAGAAAACAAATAGTAAAAATTAGAGCTGAACTAAATGGAATAGAAAACAGAAAAACAATTGAAAGAATTAACAAGTCCCAAAGCTGTTTTTTTGAAAAAATTGATAAACCACTGGCCAGACTGACAAAAGAAAAACAGGAGAGGAAGCAAATAACCTGAATAAGAAATGAGGGGCGATATTACAACAGACCCAACTGAAATTAAAAGAATCATATCAGATTACTATGAAAAACTATACTCAAACAAATTTGAAAACCTAGAAGAAATGGATGAATTCCTAGAAACACACTATCTACCTAAACTAACACAAACAGAGGTAGAACAACTAAATAGACCCAGAACAAAAGAAGAGATTGAAAAGGTAATCAAAAAACTCCCAACAAAAAAAAGCCCTGGTCCAGACGGCTTCACTGCAGAGTTTTACCAAACTTTCAGAGAAGAGATAACACCATTACTAGTAAAGATATTTCAGAGCACAAAAAAGGATGGAATACTCCCAAACTCATTCTATGAAGCCAGCATATCCCTGATACCAAAACCAGGTAAAGACACCACAAGAAAAGAGAATTATAGACCTATATCCCTCAGGAATGTAGATGCAAAAATCCTCAACAAAATTCTAGCCAATACAATTCAACAAAATATCAAAAAAAGAATTCACCATGACCAAGTGGGATTGATACCATGCATGCAGGGATGGTTCAACGTTAGAAAAACAATTAATGTAATCCACCACATAAATAAAAGTCAAGAATCACATGATTTTATCAATTGATGCAGAAAAGGCATTTGACAAAGTTCAACACTCATTCATGATAAAAAGTCTCAGCAAAATAGGAATAGAAGGAAAATTCCTCAACATAATAAAGGGCATTTATATCTAAGCCAACAGCCAACATCACCCTAAATGGAGAGAGCCCAAACATTCCCACTGAGACTGGGAAGCAGACAATGATGCCCTTTATCACCATTCTTATTCAACATTGTGCTGGAAGTCCTAGCCAGAGCAATTAGGCTAGATAAAGAAATAAAGGGCATCCAGATTGGCAGGGAAGAAGTAAAAGTATCTCTATTTACAGACGACATGATCTTATATACAGAAAACCCTAAGGAATCCTCCAGAAACCTACTGAAACTAATAGAAGAGTTCAGCAGAGTATCGGGATACAAGATAAACATGCAAAACTCAGTTGGAGAGTTCCGGCCAAGATGGTGGACTAGGTAGACACTACCTCTGATCCCTCTTGCAACAAAGACTTGGAAAAACAAGTGAATCGATCACATACATAACAATCTACAAACCCTGAACAACAAACACAGATTTAGAGACGGAAAACGAACAAATAAGGGGAAGCAGCGACTGTTTTCAGAGCCTGGAGCCAGCGTCCCAGTCAGGAAACCTTGGCGCCGGGCTTCTGGGCCCAGGGGAGCTGAACTCAAAAATCTTGTGATGGCGCAAACAAGGGGCGCAGCCCTACCCCCCTGAACTGACCCCAGGAGGGGGCCCAGCTGGTCCGCGCGGGCAGCATGGCGAGCGGCTGGTGGGAGAAGTCCCCAGGAGGCAGTGACTGGTTTTGGAGCCGGGAGGGCAGCGTCCCAGCCGGGGAACCTTGTCGCTGGGCTTTGAACTGGCAGCAGAGGATCTGACAGCGGCTTCAGCGGGTCAGACCCCCGGGGGCAATCTCCACACAGCCAGCACACGTAGGCGACATGCCCCTCGGGAATCTCAGATAAAATAGTCATTCCAAGCAAGACAAGCAACTTTGGCTATATTCGGAGGTGCTACTCTCCTATCTCTCTGAACCCTCCCCCACCCTTCCCAGGCGGCTTCATTAACATCGGAATTTCCTGAGCCAGAGGGAGAACGGCTCCGGCTCCGTGGCGGCTTTGCTTTACCCCCCCTTTTTTTTTTTTGGTCTTTTCCTAACCCATTTTTCTGGCCTGAGAGAAGGAACAACAAAAAACCCAGGGCCAAAAATCCATCCCTAATTGGACTAAAAACACATAACCAGCTACAGCCAAGCATATATGATCCAAATCTTGGACTTTCATCCTTACAGGGCACAAGGTGGCGGTTATAATCCAAAGGCAGTTCTGATAGGGATCTGGCTGCATTTTTTTTTAGCGGATTTTCTGGAAAAACAAGTTTCCCAGGTCTGATATCTCTGCTTATTCAACAGAGCCCTAACTGACGCACAACAGGGAACTGAGGGCTGAAGCTCCCCCCACACCACCTAGCCTCTTGCCTTAGGGGTCTAAGGAGGGTGACACCTACCAATCAGTAGAGGTACTTGCATTGGGGGCCTAAGGTACAGCTGCAGTACCCTCCCACCAAGGTGCTATAGGAATAGAGACACACCTACCTCACTGACACTTGGGGGAAGCCTGTCAGAATCCTGCCCCTCCGGAGGGTGAACCCCAGCTGCTAATAGAATCTGGTGCAAACAGCTATCACCACTACTTCTCGAGGTGGATAGGTGTTAGGGTGCAGCACACACTTGATGACCCAAAATCAGATTCTACTCAAGAATAGTGAATAGACTCAGGCATATATATCTGGCAACAGCCCAAACCAGCTGGTAATAGGTCATAAGTAAGTCAAGGGCTACAACAAACAAGACAGCACAATCTAGTAGCCCACCCACGTATATTGAAAGAAAACAAAACAAGATAAGACTCAGTGAGCAATTATAGAATAAACCCCTACTAAATTTTTTTTTTTTTTTATATCTTAGTGATGGCTCGGAGACAGCAGTCGATATCAAACCACATAAAGAAGCAGACCATGACAGCTTCTACAACTCCCCAAACAAAAGAATCAAAATCTTTCCCAAATGAAGATACAATCCTGGAATTATCAGATACAGAATATAAAAAACTAATTTACAGAATGCTTCAAGACATCAGAAACGAAATAAGGCAAACTGCAGAAAAAGCCAAGGAACACACTGACAAAACAGTTGAAGAACTCAAAAAGATTATTCAAGGACATAGTGGAAAAATTAATAAGTTGCAAGAATCCATAGAGAGACAGCATGTAGAAATCCAAAAGATTAACAATAAAATTACAGAATTAGACAACGCAATAGAAAGTCACAGGAGCAGACTCGAGCAATTAGAATGCAGACTGGGAAATCAGGAGGACTAGGGAATTAACACCAACATAGCTGAAAAAAAATCAGAAAAAAGAATTTAAAAAAATGAAGAAACCCTAAGAATCATGTGGGACTCTATCAAGAAGGATAACTTGTGTGTGATTGGAGTCCCAGAACAGGGAGGGAGGACAGAAAACACAGAGAGAATAGTTGAAGATCTGCTGACACAACACTTCCCTGACATCATGAAAGACGAAAGGATATCTATCCAAGATGCTCATCGAACCCCATTTAAGATTGATCCAAAAAGAAAAACACCAAGACATATTATCATCAAACTTGCCAAAACCAAAGATAAAGAGAAAATTTTAAAAGCAGCCAGGGAGAAAAGAAAGGTCTCCTTCAAGGGAGAATCAATAAGAATAAGTTCAGACTACTCAGCAGAAACCATGCAGGCAAGAAGGGAATGGGATGACATATACAGAGCACTGAAGGAGAAAAACTGCCAGCCAAGGATCATATATCCAGCAAAACTCTCTCTGAAATATGAAGGCAAAATTAAGATATTTACAGATAAACACAAGTTTAGAGAATTTACAAAAACCAAACCAAACAAGAAATACTAAAGGATATTGTTTGGTCAGAAAACCAATAATATCAGATACCAGCATAACACAAGGTCACAAAACAGAACATCCTGATATCAACTCCAATAGGGAAATCACAAAAACAAATTAAGATTAATTAAAAAAAAAAAATGCTCAAAACAGGGAATCATTGAAGTCAATATGTAAAAGATCACAATAATCAAAAAGAGGGACTAAATACAGGTGGCATAGAACTGCCATATGGAGAGTGATACAAGGCGATATAGAAGAATACAAGTTAGGTTTTTACTTAGAAAAATAGGGGTAAATATTAAGGTAACCACAAAGAGGTATAACAACTCCATAACTCAAGATAAAAGCCAAGAAAAAACGTAACCACTCAACAAACATAAAGTCAAACACTACGAAAATGAGGATCTCACAGTTTACTAAGAAAAACGTCTCAGCACAAAAAAGTATGTGGAAAAATGAAATTGTCAGCAACACAGATAAAAAGGCATCAAAATGACAACACTAAACACTTATTTATCTATAATTATGCTGAATGTAAATGGACTAAATGCACCAATAAAGAGACAGAGAGTCTCGGACTGGATAAAGAAACACGATCCGTCTCTATGCTGCCTACAAGAGACACACCTTAGACTTAGAGACACAAACAAACTAAAACTCAAAGGATGGAAAAAAATATATCAAGCAAACAATAAGCAAAAAAGGAGCAGCAATATTAATTTCTGACAAAATAGACTTTAGGCTTAAATCCACCGCAAAGGATAAGGAAGGACACTACATAATGATAAAAGGGACAATTGATCAGGAAGACATAACCATATTAAATATTTATGCACCCAATGACAGGGCTGCAAGATACATAAATCAAATTTTAACAGAACTGAAAAGTGAGATAGACACCTCCACAATTATAGTAGGAGACTTCAACACACCACTTTCGGAGAAGGACAGGACATCCAGTAAGAAGCTCAATACAGACACGGAAGACCTAATTACACCAATCAACCAACTTGACCTCATTGACTTATACAGAACTCTCCACCTAACTGCTATAAAGTATACTTTTTTTTCTAGCGCACATGGAACATTCTCTAGAATAGACCACATATTAGGTCATAAAACAAACCTTTGCAGAATCCAAAACATCGAAATATTACAAAGCATCTTCTCAGACCACAAGGCAATAAAACTAGAAATCAATAACAGAAAAACTAGGGAAAAGAAATCAAATACGTGGAAAATGAACGATACCCTCCTGAAAAAAGACTGGGTTATAGAAGACATCAAGGAGGGAATAAGGAAATTCATAGAATGCAACGAGAAGGAAAATACTTCCTATCAAAACCTCTGGGACACAGCAAAAGCAGTGCTCAGAGGCCAATTTATATTGATAAATGCACACATACAAAAAGAAGAGAGTCAAAATCAGAGAACTGTCCCCACAACTTGAACAAATAGAAAGCGAGCAACAAAAGAATCCATCAGGCACCAGAAGAAAACAAATAATAAAAACTAGAGCTGAACTAAATGAATTAGAGAACAGAAAAACAATTGAAAGAATTAACAAAGCCAAAAGCTGGTTCTTGGAAAAAATTAACGAAATTGATAAATCATTGGCTAGACTGACTAAAGAAACAAGGGAAAGGAAACAAATAACCCGAATAAGAAACGAGAAGGGCCACATCACAACAGACCCAACTGAAATTAAAAGAATCATATCAGATTATTACGAAAAATTGTACTCTAACAAATTTGCAAACCTAGAAGAAATCGATGAATTCCTGGAAAAACACTACCTACCTAAACTAACACAATCAGAAGTAGAACAACTAAATAGACCCATAACAAATAAAAGAGATTGAAACGGTAATCAAAAAACTCCCATCAAAGAAAGCCCTGGCCCGGATGGCTTTACTGCAGAGTTCTACCAAACTTTCAGAGAAGAGTTAACACCACTACTACTAAAGGTATTTCAAAGCATAGAAAATGATGGAATACTACACAACTCATTCTATGAAGCCACCATCTCCCTGATACCAAAACCAGGTAAAGACATTACAAAAAAAGAAAATTACAGACCTATATCCCTCATGAACATAGATGCAAAAATCCTCAACAATTTATAGCCAATAGAATTCAACAACATATCAAAAAAATAATTCACCACGATCAAGTGGGATTTATACCAGGTATGCAAGGCTGGTTTAATATCAGAAAAACCATTAATGTAATCCACCACATAAATAAAACAAAAGACAAAAACCACATGATCTTATCAATTGATGCAGAAAAGGCATTTGACAAAGTCCAACACCCATTTATGATAAAAACTCTCAGCAAAATAGGAATTGAAGGAAAATTCCTGAACATAATAAAGGGCATCTATGCAAAGCCAACAGCCAATATCACTCTAAATGGAGAGAACCTGAAAGCATTTCCCTTGAGAACGGGAACCAGACAAGGATGCCCTTTATCACCGCTCTTATTCAACATCGTGCTAGAAGTCCTAGCCATGGCAATTAGGCTAGACAAAGAAATAAAGGGCATCCAGATTGGCAAGGAAGAAGTAAAATTATCTCTATTTGCAGATGACATGATCTTATATACAGAAAACCCTAAGGAATCCTCCAGAAAACTACTGAAACTAATAGAAGAGTTTGGCAGTCTCAGGTTATAAGATAAACATACAAAAATCACTTGGATTCCTCTACATCAACAAAAAGAACATCAAAGAGGAAATAACCAAATCAATACCATTCACAGTAGCCCCAAAGAAGATAAAATACTTAGGAATAAATCTTACCAAGGATGTAAAAGACCTATACAAAGAAAACTACAAAGCTCTACTACAAGAAATTAAAAAGGACATACTTAAGTGGAAAAACATACCTTGCTCATGGATAGGAAGACTTAACATAGTAAAAATGTCTATTCTACCAAAAGCCATCTATACATACAATGCACTTCCGATCCAAATTCCAATGTCATTTTTTAAGGTGATAGAGAAACAAATCACCAACTTCATATGGAAGGGAAAGAAGCCTCGGATAAGCAAAGCATTACTGAAAAAGAAGAAGAGAGTGGGAGGCTTCACTCTACCTGATTTCAGAAGCTATTATACAGCCACAGTAGTCAAAACAGCCTGGTATTGGTACAACACCAGGCACATAGACCAGTGGAACAGAATTGAGAACCCGGATATAAATCCACCCACATATGAGCAGCTGATATTTGACAAAGGCCCAGTGTCAGTTAATTGGGGAAAAGATAGTCTTTTTAACAAATGGTCCTGGCATAACTGGATATCCATTTGCAAAAAAATGAAACAGGACCCATACCTCACACCATGCACAAAAACTAACTCCAAGTGGATCAAAGACCTAAACATAAAGACTAAAACGATAAAGATCATGGAAGAAAAAATAGGGACAACCCTAGGAGCCCTAATACAAGGCATAAACAGAATACAAAACATTACCAAAAATGACAAAGAGAAACCAGATAACTGGGAGCTCCTAAAAATCAAACACCTATGCTCATCTAAAGACTTCACCAAAAGAGTAAAAAGACCATCTACAGACTGGAAAAGAATTTTCAGCTATGACATCTCCAACCAGCGCCTGATCTCTAAAATCTATATGATTCTGTCAAAACTCAACCACAAAAAGACAAACAACCCAATCAAGAAGTGGGCAAAGGATATGAACACACACTTCACTAAAGAAGATATTCTGGCAGCTAACAGATACGTGAGAAAATGCTCTCAATCATTAGCCATTAGAGAAATGCAAATTAAAACTACGATGAGATTCCATCTCACTCCAACAAGGCTGGCATTAATCCAAAAAACACAAAATAATAAATGTTGGAGAGGCTGCGGAGAGATTGGGACTCTTATACAGTGCTGGTGGGGATGTAAAATGGTACAACCACTTTGGAAATCTATCTGGCGTTATCTTAAACAGTTAGAAATAGAACTACCATACAACCCAGAAATCCCACTCCTTGGAATATACCCTAGAGAAACAAGAGCCTTCACACAGATATATGCACACCCATGTTTATTGCAGCTCTGTTTACAATAGCAAAAAGCTGGAAGCAACCAAGATGTCCGTCAATGGATGAATGGGTAAATAAATTGTGGTATATTCACACAATGGAATACTACGCATCGATAAAGAACAGTGACGAATCTGTGAAACATTTCATAACATGGAGGAACCTGGAAGGCATTATGCTGAGCGAAATGAGTCAGAGGCAAAAGGACAAATATTGTATAAGACCACTATTATAAGATCTTGAGAAATAGTATAGACTGAGAAGAACACATACTTTTGTGGTTACGAGGGGGGGAGGGAGGGAGAGGGTTTTTTACTGATTAATTAGTAGATAAGAACTGCTTTAGGTGAACGGAAGGACAACACTCAATACATGGAAGGTCAGCTCAATTGGACTGGACCAAAAGCAAAGAAGTTTCCGGGATTAAATGAACGCTTCAAAGGTCAGCGGAGCAAGGGCAGGGGTTTGGGAACCATGCTCTAAGGGGACTTCTAAGTCAATTGGCAAAATAATTCTATTATGAAAACATTCTGCATCCCGCTTTGAAATGTGGCGTCTGGGGTCTTAAATGCTAACAAGCGGCCACCTAAGATGCATCAATTGGTCTCAACCCACCTGGAGCAAAGGAGAATGAAGAACACCAAGCTTACACGACAACTAAGAGCCCAAGAGACAGAAAGGGCCACATGAACCAGAGACCTACATCATCCTGAGACCAGAAGAACTAGTTGGTGCCCGGCCACAACTGATGACTGCCCTGACAGGGAGCACAACAGAGGACCCCTGAGGGAGCAGGAGATCAGTGGGATGCAGACCCCAAATTCTCACAAAAAGACCATACTTAATGGTGTGACTGAGACTAGAGGAATCCCGGCAGTCATGGTCCCCAAACCTTCTGTTGGTACAGGTCAGGATCCATCCCCGAAGACAACTCATCAGACATGAAAGGGACTGGACAGTGGGTAGGAGAGAGATGCTGATGAAGAGTGAGCTAATTATATCAGGTGGACACTTGAGACTGTGTTGGCATCTCCTGTCTGGAGAGGGGATGGGAGGATAGAGAGAGTTGGAAGCTGGCAAAACTGTCACGAAAGGAGAGACTGGAAGGGCTGACTCATTAGGGGGAGAGCAAGTGGGAGTATGGAGTAAGATGTATATAAACTTATATGTGACAGACTGACTTGATTTGTAAACGTTCACTTGAAGCTCAATAAAAGTTAATTAAAAAATCAGTTGGATTCCTCTACACCAACAAAAAGAACATTGAAGAGGAAATCATCAAATCAATGCCATTTACAGTAGCCCTCAAGACGATAAAATACTTAGGAATAAATCTTACCAGAGATGTAAAAGACTTATACAAAGAAAACTGCAGTACACTTCTGCAAGAAACCAAAAGAGGCTTACATAAGTGGAAGAACATACCTTCCTCGTGGACAGGAAGACTTAACATTATAAAAATGTCTATTCTACCAAAAGCGATCTATAGATTTAATGCAATTCCAATCCAAATCCCAAGGACATTCTTTAATGAGATGGAGAAACAAATCACCAACTTCCTATGGAAGGGAAAGAGGCCCTGGATAAATAAGGCATTACTGAAAAAGAAGAACAAAGTGGGAGGCCTTACTTTAGCTCATTATAGAACCTACTATACCGCCACAGTAGTCAAAACAGCCTGGTACTGGTAGAACAACAGATACATGGACCAATGGAACAGAATTGAGAATCCAGACATAAATCCATCCACATATGAGCAGTTGATATTTGACAAAGGCCCCAAAACAGTTAAATGGGGAAAAGACAGTCTTTTTAACAAATGGTGCTGGCATAACTGGATATCCGTCTGCAAAAAAATAAAACAATACCCATACCTCACTCCATGCACAAAAACTAACTCAAAATGGATCAAAGACCTAAATATAAAATCTAAAACGATAAAGATCATGGAAGAAAAAATAGGGACAATGTCAGCAGCCCTAATACATGGCATAAACAGTATACAAAACATTATAAAGAATGTAGAAGAAAACATAGATAACTAGGAGCTCCTAAAAATCAAACACCTATGCTCATCCAAAGCCTTCACCAGAAGAGTAAAAAGACTACCTACAGACTGGGAAAAAGTTTTTAGCTATGACATTTCCGATCAGCGCCTGATCTCTAAAATCTACATGATATTGCAAAAACTCAACTGCAAAAAGACAAATTACCCAATTAAAAAATGGGCAAAAGATATGAATAGACACTTCACTAAAGAAGACACTCAGGTAGTTAACAGATATATGAGGAAATGTTCACGATCATAAGCCATTAGAGAAATGCAGATCAAAACTACAATGAGATTTCATCTCACTCCAACAAGGCTGGCATCAATCCCAAAAACACAAAATAATAAATGTTGGAGAGGCTGTGGAGAGATTGGAACACTTCTACACTGCTGGTTGGGATACAAAATGGTACAGCCACTTTGGAAAAAGTGGTTGTACCATTTTACATTTGATTTGGTGCTTTCTTAAAAAGCTAGAAATAGAACTCCCATACGATCCAGCAATCCCACTCCTTGGAATATATCCTAGAGAAATAAGAGCCTTTACATGAACAGATATATGCACACCCATGCTTACTGCAGCACTGTTTACAATAGCAAGAAGACGGAAGCAACCAAGGCGCCCATCAATGGATGAATGGATAAATTATGACATATTCACACAATGGAATACTACACATCAATAAAGAACAAAGAGGAATCTGTGAAAAATTTCATAACATGGAGGAACCTGGAAGGCATTATGCTGAGTGAAATTAGTCAGTTGCAAAAGGACAAATATTGTATAAGACTACTATTAGAAGAACTTGAGAAATAGTTTAAACTGTGAAGAAAACATTGTTTTGTGGTTATGAGGGGGGGAGGGAGGGAGGGTGGGGGGGCATCCACTAATTAGTAGATAAGAACTACTTTAGGTGAAGGGAAAGACAGCACACAATACAGGGGAGGTCAGCACAATTGGACTAAACCAAAAGCAAAGAAGTTTCCTGAATAAACTGAATGCTTCGAAGGCCAGTGCAGCAGGGGCAGGGGTCTGGGGACCATGGTTTCAGGGGACATCTAAGTCAACTAGCATAATAAAATCTATTAAAACATTCTGCATCCCACTTTGAAGTGTGGTGTCTGGGGTCTTAAATGCTAGCAAGCAGCCATCTAAGATGCATCAATTAGTCTCAACCCACCTGGATCAAAGGAGAATGAAGAACACCAAGGACACAAGGCAATTACAAGCCCAAAAAACAGAAAGGGCCACATGAACCAGAGACTACATCATCCAGAAGAACTAGATGGTGCCCGGCTACAACTGATGACTGCCCTGAGAGGGAACACAACAGAGAACCCCTGAGGGAGCAGGAGAGCAGTGGGATGCAGATCCCAAATTCTCATAAGACCAGACTTAATGGTCTGACTGAGACTAGAAGGACCGCAGTGGTCATGGCCCCCAGACGTTCTGTTGGCCCAGGACAGGAACCATTCCCGAAGCCAGCTCTTCAGACATGGATTGGACTAGACAATGGGTTGGAGAGGGATGCTGATGAGGAGTGAGCTTCTTGGACCATGTGGACACTTGAGACTATGTTGGCATCCCCTGCCTGGAGGGGAGATGAGAGGGTGGAAAGGGTTAGAAGGTGGCGAAATGGACATGAAAAGAGAGAGGGGAGGGAGAAAGCGGGCTGTCTCATTACAGGGAGAGTAATTGGGAGTGTGTAGCAAGGTGTATATGGGTTTTTGTGTGAGAGGCTGACTTGATTTGTAAACTTTCACTTAAAGCACAATAAAAATTAAAAAAAAAAAAAGTTTAATGCACCATATACTGTGCTACCTGCCTGAGCCCCTATTTCTTTCCCTCTTTTTCCGGTGTGCTCCTAATCTATGTCAGGACCATATTCTTCCACAACATATTCCAGCACTCATTGGCCAAAACTAAGAAACCCTGTTTTAGGCAACTATCATCTACTGGATCAGTAGGAGTAGGAAAACTTTTCCCTACAATTTTGCCCTTGGAACAAAAAGCTTCCATCCTCAGTCTAGCTGATCTCCTGAACCAAGTCAACTCCAACTCATGCTGCCCCATGTGTTTCACAGTAGAAGTGCATACTACTCCATAGGGTTTCCATGGCTGTGAACTTTCAGAAGCAGAATACAAGGCCTTTCTTCCAAGGCCCCTCTGAGTGGGTTCAAACTGCCTCGATTAGTAGCCCAGCACTTAACCATTTGCTCTGTAAAGAAAAAATACTAATTGAAAATAAAAGGTTTTAATTCTCCCTGCGGAAATAAGGGAAGAGGCTCCCCTCCTCCCCTGTTCTTTCAGAATTCACTTTAGAGAACTTGTAGAATCTTTCTGAAAAGTATGTAAATAAGGGCTGTTTTCTCAAGGACCTGGGAGACATCTCTTAGGAAAAATAATCGTCAAAGAAGATCACATCCCTACCTCCCATTTTCCTGGAATGCAGTCACCACAACTTCAGGCACTCTGCCAATAAGATATTAGAAAATTAGTAATTTTATCTTAAACATGAATGTAATGAGTTGTATCTACTCAGCAACATAAAAGATAAGATTTCTTTCTGTCTTTGCAATCTCTTTAGAGGACTGCCCATGATACATCACATAAAGGTTTAATGTTTATTCAATAATAAATCTTTTCTTCTATTTTTGTGCAGAGGTTTTCTAAGTTGGAAGTAGTTTTTGTTTTTGGTAATTTTCCCCAACAGCTCCTCTCAGGGACTTTGGGATAGAAACGGAGAAGGCTTAAACACTGAAGGTTGTTTTTTTTTTTTTAATGTGGCCAGGGGTGCTGAACAGTGACAAGACCTAAGAGCAAAGCAAATGCACAAAAATGAGAGAAAGAAGGAGGGGATTTTGGGCTTTCACTACAGCAATCCAGCCCTGCATTCCATTTCCTAAGGCCCTGCTGAAGCCAAGACCTATAAGTGGGTGAGCCAAGCCTATAACCTTGTAATAAATTTACTCTTTTATTTACATTTTTATCTATGTGAGTACACACATTGCTATACATTTACTCACACCTACAAATATTTAAAATGTATTAGAGAAAGACAAAGTAAGGGAAAACCTGTTTGGAAGGTGCAAGCTGAAAATGACAAATACTTTAAGGCAGTTTTCAAGTGCTTGCTGTGTAGTGTGTAATATACTTTTCTCCTTTTTCTCCCTACCTGGCAATATTCAGTAAAATGTGCTAAACTCATAAATTCTTTTAGTGTATTTTATTGGTGAAATTCAAATACGTGTATTCTTTGGGTGGAAGTATAATAACACAAGAGCAGCTTCTGCAGTACTGGACAGCCTGATGCAGAGGAAGCTATGAGAACATAACCCTAACCAACAATTAATAAAATATATTGGTGAGGGATTTACTTCTATAGGCTAATGAAAGCTGGGGTCAACAGAAAGAACCGAAGGGGGGAGCGGAGCTGCATGGGTCATGCAGATAACACCTAGGGAACACACAAATCATACCCTTTCCAACTTTTTTGATACTAAACGAAAGGGACTGAATAACTAATCATGGGTGGTTGGCTGAATATCTTATAATTTCTGCTCTTATCAGTGGCTCCTACACAGAGTATGGGCCAGGGAAGAACACAGAGGAGAATAGCATGTTTATTGTATTTTCTGCCAAGTTTATTCTCTAATTGTCTCAAGTAATCTAATCACTTATTCCTGACTATATTTACACAGGTAATCTATACACTCAGGGCCTTACTAATCTTTGACCGGGAAATAACATCACACTTATTTTTGAGACATAATTATGATCACTTTAATACACAATGCACCAAATACACGAAATTTCTATTGTTAGCTGCTGCCTAGTTGGCCCCTGACTCATGACAACCCCATGCACAAGGGAATGAAATGCTGCCTGGTCCTGCACCATACCCAGGATCACCTGTGGATCAGACTGTTGTGATCCACAGGGTTTTTCCTTTTTTTTTTTAAATTTTCTGACCCTGCCTGGTTTGCCTCAAGATCTCTTTATCCCTCTTGCTCTTATTTTTTTATGTTATTTTATTTATTTTGTTGTTGAGAATATGCACAGCAAAATATGCAAATTGAACTGTTTCTACATGTACAGTTTAGTGACTTTGATTATATTCTTCAAGTTGTACAACCATTCACACCCTCCTTTTCTGACTTGTTCCTCCCTCATTAACATAAACTCACTGCCCCTTAAGTTTCCTATCTAATCATTTGACTTGCTGTCATCAATTTGATCCCATATAGATAGCTCTTAAAAGAATATAATGCTCAAGGCAGGCCTTTTTTACTAGGTAAACTAAACTATTGTTCAGTTTTAAGATGACTTGAGGGGATATTTCTGGTTTAAAGTATAAAGATTATCTCAGGGCAATAGTTTCAGAAGTTAAACCACTTTCCATGGCTCCAGAAAGTCCAGAATTTGAAATTCTGGTCTTCATTTTCCCCCTTTTGATCAGGTCTATGGAATCTTTGATCAAAATGTTCCATAATGGTAGCCTGGCACCATCTAGTTCCTTTGGTCCCACAGCAAAGGAGGCAGTTGTTCATAGAGGCAATTAGTCACAGATTCCATATACTCCTCCTATTCCAAATTCTCCTTGTTCCTCTGTTGCTCCAGGTGAAGAGAGACACATTGTTGACACTTGGATGGCAACTTTTGAGTTTTTAAGACCCCAAACACTACACAATGAACATGAAGGTAGAACATAAGCACTAAACATGTAATTAGGCCAATTAACTGGGTGTCCCATGGAACGATGACCCTAAAACCTCCAAACCAAGGAACCAGATCCCATGAGGTGTTTGCTTGTCCATAACCAGCCTCAGAGCTGCTCTTTTTTTTTTTTTCCTCATTGTAGGTATATCTATCACACAACCTTTGCCAATTCAACTTTTTGCAGTTGTAGAATTTATTGACAGCAATTATAATAATCAGCTGTGCAACACTCTTGATCAATGTGATTTTTCCATTCCCTTTCCCTGCTTTTATTTCCCCTCCTTCTTGCCCCTGGTAACCACTAATAAACTTTGATCTCCATACATTTGTCTTTTCTTGTGTTTTCATGTAAGTGAGGTCATACAATATTTGTCCTTTTGTGATTGGCTTATTTTGTTCAGCATAATGTCTTCAAGCTCCATCCATTCCGTAGCATGTATCAAGACTCTATTTCTCCCACAGGCTGAGTAGTATCCTGTTGTATCTCTGCAGTATGATTTGTTTATTCCTTTGTCTGTTGATGGGCATTTAGCTTGTTTCAACCTTTTGGCTATTGTGAATAGTGTGCAATGAACATTGGCGTACAAGTCTCTTTTTGAGTTTTCTGCTTTTAAGTCTTCCAGGCATATACCCAGGAGTGGAACTGCTGGGTCATATGGTAGTTCTATTTTTAGTTTTATGAGAAACTGCTACACAGTTTTCCACAATGGCTATACCATTATACATTCATACCAGCAATGGGTAAGTGTTCCAGTTTCCCCATATCTTCTCCAATATTTGTTATTTTTTATCTTAGCCATCCTAGTGGTAGTGAAATGGGATCTCATTGTGGTTTTGATTTGCAACTCTCTAATGGCTAATGATGCTAAGCATGTTTTCATGTGTTTGGTGGCCATTTGAATGCCCTCTTTGGTGAAATGTCTATTCAAGTCCTTTGCCCATTTTGTGATTGGGTTATTTATCTTTCTGTTGTTGTTGTTAAGTTGTCTAAGTTATATGCATATTTTTGTCAGATAAATGGTTTCCAAAGGTACTCTCCCAGTCCGTAGCTAGTCCATCTCCATCTGGAAGCTGTGCTGAAACCTGTTCAGTATCATAGCAGCATGTGAGTCACCAGTGACAGACGGCTGGTAGCTGCACATGAGGCACATGCACTGCCCAGGAACTGAACTTGGGCCTCCCACACAGAAGGTGGGGGTTCTACCACTGAACCACCACTGCCCTTGTTACCTCAAATCAGACCACCTCAAAGGGTCCCCCAACTATTTCTGAGAGCTTCACTGTCCAAGGGTTACTTCATTTGTGCTCAAAGCCTATCTGTCACCTTCTTCCACTCTGCTGTCACCACCATGTGGTCATCACCTTGCTCTACTGCTCCCTTCTCTCCTGACAGACTCCACGAGCTGCACACTCTCATGGAGCAGTGCGTCTTAGGCTGATTACAGCACACACATCTTTATACATTAAAAAATACTTATTCTGCTTCTAATATATGCCAGGTATAACACGAAAGAAAAACTGAATGAGAAAACAGAATTTAAAATAGGAGTCGGGAAAAAATAGGATGTGGCGAGTAGGTAGGGAAGAAGGAGAAAAGACATATATATCCATTCACGAGCCCCTACAATCTGTCTAGGAATAGGTCACGGATCTGTGTCTCAGCTTCTTGGCAGTCAGAGCAGGAAAGAAGGCTTAGTTTGTGACATTGTTCATACTGTTAAAAGAAATATTCCATTCCCTCAGAGGAGGTAAATTTCTTCCTAAAACTACAATTATTCATGTCAACCTTCCAGTAAGAGACAGCACATTATTCACCATATTTGTCTTAAGCCCCCTGAGGCCCAAGAAGGTTAACTTATTTGATCTAGACTCACAAAATATTAAGTGATAGAGGGGTTTGGCAACAAATATCACAAAACGATATGTGTATTAATTGTTTAATGAGAAACTAATTTGCTCTGTAAACCTTCACCTAAAGTACAATAAAATGCTAATTACATGCCCTTTTACTTTAAATTTAAAATATTATTTTAGACAAACTACCAGTGAGATCACTTGTCTACGTTAGAAAACTCTAAAAAACTTTTTCCTTGATAGCTGCTGTTGTGCAAATGATGAATAAACTATTATAGCACAAACAAACAAACAAAAAATATATAAATATATTAAGTGGTAGAGTCCTAGGATCAAATTATGGATTTCTGTTTCCAAGTCCAGGGGATTTCCCTTCTTAGACAGGACAAACTGGCAAGGAAAAACAAAACAGAAGATAAAAAGGTCCTAAGATGAAAGAAACCCTTGAATTAGTAAGAGGAGGTTCTTTCAGCTGTGGGGACCATTATTGCAGGGAACATCTAGCTCAACTGGCATAACATAGCTTATAAAGAACAATGCTCTACATTCTACTTTGGTGAATAGCTTCTGGGGTCTTAAAAGCTTGTGAGTGGCCATCTAAGATTACTCCACTGGTCTCACCATATCTGGAGCAAGGGAGAATGAAGAAAACCAAAGACACAATGGAAAGATTAGTCCAAAGGACTAATGGACCACAACTACCACAGCCTCCACCAGAGTGAGTCCAGCACAACTAGATGGTGCCTGGCTAACACAACCGACTCCTCTGACAGGTATCACAGTAGAGGGTCCTGGACAGAGCTCGAGAAAAATGTAGAACAAAATTCTAACTCACACATACACACACACACAACACAAAAAGACCAGACTTAGTGGACACCGTTATAGCTCAGTAATGAAGTCACTCCTGAGGTTCACCCTTCAGCCAAAGGTTAGATGGGCCCATAAAACAAAATGAGACTAAATGGGCACACCAGCCCAGGGGCAAGGATGAGAAGACAGGAGGGGGCAAGAAAGCTGGTAATGGGGAACCAACCCAAGGTCAAAAAGGGGAGAGTGTTGACACATCTTGGGGTTCACAGCCCATGTCACAAAACAATATGTGTTAGTTGTTTAAAGAGAAAGTAGTTTACCCTGTAAATCTTCACCTAAAGTATAATAAAAACAAACAAGTAAAAATAGGAGGTCCTCTCAAATGCAGAAACAGAAGTACAGGCTTTTGGAGAGAAGAGAGAGTAACCAAGAGCACTCATGCGCACGTGCACACCCACCCACACACAGACAGAAGGAATTCCCTGGATATTCGGGGTTTTCTATTATCTTCTCAACATCTCCCAGTTTTGAAGAGCCCTGAGACGCTTAACAGGAGCTCACAGTTGCCTCTCTTGCTTAAATTTTTCTCACAGTTAGGAACTCTCTTTCTTCTTAAGCACAGTGAAGATACAACTTTACTACATTCCAAATTATATTTTTCAGAGAGAACCTAGACCTCCACTAGAAACTCACTATTAGACCAAAACGGGATGTGTGCCTGACTGTGTGAGTGGGGGCGAGGGGGGGGGTCCTAAGAAATGTATCATTTAGATGTGCTATTATTGATTCTCCACAAAATTTAAAAATTAAACGGTTTTACCATTCTCTGTATGAGTTGGCTCTCCTAACTGAAAAAGTCCAAAAGTCAATCAAGAAGACTGTGGCTGAATCAACTGTGGTACAGCCACACAATGAGGTACTATGCAACTGTAAAAGGAAGGGATTTCTCTATGTGATCTCCAGGATTGTATGTGAAAAAAGAAAGATGGAGAATATTTTACACAATATGCCACCATTTAGGTAAGAAACTGAAGGATGTATGCAAATACATGTGTATTTGCCTATGCTAAAAGAAAGGTCAGTGGTACGAGCCTACCAGCCACTCCATGGCAGAACGATGTAGCAGTCTGCTTCCATGAAGAATAACCTGTTGCCATTAAGTCAATTCCAATTCATTGTGACCTTAGGACGGAGAAGAACTGCCCACAGGGTTACCAAGGCTATAATCGTAACAGAAGCAGACTGCCACATCTTTCTCCTGTGGAGCTGCATTTGGGAATGAAACTCTGACCTTTCAGTTAGCAGCCAAGCATTTAACCACTGTGCCACCAGGGCTCCTTCCCTGAAGATTACATCCTTGGAAACTGTGTGGGGCAGTTCTACTCTGTCCTATAGGAGTTGAAATTGGCTCAATGGCAACTGGATGTTAAAGTAAAAATAATCAAAGGAAAAATAAAATTTTATAACAGTTAGCTGGGGGGAGTCGGGAAAAGAAAGAAAGCACCGAAATATACTTTTTTGTATTTATTATTGGAACCATGTAAATGTGTTACCTAATTACAAAACCAAATGTACATTTTAAAAAGAAATCTACACAGAATATAAAATAGTGCAGCCAAAAGTAAAATGATGCAGTTCTGCAATTTCTCAAAAAGTTAAAAATTAGAATACCATACTACCCAGTAATTCCACTCCTAGGTTTGTACCAAGAAGAACTGAAAGCAGCAACTCAAACAGACATGTGTACACCACTGTTCACGGCAGCATTATTCACAATAGCCAAAAGGTGGAAACACCCAAGTGCTCGTCAGCAGATGAATGGATAAACAAATTTTGGTATATCCATACAGTGGAGTATTATTCATTCATAAAGAGAAATGAAGTTCTGATACATGTTATGAGATAGATGAGTCTTGGAAAAAAACAAAAAAGCAATCCCTACCAGGGGTGGGAAGTAGGGAGAGAGGGAGAGTCATGGCTTGGAGACAATGATTTTCTGTTAAGGTTGACAAATTTAGAAAAGGATAGTAGTAATGGTAATGGTTGCACAACAGGATGAACATAATTAATGTCACTGAATATAAAAAATGTTGAAATGGCAAATGTTTTGTTATGTATTTTTCTACTGCAATAAAAAAAAGCAATCCATATGTACATGCTGAAATGTTTAAGCATTAATTGCACTAATGTCTGCAACTTGCCTTGTTACGCAAAAAACAACAAATGTAATTTGATGAATGAAAGGACGAATAGATAAATGATAAAGCAAATATAGTAAAAATATACTATCTAGGTGGTGGACATATGAGTGCTTCTTATACGATTCTTACAACAGTTCTCTACATTTCAAATATTCATAATAAAATGTTGAGATGAAAAGTGCAAAAAGCAATTCCTAAAAAGTAAATCAAAATATGCATCGCACAGAGGAAAAACATATGGAGAAGATCTATTCCAAGTGATTTTAACATACTGTAATTTGACTCTGCGTACACATCCTTTAGTGGCTCTATCCCATGGCAAAAAAAAAAACAAAAAACTGGGGGGGGGGGGTGGGTTAAAACTGTACTTGGTAACTATTTGGTAGATTTTTGTTGTTATTTTTCATTAATGTTGTTATTCTCAGACAGTGGTTTGTGTATTGTGGAATAGAGCACATGAATAGTTATGTTGGTAAACAAAAAAAAACCAAACCCAGTGCCATCGAGTCAATTCCAACCCATAGCGACCCTATAGGACAGAGTAGAACTGCCCCACAGAGTTTCCAAGGAGCACCTGGCAGATTCGAACTGTGGACCTCTTGGTTAGCAGCCGTAGCACTTCACCACTACGCCACCAAGGTTTCCTAATTATGTTGGTACCACTGAGAAAAGAAATATTCAATTTGGGAGTGTCAAAGAGTAATAAAAACTCTGTTAAATTAAAGCAAGGAGATTTATTGAAGGTTCAACAACAGTCTGGACTGGGGAAAAGGCCTGATTTTACAGACTGAACAATACTTTCAAAATGGTGAAGCTGCGGAGATCTTTTAAAGAGTGAGAACAAAGAACTCGAGGTGTACTATTTTGATTGAACATGACAAACTTGGATTACACAAGGCAGTCTTACTGGATATGGGAGATAGGAGGAGGGAAGTTTACAGCAACATTTCTCTCTTAGAAACAGCTTTCTTAAGTGAAATTTTTCTTGTCAGTAGTTGCCTAGGAGACCTAGATACAAGTCAGCATCAAGGCCTTCTTCCTGAGACAGTGTTTTAGGAATGGTCTTGAGAGCTCCTGGTTTATTGTTATTCTCTCAGCTTAACCACAGAGAAGGAGAAAACTTCCTTTTAGTTTACATTTAGTTACAGGCTTTAAAGAAGAAGTCAGGTGTTTGCATATATTAAAAGAAAGGCAAGATGGAGTTGGGCCCTAAACTCTAAAGCAGCCATTTTTATTTTAGTCGGGTACCTCAGTTTAGTTGCTCTTACACAGGAGAAAAGAGATAACAGATGTAAGATCTGTCAAAAACCTAAAGGTGCAGAGAAACACCAAAAACTAGTGTGACAGAATACATTTATTGTGAGCAGATATGACTGGTATCAGGCAGGGTCCACCTGAGCATACCTGGGAGGTGATCCGATCTGAAGAGGGGACAGAAAAAGGGGTTACATAGATCATTGCCAAGTTAATTTCTCAGGAGATAGTATCAGAACACATGTAGAGTTCCAGGGTGGGTGGTTGGAGAAACAGAGCCACTAAGGACATGCTATACCTTTCCCAGTCAGACCTTGGGGTTCCTGCTGCTGGAAACTGGCTACACATTGATAATTCTCTAAAAAAGCACAATGTCTAAGGCAAAACTTTCTCCTCTAAGCTGTCTGCTAGGCTATTGTTTGACTTGAAGGAGACTTTAGGAAAACAGTTTCTTAGAGGCTCAAGGTTCAGAAGGACACAGACAGGCAGATGGCCTGAGTAGGTCATGCCAATCCCATGAATCCAGGTATCTGAATTCCAGGAAAATTAAAATGGTTTGTCAGATCAAAGAGGTTAAGTAAACATTCTACAGACCTGAATTTGTAGGATGAACTCATGACATATTTTATCTTTAACATACACACCAACATCAACTTGCTGGTTTTAACATTCTGCTAGAGTTAGATACGATGTTACCGTTGAGGGAAGTTGAGTGAAGGGTACACCCTTCTATGGACACTATGTATTATTTTTTCAGGTTTTTTAAGTCCACAATTATTTGAAGTGAAAAAAAAAAACCTTTTTTACATTTTACATTTACATAAATTTGAAATTTAGAAACTGAAGTCTTATTTGTGTTGCAGTAAGGCAAACTGTCAATCACAGTGGATTGAGTAGATTCTTGCAGACCCACGAGCAGATGCACAAATCAGTGGCCCATTCACACCAATGGACTTCTGGTGTCTGAATCCTTTCTCCATGAACATGATTGGAAGAAGTTGAGAAATAATCTCAGAAAACAAGAGCACGATTTTTATATAGTGGTCAAAACATTTGGAAGTACATTCACTTTCTATGTCATTCTGTGAATTAGTAAAAGACTTGGGAGTTAATTCCCCGCTGGGTCAGTGGGGAAACAAGGAAAAAGGAAATGAAGATACTGAGTTTGGGCCTCACAGAAAGGAAAGTGCTTCCTGGAATGGAGTCCCAGATGACTCAGAGAACAGACACAATCGACACCAGGGACCAACTAGGTCAGTTTAGCCCAGGTGTATATTAAAATCAGCTGAGGATTTCTTTTTACTACAGAGCCTGGGGCCCTTTCCCAGAAAAGTATTTAATTGGTCTGGGATGAGGTTAGTTAGCATTATTTTGTTATACCTCCCTAGTTGTTTTAATGTGCAGTGAGGGTTGAGATCCACTAATCTATTCCAATTCACTTGTTTATCTGCTGAGGGAACCGTGACATCTAGAGTTGAAGTGGCTTACGACAGCTGATCAGTCACTCCAAGGGCTTGTCCTAGATTCTGGAAATGGACTCATAGGCTACTGCTGAAGCTTCATTTTCTAAATGTTGTTTTCTCCTAGTTTCCATTTTTCTTCCTATTTGTAACCACATTCCCCCCCGCCCCCACACACGTGGTTGGCTGTTTCCTCCTTAATGCTGCTCTATTCTGTATGGCTTGTGGGTTGTTTATGCCAAGGACACATTGGGCAAGGTTCTGAACACCTAATCAGCCTGAGCCAGAGCCCCACAGAACCAGAAAAAGATCCAGAAGCACTGCCAAATTCACAGCAACAACAAGATTCCCCATTTGTCTGCTTCTCTGCCTGCTGTCTAGTGTACTGGAAAATTGCAAATCCACTTGTTTCTTTCCACAAAAATTCCAAAGTCAGCTTTCTCCCCTGCCAAAAAGAAAGAGATTTCTAGCTGGTTTATTTCAGCTTTTGCTTATAGCCTGAACATTTATCTGAAAACACAGATAAACCTGAATTATTCATTGAAAAATTTTTATTTGTGTTGAATCTTCTGACTTGCTCATGTCTCTGTGGGAAAACACGGCTAACAATAGAATAACATATTTTGTATAAAGGACACCAGATGTTAGCACATGCATCTTCTCTGTTCCAGTGATTAAGAAAAAGGTTACCAGCCTCTTATTGTCAGTGCTCATTCTCTGGAAAAGCAAAAGCACAGAATAATTAGCGAGACACAACCTCTCATAGAATAGGAGCAAACTTGGGTTAAGTCTCCAGCTTCGAAATTTACAGAATTTTATATCATCAAAGGAACAAGTCCTGTTTTCAGATGAGGAAACACAGGCCCAAATGCTGGTCAAAATTTTCCTCAGGTTTACACAGCCCATTCCCACAGGTCTCCCTGGTTCTAGATACACGTAGGAGATGCACTAAAAGGTATCTCCTAGCTCCCAAGTCTCTGCAAGGCCAGAAAGACCCCCTCAGAGGAATTAATACCTCCATAAAACTGCTTTTCACCAGCTTCCGCCCAATCAGTTTTGAAAAGCGTAGGATATATCTCAAAGTAGACAAAGAAAGACCCAAAACCCACTGCCGTCGAGTTGATTCCGACTCATAGCGATCCTATATCACTGTTTAAATTTCATTTCCGACTTTAACTTTCCACTCTCCGTAAACCTCTTATCTGTACGACACCACGCCTTCAGGTTACATCATTAGTTTCTATTTATCTCCTTTATATGTCCTTATACTGGGGCCTAAATTTGTCTGAAAACTCACAAGAGAGACCAGATCTCAGAGGAGTTCAGCAGGCTGAATTAAACACTGCAGAACTGCTGCCTAATTCATAGCAACCATGGGGTAAGTGTTTCTCTGCTTCTCTCTCATCATCTCTAGAGTTTTTTGGAGAGAAAATGTTAATCAACACTGTCTCAACAGACTTGGTCTCAGCCAGTTCAAGTTTCCTAACTTCTATTTCAGCATTTGCTTTTGGATAGAATGTGTGTTAAAATGTTTTACTAATTCAAGGATTTTAATTTTTGTTAGCATCACCCTGAAGAAGCTTACCTCCTGCTATAGCCCCAAAAAGGGGATAGAAATAGGAAAAGAGTTCGGCAGAAAGTGAGAAAATTATCCTAATCTCCAAAATCCTTTTCTATCACACCTCAGTCTGTCTGACTGAGGGAGGGAGTGGGCAGTTGGTCTGGGCAGAGACATTGCTTTCCGCTGGTTACTCACCATGTTGAAAAAGTAGGACCCACTGGGCTCTGCAAGCTGCAGTCCTGGGGTCTCCCAGAAGTCTTGAAAGAAAATATTGTGGGGATGTGGTGGGAGGAGCTCTAGCCTAGAGAACAGGGCCTTCCTCTGTAGGCCTCTGGTGTCACTCTCCGCACTGCAGGCTTCCTATGTCCCTCCTTAGTCTATGTCCCTCCTCAGTCAGCTGGATTTAAGATTAGTTGCATCTGCACACACCTCTTCCCCCAGAGAAGCCGGGCTGTCTTCAGAGCCTGATATCCTCCTGTCCAGGGGGCTTGGCGGGATTCAGTGCTCGGGACATCAGCATCTTCCTTACTGAACAGCCTCCTGTGGGAATTTCTAGATTGTCCAAATTGAATCTTGATGCAAATAACCCCTTATATCAGCAGATAAGAATCCATTGATTAATAGTGACCTACACATTTCCCCTCAGTGCTCCAGTGGGAAAAATTCTGAAGGGGGCAAAAGTTCAGGCCTATGATGAACTCCCTCCTCTCTTTGGCCATAGACTGGTGAAGTGGATTGTCAAAGGTCATTAAAATAATAATAACAGTAATTATCACTTCCTGAGTGCCTATTAAGTGCCAGCCTATCTTCTAAAAGTATTATATAAATTACTATATTGAATCCTCGCAACAAATCTGTGAGTGAGTTATCTCAATTTTGCAATAAGGAATCTCAGATTTAGAAAGTTAACATCACACAGGTAATAAAAGTGGTAAAGCTGATACATGAGCTAATTTCAACGACAGTATATTTAATCTGTAAACCAATGTTTCTCAAAAGATACAAGTGGGTACACATGATGTTATTTCAGACGGCACATAATTAGCTTTTATGTTTGAATGCTTTTTTATTTATTTTAAAATGTATTAGAAAAATATACCTATAATTTGTAGAATTTCTATTCAGGCATTTACTCAAATTTTTTTATTGTCATAAAATACATATAAGATAAAGCTTACCATTTGAACTCATTTTAAGTGTATAATTCAGTGGCATTTGGTATATTCACAATGTTGTATAACCATCACCACTGTCTAGTTCCAGAACATTTTTCTTCACCCCAAAAGGAAACTCTGTACCCCTTAAGCAGTCACTCACAGTTCTCTCCTCCCTGGCAATTATTAACCTGTTTTTTGTCTCTCTGGATTTGCCTATTCTGGATATTTCTTGCAAAAGTAAATATACAATATGTGGCCTATCATGTCTGGCTTCTTCTTCTACTAACCTCTAATTCATGTCTGTAGCATGTATTAGTACTTTGTTTGCTTCTATGGCTGAATAATATTCCATTGCATGGATATACTTACCACATTTTGTTTACCAGTTCAACAGTTGATGGACATTTGGGTTGTTTTCACCTTTTTTGCCATTGTGAATAGTCTTGCTATGAGCATTCATATATGTTTTTTTTTTTTTTAATACATGTTTTAATTCAGGTATATACCCAGGCATGGAACTGCTCGGTCATATGCAAATTCTAGATTTAACTTAATTGAGGAACTGCCAAACTGTTTTCCAGAGCAGCTGCGCCATTTTACATTCCTACCAGCTATGAGTCGGAATTGACTTGACGGCACTGGGTTTTGACCAGTAAAGTATGAGGGTTACTTGTTATACTTCTCAGCTCCAGGATTTCTATTTTAATCCTTTTTATAATTTTGTCTTTTTTAAGATACTCTCCATTTGGTGAGACATACAGAGATTCCTTCAGTGTCCCATACACTTTATCACTCCCAGTTTGCTTCACAACTTTGATTGCTAAATTCTTAGTTTCCATCTTTAAGTACCAAATTTTGTTTTTCTTGTCCCTCATCTTTTCTCCCTGCCCCCCCTCCCACTTTCTCCTCTCTCTGGCCTCCTCCCCTGACTGAGGTAGCTGTATTAGTTTTCTGTTGCCATGAGGAGTTACTGCACTACAAACTTAGAGGCTTAAAACAATACAAATGCTTCATCTTACAGTTATATACGTGAGATGTCTGACGCAAGTCTCACTGGGCTAAAATCAAAGTGTCAGCGTGGCTGCATTCCTTAGTGGAGGCTCTAGGGGAGAATTAGTTTCCTTTCTTAACTTGGTGGTTGGCCTTATTCACTTCCTTGCAGTTTTAGGGCTGAGGTTCCCATTTCTTTGCTGGCTGTCAGCTAAAGCTTCGAATCTCTTCTGCCTCTTGTTCCGTTATTTGATTTGCACAATCACAGCTTGGATAGTTCTCTGCTTTTAAAGGCACATATGATTAGATGGGGCCGACTTGAATAATCTCACCCCAAGGTTCATTACCTTAATCACTTCTCAAAATCTGTTTCACCACATGATGGAGTATGTACATGTTCTGGAGATTAGCATGAGGACATCTTCGAGGGGCTATTATTCTGCCTACCATGATAACCAATGCTAACAACCTGGCTTGTGTCCTTAGATCTATTTCTTCATGTTCAGATAATCATAAACAAATATATATATATACATGAAACCCTGGTGGCATAGTGATTAAGAACTACGGCTGCTAACCAAAAGGTCAGCAGTTCAAATCCACCAGGCACGGCACGGTGGGGGCAGTTGTACTCTGTCCTATAGGGTCGCTATGAGTTGGAATCGACTCAACGGTTTTTTTTGGTTTATATATATATATATATATACACACACACACATATGTAAGGGTTTGCATCTTTATGTAATAAAAATGGGGTCGTGTTTGAATACTTCTCTGTAGCTAGACTTAATTGTATATTATGAAAGTCCCTCAAACTCAACTGGTTTTGACCTAACTCCCATAATCTAATGGCTGTGTAATATTCCACGGTATGGACGTACCATAATTTAACCATTCTCCACTGGTATTTCCAATGTGTTGGTATTATATAAAATGCTGCAATGAATATCCTTGAACATACATCCTTATGTACTCGTGTTTTTATCTGGAAGATAAGGTTCCTAGAGATGGAATTACTTTGTCCATGGAAATGTGTATTTTTTATTTTAATGACTATTACTATATTGCTCTTCAAAAAGGCCACAACGATTCATGATTGCAGTAACTGGTATCCTCATTCATTTAAACTTTTGGCAATCTGACTAGAATAAAGTTATAAATTGCTTGTATTTTAATCTGGATTTCCCTAATGGCTGGGAGGCTTAGAGCATCTTTTTTTCATGTCTATTGACTATTTAATGAGAGCTGGTGGCGCAGTGGTTAAGCTCTGAGCTGCTAATTGAAAGGTTGGCAGTTGGAATCCACCAGCTGCTCTGAGGGAGAATGGTATGGTATTCTGCTTCCATAAAGATTAACACCAATACCAGTTGTCACACCAGTTGCCGCTGAGCTGATTCTGATTCATAGTGACCCTATAGGACAGAATACAATTGGCCCATAGGGTTTCCAAGGCTGTAATCTTTATAGAAGCAGATTGCCACATCTTTCTACAGGTGAGCGGCTGGTGGATTTGAAATGCCGACCTTTCAGTTAGCAGCTGAGAGCTTAGCCACTGCACTACCAGGGCTCCTTCCTGTGAAGATTACAGCCTTAGAAACCCAATGGGGGCAATTCTAGCCTGTCCTATAGGGTCACTATGAGTCAAACTCAACTCAACAACAACCAGTTTTTTTCGGGTTTCATTTCTGGTGTTATCAGCTATTATATTTGCTCTTCCATAGATTAACTATTCATATAGATTTCTCTTGGTCTGTTGAGTTTTTATTGCCAATTTGCAGAAACACTTCATAATATCACAGAATGGAAAACATCATCATCTATATTATAAATATTTCCCACAGTCTTAGAATTTTTCTGTTTAACTTCCTTAGAGCATTTTTTCCATAAATAAGTTTTTAAAATTTTATGATTATACACCTATTTCTCCTAGATCATCTTCTAATATTTTCATTCTTTTATTTTGCGTTTACCATTTACTTTGGGTCAAAGTAGAGGTAGTTATTCATTGAGATTGTTTTCATCCCTCTTACCCTCTCTTTTCCATACAAATGACTACTGTAATTGAGATGGTAGCAGGGAACTGCCATCCATGGGGCAGATTTTTACTCATTATAAAGGTAACTCTCTGGCTCTCTTGAACATGTAGAGTGTTGTCTTCTTTTTGAGTTTCATTCTCCAGTGCAGAATGCCTATTGGGGCAGGGCCTCCCTTTCCTGAGGGAAATGCACTATTCTTCAGTATCTCCCCAAAGATAAGCTAGATAAATTAAAGATGAATAGGCATATCGAATGCATTGCCACATTCCTCAATTCAGCTCTATCATCTGAAACCTGAGTTAAGCTTGGCTCTGCATCTGGAAATCAGTACCAGCAGTGAGAAATAGGAAGTGCTCTTCCCCTTAAGTAACAAAACAAAATTGCCTCACCTACAAACCAAGTTGAGAAACACCAAAAAAAGAAACCACCATTTTCCCGCACTAACACACACACACACACACACACACACACACACACACACACATGCATCTTCAAGTAGCGCTGTTATTCCCATTTCTCTTGACATCATTTTAGCAATAGGAGTGGGATGAATTATATTGATCCTTTTTTTTTTTTTTGGTAAAGGACTTCCACACCTAGAAAAATGGAAGAGACATATTTTTTCCTATTCCTTCTAATAAGTACACCTAAAACCCCGTACATTAAATATAATATTCTGTACATTAAACATAAGAATATTATGAATGGTGGAGGAGAGAAGGCAAATCAGCTAGGAGCCTTGGAATTGATGGGGGTGACATGACAGTAAGCTTTGTGGCCTTTCTTTTTGCCTCATATATCTTAGACTGAGTGCTAGAAACGGAGCACCTGGAAACACCGCCAGGCAGAAACAGAAAAGTCCAGAAAAAGCCTGTTCTTTCTAGACAAAGGACAAGAAAAGGGGCAGTCTATCAAGACAGAAAACTTTAAGTCAATAGCCACTCTAATCCAGCCAAACATCAAAGAAACAAAACCGTGGCCCCATCCCAAACCCCACCAGCAATGGTTGAGTGGGGAGCCTAGACTTCCACCCTTGCCAGTCTGTAAGGAGGCATCCCAACTCCTCCCTCTTGCCACACAGGTTGGTGTCAGAGAAGACTACGTAGGGAGCCAGCACTTTCATCCCTGCCAATAGCATGAGGTTCCCCCTTACTGCCAGGTCAGTGGAGACCACCCAGGGCACTGGACATCAACCCCCACGTGGGGGTAATGAGGTATGCCTTCTCCTCTCCAACCAAGTGATATCAAAGAAGACTAGTGGAGAATCAGGACTGTCATCACTGTGCAGTGATAATGAGGCCACCCTGCCACCACCAGTCAGTGTAGATCACATGGGGAGGAATAAAAAGGCACCACTGCCCCTCCTAGCCAAGATGGTATCAGCCAAAGCCTATTGGGGACCCTGAACTCCAAACCTCCCTCCAACATTACTGAGGAGCAACTCCCCTCCCATGCGTTAATGATAGCCAAGTGTATAACCTGAACTTTCACTCCCACCTAGCAGTAAGGAGATCATCAGGCCTTTCTTCCATGACACCACTGGGTGGAAGCAAACAACCAAACCTTTTGCTTAGTAGCCCAGCACAAACCATTTGCACCGCACTTAGCATACAATCTACCAATTGCACTCCTGGCCATTTATCCCAGAGAATGGAAAATTTCTGTCCACACAAAAATGTGTACACAATTATTCATATTAGCTTTACTTATAACAGGCCAAAACTGGAAACAACCAAAATGTCCTGCAGTAAGTGAATGGTTAAACTGTGGTACCTCCACCTATACTGCTGGGTAGTACTTCGCAAAAAAAAGGAATGAACTGTTGATAAACTCAGTAACTTGGATGGATCTCAAGGACATTATGATCAGTGAAAAAATAATAATCTCAAAAGATCACATCTTCTATGATTCCGTTATATATATTCTCAAAATGACAAAAATTTTACAGATGAAAAATTTAATGGCTCATAAAATCCACTGGGGGAAGGGGAGGAATGGGTATGACTATAAAGAGATAGCACAAGGGAGATGTTTACGGTGATGGAGTAGTTCTGTATTTTGATTGAGGTGATGGTTCCATGGACCTACACAGGTGATAAAATGACACAGAAGAACGCATACACACCTATGTATTCTAATTAAGAATACATCTAAATGAAGACCATCTGATTAAGATGGTTTTAGTGGTTAAGAGTTTGGCTGCTAACCAAAAGGTCTGCAGTTTGAATCCACCAGCCATTCCCTGGAAACCCTATGGGGCAATAATACTCTATCCTATAGGGTTGCTATGATCAGAATCAAGTTGACGGCAATGGGTTTTTGTGGGTTTTAACATCTAATGAAGGCCATCTAGAAAAGATAATATTTCATCATATATTTTAAACTTTTTATTTTGAAATTATTATAGATTTATAGGACATTGCAAAGATAATACAGAGGTCCAAGTGTACCCTTAAATTTGCTTCTATTAATGGTCTTAATTTGTTGCATAATCAGCAGGCTAAGGCCTTGAAGTTAATAAGGTCTCCAGGTTCTACTTTTCTAACTGGCCTCTGTCCCAATTATATTAATAATAAAATAGTAAACACTTACATAGCACATAATATGCTCTAGTGCTTTACACAGATAATTCTATTGGTCCTCATCAAACCCTGTGGGGTGAGTATTATTGTTATCCCCATTTCACAGATGTTTCTCTGAATTACAGAGATGTTACTTGGCTAGAAAGTGCAGGAGCCAGTCCATGAAATCAAGTGGACTGCATTCAAAGTCCATGCAGATCTTAGAAAGACAGGACTCTAACAAATATTGAAGCAGGTGTGCTCCTTGTAAGGACTAGAATATGAAACATTTTATGTGACTTCTATTAGCTCTTCTTCACCTAACAAAGAAAACCTGCTTTTGTTTTCACTTTAAGAATGCTAATAAGAATCCTATCAAGGAGAGGCTGGAGCATTTGAGATACCACTTTACATGAGGGTTGCTAATTGTAGACACTTGAATGCCTGATTTAGAAAACAGGATCTTGGAGAAGATTGAGTTCCTAGATACCAAATACAATGTGGGAATTCACAACCTATTGGCCTATGTGAAATACCTGAAAGGCCACAATGAGGAAGCCCTGGAGAGCTTGAAAAAGGCTGAAGAATTAATCCAGCAAGAACATGCCAACAAATCTGATATGAGAAGTCTGGTTACCTGGGGCAACAATGCATGGGAAGCACATGGGAAGACTGGCAGAAACTCAGACTTACCTGGACAAGGAGAACACCAGCAAGAAATGTGTAAATCCTTCAAGAACCAGAGAAAAGCAGCACTCAATCAGCAAAAGATAAGTACATGCGTCTAACCTACTGTGCAGATCAAAATACATCCCTTTGGTAAAAACCTCTCTCCCATTTACCTGCTCCCTCCAAGCTCTGCACCGGGTCCCAGGCAGGCTTCAGCCATTGCTGATTACTACTTCCCTTGGGCTGGAAGTAGGACCTGTCACTCATCCTGAGCCATTTTCCCCGCCTTGGAGAGGGAAAAAATTAACAAACAGGAAAAAATAACCTGTCAGCTCCCCTAAGCCAGGGACTCAGTGCAGGCACAGCTCCTTTGCCTAGGCACAGGCATAAGGGGTCCATGCACTTTGAATACCTTGCACCCCTGCGTAGACCTGTGTGGGCCCATTTCAACAGCGTAGGCCCTCGTTAGCATGGTACAACAGGGTATATATCCAAAGTCTAACTTTAACTATATCAGCTATATGGTGGAGTTAGGCTTCAGGTTCCTGACATTTGACACCACTCTGCCTACTAAGCAGGGTCTTCACCTACCCACATTAGGGTTGTGAGGACCAGTGGCTCCACCCAAGCCGCCTTGCTACCTTCGACAGGGTTCCAAGAATAAGTAAGGCTTCCCAGTCCTTATAGCCAACAGCACTGGATACCCATAGTTTGGCTACAAAACCCACCCACCTATGCATTCTAGGGAATAAGAACATGCTTTCCTCCCAGACACTCTGTCAGGCCCCTGCCTTGCTTAGCATGTGACCCCCTACTGCAACCAGATACCTGTACCTACACCAATCACCCTGCACATCTAGGCCTGTAGGCAAGAGCCCACACCACACACTTGGGGACAAACTACCTGGACACCTGAGCAGAATCCATACAAGAAAAGTAAATGGACTCCTGGGGCTCACTTACCTAGTAACAGATCTAACCACTTGGTGGCAGGACATGAGAGCTTCAAAGGTGCCAATAATCAAACTAGCTCACACAAGCAGCCTATTTGGGCATATCAAAACAAAACAAGAAACCAGGACACAGTAAGCAAACATAAAATAAATACATACAACTTAATGATGGCTCAGAGACAACAGTCAATATCAAATCACATAAAGAGGGAGACCATGAGGCTTCAGCAAGATCCCAAAATGAAGAATCAAGAAATCTTCTAGCGGAAGAGAATTTCGTGGAATTACTGGAAGTAGAATACAAAAGATTAATGTACCGAACTCTTCAAGAGATCAGGAAAGAGAACTGGCAAAATGCAGAACAAGCCAAGGAACACATAGACAAAGCAACAGAGGAATTTGAAAAGACTATAGAAGAGCATAATGACAAATTTAACAGGCTGCAAGAATCCACAGAGAGACAGCAGACAGAAATCCAGAAGGTTAACAATAAAATTGCAGAATTAGACTCAATGGAAAGTCACAGGTGCAGAATTGAGGCAGTGGAAGTCAGAATTAGTGAGATTGAACATAAAGCACTTGACCCCAACTTATTTAAGGAAAAATCAGATAAAAAGAATTTAAAAAACTGAGGAAACCCTAAGAATTATGTGGGACTCTATCAAGAGGAATAGACTACGAGTGGCTGGAGTACCAGAACCGGGGGGATAACAGAAAATACAGAGGGAATTTTGAAGATTTCTTGGCAGAAATCTTCCCTGATATTATGAAAGATGAGAAGATATCTATCCCAGATGCTCATCGAAACCCACACAAGGTAGGCCCCAAAAGAAAGTCACCAAGATAAACGAAAAGTCATCTACAAAGGAAAGTCAGTAAGACTAAGCTCAGACTACTCAGCAGAAATCATGCAGGCAAGAAGGCAATGGGATGACATATATATAGTCTTGAAGGAAAAAAATTGCCAGTGAAGAATATATATCTAGCAAAACTGTCTCTCAAATATGATGGCAAAATTAGGGAATTTCCAGGTAAACAAAAGTTTAGGGAATTTGCAAAACCCAAACCAAAATTACAAAAAATACTAAAGGGAGTCCCCTGGTTAGAAAATCAATAACATCAGATAACAATCCAAGACTAGCACATAGGACAGAGCAAACAGATACCAACCCAGATATGGAAGTCACAAAAATAAATCAAAGCTAAAACACTGAAAATAGGGAAACAGAGATGTCAATATGTAAAAGATGAGAACATTAAAACAAAAACAGAGGGACTAAAAATGTAGTAAAAGGTCTCTCATATGGAGAGGAAGTCAAGGCAATATAAAGAAACAAAAGATTGGTTTAAACTTAGAAAAAGAGGGGCAGATAGTAAGGTAACCACAAAGGAAACTAACGATCCTACACATCAAATAAAAAACAAGAAAAACAAAGACTCGGCAAATACAAAATCTACAATGGAAAAGATGAACATAGATGCAAAAAGCCTTAACAAAATTCTAACCAAAAAAATTCAACAACATATCAAAAAAATAATTCACCTTGACCAAGTGAGATTCATACCAGGAATGCGGGATGCTTCAATATTAGAAAAAGAATCAATGTAATCCATCATATAAATAAAACAAAAGATAAGAACCACATGATCTTATCAACTGATGCAGAAAAGGCATTTGACAAAGTCCAACGCCCATTCATGATAAAAATTCTCAGCAAAACAGGAATAGGCAGAAAATTCCTCAACATAATAAAGGGCATTTATACAAAGCCAAAAGCCAACATCATCTTAAATGGAGAGAGTCTGAAATCATTCCCCTCGAGAAGGGGAACCAGACAAAGATGCCCTTTATCACCACTCTTATTCAACATTGTGCTGGAGGTCCTAGCCAGAGCAATTAGGCTAGAAAAAGAAATAAAGGGCATCCAAATTGGTCAGGAAGCAGTAAAAGTATCTCTATTTGCAGATGATATGATCTTATACATAGAGAATGCTAAAGAATCCACAAGAAAACTACTGGAACTAATAGTAGATTTCAGCAAAGTATCAAGATATAAGATAAACATACAAAAATCAGTTGGATTCCTCTACACCAACGAAGAGAGCTTCAAAGAGGAAATCACCAAATCAATAACACTTACAATAGCCCCCATGAAGATAATACACTTAGGAATAAATCTAACCAGAGACATAAAAGACCTATACAAGGAAAACTACAAGACACTACTGCAAGTAATCAAGAGACTTACATAAATGGAAAAACATACCTTGCTCATGGATAGGAAGACTCAACATTGTGAAAATGCCAATGCTATCCAAAGGGATATACAGAATCAATGCAATCACGATCCAAATTCCAGTGGCATTTTTTAATGAGATAGAGAAACAAATCACCAACTTCATATGGAAAGGGAAGAGGCCCCACAGAAGTAAAGCATTACTGAAGAAGAAGAACAAAGTGGGAGGCCTCGCACTACCTGATTTTAGAACCTATTATACCACCATGGTAGTTAAAACAGCCTGGTACTGGTACAACAATAGATACATAGACCAATGGAACAGAATTGAGAATCCAGACATAAATTCATCCACCTATGAGCAGCTGATATTTGACAAAGGCCCAAAATTCATTAAATGGGGAAAAGATAGTATCTTCAATAAATGGTGCTGGCATAACTGGATATCCATCTGCAAAAAAATTAAAGAAGATCCATACCTCACACCATGCACAAAAACTAACTCAAAATGGATTGAAAACCTAAATACAAAATCTAAAACAATAAAGATCATGGAAGAAAAATAAGGACAACTCTAGGAGCCCTAATACATGGAATAAATAGAATATGAACCATAACTAACTATGCACAAACACCAGAAGAGAATCTAGATAACTGAGAGCTCCTAAAAATCCAACACTTACGTTCATCCAAAGACTTTACCAGAAGAGTAAAAAGACAATCTACAGACCAGGAAAAAATCTTTGGCTACAACAAACCTGATCAGAGTCTAATCTCTAAAATCTACCAGATACTACAAAACCTCAACAACAAAAAGACAAATTACCCAGTTAAAAAATGGGCAAAGGATATGAACGGGCACTTCACCAAAGAAGACATTCAGGTGGCTAACAGATATATGAGGAAATACTCATGATCAATAGCCATTAGAGAAATGCAAGTCAAAACTACAATGAGGGAGGGGGCCAAGATGGCTGACTAGGTAGACGCTACCTCGGATCCCTCTTGCAACAAAGACTTGGAAAAACAAGTGAATCGATCACATACATGACAATCTACGAACCCTGACCAACAAACACAGATTTAAAGAGTTGACTTGAGTGACAGAGATGGAGAACGAACAACTACGGGGAAGCAGAGACTGTTTTCGGAGCCTGTAGCCAGCGTCCCAGTCAGGTAACCTTGGCGCCGGGCTTAGGACTGGGCTTAGGACTGGGCGCAGGGCTGGGCGCAGGGCTGGGCGCAGGAGAGCTGAACACAACATCCTGTGACAGCGCAAACACAGGGTGCAGCCCTACCCCCCTGAACTGACCTCGGGAGGGGGCCCAGCTGGTCAGCGCGGGCAGTGCCGCCACACGGCTTGTGGGAGGAGAAGTCGCCAGGAGGCAGCAACTGGTTTTGGAGCCGGGAGTGCAGCGTCCCAGCCGGGGAACCTTGGCGCGGGGCTTTGGACTGGGCACAGGGGAGCTGAGAAGGACATCCTGTGAAGGTGCAAACATGGGGCGCAGCCCTACCTCCCCGAACTGATCCCGGGAGGGGGCCCAGCCGGTCCGCGCGGGTGGCGTGGCAACGCGGCTGGCGGGAGAAGTCCCCGGGAGGCAGCGACTGGTTTTGGAGCCGGGAGTGCAGTGTCCCAGCCGGGGAACCTTGATGCTGGGCTTTGGACTGGCAGTGAAGGAACTGACCGCGGCTTCTGCGGGCCTGACCCTCAGGGGCAATCTCTACCCAGCCAGCACACATAGGCGACACACCCCTTGGGAATCTCAGATAAAATAGTCATCCCAAGCAAGATAAGTAACTTTGTCTATATTCCGGGGTGTACTCTCTCCTGTTTTTCTGAACCCTCCTCTCCCCTTCCCAGGCGGCTTCATTAACACTGGAATTTCCTGAGCCAGAGGGAGAACTGCTCCGAGGCTTTTCTTTTCCTTTTTTTTTTTTTTTTTGGTCTTTTCCTAACCCATTCTTCTGGCCTGAGAGAAGCAACCACAAAAAACCCAGGGACCAAAAATCCTTCCCTAATTGGACTAAAAACACAGAACCAGCTCCAGCCAAGCACATGTGATCCATATCTCGGGCTTTCATCCCTACAGGGAACAGGGTGGCTAGTATAATGCAAAGGCATTTCTGATAGGGATCTGACTGCGTTTTTTTTTAGCGGATTTACTGGAAAAACAAGTTTCCCAGGTCTGATATCTCTGCGTATTCAACAGAGCCCTCACTGACCCACAACAGGGAACTGAGGGCTAAAGCTCCCCCCAGACCACCTAGCCTCCTGCCTTAGGGGTCTAAGGAGGGTGACACCTACCAATCTGTAGAGGTACTTGCATTGGGGGCCTAAGGTACAGCTGCAGAGCCCTCCCACCAAGGTGCTTTAGGAATAGAGACACACCTACCTCACTGACACTTGGGGGAAGCCTGTCAGAATCCTGCCCCCCCTGGAGGGTGAACCCCAGCTGCTAATAGAATCTGGAGCACACAACTATCACCACTACTTCTCAAGGTGGATAGGTGTTAGGGGGCATCACACACTTGATGACCCAAAATCAGATTCTACTCAAGAATAGGGAATGGACTCAGGCATATATATCCGGTAACAGCCCAGACCAGCTGGTAATAGGTCATAAGTAAGTCAAGGGCTACAACAATCAAGACAGCACAATCTAGTAGCCCATCCATGTATATTGAAAGAAAACAAAACAAGATAAGACTCAGTGAGCAAATATAGAATAAATCACTACAATATCTTAGTGACGGCTCGGAGACAGCAGTCGATATCAAACCACATAAAGACACAGACCATGACAGCTTCTACAACCCCCCAAACAAAAGAATCAAAATCTTTCCCAAATGAAGATACAATCCTGGAATTATCAGATACAGAATATAAAAAACTAATTTACAGAATGCTTCAAGACATCAGGGATGACCTCAGAAATGAAATAAGGCAAGCTACAGAAAAAGCCAAGGAACACACTGACAAAGCAGTTAAAGAACTCAAAAAGATTATTCAAGAACATAGTGGAAAAATTAATAAGTTGCAAGAATCCATAGAGAGACAGCATTCAGAAATCCAAAAGATTAACAATGAAATTATAGAATTAGACAACGCAATAGGGAGTCAGAGGAGCATACTCGAGCAATTAGAATGCAGACTGGGAAATCTGGAGTACCAGGGAATTAACACCAACATAGCTGAAAAAAAAATCAGATAAAAGAATTAAAAAAAAAAGAAACCCTAAGAATCATGTGGGACTCTATCAAGAAGGATAACTTGTGTGTGATTGGAGTCCCAGAACAGGGAGGGAGGACAGAAAACACAGAGAGAATAGTTGAAGATCTGCTGACACAACACTTCCCTGACATCATGAAAGACGAAAGGATATCTATCCAAGATGCTCATCGAACCCCATTTAAGAGTGATCCAAAAAGAAAAACACCAAGACATATTATCATCAAACTTGCCAAAACCAAAGATAAAGAGTAATTTTAAAAGCAGCCAGGGATAAAAGAAAGGTCTTCTACAAGGGAGAACCAATAAGAATAAGTCCAGACTACTCAGCAGAAACCATGCAGGCAAGAAGGGAATGGGATAACATATACAGAGCACTGAAGGAGAAAAACTGCCAGCCAAGGATCATATATCCAGCAAAAATCTCTCTGAAATATGAAGGCAAAAATTAAGATATTTACAGATAAACACAAGCTTAGAGAATTTGCAAGAACCAAACCAAAGCTACAAGAAATACTAAAGGAAATTGTTTGGTCAGAAAACCAATAATATCAGATACCAGCACAACACAAGGTCACAGAACAGAACATCCTGATATCAACTCAAATAGGGAAATCACAAAAACAAATTAAGATTAATTAAAAAGAAAAATGCTCAAAACAGGGAATCATTGAAGTCAATATGCAAAAGATCACAGCAATCAAAAAGAGGGACTAAATACAGGTGGCATAGAACTGCCATATGGAGAGGGATACAAGGCGATATAGGACAATACAAGTTAGGTTTTTACTTAGAAAAATAGGGGTAAATATTAAGGTAACCACAAAGAGGTATAACAACTCCATAACTCAAAATAAAAACCAAGAAAAACATAACAACTCAGCAAACATAAAGTCAAATACTATGAAAATGAGAATCACACAATCTACAAAGAAAAACGTCTCAGCACAAAAAAGCAAGTGGAAAAATGAAATCGTCAACACACATAAGAAGGAATCAAAATGACAACACTAAACACTTATCTATAATTACGCTGAATGTAAATGGACTAAATGCACCAATAAAGAGACAGAGAGTCTCAGACTGCATAAAGAAACACGATCCGTCTATATGCTTCCTACAAGAGACACACCTTAGACTTAGAGACACAAACAAACTAAAACTCAAAGGATGGAAAAAAATATATCAAGCAAACAATAAGCAAAAAAGAAGAGGAGTAGCAATATTAATTTCTGACAAAATAGACTTTAAACTTAAATCCACCACAAAGGATAAAGAAGGACAGTACATAAAGATAAAAGGGACAATTGACCAGGAAGATATAACCATATTAAATATTTATGCACCCAATGACAGGGCTGCAAGATACATAAATCAAATTTTAACAGAACTGAAAAGTGAGATAGACACCTCCACAATTATAGTAGGAGACTTCAACACGCCACTTTCAGAGAAGGACAGGACATCCAGTAAGAAGCTCAATAGCGACACAGAAGACCTAAATACAACAATCAACCAACTTGACCTCATGGACTTATACAGAACTCTCCACCTAACTGCTGCAAAGTATACCTTTTTTCTAGCGCACATGGAACATTCTCTAGAATAGACCACATATTAGGTCATAAAACAAACCTTTGCAGAATCCAAAACATTGAAATATTACAAAGCATCTTCTCAGACCACAAGGCCATAAAAGTGGAAATCAATAACAGAAAAATTAGGGAAAAGAAATCAAATACTTGGAAACTGAACAATATCCTCCTCAAAAAAGACTGGGTTATAGAAGACATCAAGGAGGGAATAAGGAAATTCATAGAATGCAACAAGAATGAAAATACTTCCTATCAAAACCTCTGGGACACAGCAAAAGCAGTGCTCAGAGGCCAATTTATATCGATAAATGCACACATACAAAAAGAAGAAAGAGCCAAAATCAGAGAACTGTCCCTACAGCTTGAACAAATAGAAAGTGAGCAACAAAAGAATCCATCAGGCACCAGAAGAAAACAAATAATAAAAACTAGAGCTGAACTAAATGAATTAGAGAACAGAAAAACAATTGAAAGAATTAACAAAGCCAAAAGCTGGTTCTTGGAAAAAATTAACAAAATTGATAAACCATTGGCCAGACCGACTAAAGAAATACAGGAAAGGAAACAAATAACCTGAATAAGAAACGAGAAGGGCCACATCACAACAGACCCAACTGAAATTAACAGAATCATATCAGATTATTACAAAAAATTGTACTCTAACAAATTTGCAAACCTGGAAGAAATGGAGGAATTCCTGGAAAAACACTACCTACCTAAACTAACACAATCAGAAGTAGAACAACTAAATAGACCCATAACAAAACAAGAGATTGAAACGGTAATCAAAAAACTCCCAACAAAGAAAGCCCTGGCCCGGATGGCTTTACTGCAGAGTTCTACCAAACTTTCAGAGAAGAGTTAACACCACTACTACTAAAGGTATTTCAAAGCATAGAAAATCACGGAATACTGCCTAACTCATTCTATGAAGCCGCCATCTCCCTGATACCAAAACCAGGTAAAGACATCACAAATAAAGAAAATTACAGACCTATATCCCTCATGAACATAGATGCAAAAATCCTCAACAAAATTCTAGCCAATAGAATTCAACAACATATCAAAAAATTAATCCACCATGACCAAGTGGGATTTATACCAGGTATGCAAGGCTGGTATAATATTAGAAAAACCATTAATGTAATCCACCATATAAATAAAACAAGACAAAAACCACATGATCTTATCAATTGATGCAGAAAAGGCATTTGACAAAGTCCAACAGCCATTTATGATAAAAGCTCTCAACAAAATAGGAATTCAAGGAAAATTCCTCAACATAATAAAGAGCATCTATACAAAACCAACAGCCAACATCACTCTAAATGGAGACAGGCTGAAAGCATTTCCCTTGACAATGGGAACCAGACAAGGATGCCCTTTATCACCGCTCTTATTCAACATCGTGCTAGAAGTCCTAGCCAGAGCAATTAGGCTAGACAAAGTAATAAAGGGCATCCGGATTGGCAAGGAAGAAGTAAAATTATCTCTATGTGCAGATGACATGATCTTCTACACAGAAAACCCTAAGGAATCCTCCAGAAAACTACTGAAACTAATAGAAGAGTTTGGCAGAGTCTCAGGTTATAAGACAAACATACAAAAATCACTTGGATTCCTCTACATCAACAAAAAGAACATCGAAGAGGAAATAACCAAATCAATACCATTCACAGTAGCCCCCAAGAAGATAAAATACTTAGGAATAAATCTTACCAAAGATGTAAAAGACCTACACAAAGAAAACTACAAAGCTCTACTACAAGAAATTAAAAAGGACATACTTAAGTGGAAAAACATATCTTGCTCATGGATAGGAAGATTTAACATAGTAAAAATGTGTATTCTACCAAAAGCCATCTATACATACAATGCACTTCCGATCCAAATTCCAATGTCATTTTTTAAGGTGATAGAGAAACAAATCACCAACTTCATATGGAAGGGAAAGAAGCCTCAGATAAGCAAAGCATTACTGAAAAAGGAGAAGAAAGTGGGAGGCCTCACTCTACCTGATTTCAGAAGCTATTATACAGCCACAGTAGTCAAAACAGCCTGGTACTGGTACAACAACAGACACATAGACCAATGGAACAGAATTGAGAACCTAGATATAAATCCATCCACATATGAGCAGCTGATATTTGACAAAGGCCCAGTGTCAGTTAATTGGGGAAAAGATAGTCTTTTTAACAAATGGTCCTGGCATAACTGGATATCCATTTGCAAAAAAATGAAACAGGACCCATACCTCACACCATGCACAAAAACTAACTCCAAGTGGATCAAAGACCTAAACATAAAGACTAAAACGATAAAGATCATGGAAGAAAAAATAGGGACAACCCTAGGAGCCCTAATACAAGGCATAAACAGAATACAAAACATTACCAAAAATGACAAAGAGAAACCCGATAACTGGGAGCTCCTAAAAATCAAACACCTATGCTCATCTAAAGACTTCACCAAAAGAGTAAAAAGACCACCTACAGACTGGGAAAGAATTTTCACCTATGACATCTCCGACCAGCGCCTGATCTCTAAAATCTACATGATTCTGTCAAAACTCAACCACAAAAAGACAAACAACCCAGTCAAGAAGTGGGCAAAGGATATGAACACACACTTCACTAAAGAAGATGATCAGGTAGCTAACAGATACATGAGGAAATGCTGTCGATCATTAGCTATTAGAGAAATGCAAATTAAAACTACGATGAGATTCCATCTCACTCCAACAAGGCTGGCATTAATCCAAAAAACACAAAATAATAAATGTTGGAGAGGCTGCGGAGAGATTGGAACTCTTATACACTGCTGGTGAGAATGTAAAATGGTACAACCACTTTGGAAATCTATCTGGCGTTATCTTAAACAGTTAGAAATAGAACTACCATACAACCCAGAAATCCCACTCCTTGGAATATACCCTAGAGAAACAAGAGCCTTCACACAAACAGATATATGCACACCCATGTTTATTGCAGCTCTGTTTACAATAGCAAAAAGCTGGAAGCAACCCAGGTGTCCATCAACAGATGAACGGGTAAATAAATTGTGGTATATTTACACAATGGAATACTACGCATCAATAAAGAACAGTGAGGAATCTGTGAAACATTTCATAACATGGAGGAACCTGGAAGGCATTATGCTGAGCGAAATTAGTCAGAGGCAAGAAGGACAAATATTGTATAAGACCAGTATTATAAGATCTTGAGATACAGTATAAACTGAGAAGAACACATACTTTTGTGGTTACGAGGCGGGGAGGGAGGGAGGGTGGGAGAGGGTTATTTACTGATTAGTTAGCAGATAAGAACTGCTTTAGGTAAAGGGAAGGACAATACTCAAAACATGAAGGTCAGCTCAACTGGACTGGACTGGACCAAAAGCAAAGAAGTTTCCGGGATAAACTGAATGCTTCAAAGGTCAGCGGAGCAAGGGCAGGGGTTTGGGAACCATGCTCTAAGGGGACTTCTAAGTCAATTGGCAAAATAATTCTATTATGAAAACATTCTGCATCCCACTTTGAAATGTGGCGTCTGGGGTCTTAAATGCTAACAAGCGGCCATCTAAGATGCATCAATTGGTCTCAACCCACCTGGAGCAAAGAAGAATGAAGAACACCAAGGTCACACGATAACTAAGAGCCCAAGAGACAGAAAGGGCCACATGAACCAGAGACCTACATCATCCTGAGACCAGAAGAACTAGTTGGTGCCCGGCCACAACTGATGACTGCCCTGACAGGGAGCACAACAGAGAACCCTTGAGGGAGCAGGAGATTAGTGGGATGCAGACCCCAAATTCTCACAAAAGACCAAACTTAATGGTCTGACTGAGACTAGAGGAATCCCGGCGGTCATGGTCCCCAAACCTTCTGTTGGCCCAGGACAGGAACCATTCCCGAAGACAACTCATCAGACATGAAAGGAACTGGACAGTGGGTAGGAGAGAGATGCTGATGAAGAGTGAGCTATTTGTATCAGGTGGACACTTGAGACTGTGTTGGCATCTCCTGTCTGGAGGGGGAATGGGAGGATAGAGAGAGTTGGAAGCTGGCAATAATGTCATGAAAGGAGAGACTGGAAGGGCTGACTCATTAGGGGGAGAGCAAGTGGGAGTATGGAGTAAGGTGTATATAAACTTATATGTGACAGTTTGACTTGATTTGTAAATGTTCACTTGAAGCTCAATAAAAGTTAAAAACAATAAAAAAAAAAAAAACTACAATGAGATACCATCTAGCCCCAACAAGGATAACATTAATCCAAAAATAAATGTTAGAGAGGTTGTAAAGAGACTGGAACACTTATACACTGCCATTGGGGACGTAAAATGGTACAACCACTTTGGAAATTGATTTGGCACTACCTTAAAAAGCTTTTAACTACCATACGATCCAGCAATCCCACTCCTTGGAATACATCCTGGAGAAATAACAGCCCTCACGTGAATAGATATATGCATATCCATGTTCATTGCAGCACTGCTCACAGTAGCAAAAAGATGGAAACAATCTAGGTGCCCATCAACGGACAAATGGATAAAGAAATTATGGTATATTCACTCAATGGAATACTAAAAAAAACACAATGATAAAGAACAATGGTGAATCCACGAAACATCTCATAACATTGGTGAATCTGGAAGACATTATGCTGAGTGAAATTAATCGCAAAAGGCCAAATACTGTATGAGATCACTATTATAAGAACTCAAGAAAAGGTCCAAACACAGAAGAAAACATTCCTTGATGGTTACGAGGGTGGGGAAGGAGGGAGAGGGGTATTCACTAGCTAGATAGTAGACAAGAATTATCTTAGGTGAAGGGAAGGACAACACACAATACAGGGTAATTCAGCACAAGCGGATTAAACCAAAAGCTAAGAAGTTTCCTGAATACAACCAAACACTTTGAAAGACAGAGTAGCAGGGGCAGGGGTATGGGGACCATGGTTTCAGGGCACATCTAGGTCAACTGGCATAATAAAGTTTATTAAGAAAATGTTCTGCATTCCACTTTGGTGAGTGGCGTCTGGGGTCTTAACAGCTAGCAAGCAGCCATCTAAGATGCATCAGTTGGTCCCAATCCACCTGCAGCAAAGGAGAATGAAGAATACCAAAGACATAATGAAAATATGAGCCCAAGAGACAGAAAGGGGCACATAAACCAGAGACTACATCAACCTGAGACCAGAGAAACTAGATGGTGCCCAGCTACCACCAATGACCTCTGTGACAGGTTACACAATACAGAGACCCTGATGGAGCAGGAGAAAAGTGGGGTGCAGAACTCAAATTCTAGTAAAAAGACCAGACTTAATGGTCTGACTGGAGGGACCCCAAAAGACATGGCCCCTGGACTCTCTGTTAGCCCAAAACTAAAAGCATTCCTGAAGCCAACTCTTTAGACAAAGATTAGACTGGACTATAAGACATAAAATGATACTCGTGAGGAGTGTGCTTCTTAGCTCAAGTAGATACGTGAGACTAAATGGGCAGCAGCTGTCTAGAGGCAAGATGAGAAGGCAGAAAGGGATGGGAGCTGGTTGGATGGACATGGGAAATCCAGGATGGAAAGGAGGAGTGTGCTGTCACATTCTGGGGACAGCAACTAGGGTCACATAACAATGTGTGTATAAATTTTTCTGCAAGAAACTAACTTGAACTGTAAAATTCCACTTAAAACACAATAAAAAAGGAAAAGCATTAATCTTAAAAAAAAAGAATATATAACATGATGAAATGAAAAAGTTTGATATACCACATACTGTGATGCCTGTGTGAACCCCTATTTTCCACCACCACCCCCCATCCGTGTGTGCTCCTAACCTATGTCAGGAGCATCCATTCTTCCACAACATGTCCCTGCACTCATTGGCCAAGACTGAGTAATCCTGTTGTAGGCACCTATCATCTGCTGAACCAATAGGAATATGAAAAATTTTCCCTACAATTTTGCCTTCGGAATAAATAGCTTCCATCCTTCGTCTGAACCAAAGATACCAAACTAGTTGCAGTCAATTCAACTCCAACTCATGGCTGCCCCATGTGTTTCAGGGCACTCCATAGGGTTTTTGTGGGTGTGACCTTTCAGAAGCAGATCACCGGCCTTCCTTCCAAGAGTCCTCTGGGTAGGTTCAAACTGCCTCGGTTAGTAGCTGTGATGGTTAAGTTTGTGTGTCAACTTGGCTGGGTCATGATTCTCAGTGGTTTGATAGTCGTTTGATGGTGTGATCACTTCCATGATGAGATTTGATATTATGTGATCACCTCTATCATGGGATCTGCTGTGAGTAGTCAATCAGTTGAAAGGGATTTTCCTTGGGTGTGTGGCCTGCATTGAATATAAGTGGATATTCTAGCAAGGCTTGTGGGCTTTTGCTCGTTCTGGATCCTGCAGCTGACTCCTGTTCATCTCACCTCCAGTTCTTGGGACTTGAGCTAGCAGCTCACCTGCAATCTTGCCGGCCAATCTTGGGTTCAACAGCCCCTGTGGCTATGTGAATCAGGAGAAACCTCTATCCTTACTCACGGACTTGGGACATTCCTATCTCTACAACTGCAGGAGCCATTTCCTTGATATAAATCTCTCTCTCTATATATAATTATATACTTTTCTGGTTTTGCTTCTCTAGAGAACCCAGCCTAAGACAGTAACCTAGCACCTAACCATTTGCTCTGTAAAGAAAAATACAAATTGTAAATAAGAAGTTTTAATTCTCCCTGATGAAATAAGGAAAGAGGGTTTCCTCCTCCCCTGCTCTTTCAGAATTCCCTTTAGATAACTTGTAATGGTAGAATCTTTCTTTGTCTTTCGGAAATGTAAGTCAAGGATGCTTACTCAAGGACCTGGGAGACATCTCTCTGGAAATATAATTGTCAAAGAAGATCACACCCCAACCTCCCTGTTTTCTGGAAGAAAATCACCATAACTTCAGATACACTGTCAATAAAATATTAGGAAATTAGTAATTTTATCTTAAACATGAATGGTATGAGTTGTATCTACTCAGCTCCATTATGGATAAGATTTCTTTCTGTCTTTGCCATCTCTTTAGAGGATTGGCTGTGATGCATCACATACTGGTTTAATGCTTATTCAATAATAAAACTTTTATTTTTGGATTTTTTTTTTTAAATCTTAGCCGTCCTAGTGGGAGTGAAATAGTACCTTATTGAGGTTTTTATTTGCATCTTTCTGATGGCTAATAACGCTGAGCATCTTTTCATGTGCTTGGTATCCATTTGAATATCATCTTTGATGAAATATCTGTTAAGTCCTTTGCCCATTTTATAATTGGGTTATTTGTCTTTTGGTTATTAAGTAGTCCAAGTTTTATATATATTTTTGTTGTTAGGTTCTTGTCAGATGTATGTTTTCTGAAAATATTCTCCCAGTTGTTAGCTTGTCTTTTCACTTTTTTGGTAAAGTCTTTTGAAAAACAAAACCCATAGAGTTTTCACTGGGTGATTTCCAGAAGTAGATCTCCAGGCCTTTCCTCCTGGTCTGTCTTAGTCTGGAGGCCGCACTAAAACCTCTACAACATCATGGCAGCATGCAAGTCACCACTGACCAATGGGTGACAGCTGTACATGAGGTACATGCACTGCCCAGGAATTGTACTTGTGTCTCACACACGGAAGGTGGGGATTCCACCACTGCAATCAGACCACCTGGAAGCATCCACCAACTACTTTTGAGAGCTTCACTGTCCAAAGGCCACTTCACTCGTGCTCAGAGCATCTCTGTCACCTTCTTCCACTCTGTTGTTACCACCCTGCAGTCACCACCTTGCCCTACTCCTCCATCCTCTCCTGATGGACCCCAAAAGCTGGCCACTCTCATGGAGCAGAGTGCTTTAGGTTGATTACAGCAAACACATTTTTATACATTAAAAATATTTATTCTCTGCAGCCAATTAAGCTATGTCTTTTCCTGTGGGATCTGGTGTGCAATGGCTGCAAATAGCAGCCTCATAGGTAGTGTACGCAACCTGTGGCAAGTATGGGTTACCTAAAGGACCTTGGAGACAGCCCTTTCCTGCTCTTTCATGCCTCTGACCTTGCTATTCTCTGCTGTCCCTAATCTAGGCTCTAAACAGGTATGTGAGGTGCCTTTGGAAAACACCAGAGTGCAGTGGCCAGAGTCCACACTGGCCAAGTCATCATGCCCATCCGCACAAAGCTTCAAAACAAGGAGCATGTGATTGAGGCCCTACACAGGGCTAAGTTCAAGTTCCCTGGGCGACAGCAGAGCTACTTCTCCAAGAAGTGGAGCTTTACCAAGTTTAATGCTGATGAGTTTGCAGACATGTGGCTGAAAAGGGCCTCATCGCAGATGGCTGGGGAGTCAAATACTTTCCCAATCATGGCCCCCTGGACAAGTGGTGGGCCTTACATTCATGAGGGCCTTGGCAGCACTGCCCCACCTGACCAGTACCCACCAATAAATTGACCTTCCTCTTTCCATGTTGCCCACCAATAAATTGAACTTCTTGTCTAAAAAAATTTTTTATTCTGCTTTTAAGACATGTCAGGTAAAACATGGAAAAAAAAATTAATGATAGAGATAATAGAATTTAAAAAAGGAGTCAGAAAAAAACAAGGATGTGTGTGGCACGTAGGGAAAAAGGAGGGAAGACACATACATGCATTCACAAGCACCTATAATCTATCTAGGAATAGGTCACAAATATGTCTCTCAGCTTTGTAGCAGTCAAAGCAGTGAAGAAGATGGCGTTTGTGACATTATTTATATTGCTAAAAGAAACATTCTAGTCCCTCAGAGGAGGTATACCTGTATCCAAACCTGCTGCTGTCGAGTCAATTCTGACTCATAGTGACCCTCTAGGACAGAGTAAAACTACTCCATAGGGATTCCAAGGAACGGCTGGTGGATTCAAACTTCTGACCTTTTGGTTAGCATCTGAGATCTTAGCCCTGTATCATCAGGGTTCAGAGGAGGTAAAGCGCTTCTTAAAACTACAATTATTCAGGTTAACTGTCTAGTGAGACACGGCATATTATTAACCATATTTGTCCTAAGGCACCCAAGGCCCAAGGAGGTTAATTTAATTGATCAAAGATTCACAAATATTAAGTGGTAGAGCCCTAGAATCAAATTATGGACTTCTGTTTCCAGGTCCAGGGAATTTTTCATTCTTACACAGAACACACTGGCAAAAATACAACACAGGATGAAAAAGGTCCTAAAATGAAACAATTCTTGAATTAATAAGAGGAGGTCTTTTCAAATGCAGAAATAAATGTGCGGGCATTTGGAAAGATGAGAGGGCAACCAAGTGCACTCATAACTCATACAGAGAGAGAGAGAGGAATTCCCTGGAGATTTGGGGTTTATTCTGTTACCTTCTCAACATCTCCCAGTTTTGAAGAGCCCTGAGATGCTAAACAGGAGCTCACAGTTCCCTCTCTTGGTTAAATTTTTCTCACAATTAGGAAACTCTCTTTACTCTTAAACACAGTGAGGATAAAGCTTTATTACATTGCAAATTATACTCTCCAGAGAGAACATAGACCTCCACTAGAAGCTTACTACTAGACCAAAATGGAATGTACGTGTGTGTGCACAACGCAATCGCATGCGTGCGAGTGTGGGGGTCATAAGAAATGTATCATTTAGATGTGCAATTATTGATTCTCCAAGAAATTTAAACACTAAATGGTTTTACCATATAATTGGTTTTACCGTTCTCTGTATGCGTCGGCTCTGCTGACTAAAAAAATCTAAAATCTTTCAAGAGGGCCGGGGGCTGAATCGACTGTAGTACAGCCACACAGTGGCATACTATGCAAACATAAAAGAAGAAAGGAATTTCTCTATATGGAGTGATCTCCAAGACATAGTATGTGAAAAAAGAAAGATGGAGAATATTTTATATATTATGCTACCGTTTATGTAAGAAACTGAAAGATGTATACAAACGCATATGCATTTGCCTCTGCTAACCAAAGGTGGTTTTCACTGGCTAATGCTTTTCAGAAGTAGGCTGCCGGGTTCTTCTTCCTAGTCTGTCTTAGTCTGGAAGCTCAGCTGAAACCTGTCTTCCATAGGTGAACCTGCTGGTATCTGAATACTGGTGGCATAGCTTCCAGCATCACAGCAACACGCAAGCCCCCACAGTACGACAAACGGAAGGCAGGCAGGTGGGCGGGCGGGCAGGCAGGCAGGCAGGCAGGCAGGCAGGAAGGACCAAGATAGATGTCAGAGGAGACTCTGAAACTTGCTGTCGAATGTCGAGCAGCTAAAGCAAAAGGAAGAATTGATGAAGTAAAAGAACTGAACAGAAGATTTCAAAGGGCATCTCGAGAAGACAAAGTAAAGTATTATAATGACATGTGCAAAGAGCTGGAGATGGAAAACCAAAAGGGAAGAACACACACAGCGTTTCTCAAGCTGAAAGAACTGAAGAAAAAATTCAAGCCTCGAGTCGCAATAGTGAAGGATTCTATGGGGAAAATATTAAACGACACAGGAAGCTTCAAAACAAGATGGAAGGAATACATAGTTATTATATCAAAAAGAAGTAGTCGATGTTCAACCATTTCAAGAGGTGGCGTATGAACAGGAACCAATGGTGCTGAAGGAAGAAGTCCAAGCTGCTCTGAAGGCATTGGTAAAAAACAAGGCTCTAGGAATTGATGAAATATCAATTGAGATGTTTCAACAAACAGATGCAGCACTAGAGGTGCTCACTCGTCTATGCCAAGAAATATGGAAGACAGCTTCCCGGCCAACTGATTGGAAGAGATCTATATTTATGCCTATTCCCAAGAAAGGTGATTCAACCGAATGTGGAAATTATAGAACAATATCATTAATATCACATGCAAGCAAAATTTTGCTGAAGATCATTCAAAAACGAACAGCTACAGCAGTATATCGACAGAGAACTGCCAGAAAGTCAGGCCAGTTTCAGAAGATGACATGGAACCAGGGTATCATTGCTGATGTCAGATGGATGCTGGCTGAAAGCAGAGAATACCAGTAGGATGTTTACCTGCGTTTTATTGACTATGCAAAGACATTCAGTTGTGTGAATCATAACAAATTATGGATAACATTGTGAAGAATGGGAATTCCAGAACACTTAATTCTGCTCATGAGTAACCTTTACATAGATCAAGAGGCAGTTGTTTGGACAGAACAAGGGGATATTGATTGGTTTAAAGTCAGGAAAGGTGTGCATCAGGGTTGTATTCTTTCATACCTATTTAATTTGTATGCTGAGCAAATAATCCAAGAAGCTGGACTATATGAAGAAGAACAGGGCATCAGGATTGGAGGAAGACTCATTAACAATCTGTGTTATGCAGATGACACAATCTTGTTTGCTGAAAGTGAAGAGGACTTGAAGCATTTACTAATGAAAATCAAAGACCACAGCCTTCAGTATGCATTACACCTCAACATAAAGAAAACAAATCCTCACAACTGGACCAATGAGCAACACCATGATAAACGGAGAAAAGATTGAAGTTGTCAAGGATTTCATTTTACTTGGATCCACAATCAACAGCCATGGAAGCAGCAGTCAAGAAATCAAAAGATGCATTGCATTGGGTAAATCTGCTGCAAAGGACCTCTTCAAAGTGTTGAAGAGCAAAGATGTCACCTTGAAGACTAAGGTGTGCCTGACCCAAACCATGGTATTTGCAATTGCATCATATGCATGTGAAAGCTGGACAATGAATACGGAAACCGAAGAAGAATTGATGCCTTTGAATTGCGGTGTTGGCGAAGAATATTGAATATACCATGGCCTGCCAAAAGAACGAACAAATCTGTCTTGGAAGAAGTGCGGCCAGAATGCTCCTTAGAGGCAAGGATGGCGAGACTGCGTCTTACATACTTTGGACATGTTGTCAGGAGGAATCAGTCCCTGGAGAAGGATATCATGCTTGGCAGAGTACAGGGTCAGAGGAAAAGAGGAAGACCCTCAATGAGATGGATTGACACAGTGGCTGCAACAACGAGCTCAAGCATAACAACGATTGTAAGGATGGTGCAGGGCCGGGCAGTGTTTCGTTTTGTTGTGCATAGGGTCACTATGAGTCGGAACCGACTCGACGGCACCTAACAATAACAACAACCAAAGGTGGGTAGTTCAAACCTGCCAGCTACTCCATGGGAGAACAATTGTGGCCGTCTGCTTCCATGAAGGTTAGTCTGTTGCCATCAAGTCAATTCCAAGTCACTGTGGCCCTAGGACAGAGTAGAACTGTCCCATAGGGTTACCAAGGCTGTAATCTTAACAGAAGCAGACTGCCACATCTTTCTCCTGCAGAGCCCCTGTTGGATTTGAAACACTGACCTTTCAGTTAGCAATCAAGCATTTAACCACCATGCCACCAGGGCTCCTTCCCTGAAGATGAAGATTACATCCTTGGAAACCCTGTGGGGCCATTCTACGGTGTCCTATAGGGTCACTATGAGTTAAAATTGACTCAATGGCAATGGGATGTTAAAAGTAAAAATAATCAAAGGATAAATAAAATTTTATAAGAGTTAGCTATAGGTGAGGCAAGGAAAAAGTGCAGAAAAATATGCTAAACTTCTTTGTATTTGTTATTGAAAATATGTAAATATGTGTTACTAAATTATAAAACCAAAGGTACATTTTTAAAAAAGAAATCCACATAGAATGCAAAATGGTGGAGTCAAATGTAAAAAAGTAGTTTGGCAGTTCCAGAAAAAGTTAAAAGTTAGAATTACCATAAAAAAAAAAAAATACTACCCAGTAATTCCACTCCTAGGTATGTACCAAGAAGAACTGAAAGCAGCAACTCAAACAGACATACGTACACCACTGTTCACGGCAGCATTATTCACAATAGCCAAAAGGTGGAAACACCCAAGTGCTCATCAGCAGATGAATGGATAAACAAATTTTGGTATATGCATACAGTGGAGTAGTATTCACCCATAAAGAGAAATGAAGTTCCAATACATGTTATGATATGGATGAAACTTGAAGAAAAACAAAAAAGCAATCCATACCAGGGATGGGAAGTAGCAACAGAGGGAGAGTCATGGCTTGGAGACACTGACTTTCTGTTAAGGTTAATGGAAAAATTTGGAAAAGGACAGTGGTAATGGCTGCACAACAGGATGAATGTAATTAATGACGCTGAATGTAAAAAAAAGCTGAAATGGCAAATGTTTTGTTATATACATTTTTACCACAAAATAAATAAATAAAAGTGATCCATATACACATGCTGAAATGCCTAAGGATTAACTGCACTAATGTCCGCACCGTGCCTTGTTATGCAAAAACAACAAATATAAATATAAATTGATGGATGGAAGGATGAATAGATAAATGATAAAGCAAATACCGTCAAAATATAGAATCTAGGTGGTAGGCATATGAGTGTTTCTTATGTAATTCTTATAACTTTTCTGTATGTTTGAAATATTCATAATAAAATGTTGAGATGAAAAGAACAAAAAGCGATTCCTAAAAAGTAAATCAAAATGAGACAAATCAAAATATGCGTGGCACAGAGGAAAAACCGTATAGAGAAGAACTATTCCAAATGATTTTAACACACTGTAATTTGAATCTACATCTTTAGTGGGATATATCCTAAGGCCAAAAAAATAGGAGGGAAAAAAAAAACCTTAAAACTCTGCTCGGTAACTTTTCTGTAGATTTTTTGTTTGTTGATGTTATCTGAGACAGTGGTTTGTGTGTTGTGGAATAGATTACAGGAATAATGATGTTGGTTATACTGAGAAAAGAAATGATCAATTTGGGAGTGTCAAAGAGTAATAAAAACTCTGTTAAATTAAAGCAAGGAGATTTATTGAAGGTTCAACAACAGTCTGGACTGGGGAAAAGGCCTGATTTTACAGACTGAACAATATTTTCAAAATGGTGAAGCTGCGGAGATCTTTTAAAGAGTGAGAACAAAGAACTTGAAGTGTATTATTTTGATTGGACATTACAAACTTGGATTACACAAGGCAGGGTTACTGGATGTGGGAGCTAGGAGGACGGAAGTTTACAGGAACATTTCTCTCTTAGAAATAACTTTCTTAAGTGAAATTTTTCTTGTCAATGGTTGCCTAGGAGACCTAGATACAAGTCAGCATCAAGGCCTTCTTCCTGAGACAGTGTTTTAGGAATGGTCTTGAGAGCTCCTGGGAAACAGTTTGTTATTCTCTCGGCTTAACCACAGAGAAGGAGAAAACCTTGTTTTAGTTTACATTTAGTTACAGGCGTTAAAGGAGAAGTCAGGTGTTTGCATATATTAAAAGAAAGGCAAGATGGAGTAGGGCCCCAAACTTTAAAGCAGCCGTTTTTACTTTAGTCAAGTGCCTCAGTATAGTTGCTCTTACATACGAGAAAAGAGATACAGATGTAAGATCTGTCAAAAACCTAAAGGTGCAGAGAAACACCAAAAACTAGTGTGACAGAATACATTTACTGTGAGTAGATATGACTAGTATTGGGCAGGGTCCATCCAAACATACCTGGGAGGCGATCCGATCTGAAGAGGGGACAGAAAAAGGGGTTACATAGATCATTGCCACATTAATTTCTCAGGAGATAGTATCAGAACACATGCAGAGTTCCAGGGTAGGTGGTTGGAGAAACAGAGCCACTAAGGACATGCCATACATTTCCCAGTCAGACCTTGGGGTTCCTGCTGCTGGAAACTGGCTGCACATTGATAATTCTCTAAAAAAACACAATGTCTAAGGCAAAATATTCTCCTCTAAAATGCTTTCTAGCTATTATTTGACTTGAAGGTGCCTTTAGGAAAAGTTTCTTAGAGCCTCAAGGTTCAGAAGGACACCGATGGGCAGATGGCCTGAGTAGGTCATGCCAATCCTGTGAACCCAGGTATCTGAATTCCAGGAAAATTAAAATGGTTTGTCAGATCAAAGTGGTTAAGTAAACATCCTATAGACCTGAATCTGTAGGATGAACTCATGACATGTTTTATCGTTAACATGCACACCAACATCAACTTCTTGGTTTTAACATTCTGCTAGAGTTAGATACGATGTCACCATTGGGGAAAGTTGGGTGACGGGTACACCCTTCAATGGACTCTGCATTATTTTTGCAGCTTCCCGTGAGTCTACAATTACTTGAAATATAAGAAAAAAATTTACATTTACAAAACTTTGAAATTTAGAAACCGAAGTGTTATGTTATTTATGTTGTAGTAAGGCAAACTGTGAATCACGATGGACTGAGTAGACCCTTGGAGACCCATGAGAAGATGCAAAAATCAGTGGACCATTCACAACAAAGGATGGACTTCTAGTGTCTGAATCCTTTCTCCATGAACATGATGGGAAGTAGCTGAAAAATAATCTCAGAAAACAAGAGTACACTTTTTATATAGTGGTCAGAACATTTAGAAGTATATTCTCTTTCCATATCATTCTGTGGATTAGTAAAAGAGTCAGGAGTGAATTGCCTGCTGCATCGGTGGGGAAACAAGGAACAGGGAAATGAAGATACTGAGTTTGTGCCTCACAGAAAGGAAAGTACTTCCTGGGATTGAGTGCCAGATCACTCAACTGAAGAATTCCAAACACACAATAGACACCAGGGATCAACTAGGTCAGTTCAGCCTAGGTGTATATTAAAATCAGCTGAGGATTCCTTTTTACTGTGGAGGCTGGGGCCCAGTCCTAGAGATGTATTTAATTAGTCTGGGGTGAGGCTAGTTAGCATTATTTTTTTTTTTAACCTCCCTAGTTGATTTTAATGTGCGGTCAGGGCTGAGATCCACTAATCTATTCCAGTACACTTGTTTATCAGCTGAGGAAACCGTTGACTCCTAGAGGTGAAGTGGCTTATCATAGCTAGTCAGTAGCTCCAAGACCTGGTCCTAGATTCTGGAAATGAAGTCACAGGCTACTGCTGAAGTTTCATTTTTCTAAAAGTTGTTTTCTCCCAGTTTCCATTTTTCTTCCTATTTGTAACCACACACCCACCCCCCCACCCCCCCACCCCCCGACACCCCCACACACGTAGTTGGCTGTTTCCTCCTTAATGCTGCTCTATCCTGTATGGCTTGTGGGTTGTTTATGCCAAGGACACATTGGGCAAGATTCTGAATACCTAATCAGCCTGAGCCAGAGCCCCACAGAACCAGAAGCACTGCCAAATTCACAGCAACAAGATTCTCCCTCTCTGTTGGCTGTTTCCTCTCTCCTTAATGCTGCTCTATCCTGCGTTGCCAAATTCACAGCAACAAGATTCCCCATTCGTCTGCTCCTCTGCATGCTGTATGGGGCGTTAGAAAATTACGAACCCACTTTTTCTTTGCACGAAAATTCCAAAGTCACCTTGAAACTGCCCCAAAAGAGATATTTCTAACTGGTTTATTTCAGCTTTGCTCATAGCCTGAACATTATCTGGGAACGTAGATAAACCTGTATTATTCATTCAAAAATTTTTATCTGTATAGAATCTCCTCACTTGCTCATGTCTCTGTGGAAAAGCACGGTTAACAACAGAATAACATGTTACGTTTGAAGGACACCAGATGTTAGCACATGCATTTTCTCTGTTCCAATTATTAAGAAAATATTAAGATGCACTAAAAGGTATCTCCTAGCTCCCAAGCCTCTGCAAAGCCAAGTAGACCCCTCTCAGAGGAATTAGTACATCCATAAAACTGCTTTTCACCGGCTTCCTCCCAATCACTTTTGAAACGCTTAGGATATATCCCAAAGCAGAATAAAGCCATCACTGGTTAGGTTTCATTTCCGGCTTTAGTTTCACTTTCTACTCCTGGTTTCCCTCTTATGTTTGCAACACACCCTCTTATGTTTCCTGTTTACCCCTGTTATATATCCCTATATGTCCCTATACTGGGACTTATATTCGTCCAAAAATTCACGAGAGAGACCAGATCTCAGAGAAGTCCAGCAGATTGAACTAAACACTGCAGAACTGCTGCCTAATTCGTAGCAACCATGGAGTAAGTGTTTCTCTGCTTCTGTCATCATCTCTGGAGTTTTTTGGAGGAAAAAAAATGTTAATGCTATCTCAACAGACTTGGTCTCAGCCAGTTCAAGTTTCCTAACTTCTATTTCAGCATTTGCTTCTGGATAGAATATGTGTGTTTGTGTTAAAATGTTTTATTAATTCAAGGATTTTAATTTTTGTTAGCATCTCCCTGAAGAAGGTTACCTCCTGCTACAGCCTAAAGAAGGGGAGAGAACTAGGAAAAGAGTTTGGCAGAAAGTGAGAAAATACTCCCAACTTCCATAATCTTTTTTCAGTCACACCTCACGTCTGTCTGACTGAGGGAGGGAGTGGTCGGCCAGTCAGGGCAGAGACAGTGCTTTCTGCTGGTTCCTCGCCATGTTGAAAAAGTAGGACCCACTGGGCTCTGTAAGCTGCAGTCCTGGGGTTTCCCAGAAGTCTTACGGGAAAATATCGTGGGGATGTGGTGGGAAGGGCTCTAGCCTAGAGAACAGGGCCTTCCTCTGTAGGCCTCTGGTGTCACTCTCTGCACTGCAGGCCTCCTATGTCCCTCCTTAGTCTATGTCCCTCCTCAGTCAGCTGGATTTAAGATTAGTTGCATCTGCACACACCTCTTCCCCCAGAGAAGGCGGGCTGTCTTCAGAGCCTGATATCCTCCTGTCCAGGGAGCTTGGCAGGATTCAGTGCTCGGGACATCAGCATCTTCCTTACTGAACAGCCTCCTGTGGGAATTTCTAGATTGTCCAAATTGAATCTTGATGCAAATAACCGCTGATATCAGCAGATAAGAATCCATTGATTAGTAACGGCCTACAAATTTGTCCTCAGTGCTCCAGTGGGAAAAATTCTGAAGTGGGCAAAAGTTCAGGCCTATGATGAACTCCCTCCTCTCTTTGGCCATAAACTGATGAAGCAGGTTGTCAAAGATCATTAAAATAATAATAATAGCAATTATCACTTCCCAAATCCCTATTAGGGGCCAGCCTATCTTCTAAAAAATATTATATAGATTATTATATTTAATGCTTGCAACAAACCTATGAGGCAGATACTCATATTATCCTGATTTTGCAACAAGGAATCTTAGATTTAGAAAAGTTAACATCACACAGATAAAAAAGTGGTAGAATTTCAATGACAGTATATTTAATCTTCAAACTAATGTTTCTCAAAAGATAAAAGTGAGTGCACATGACACAATTTCAGATGGCACATTAATTAGCTTTTATGTTTGAATGCTTTTGTATTTATTTGAAGATGTATTAGAAAAATAGACGTATAATTTGTAGACTTTCTATTCAGGGTTGTAATAAAATTTTTATTGTCATAAAATACACACAAGATAAAATTTACCATTTTAACAAATTTAAAGTGTATAATTCAGTGGCATTTAGTACATTTACAATGTTGTGTAATCATCAGCACTGTCTAGTTCCAGAACATTTTTTTTAAACGTATACAAACATATTTATTCACATGATGTTCAATCAAAGAGGACAAGTTAGTGAGGTTGCAAATGAAGAGACAGCCCAGAGATTTACCTGTGAGGCATGTTAGTCCAAAAGGGCCACACGGTGGACATGTGATTCCAACTGACCAACCAGTTGCTATCGTATCAACAGATTCATAGAGACCCCACGGGTGTCAGAGTACAGCTGTGCTCTATGGGGTTTTCAACAACTGATTTTCAGAAGTAGATGCCAGGTCTGTCTTCTGAGGTGGCTCCAGGTAGACTGGAACCTCCAACTATTCAGTTTCAGCCAAGTTAATGTGTGTACCACAAATATCAGGGTTGGTTTTTTGTTTTTGTTTTTTTTAACCTAAGCACTATAGACATTTGGGCCACTGCTTGAAGGCTTAGGCCAGGGAATGGTAACCATGTCAAAGTAAAACTACAAAGGTACAGGAACATTCAACCGTGACAAGTTAACGCAATTGAAATTTGCGATTATCCCTTGCAGAAAGTTTCTGTTAGTTTATTGCATTTACTTTATTCTTAATTTATTTCTATCAGTTTGAGGGCATGATTTTGTTCAAACACATCAGCTGCTCCAAGGGAGAAAGATGTTTGGCAGTCAGCTTCAGTGACCACTAGTACCAGTTGCCGTCCAGCAGATTCCAACTCACAGTGACCCTATAGGACAAAGTAGAACTGCCACCATAGGGTTTCCAAGGCTGTAATCGTTACCGAAGCTGACTGCCACATCTTTCTCCTGCAGAGTGGCTGGTGGATTTGAACCACCAACTTTTCAGTTAGTTCCTGAGCTCTTAACAACTGCACCACCAAGGCTCCTTCCCCTAAAGATCACAGCCTCAAAAACCCTATAGGGCAGTTCCACCCTGTCCGATAGGGTCGCTATAGTTGGAATCGACTCACCAGCAACAAGCTTTTTTCAGGTTTTATCAGCTATTTATATTTGCTCTTCCATAAATTACCTATTCATATGGATTTCTCCTGGTCTGTTGAGTTTTTATTACCAATTTGCATAAATACTTTATATATTGCAGAATGTGAACCTTCACCATCTATATTACAAATATTTCCTACAGTCTTACTATTTTTCTGTTTAACTTGCTTAGAGCACCTTTGCCATAAATAAAATTTTAAAATTTTTTAATAATCATATATCTATTGTCTCCCAGATCATCTTCTAATATTTTTATTGTTTTATTTTGCATTTAAGTTATTTATTTTGGGTCAAAGGTGGGATAATTATTCATTGAGATTGTGCTCCACCCTCTTACTCCCTCTTTCCCATAGAAATGACTACTGTAACTGAGATGGTAGCAGCAGACTGCCATCCATGGGCCACATTTTTACTCATTGAAAAGGTAACTCTGGCTCTCTTGGATATGCAGAGTGTTGTCTTCTTTTTGGGTTCCTTTCCCCGATGCCGAAGGCCTGTTGAGGCTCAGCCTTCCCTTCTCTGAGGGAAATCCACAATTCTTAAGTGTCTCCCCAAAGACAAGCTAGATAAACTCAAGATGAAACAGATCAAATGCACCCCCACATTCCCCAATCCAACTCTTTATCATTTGAAACCTGGGTTTAGCCTGACTCTGCATTCCAGAAGTCATTATCAGTATTGAGAAATAGGAAGTTCTCCTCCTCTTACATTATAAAAGATATTGCCTCACTTACAAACCAAGTTGCAAAGAGGAAAAGAAGAAACAACACCTTTTTCCCCACACTACCTAACACAGACACACAGCCATACTCAGACACACACACATGCACAGACACATACATGCATCTTCAAGCACAATTATTATTCTCGTTTCTCTTGATACCACTTTAGTGATAGGAGTGGAATGAGTTATACTAATATGTGGTAAAGAACTTCCATATCCAGAAAAATGGAGCAGACATATTATTCCCTATTCCTCCTAATAAAAAAAAAAAATAATAATAAGTATAGCTAAATCCTTATACATTAAATATAAAACAAACATAAGAATACTCTGAATGGTGGAGGAGAGAAGGCAAACCAGCTACAAAACTTGGGACTCTTGCGATGACATGACCGTAAGCTTGTGGGCTTTCTTTTTGCCTCATATACCTTAGACTGAGTGCTGGAGAAGCCAGCAACGTGGAAATGCCATCAGGCAGAGACAGAAAAGTCTAAACTAAGCCCACTCTTTCCAGTCAGAGGACCAGAAAAGTGGCAGCCTATCAAGATGGAAAACTTTTAAACAACAGCTACTCTACTCCAGCCAAACAGGACAGAAACAAAACTGTGGCCCCATCCTGAACCCCACCAGCAATGGTTGAGTGGAGAGTCTAGACTTCCACCCTTGCTAGTATATAAGGAGGCATCCCATCTCCTCCCTACTGCCACATAGGTTGGTGTCAGAGAAGGCTATGTAGGGAGCCAGCACTTTAATCTCTGCCAAGTAGTATGAGGTTTCCCCTTACTGGAGACCACCCAGGGAGTTGCAAATCAATATCCACCTGGTGGTAATGAAGTATGCCTTCTCCTCTCCACCCAAGTGATATCAGAGAAGCCTAGTGGACAATCAGGACTGTCATCACTGTCCAGTGATAATGAGGCCACCCTGCCACCTTCAATCAGTGGAGGTTGCATAGGCAGGGGTGATAAGGCACCACTGCCCCTCCTAGCCAAGATGGTATCAACCAAAGCCTACTGTGGAGCCTGAACTCCCAACCCCCCTCCAACATTAATAAAAAGCATCTCCCCCTCCCAACTGTCAATGATAGCTAAGTGGGTAACTTCAACTTCCACTCCCATTTGGCAGTAATGAAGTAATATCCAACCTCCCCCTGGTGGGTAAGGATGGAGAAAAACTGGACCACCCATACAGTGCTGGTGGGAATGTAAAATGGTACAGCTATTTTGGAAAACATTTTTTTCAATTTCTTTAAAAAATAAATACACACTTAACATAAAAACAAAAAACAAACCTGTTGGCATTGAATCAGCTCTGACTCAAGGTAACCTCACGTGTTCTAGAGTAACACTGAGATCCATAGGGTTTTCTTGGCTATAATCATTAGGAAAGCAGATCACTAGACCTTCTTCTGTGGCACTGCTGGGTGGGGTCAAACAGCCAAACCTTTTGGTTAATAGTCCAGTGCCAACCATTTCCACCACACTTAACATATGATCTACCAATCGCACTCCTGGGCGTTTATGCCAGAAAAGCGAAAATTTCTTTCCACACAAAAACCTGTACACAATTATTCATATTAGCTTTACTTATAATAGGCCAAAACTGTAAACAACGAAAAATGTCCTACAGTAGGTGAATGGTTAAACTGTGGTATATCCATATAAACTACTGAATAGTACTCAACAATAAAAAAGAATGAACAGTTGATAAACTCAACAACTTGGATGGATCTCAAGGATATCATGATGAGTGAAAAAATAATAATCTCAAAAGATCACATCCTCTATGATCCCATTATTTATAGTCTCAAAATAACAAAAAATGTAGAGATGAACAAAGTGGTTCGGAAGTGGTTGTCAGAGGGTGTGTGAAGGGGAGAAATGGGTATGACTAAAAAGGGGTACCAAGAGGGAGAGATATTTATGGTGATGGAGGAGCTCTGTATCTTGATTGAGGTGATGGTCCCATGGACTTATACATGTGATAAAACGACATACAGGAATACATACACATCTATATATTATCAATAATACATCTAAATGAAGACCATCTAATTAAGACAATATATAATTAAGACCATCTAAAACAGATAATATTTAAAAAGATAATATTTAATCACACTTTTTAAAACTTTTTTATTTTGAAAGAATTATAAATTTATAGAACATTGCAGAGATAATACAGAGGTCCAGTGTAACCTTCACTTTGCTTTTATCAATGGTCATAATGTGTTGCATAATCAACAGGCTAAGGCCCTGAGGTTAATAACGTTTCCCAGGTTCTGCATTTCTAACTGCTCTCTGTCCCAGTTACATTAATAACAAAACAGTAAACATTTACATAGTACATAATAGACTCTAAGTGCTTTACAAATATAGTCTTATTGACCCTCACCAAATCGAATGCAGTGAGTACTATTATTATCCTCATTTCACGGATGTGTCTCAATCACAGAGAGGTTGCTTGGCTAGAAAGTGTAGCAGCCAGTCCATGAAGTCAAGTGGACTGCACTCAAAGTTGATGCAGATCTTAGAAATAGAGGGACTCTAATGAATATTGAAGCAGGTGTGCTCCTTGTAAGGACTACAATATGAAGGATTTTATCTGACTTCTGTCTATTAGCTGTGCCTCACCTAACAAAAAAAAAAAAAAAACTGCTCTTGTTTTCACAGTAAGAATGCTGATGATGAGCACTGGATCAAGGAGAGGCTGAAGCAATTGAGATGCCACTTTACATGGGCGTTGCCAATTGCAGACACTGAAATGCCTGATTTAGAAAACAGGATCTTGGAGGAGATTGAGTTCCTAGACACCAAATACAATGTGGGCATTAACAACCTATTGGCCTATGTGAAACACCTGCAAGGCCACAATGAAGCCGCCCTGGAGAGCTTGAAAAAGGCTGAAGAATTAATCCAGCAAGAACATGCCAACCAATCTGATTTGAGAAGTCTGGTTACCTGGGGCAACTATGCCTGGGTGTATTACCACATGGGAAGACTGGCAGAAGCCCAGATTTACCTGGACAAGGTGGAGAATACTTGCAAGAGAGGTGTAAATCCCTCCCACTATAGGATGGAGTGTCCTGAGATGGACTGTGAGGAAGGATGGGCCTTGCTGAAGTGTGGAGGACAGAATTATGAACGGGCCAAGGCCTGCTTTGAAAAGGCTCTGGAAGTGGACCCTGAAAACCCTGAATTCAGCACTGGGTATGCAATTACTGTCTATCGCCTGGATGACTTCGCCATAGAAACACAGAGAAAGGGGTATTCTCTGCAGCCCCTAAGGCAGGCTGTCAAGCTAAATCCGGAAGATGTACATATTAAGGTCCTTCTTGCCCTGAAGCTTCAGGATGCAGGACAAGAAGCTGAAGGAGAAAAGTACATTGAAGAAGCACTGGCCAGCACATCCTCCCAGACCTATGTCTTTCGACATGTGGGCAGATTTTACCGAAGAAAAGGCTCTCTGGATAAAGCTCTCCAGTTCTTTAAGAAGGCCTTGCAGGCAACACCTGCCTCTGTCTTCCTGCATCACCAGATAGGGCTTTGCTACAGGGCACAAATGATCCAAATAAAGACAGCTATAAGCAAGCAGCCTAGAAGGCAGGATAGAGAAAATATCAACAGAATTATAACATTAGCCATATCTCATTTGGAATTTGCTGTGGAACAAAAGCCCACATTTGCTATTGCTTATGTACACCTGGCGAGTATGTATATAGAAGCAGGAGACTACAGAAAAGCCGAAGACGCTTATCAAAAAGCATTATCCATCAAACCACTGGAAGAACTACACGAGCAAGAGATACATCATCACTATGGCCGATTTCAGGAATTTCAAAAGAAATCTGAAGTCGATGCGATTACCCATTATTTAAAAGCAATAAAAATAGAAAAGGCGTCATTTCCAAGGAATAAAAGTATCAGTTCTTTGGAGAAATTGGCTTTGAAGAAATTTCAAAGAAATCTATCAGATGTGGAAAGTTTGAGCCTCCTTGGGTTCATCCACAAATTGAAAGGAGACATGAATGAAGCCCTGAAGTACTACGAGAGGGCCCTGAGGCTGACTGGTAATTTGAACCCCATGTTTTGAAAGAGAGGTCACCACTACTTGTTTGGAAACCCTGGTGGCATGGTGGTTAAGTGCTACAGCTGCTAACCAAAAGGTCGGCAGTTCTAACCCACCAGGTGCTCCTTGGATACCCTGTGGGGCAGTTCTACTCTGTCCTGTAGGGTCGCTAAGATTCAGAATTGACTCAACAGCAATGGTTTTGGTTTTTTTTTTTTTGATTACTCATTTAATGTGTTTGTAACTAAATATGACAAATATTCTTTCCTGTTGCTGCCTTCAAAGTACGTAAAACGTGGTGAAATGAAAAATAGTTTGATATACCACATCCTGTGCACATCCTGTGCTACCTGCCTTGTAGGGTAATGCTATTCAGCTATATGCATCCCCTCCCTAATGGAATCAGCTTTGCTCTTCCCCGAACAAGAAGGAAAACATCTGGGCCTGGACGTGAAGTCCCTGGGAACACTGACTACCCAAAGGATGTGGGAGAAAAACAATGAGCCTTGGTCCCAACTGGAGTGGTATATGAGCTTGGGTCCTTTGCTAGGTGGTTGCAGAAAATACTCCAGCCGGCTGCCACTGGAGAGCAGCTGCTTGCCTGTGTCACTAAGTCTCCCTGAATAAACGTTATGAATCTGGAAAGGGCTATGTGTCAGTTCTTCGGATTATCTGCCAGGACGCACAGTGAGGGTCTTTCCTTGCTGGGGCTGTCCCCGACAGCTGAGTCCCTACATTTCCCCTCTATCCATGTGAGCTCTTAAGGTATATCAGGAGCGTCCACTCTTCCACACCATGTCCCTGCACTCACTGGCCAAGACTATTAACCCTGTTTTAGGCACCCATCATCTGCTAGACAAATAGGGATAGGAAAAGTTTTCCCTGCAATTTTGCCTGTGGAACAAACAGCTTCCATCCTCAATCTAGATGATCTCCTGAACCAAAAATATCAAACTAGTTGCAGTCAACACCAACTCACAGCTGCCCCATAAGGTGTTTGGTTATACATAGCAGCCTCAGGAGCTACTCTTTTTTTTTTTCCTCTCATTTGCAAATATATTTATCACACAACCTTTGCCAATTCAACTTTTACAGGTATACAACTTATTGACAGCAATTACAATAATTGCCTGTGACATGACCTTAATCAGTGTGACTTTTCATCTGATTTTATCCCCCTTTTCCCCCTCCCTTCTACCCCAGTTACCAAAAATAAACTTCGGTGTCTATACATTTGCCTTGTCTTTTCATAAAAGTGAGGTCATAAAATATTTGTCCTTTTGTGATGGGCTTATTTTGTTCAGCATAATGTCTTCAAGCTCCACCCATACTGTAGCATGTACCAAGACTTCCCTTCCCCTACTAGCTGAGTAGTATCCCATTGTATGTATGTGCCACATTTTGTTTATTCATTTATCCACTGATGGGCACTTAGGCTGTTTCCACCTTTTGGCTATTGTGAATAGTGCTCCAATGAACACTGGTGTACAACTCCCTTTCTGAGTCTCTGCTTTAAAGTCTTTTGGGTATACACCTAGGAGTGGAATTGCTGGGTTATATGGTAGTTCTATTCTTAGTTTTATGAGGAACCACCGCAGTTTTCCACAATGGCTATACCATTATGCATTTGCACCAGCAATGGATAAGGGTTCCAATTTCCCTACATCCTCACCAACATTTGTTATTTTCTGTTTTTTAATTTTAGCCATCCTAGTGGGAGTGAAATGGTATGTCATTGTGGTTTTAATTTGCATCTCTCTGATGGCTAATGATGCTGAGCATCTTTTATGGGTTTGGTGGCCATTTGAATGTCCCCTTTGGTGAAATGTCTATTCAAGTCCTTCGTCTATTTTATGACTGAGGTATTTGTCCTTTTGCTGTGAAGGTGTTGAATGTTTATATAGATTTATTTATATAGTTTATTTATTTATATAGTTTTATTAGCTTCTTGTTGGATATATGGTTTCCGAAGATATTCTCCCAATCAGCAGCTTGTCTTTTCACTTTTTCAGTAAAGTCTTTTGATGAACAAAAGCCATAGGGTTTTCACTGGGTGATTTTCAGAAGAAGATCTCCAGGCTAAGATGGCTTAGTCTGGAAGCTACAGTAAAACTCGTTCAGTAGCTTGCGAGTCACCAGTGACAGAGAGTTGGTAGCTGCACGTGAGGCGCATGCACTGCCCAGGAACTGAATTTGGGCCTCCCACATGGAAGGTGGGGGATCTACCGCTGAACCACCACTGCCCTTATTACCTCAAATCAGACCACCTCAAAGGGTCCCCCAACTATTTCTGAGAGCTTCACTGTCCAAGGGCCACTTCACTTACGCTCAGAGCATCTATGTCACCTTCTTCCACTCTTCTTTCGCTACCCTGCAGTCACCACCCTGCTCTACTCTCCCTCCTCTCCTGATAGACCCCAAGAGCTGGCCGCTCTCATGGAGCAGGGTGCTTTAGGTTGGTTATGGCAAACACATCTTTATACATTAAAAAATACTTATTCTGCTTGTAATACATGTCAGGTAAAACATGGAAAAAGTTTTAACGATAGAGAAAATAAAATTTAAAATAGGAAGTCAGAAAAAAAAAAAAGGATGTGTGTGGTAGGTAGAAAACGAGACAAGACATATATCCATTCACAAGTACCTATAATCTGTCTAGGAACAGGTCCCAAACGCGTCTCTCAGCTTCTTGGCAGTCAAAGCAGTGAAGAAGACTTGGTTTATGACATTGTTCATATTGGTAAAAGAAACATTCAGCCCTTCTGAAGAGGTAAAGGTCTTATTAAAACTGTTGTTATGTACAACATATGTACAATCCAGTGTACAACGGAATGAAACACTGCATGGTCCTGCACCATCCTCACAGTCATTGCTATGTCTGAGTCCATTGTTACAGCCACTGTGTCAACCTACATCATTGAGGGTCTTTGTGGTGTGATTGATTACTTTTGTGTGGCCTTTCTAGCCATGGTCTTGTAATTTCAAACCAGGCAATTCAGAAGGACTATGTGATAGGGTAATTGTGGCCTACCAAGGGGATTGGTCAGTTTTGCCTTAAAAGAGAGCCAATTCCAGAGCAGAGAGGAGGGTCCTGCCACCACCAAGGAAGAACAGCCAGCAGTGGAGTGGACATCCTTTGGACCCGGGATCCCTACGCTGAGAAGCTCCTGGAAGTAGGAGACCAAGTGAGAGAGAGAGCTGTAAACCTGAAGGCAGTGAGAAGCAGTGGCAAGAGTGATCTGGCAGCAGAGACCCAGCAGCAGGAGATGGTGTGGTGGGCTTCCTGGCCCATGGAAAGAGAAAGCCGAGTGCCTTTGGGCAGAGGCCTAGGGCCAGGGAGAGGTGTGCCTGTAAGCATGGCTGGAAAGAGGCTGTCCTATTGAAAGAACTGTATCCTTCAGTGGTCCTGAGCCTGAAATGTAACCTGTTAACTTCCCTAATAAACCCCATAATCATGAGTATGGTCTGTGAGCTCTGTGTGGCCATTGCAATGAATTATCGAACCCAGCAGATAAGTAGAGAGTGCTGTGTGAGGGATGGCTGGTGTCACAGTTGATAAAGATGGTGGAGAGAGGAGGCACCTCTGGCCTCTGCTCATAGGAATCAGCCTTAGGCTACTGATCTTGAGTCTCCCTCCCACCTATGAAGTTAGAGAAGGTCACTCACTGCCCCCAAGCCATTTTTACAATCTTCCTCCTTTTCACAGACCCTCAACATTACCAATTATGATGTCCTTCTTCAAGGACTGGTCCTTCCTAATAACGTGTCCAAAGTACATGAGACAAAGTCTCACCAGCCTCGCTTCTAACGAACATTCTGCTGTACTTCTTCCAAGACGGATTTGTTCCTTCTTCTGGCAGTCCAACACCATAATTTAAAGGCATCAATTCTTCTTCTGTCTTCCTTATTCATTGTCCAGATATCACATGCATATGAAATGACTGAAAATACCATGGCTTGGGTCAGGCACACGTTAATCCTCAAAGTGATCTCTTTTTTTTTTTTTAAGAAATATCTTTTTCTTTATTGTACTTTAGGTGAAGGTTTACAGAGCAAACTAGCTTCTCATTAAACAATTAGTACACATATTGTTTTATGATATTGGTTGCCAACCCCAACACTCTCCCCTTCTCAAACTTGGGTTTCCAATTATCAGCTTTCCTCTTCCCTCTTGCCTTCCTATTCTTGCCCCTGAGCTGCTGTGCCCATTTAGTCTCATTTTGCTTTAGAGTCCTGTCTAACCTTTGGCTGAAGAGCGAACCTCAAGAGGGACTTCATTACTGAGCAAAAAGGGTGTCCGAAGGCCATACTCTCCAGGTTTCTCCACTCTCTGTCAGACCAGTAAGTCTGGTCTTTTTTATTTTTTGTGAGTTAGAATTTTGCTCTACATGTTTCTCCAGCTCTGTCTGGGACCCTCTAGCATGATCCCTGTCAGAGCAGCTGGCGGTGGTAGCCAGGCACCATCTGGTGGTGCTGGACTAAGTCTGGTGGGGGGTGGAGTACTTGTGGTCCATTAGTCCTTTGGGCTAATCTTTCCCTTTGCTTTTCTTCATTCTCCCTTGCTCTAGACGGGGTGAGACCAATGGAGTATCTTAGACGGCCCCTCACTAGCTTTTATGACCCCAGATGCTACTCACCAAAGTAGAATATAGAACATTTTCTTTTTAAACTATGTTATGCCAATTGAACCAGATGTTCCCTGAGACCATGGTCCCCACAGCCCTCAGCCCAGCAATTCAGTCCCTCAAAGAGTTTGTACGTGTCTGTGGAGCTTCCATGACCTTGCCCTGGACAAGCTGTGCTGGCTTCCCAGTATTGTGTACTGTTGTATCTGTCACCAAAGTTACCACTTGTTTATCTTCTATTTAGTGTTTTTCCATCCCCACCCCTCCCCTCCTTCATAATAATAAAAAATTCTTTTTGTGTGTAAACTTTTTCATGAGTTTTTACAGTAGTGGTCTCATACAATATTTGTCCTTTTGTGATTGACTTATTTCCCTCAGCATAATGCCCTCCAGATTCATCCATGTTGTGAGATGTTTCACAGATGCCTCACTGTTCTTTATCGTTACGTAGTATTCCACTGTGTTTATGCACCACAGTTTTTATCCATTCATCTGTTGATGGGCATCTAGGTTGCTTCCATCTTTTTGCTATTGTGAACAATGCTGCAATGAACATGGGTGTACACATGTCTATTCATGTGATGGCTCTTATTTCTCTAGGATATATTCCTAGGAGCAGGATTGCTGGTACATGTAGTATTTCTATTTCTAGCTTTTTTAAAAAGTGCCATATCGTTTTCCAAAATGGTTGTATCATTTTGCATTCCCACGCAGTGCATGAGAGTTCCAATCTCCCTACATCCTATCCAACATTTGTTATTTTCTGTTTTTTTGATGTGTGCCAGTAATGCTGGGATGAGATGGTATCTCACTGTAGTTTTTATTTGCATTTCTCTTAATGGCTAGTGATTTCCAGCATTTTCTCATGTGTCTGTTAACCGCTTAAAAGTCTTCTTTGGTGAATTGTCTGTTTATATCCTTTGCCCATTTGTTAATTAGATTATTTGTCTTTTTTATTGTAGAGGTGTTGGATTTTCTGTAGATTTTAGAGATTAGACCTTTGTTGGATTTTCCACAGCCAAAACTTTTTTTCCCAGTCTGTAGGTTCTCTTTTCACTCTTTTGGTGAAGTTTTCGATGAGATTAAGTGCTTAATTTTTAGAAGATCCCAGTTATCTAGGTTATCTTCTATTGTTAGTTATGGTTTATAACCTGTTAATGCTGAGTATTAGGGCCTATTTTTTCTCAAATGATCTTTATAGTTTTTGGTTTCACATTTAGGTCTTCGATCCATTTTTTATTATTTTTGGTATATGGTGTGAAGTATGTGTCCTGTCTCATTTTTTGCAGATGGACAACCAGTTTTGCCAGCACCATTTGTTAAAAAGGCCAACCTTTCCCCACTTGATGGCCTTTGGGCCCTTGTCAAAGATCAGGTGATTGTAGGTGGATGGATTTACATCTGGGTTCTCAATTCTGTTCCATTGGTCAGTGTATCTGTCATTGTACCAGTATCAGGCTATTTTTTTTTTCCTTTCATTGTACTTTAGATGAAGGTTTACAGAACAAACTAGTTTCACATTAAAAGGTTAGACACATTTGTTTTATGACATTGGTTAACAACCCCAAGACATGTCAACACTCTTGCTTCTCAACCTTGGGTTCCCTATTACCAGCTTTACTGTCCCCTCCTGCCTTCTAGTCTTTCCCCCAGGGCTGGCATGCCCCTTTACTCTCATTTTGTTTTATGGGCCTGTCCAATCTTTGGCTGAAGGGTGAACCTCAGGAGTGACTTGATTACTGAGCTAAAAGGGTGTCCAGGGACCATACTCTCAGGGTTTCTCAAGTCTCTGTCAGGCCAGCAAGTCTGGTCTTTCTTTTTGAATTAGAATTTTGTTCTACATTTTTCTCCAGCTTTGTCCAGGACCCTCCATTGTGATCCCTGTCAGAGTAGTTAGTGGTGGTAGCCAGGCACCGTCTAGTTTACTGAACTTAGTCTGGTGGAGGCTGTGGTAGATGTGGTCCATTAGTCCTCTGGACTAGTCTTTCCCTTGTGTCTTTAGTTTTCTTCATTCTTCCTTGGTCCTGAAAGGGTGAGACCAATGGAGTATCCTAGATGATTTTTCATAGGCTTTTAAGACCCCAGACGCCACTCACCAAAGTAGAATGTAGGGCATTTTCTTTATAAACTATATTATGCCAATTGAGCTACATGTTCCCTAAGACCACGATCCCCACAGCCCCCTGCCCAGCAATTCAGTCCCTCAGGGAGTTTGAATGTATCTACTGGGCTTCCATGACCTTGCCTTGTACAGGTTGTGCTGGCTTCCCCAGAACTGTGTACTATCCTGTCACCAAAGTTATCACTTATCTATTGTTTAGTGTTTTTCGATCATATCCCTCCCCTCCCTCATAACCATCAAAGATTGTTTCTTTTTGTGTGTAAACCTTTTCATGAGATTTTACAACAGTGGTCTCATACAATATTTGTCATTTTGTGATTGACTTATTTCACTCAGCATAATACCCTCCAGATTCATTCATGTTATGAGATGCTTCACAGATTTATCGTTGTTCTTTATCGTTGGGTAATACTCCATTGTGTGTATGTACCATTCATCTGTTGATGGGCATCTACATTGTTTTTTATCGTTGGTAATACTCCATCGTGTGTATGTACCATTCATCTGTAGATGGGCATCTACGTTGTTTTCATCTTTTTGTTTGTTTGTTTATCCATTCATCTGTTGATGGGCATCTAGGTTGTTTCCATCTTTTTGCTATTGTGAACAATGCTGCAATGAACATGGGTGTCCATATGTCTATTTGTGTGACAACTCTTATTTCTATAGGATATATCGCTAGGAGTGGGATTGCTGGATCATAAGGTATTTCCATTTCTAGCTTTCTAAGGAAGTGCCATATCATTTTCCAAAATGGCTGGATCATTTTGCATTCCCTCCAGCAGTGCGTAAGAGTTCCAATCTCCCCACGTCCTATCCAACATTTGTTATTTCCTATTTTTTTGTGCCAGTAATGCTGGGGTGAGATGGTATCTCGTTGTGGTTTTGATTTGCATTTCTCTAATGGCTAGTGATGTCAGGCATTTCCTCATGTGTCTCCTGGCCCCTTGAATGTCTTCTTTGGTGAAGTGTCTGTTCATTTCCTTTGCCCATTTTTTAAATGGATTATTTTTCTTTTTGCTGTAGAAGTGTTGGATTTTTTGGTAGATTTTAGAGATTAGACCTTTATCTGATTTGTAATAGCCAAAAATTTTTTCCAAGTATTTGTAAATCATTTTGGGTAGAATTGTCATTTTCACAATGCTGAGTCTACCTATCCATGGGCATGGTATGTTTTTCTGGTTATGTAGATCTCTTTTGGTTTCCTGCAGTAGCATTTTGTAGTTTTCTTTGTATAGGTCTTTTACATCCCTGGTTAGATTTATCCCCAAGTATTTTATTTTTTTTAGGGGCTATTATAAACAGTACAGTCTTCATGATTTCCTTTTCATCATTCTCTTTACTGGTGTATAGGAATCCAACTGATTTTTGTATATCTATCTTGTATCCTGCTACTCTGCTGAATCCTTATATTAGTTCCAGAAATTTTCTTGTGGAGTCTTTTGGGTTTTGTATGTATAGTATCACATCATCCACAAATAGAGACAGTTTAACTTCTTCATTACAAATTTGGATGCCCTTTATTTATGTTTCTTGCCTTATTGCTCCAGCTAGAACTTCTAGCACAATGTTAAACAGGAGTGGTGATAAAGGGCATCCTCGTCTTGTTCCTGTTCTCTAGGGGAATGTTTTCAGTCTCTTTCTGTTAAGAATGATTGATGTTGGCCATTGCTTTTTCATAGATGCCCTTTGTTATGATGAGAAATTTCCTTTCTATACCTATTTTATTGAGAGTTTTTATCAGGAATGGGTGTTGGACTTTGTTGAATGCCTTTTCTGTGTCAACTGAAATGATCATGTGATTCTTTTCTTTACTTTTATTTATGTGGTGGATTATGTTGATTGATTTTCTAATGTTGACCCATCCTTGCATACCTAGTATGAATCCAACTTGGTTGTGGTGTATTATTTTTTTGATGCTGAATCCTACTGGCTAAAGTTTATTGAGAATTTTTGCATCTATATTCATGAGAGATATTGGTCTGCAATTTTCCTTTTTTGTGGTGTCTTTGCCTGGTTTTGGTATCAGGGTTATGCTGGCTTCATAGAATGAATTTGGAAGCATCACTTCCTTTTCTCTGTTCTGAAATAGTTTGAGTAGTACTAGTGTAAGCTCTTCTCTGAATGTTTGGTAAAATTCTCCAGTGAAGCCACCCGGGCCAGAGCTTTATTAGGGGGGAAGAGGGTAGTTTTTTTTTTATTACCTTTCAATCTCTTCTCTTGTTATGGGTCTGTTCAGATTTTCAACATCATTTTGTGTTAGTTTGGGTAGGTAGTGTGTTTCTAGAAATCTGTCCATTTCCTGCAGGTTTTCAAATTTGTTGGAATATAGTTTTTCATAATACTCTGTTATGGTCCTTTTTATTTCAGTTAGGTGTCGTAACATCCCCCATTTCATTTCTTACTTGGGTTATTTGCATCCTATCCTGTTTTTCTTTCGTCAGTTTGGCCAGTGGTTTGTCGATTTTGTTGATCCTTTCAAAGAACCAACTTTTGGTTTTGTTGATTCTTTCTATTGTTTTTCTATTCTCTGTTTCATTTATTTCTGCTCTGATCTTTGTTATTTCTTTTCTTCTGGTGGCTGTGGGCTTTTTTTGCTGTTCTATTTGTTAAAGTTGTGTAGCTAATGTTCTGATTTTGTCCCTTTCTTCTTTTTTGATGTGTGCATCTATTGCTATAAATTGACCTCTGAGGACTGCCTCTGCTGTGTTCCAAAGGTTTTGTCATGATGTGTTTTCATTCTCATTTGATTCTAGGAATTTTTGGATTCCATCTCTGACTTCTTCTGTTACCAAGTGGTTTTAAAGCTGAGTGTTATTTAGTTTCCATTTAATTGATTTTTTTTTTCTTGCTCTTCCTGTTAATTTCTATCTTGATGGCTTTGTGGTCAGAGAAGGTACTTTGTATTACCTCAGTGTTTTGGATTTTGTTGAGGGCTGCTCTGTGGCATAAGATGTCATCTATTCTGGAGAATGTTCCATGTGCGTTGGGAAAGAATGTGTACTTTTCATCTGTTGGGTGGAGTATTCTATATATGTCTATGAGGTCAAGTTGGCTGATTGTGCCGTTTAACTCTTCTGTATCTTTGTTGAGCTTCTTTCTAGATGTCCTGTCCTTTACCGAGAGTGGTGTGTTGAAGTCTCCTACTATTATTATGGAACTGTCAATTTCTCTTTTCAATGCTGTTAGAGTTTGTTTTATGTATCATGCAGCTCTGTCATTAGGTGTGTAGATGTTTATTATGGTTATGTCTTCATGATGGATTGTCCCCTTAATCATTATATAGTGCCCTTCCATGTCTTTTATGGTGGATTTTGTTTTAAAGTCTATTTTATCTGAGATTAGTATTGCCACTCCTGATCTTTTTGGTAGCTGTTTGCTTAATTTTTTTTTTCTATCCTTTGATTTTTGATAAATTTATGGCTTTGTTTCTAAGGTGTGTCTCTTGTGGACAGCATATTCATGGATCCTGTTTTTTTAATCCATTCTGTCACTCTCTGTCTCTTTATGGGTGCATTTAGGCCATTTACATTCATCATAATTATTGATAGGTGTGAGTTGATTGCTGTCATTTTGTAGTGTTTTTTTTTGTTGTTTTGTTTTGGTGGTGCAACTTTTTCTTTTTTCTTCTTACTCCCCTGTGCTGAATTACTTTTGTTTGTTTTTATTTCTTTTGCTTTTGTAGATTTTGTTTTTACTGAGACTTTATGTTTTTCTTCTTTATTTTCATGAGTAGGTTTGTTAACTTTCTTTGTGGTTACCTTGAAATTTACCCTTATCTTCCTAGATTTGAACCAGTCTATTTTTTTTATTACTACTTGGTATTGCCTTGCCTTCCTCTCCATTAGGAAGTTCTATACCTACGCTGTTCGTTCCCTCTTTTATTGTTCTAATGTTGTTGTTATTTACAGATTAACCTCTCTGATTCCCTGTTGTACTTCTTTTGGTGTTCGATAGTCCTCGAGAGTTCATTTCTTAGGTTGGTGTCTGGCTGGTACCATCTTGCATCCTAGATTCAGGCTGTGGTCTGATGTTGTTTGTTCTCAAACTGAAAGACTCCCTTTAACAATTCTTGTAAGTTTGGTTTGGTTTTTTTACATATTCCCTTAATTTCTGTTTATCTGGAAATGTCCTAATTTCACTATCGTATTTGAATGAGTTTTGCAGGATATATTATTCTTGGTTGGCATTTTTTTCTTTCAAGGTTTTGTATATGTCATCCCATTGCCTTCTTGCCTACATGGTTTCTGCCAAATAATTAGAGCTTAGTCTTATTGTTTCTCCTCTGTACGTGACTTTTTGTTTTTATCAAGCTGTTCTCAGGATTTTTTCTTTGTCATTGGTTTTAGCGAGTGCATTTATGATATGCGTTGGTGATTTTCTTTTGGGGTCTATCCTATATGGAGTTCGTTGAGCTTCTCGGATGGTCAGCTTTTCAACATTCATGATATTAGGGAAGTTTTCTATTAGCAATACTTCAATGATTCTCTCTGTGTTTTCCGTTTTCTCCCCCTATTCTGGAACTCCAATCACTTGCAAGTTTTTACTTTTGATTGCATCCCACATAATTCTCAGGGTTTCTTCATTCTTTTTTCTGATTTTTCCTCAAACAGAGTTGTATCCAAATGTTTACCTTCAATTTTGCTGATCCTGTCTTCCATCATCTCAAAGCTGCTCCTCGGCCCTTCTATGACATTGTCCGTTTCTGAAATCTTGTTGTTTACCTTTTGTATTTCTAATTGTTGTTTTTGTATGATTTCTAGTTGTGAATTTATTTTGGCATTTTCTTCTTGTATTATTTTCCTGAATTCTTCCTTTTTTTTTTTTTTTTGGCCTGTATCTTCCATGCATCTGTCTGCTTTTTTTCCTCATTTTTGTGTGCTTTTTGCTCAACTCTTGGATAGCTCTGAATATTAGAGATTCGAATTCACTGTCAGGTAGTTCTAGGGCCTTTTTTTCTACTGGAAAGTCATCTGGTGTTTTATTTTGGACGCCTACTGGAACCATCTTATCCTGCTTTTTTTTTTTTTTTTTTATAAGTTTTGATATTGTCAGCTGTCTTCAGGACATTCAGTAGTTATTTTCTTCTTTTATTGATTGTAGATTTGTTTGTTTCATCCTGCTTTTTTATTTGGTTATGTCTGAACAGGTGGGCTGTGTGTTCTTTGTTGTTTACTTGTCTTTGGGGAGGTATTTTTCACCTCCTTGTCTAATGAGCAAGGGTAGTCACTCAGCTATGGTGCATCAGGCTAGGTCCAGCTGAAGGGGAGGGCTGGGATGGGTTGTTTGTGGCACGTACTAGGACTGACTGGGTGAGCTAGGAATCAGTGCAGGGCAGGTTCCAGTAGACCGTGCCTGTGCTCCTCAGGTGTGTGATGTTCAGTGCATGGTGCAGGTAGGCAGGAAGGAGGGGGGAGGTTCTGATGTGTGGAGATAAGATGTGTATGGGAAAGAAGAGAGAGAGGAGAAAGAAACAGGAGCCAAAAACAAAAAAAAAGAGTGCTAAGGGAACTTGTCTTTGGAGTGGAGAGATGAGATGCCGAGAAATGGAGAAAAATAAAAAGAAATAAAGAAATAAAAATAAGAAAAGCCCCTGGGGATCCCACTAGTGTGGATGCGAAGACCAGGCAAGTGGCTCTCAGGCCATGCAATACAGCCTGGGTAGAAGGGGGTCCTAAACCACAAAAAGAAAAAGAAAACAAACGAAACAGAACAGAACAAAACCCTGGTGGCGCAGAGGTTAAATGCTATGGCAGCTAACCAAAAGTTCAGCAGTTTGAACCCACCAGGCACTCCTTGGAAACTCTATGGGGCAGTTCTACTCTGTCCTATAGGGTTGCTGAGTTAGGATCGACTTGATGTCAGGCAGTGAGTTTGGTTTTTTTCTTCTCGGTTTCCAAGCAAAGAGGATTTTCCATTCTTACACAGAACTGACAAGGAAAGACAAAACGGGATGCAAACAGTCCTAATACAAAATAAATTCTTGAGTTAGTAAGAGGAAGTCCTTTCAAATCCAGAAATAAAAGTGTAGGCACTTGGAGAAAAGAGAGCGTAACCAAGTGCACATAGAGAGAGAGAGAGAGAGAGAGAGAATTCCCTGGAGATTTGGGGTTTATTATGTTATCTTCTTAGCATCTTCCAGTTTTGAAGAGCCCCGAGAGCTGCTAAACAGAAGCTCAAAACTCTCTCTCTCCCTGAAATTTTTCACACAATTAGGAAACCCTCTTCTTCCTCTAAAGCACAGTGAGGATACACCTTTATTACAGTTCACAGTAATTTTTCCAGAGAGAACCTAGAGATCCACTAGAAATTCACTATTAGACCAAAACTAGATGTGTGCATACATGCGTGTGTGATGATTACAAGAAATGTATCATTTAGATGTGCTATTGATTCTCCATAAAATTTAAAAATTATATAGTTTTACCATATATGTGATTTGACTGCCCTCTGTATGAGTTGGCTCTGTTGACTGAAAAAATCCAAAAGTCAATCAAGAGGGCAGTGGGTAAATAAACTGTGATGTGATGTTGTTGTTGTTGTTAGGTGCCGTTGAGTCAGTTCTGACTCATAGCGACCCTATGCACAACAGAATGAAACACTGCCTGGTCCTGCACCATCCTTACAATCGTTGTTATGCTTGAGCTCATTGTTGCAACCACTGTGTCAATCCACCTCATTGAGGGTCTTCCTCTTTTCCGCTGACCCCGTACTCTGCCAAGCATGATGTCCTTCTCCAGGGACTGATTCCTCCTGACAACATGTCCAAAGTATGTAAGACGCAGTCTCACCATCCTTGCCTCTAAGGAGCATTCTGGCCGCACTTCTTCCAAGACACGTTTGTTCACTCTTTTGGCAGTCCATGGTATATTCAATATTCTTCACCAACACCACAATTCAAAGGCGTCAACTCTTCTTCAGTCTTCCTTATTCATTGTCCAGCTTTCACAGGCATGTAATGTGATTGAAAATACCATGGCTTGGGTAAGGCGCACCTTAGTCTTCAGGGTGACATCTTTGCTCTTCAACACTTTGAAGAGGTCCTTTGCAGCAGATTTGCCCAATGCAATGTGTCTTTTGATTTCTTGACTGCTGCTTCCATGGCTGTTGATTGTGGATCCAAGTAAAATGAAATCCTTGACAACTTCAATCTTTTCTCCATTTATCATGATGTTGCTCATTGGTCCAGATGTGAGGATTTTTGTTTTCTTTATGTTGAGGTGTAATCCCTACTGAAGGCTGTGGTCTTTGATCTTCATTAGTAAGTGCTTCAAGTCCTCTTCACTTTCAGGAAGCAAGGTTGTGTCATTTGCATAACGCGGGTTGTCAATGAGTCTTCCTCCCATCCTGATGCCCCGTTCTTCTTCACATAGTCCAGCTTCTTGTATTATTTGTTCAGCATACAGATTAAATAGGTATGGTGAAAGAATAAAACCCTGATGCACACCTTTCCTGACTTTAACCCAATCAGTATCCCCCTGTTCTGTCCAAACAACTGCCTCTTGATCTATGTAAAGGTTCCTCAAGAGCACAATTAAGTGTTCTGGAATTCCCATTCTTCGCAGTGTTATCCATAGTTTGTTATGATCCACACAGTCGAATGCCTTTGCATAGTCAATAAAACACAGGTAAACATCCTTCTGGTATTCTCTGCTTTCAGACAGGATCCATCTGACATCACCAATGATATCCCTGGTTCCACGTCCTCTTCTGCAACCGGCCTGAATTTCTGGCAGTTCCCTGTCGATATACTGCTGTAGCCGTTTTTGAATGATCTTCAGCAAAATTTTGCTTGCATATGATATTAGTGATATTGTTCTATAATTTCCACATTCAGTTGGATCACCTTTCTTGGGAATAGGCAGAAATATGGATCTCTTCCAGTCAGTTGGCCAGGAAGCTGTCTTCCATATTTCTTGGCATAAACAAGTGAGCACCTCCAGCGCTGCATCTGTTTGTTGAAACATCTCAGTTGATATTCCGTCAATTCCTGGAGCCTTGTTTTTTGCCAATGCATTCAGAGAAGATTGGACTTCTTCCTTCAGTACCATCGGTTCCTGATCATATGCCACCTCTTGAAATGGCTGAATATCAGCTAATTCTTTTTGGTATAATGACTCTGTGTATTCCTTCCATCTTGTTTTGATGCTTCCTGGATCGTTTAATATTTTCCCCATGGAAACCTTCACTATTGCAACTCGAGGCTTGAATTTTTTCTTCATTTCTTTCAGCTTGAGAAACACTGTGCGTGTTCTTCCCTTTTGGTTTTCCATCTCCAGCTCTTTGCGCACGTCATTATAATACTTTACTTTGTCTTCTCGAGACGCCCTTTGAGATCTTCTGTTCAGTTCTTTTACTTCATCAATTCTTTCTTTTGCTTTAGCTGCTCGACATTCAAGAGCAAGTTTCAGAGTCTCCTCTGACATCCATCTTGGTCTTTTCTTTCTTTCCTGTCTTTTCAGTGACCTCTTGCTTTCTTCATGGATGATGTCCTTCCACAACTCATCTGGTCTTCGGTCACTAGTGTTCAATGCGTCAAATCTATTCTTCAGATGGTCTCTAAATTCAGGTGGGATATATTCAAGGTCATATTTTGGCTCTCATGGACTTGCTCTGATTTTCTTCAGTTTCAGCTTGAACTTGCATATGAGCAATTGATGGTCTGTTCCACAATCAGCCCCTGTCCTTGTTCTGACTGATGATATCGAGCTTTTCCATCGTTTCTTTCCACAGATGTAGTCAATTTGATTTCTGTGTGTTCCATCTGGTAAGGTCCATGTGTATAGTTGCCATTTATGTTGGTGAAAGAAGGTATTTGCAATGCAGAAGTCATTGGTCTTGCAAAATTCTATCATTCGGTCTCCGGCATTGTTTCTATCACCAAGGCCATATTTTCCGACCACTGGTCCTTCTTCTTTGTTTCCAGCTTTCGCATTCCGATTGCCAGTAATTATCAATGCATCTTGATTGCATGTTCGATGAATTTTAGACTGTAGCAGCTGATAAAAATCTTCTATTTCTTCATCTTTGGTGCTAGTGGTTGGTGTGTAAATTTGAATAATAGTCATATTAACTGGTCTTCCTTGTAGGCGTATGGATATTACCCTATCACTGACAGCGCTGTACTTCAGGATAGATCTTGAAACATTCTTTTTGACAATGAATGCAACACCATTCCTCTTCGAGTTGTCATTCCCAGCACAGTAGGCTATATGATTGTCCAATTCAAAATGGCCAATACCAGTCCATTTCAGCCCACTAATGCCTAGGATATTGATGTTTATGCATTCCATTTCATTTTTGACGATTTCCAATTTTCCTAGATTCATACTTCGTACATTCCAGGTCCCAATTATTAATGTGTGTTTGCAGCTTTTTCTTCTCATTTTGAGTCATTAACCAAAAGTTCCCCCACGCATCTGTCAAGTTTGTTGTACTGTGGGGATTTGTGAGTTGCTATAATGCTAGAAGCTATGCCACTGGTATTCAAATACAGCAGGGTCATCCATGGCAGACACATTTCAGCTAAGCTTCCAGACTAAGACAGACTAGGAAGAAAGACCTGGTGCTCTACGTTGAGAAGAATTAGCCAGTGAAAACCTTATGAATAACAGTGGAACATTGTCTGATATAGTGGTGGAAAATGAGCCCCCCAGGTTGGAAGGCACTCAAAAGATGATGCAGGAAGAGCTGCCTACTCAAAGCAGAGTCAACCTTAATGACGTGAATGGAGTCAAGCTGATGCGGCATGACTCAAAATGAGAAGAAACAGCTGAAAACATCGATTAATAATCAGAACCTGGATTGTGCGACATATGAATCTAGGAAAATCAGAAACTGTCAAAAAAGAAATGGAACACATACACATTGATATCCTAGGCATTAGTGAGCTGAAATGGACTGGTATTGGCCATTTTCAATCAAACAATCATATGGTCTACTATGTCAGGAATGACAAATTGAAGAGGAATGGCATTGCATTCATTGTGAAAAAGAACATTTCAAGATCTATCCTGAAGTACAACGGTGTCAGTGATAGGATAATATCCATAGGCCTACAAGGAAGACTAGATAATGCAACTATTATTCATATTTACACACCAACCACTAAGGCTAAATATAAAGATAATGAAGATTTTTACCAAATTCTGCAGTATGAAATTGATTGAACATGTAATCAGGGTGCATTGAAAATTACTGGTGATTGGAATGAGAAAGCTGGAAACAAAAAAGAAGGACTGGTAGTAGGAAAATATAGCCGTGGTGATAGAAATGATGCCAGAGATAGCATGATAGAATTTTTCAAGACCAACAACTTCTTCATTTCAAATACCTTTTTTCAACAACATAAAGGGCCACTATACACGTGGACCTCGCTGAATGGAATACACAGGAATGAAATTGACTGTATCTGTGGAAAAAGATGGTGGAAATGCTCAATGTCATCAGTCAGAACAAGGCCAGGGTCTGACTATGGAACAGCCCATCAATTGCTCATATGCAAGTTCAAGTTGAAGCTGAAGAAAATTAGAACAAGTCCACGACAGCCAAAGTATGACTTTGAGTATATCCTACCTGAATTTAGAAACCATCTCAAGAATACATTTTCCAAGTTGAACACTAATGACCAAAGACCAGACAAACTATAGAATAACATCCAGGACATCATACACAAAGAAAGCAAGAGCTCATTAAAAAGACAGGCAAGAAAGAAAAGACAAAAATGGATATCACAAAAGACCCTGAAACTTGCTCTTGAATGTCAAGTAGCTAAATCGAAAGAGAGAAATGATAAAGTAGAAGAGCTGAACAGAATATTTCAAAACTCAGCATGAGAAGACAAAGTAAAGTATAATGATATGTGCAAAGAACTGGAGTTAGAAAACCAAAACAGAAAAACACGCTTGGCATTTCTCAAGCTGAAAGAACTGAGGAAAAAATTCAAGCCTCAAATTGCAATAGTGAAGGATTCTATAGGCAAAATAGTGTACAGCACAGGAAGCATCAAAAGAAGATGGAGAGAACACAGAGTTACTGTACCTAAAAGAACTGGTCTATGTTCAACCATTTCAGGAGGCAGCATATAATCAGGAACTTGTGGTACTAAAGGAAGAGGTCCAAGCTGCACCGAAGGCCTTGGAGAAAAACAAGGCTGTAGGAATTCATGAAATACCAACTGAGATGTTTTGACAAGCAGATGCAGTGCTGGAAGTGTTCACTCATCTATGCCAAGAAATTTGGAAGACAGCAACCTGCCCAACTGACTGGAAGCGATCCATATTTATGCCTATTCCAAAGAAAGGTGATCTAACCAAATGTTGAAATTATATAAGAACATCACTAATATCACATGCAAGTAAAATTTTGCTGAAGGTAATTCAAAAAAACAGTTGCAGTAGTGCATTGATAGGGAACTGCCAAAAATTCAAGCCAGATTCAGTAGAGGATGTGGAACAAGGGATATCATTGCTGATGTCAGATGGATTTTGACTGAAAGCAGAGAATACCTGAAAGATGTTTACCTGTGTTATATTGACTCTGCAAAGGCATTCCACTGTGTGGATCGTAACAAATTATGAATAACATTGTGAAGAATGGGAATTCCAGAACACTTAATTGTGCTCATGAGGAACATGTACATAGATAAGAGGCAGTCATTCGAAAAGAACAAGGTGATCCTGCGTTGTTTGAAGGCAGGAAAGGTGTGCGTCAGGGCTGCATCCTTTCATTGTACTTATTCAATCTGTATGCTGAGCAAATAATCTGAGAAGCTGGACTATAAGAAGAAGAACAGGGCATCAGGATTGGAGGAAGACTCATTAACAACCTGTGTTATGCAGATGACATAACCTTGCTTGCTGAAAGTGAAGAGGACTTGAAACACTTACTAATGAAGATCCAAGACCACAGCCTTCAGTATGGATTACATCTCAAGAAAAAGTAAACCAAAATACTCACAACCGGAGGCAGGGCCAAGACGGTGGAGTAGTCAGACGCTTCCAGTGGTTCCTCTCACAACAAAGACCCGAAAAAACAAGTGAATCGATTATATATATGACAATCTAGCAGCCCTGAACATCAAAGGCAAAGTTAAGAAATCAGATTGAGCAGCAGGGGGAGGGAGAGATGGTTCAGGAGTAGCAAGGAACTGCCGGACCTGATTCAGTGGGAACCGGTGCCCCTCAGCCCCAATCCCCGGGCGTGAGCATGGCGGGGCTGGTGGTAGCATTCAGGACACAGCTTCCTTACCCACAGACAACCAGTGGCACAGTGTCTACTCACGCCTCTGGAATCATCGAAAAACAGCGCTCTCTGCACAAGATAAGTGATTGCTTCTAATTTACCATGCGGATCTAACAGCTCCCCTTTCAAAAGAACTCTCTCCCATTTATCTGATCCCTCCTCCCTCTGCCTCAAGCCAGCTCCAGTGACAGTCAATTTCCCTGGGCCTGAGATAGGTTCTGCTGCACACCCTGAGCCATTCTCCTGGCCTTGGAGAAGGAACAAACTAACAAAAGGGGATAAAATAATCTGCCAGCTCCAGTAAACTGGGAACTTAGGGCAGAAGCAGCTCAGGCTGCAGCACAAGTGGTCACCAGACTTTGAATGCCTTTCACCCTTGCATGGACCCATGTGGCCACATTTCAGCAGCTAGACCCTTCCTGTTACATTGCAAGGGTGTATGTGTCTGAGGTCTGACTTTAACTATTTCATCTGTGTGGTGGAGAGGTGGGTTTTTGACTTTGACACCGCTTTGCATATTAAGCAGAGTCCTCATCTACCCACATCAGGGGCCTGAGGACTGGTGGCTTCACCCATATCACCTAGCTACCCACAACAGGGGTCTGAGGATAAGTGGTGCCTACCAGTCCATACAGTTAAAAGCATTGGGTGCCTATGGTACAGCTGCAGAGCCCACCCACCTGTGCGCTCTAGAGAACAGAGACATGCCTTCCTCACAGACACTCGGGGGAAGGTTGTCAGCACCTTTCCTTGCTCAGAGTGTGACCCCCTGCTGCAACCAGCAACCTGTGCATAAACCAATCACCACTACTCCTCTAAGACCATAGGTGAGAGTCTGAACAACACACGTTGTGACTGACTACTGGGACACCTGAGCTGAATCCATTTAAGAAAAGTGAATGGACTCCTAGATTCATATACCTGGTAACAGCTCTAGCCATCTGGTGACAGGATATTAGAACTTCAAAGGCTCCAGTAATCAACTTAGCTCACATGAGGAGCCTATTTGGGTATATCAAAAGAAAACAAAACAAGAACCTAGGACAGAGTAACCAAACATAAATTAATACAATAACATATAGATGGCTCAGAGACAACAGTAGATATCAAATCACACAAAAAAGCAGACCATGATCACTTCAACAAACTTCCAAAACAAAGAATCAAGAAATCTTCCAGATAAAGAGGTATTCCTGGAACTACCAGAGGCAGAATACAAAAGATTAATATACAGAACCCTTCAAGAGATCAGGAAGGAGATCATGCAATAAGCAGGAACAAGCCAAGGAACATACAGATAAAGCAGTCAGGGAAATTAAGAAGGTTATTCAAGAGCAGAATGCAAAATTTAATAGCCTGCAAGAATCCACAGAGAGACAGAAATCAGAAATTCAGGAGATTAACAATAAAATTTCAGAATTAGACAACTCAATAGAAAGTCAGAGGAGCATAACTGAGGAAATGGAAGTCAGAATTAGTGAGATTGGAGATAAAATAGTTGGCGCCAACATATTTGAAGAAAAATCAGATAAAAGAATTTTTAAAAAATGAAGAAACCCTAAGAATCATGTGGGACTCTTAATCTATGAGTGATTGGAGTACCAGGACAGGGAGGGAAAACAGAAAATACTGAGAAAATTGTTGAAGCTCTGCTGGCAGAAAACTTCCCTGATAGCACAAAAGATGAGAAGATATCTATCTCCAATACGGTCATTGAACACCATACACGGTAGACCCCAAAAGAAAATCACCAAGACATAATCCAACTTGCCAAAACCAAAGATAAAGAGAGAATTTTTAAAAGCAGCTAGGGATAAACAAAAAGTCACCTGCAAAGGAGAGTCAGTAAGAATAAGCTTGGACTACTCAGCTGGAACCATGCAGTCAAGAAGGCAATGGGATGACTTATATAAAGCCTTGAAGGAAGAAAAATTTCCAGCCAAGAATCATATTTCCAGCAAAACTGTCTCTCAAATATGAAGGTTAAATTAGGACGTTTCCAGATAACAGAAGTTTAGGGAATTTGCAAAAACCAAACCAAAACTACAAGAAATACTAAAGGGAGTCCTCTGGCTAGAAAATCAATAACATCAGATAACAACCCAAGATTAGAACACAGGACAGAGAAACCAGATATAAACCCAGATATGGAAATCACAAAAATAAATCAAGATTAAATAAAATGCTCAAAATGGAAACAGAGATATCATTATGTAAAAGATGACAACATGAAATCAATAAAGAGGGACTAAAATAAGTAGTCACAGATCTTTCATATGGAGAGGAAGTCAAGGTGATATAGGGAGATAAAAGTTTGGTTTAAACCTAGAAAAATGGCAGTAAATAATAAGGTAACCATAAAGGAGACTAACAATCCTACACATCAAAATAAAATACAAGAAAAACATAAAGTCTCAGCAAAAACAAAATCAACAACAATGAAAAAGAGGAAAAGACAATGTACAAAGAAAAGCTATTCAGCGCAAAAAAAATAAGTGGAAAAAAGAAACTGTCAACAACACATAAAAAAGACATCAAAATGACAGCACTAAACTCATACCTATCTGTAATTATGCTGAATGTAAATGGACTAAATGCACCAATAAAGAGATAGACAGTGGCAGAATGGATTAAAAAAGAGGATCCGTCTATACGCTGCCTACAAGAGACACACCTTAGACTTAAAGACAAACAAACTAAAACTCAAAGGATGGAAAAAAATATATCAAGCAAACAACAATCAAAAGAGAGCAGCAGGGGCAATACTAATTTCTGACAAAATAGACTTTAAAGTTAAATCCACCACAAAGGATAAGGAAGCAAATTATATAATGATTAAAGGGACAATATACCAGGAAGATATTACCATATTAAATATTTATGTACCCAATGACAGGCCTTCAAGATACATAAAACAAACTCTAACTGCATTGAAAAGTGAGATAGACAGCTCCACAATGATAGTAGGAAACTTCAACACACCACTTTCAGTGAAGGACAGAACATCCAAAAAGAAGCTCAGTAAAGTCACAGATGATCAAAATGCCACAATCAACCAACTTGACCTCACAGACATATACAGAACACTCCACCCAACAGGAGACGAGTATACTTTCTTTTCCAATGCACATGTAACATTCTATAGAATCGACCACACATTAGGTTACAAAAGCAAGCCTTAAAAGAATCCAAAACATCGTAATATTACAAAGCATCTTCTCTGACCGCAAAACCATAAACTAGAAATCAATAACAGAAAAGCAGGGAAAAGAAATCAAACACGTGGAGACTGAACAACACCTTGCTTAAAAACAACTAGATTATAGAAGAAATTAAGGACAGAATAAAGAAATTCATAGAATCAAATGAGAATGAAAATACTTCCTATCAGAATCTTTGGGATATAGCTAAAGCAGTGCTCAGAGGTCAATTTATAGCAATAAATGCACGCATCCAAAAAGAAGAAAGGGCCAAAATCAAAGAATTATCCCTACAACTTGAACAAATAGAAAAAGAGCAACAAAAGAAACCCTCAGGCACCAGAAGAAAGCAAATAATAAAAATTAGAGCAGAATTAAATGAAATAGAGAGCAGAAAAACAATTGAAAGAGTTAACAAGACCAAAAGCTGGTTCTTTAAAAAGATTAACAAAATCGATAAACCACTAGCCAAACTGACAAAAGAAAAACAGGGGATGAAGCAAATAACCCAAAAGAAATGAGATGGGCGATATCACAACAGAACAAACTGGAATTCAAAGAATCATATCAGATTACTATGAAAAACTGTACTTGAACAAATTTGAAACCTAGAAGAAATAGACAAATATCTAGAAACACACTACCTACCTAAACTAACACAAACAGAGGTACAACAACTAAATAAATCCATAACAAAAGAAGAGATTGAAAAGGTAATTTAAAAACTCCCAACAAAAAAAAAGCCCTGGCCCTGACGGCAAAGAACATTGAATATACCATGGGCTGCCAAAAGAACGAACAAATCTGTCTTGCAAGAAGTACAGCCAGAATGCTCCTTAGAAGCAAGGATAGCAAGACTAGTCTCACACACTTTGAACGTGTTATCAGGAGGGATCAGTCTGTGGAGAAGGACATCATGCTTGGTAAAGTAGAAAAAAAAAAAAAGTAGAGGGTTAGCGTAAATAGGAAGACATTGACACAGTGGCTGGAACGATACACTCAAGCATAACAATGATTGTGAGGATGGCTCTGGATCAGGCAGTGTTTTGTTCTGTTGTACATAGGGTTGCTGTGTGTCAGAACCCACTCAACGGCATCCAAGAACAACAACAATAACCAAAAGGTTGGTAGTTCGAACCTACCAGCACCTCCATAGGAGGACGATGTGGAAGTGTTCTTCCATGATGATTAACCCTTTGCAATTGAGTCAACTCCAACTCACAGCAACCCTAGGACAGAGTATAACTGTCTCATAGGGTTTCCAAGACCGTAATCTTAACAGAAGCAAACTGCCACCTCTTTCCCCCTGGGGAGCAGCTAGTGGGTTTGAAATACTGAGATTTCAGTCAGCAGTCAAGCACTTAACCACTGCATCACCAGGGCTACTTCCCTGAAAATTTCAGCCTTAGAAACCCTGCAGGGAAGTTCCACTTGGTCTTATAGGGTCACTATGAGTTGGAATTGACTCAACAGCAACAGGATGTTAAAATAAAAATAATCAAAGGATAAATAACATTTTATAAGAGTTACCTATCGGGGGAGGGCAGGGAAAAGGAAAGAAAGGACAGCAATCTAAACTATACTTCTTTGTATTTATTTTTGGAACCATGTAAGTATGTTTCTTAATTATAACGTCAAGATGTATATTTTAAAAGAAATCTACATAGAATGTAAAATAGTGCAGCCAAATGTAAAACGGTTCATTTTGGCAATTCTTCAAAAAGTTAAAACTTAGAATTACCATCCTACCCAGTAATTCTACTCCTAGGTATATACCAAAAAGAATTGAAAAGAGCAACTCAAACACATGTATACCAATGTTCATTGCTGCATTAGTCACAATAGTAAAAAGGTAGAAACAACCCAAGTGCCCATCAGCAGGTGAATGGAAAAACAAAATGTGGTATATCCATACAATGGAGTAGTACCCATCCATAAAGAGAAATGAAGCTCCGATACATGTTATGACATGGGTGAACTTTGGAAAAAGAAGTTCAATATGGGGAAAAAAGAGATACAGATATAAGGTCTGTCAAAAACCTAAATGTGTAGTGAAACCCCCAAAATTACTGTGACAGAATATATTTATTGTGAGTAGACATGATTTGAATCGGGTAACATAAACCTGAACATATCTGGAAGGAGATCCAAAGACGGGACATGAAAAAGGGCTATATAGGTCATTGTCATGTTAATTTCTCAGGAAACTGCAAAAAAAAGAAAAAAAAAAGGCAGTCCATACCAGGGGTGGGAAGTAGGGAGAGAGGGAGAGTCATTGCTTGGGGGACAAAAAAAATAATAATAATAAAAAAAAAGCAATCCATATATACATGCTGAAATGTCTAAGGATTAATTGCACTAATGTCTACAGCTTGCCTTGTTATGCAACAACAAATATAAATTGATAGTACAAATAGGTAAGTGATAAAGCAAATATAATAAAAACATAGAATCTCGGTGGTGGTCATGTAAGTATTTCTTATATGATTCTTTCATTTTTTCTCTATGTTTGAAATTTCATTATAAAATGTTGGGATGAAAAGGGCAAAAAGGTCCTGAAAGCTTGACTTTATCCACTTCATTAAGGTTGACTCTACTTTGAGGAGGCAGCTCTTCCCCAGTCATCCTTTGAGTGCCTTCCAATCTGTGGGGCTCATCTTCTGGCACTATAGCAGACAATGTTCTGCTGCTATTCATAAGGTTTTCGCTGGCTAATTCTTTTCAGAAGTAGACTGCCCGGTCCTTCTTCCTAGTCTGCCTTATTCTGGAAGTTCAGCTGAAACCTGTCCACCATGGGTGACCCCGCTGGTATTTGAATACTGGTGGCATAGCTTCCAGCATTCGCAGCAAAACACAAGACCCCACAATAGGACAAACTGACAGACACATAGGGGCAGTTCAGCCCAAGTGTATATTAAAATCAGCTGAGGATTTCTTTTTAATACTGAGGCTGGGGTCCATTCTCAGAGACGTATCTAACTGGTCTGGGGTGAGGCTAGTTAGCATTATTTTTTTAAGCCTCCCTAAACTGAAAAAATCAAACCCATTGCTGTTGAGTCAATTCTACCTCATAGCAAAGCTACAGGACAGACTAGAACTGCCCCATAGGGTTTCCAAGGAGTGAGCTCTTTACCACTGCACCACCGGGGTTCCTAAACCTCCCTGTTGATTTTAATGTGCAGTGACAGTTGAGATTCACTAATCTATCCCAATTCACTTGTTTATCCACTAAGGAAACTGTGACTTCTACAGGTAAAGTGGCTTATCACAACTTATCAGTCACTGAAAAAGCTGGTCCTGACAGAAGAGGAGGCGGGGCCAAGATGGCAGACTAGGGAGACGCTACCTCGGATCCCTCTTGCAACAAAGACTCGGAAAAACAAGCGAATCGATCAAGTACATAACAATCTACGAACCCTGAACAATAAACACAGATTTAGAGACGGAAAACGAACAAATAAGGGGAAGCAGCGATTGTTTTCAGAGCCTGGAGCCAGCGTCCCAGTCAGGTAACCTTTGGCGCCCGATTTAGGGCAGAGCCCAGGGGAGCTGACGGTGCAAACAAGGGGCCCAGCCCTACCCCCTGAACTCACCCCGGGAGGGGGCCCAGTCGGTTCGCACGGGCGGCGTGACGACGCAGCCGGTGGGAGAAGTCCCCGGGAGGCAGTGACTGGTCTTGGAGCTGGGAGAGTAGCGTCCCAGCCGGGGAACCGTCCCGCCGGGATTTTGACTGGGCGCTGGCACGGCACAAGCACAGAGAGCTGCTCCACTCCCCTGAACTCACCCCGGGAGGGGGCCCAGCCGATCCGCAGGGGCGGCTCGGCGACGGCTGGCGGGACGAGAAGTCCCGGGAGGCAGCGACTGATTTTGGAGCCGGGAGTAAAGCATCCCAGCAGGGGAACCTTCACGCTAGGATTTAGACTGGCAGCGGGGGGCTTCAGAGGGCCAGACCCCCGGGGGCAATCTCCACACAGCCAGCACACATAGGTGACACGCCCCGCGGGAATCTCAGATATAATAGTCATTCCAAGCAAGACAAGCAACTCTGGCTATATTCTGAGGTGCTACTCTCCTATCTCTCTGATCCCTCCCCCACCCTTCCCAGGCAGCTTCATTAACATTGGAATTGCCTGAGCCAGAGGGATAATGGCTCCGGCTCCGCGGCGGCTTTGCTCTTTCCCCCTTTTTTTTTTGGTCTTTTCCTAACCCACTCTTTCAGCCTGAGAAAACAACAACAACAACAACAACAAAAAACCCCAGGGACCAAAAATCCACCCCTAATTGGACTAAAAACACAGAACCAGCTACAGCCAAGCATATATAATCCAAATCTCAGACTTTCATCCTTACAGGGAACAAGGTAGCGGTTGTAACCCAAAGGCAATTCTGATAGGGATCTGACTGCATTTTTCTTTAGCGGATTTTCTGGAAAAACTAGTTTCCCAGTGATGGCTCGGAGACAGCAGTCCATATCAAACCACATAAAGAAGCAGACCATGACAGCTTCTACAACCCCCCAAACAAAAGAATCAAAATCCTTCCCAAATGAAGATACAATACTGGAATTATCAGATACAGAATATAAAAAACTAATTTACAGAATGCTTCAAGACATCAGAAACGAAATAAGGCAAACTACAGAAAAAACCAAGGAACACACCGATAAAACTGTTGAGGAACTCAAAAAGATTATTCAAGAACATAGTGGAAAAATTAATAAGTTGCAGGAATCCATAGAGAGACAGCATGTAGAAATCCAAATGATTAACAATAAAATTACAGAATTAGACAACGCAATAGGAAGTCAGAGGAGCAGACTCGAGCAATTAGAATGCAGACTGGGACATCTGGAGGACCAGGGAATCAACACCAACATAGCTGAAAAAAAATCAGATAAAAGAATTAAAAAAAATGAAGAAACCCTAAGAATCATGTGGGACTCTATCAAGAAGGATAACTTGCGGGTGATTGGAGTCCCAGAACAGGGAGGGGGGACAGAAAACACAGAGAAAATAGTTGAAGAACTCCTGACACAAAACTTCCCTGACATCATGAAAGACGAAAGGATATCTATCCAAGATGCTCATTGAACCCCACATAAGATTGATCCAAAAAGAAAAACACCAAGACATATTATCATCAAACTCGCCAAAACCAAAGATAAACAGAAAATTTTAAAAGCAGCCAGGGAGAAAAGAAAGGTTTCCTTCAAGGGAGAATCAATAAGAATAAGTTCAGACTACTCAGCAGAAACCATGCAGGCAAGAAGGGAATGGGACGACATATACAGAGCACTGAAGGAGAAAAACTGCCAGCCAAGGATCATATATCCAGCAAAAATCTCTCTGAAATATGAAGGCGAAATTAAGATATTTACAGATAAACACAAGTTTAGAGAATTTGCAAAAACCAAACCAAAGCTACAAGAAATACGAAAGGATATTGTTTGGTCAGAAAACCAATAACATCAGATACCAGCACAACACAAGGTCACAAAACAGAACATCCTGGTATCAACTCAAATAGGGAAATCACAAAAACAAATTATGATTAATTAAAAAAAAAAATACTCATAACAGGGAATCATGGAAGTCAATATGTAAAAAATCACAATAATCAAAAAGAGGGACTAAATACAGGAGGCATAGAACTGCCATATGGAGAGTGATACAAGGTGATACAGAACAATACAAGTCAGGTTTTTACTTAGAAAAATAGGGGTAAATAATAAGGTAACCACAAAGAGGTATAACAACTCCATAACTCAAGATAAAAGCCAAGAAAAACGTAACGACTCAACAAACATAAAGTCAAACACTACGAAAATGAGGATCTCACAATTTAATAAGAAAAACGTCTCAGCACAAAAAAGTATGTGGAAAAATGAAATTGTCAACAACACACATAAAAAGGCATCAAAATGACAACACTAAACACTTATTTATCTATAATTACGCTGAATGTAAATGTACTAAATGCACCAATTAAGAGACAGAGAGTCTCAGACTGGATAAAGAAACACAATCCGTCTATATGCTGCCTACAAGAGACACACCTTAGACTTAGAGACACAAACAAACTAAAACTCAAAGGATGGAAAAAAATATATCAAGCAAACAATAAGCAAAAAAGTAGCAATATTAATTTCTGACAAAATAGACTTTAGACTTATATCCACCACAAACGATAAAGAAGGACACTACATAATGATAAAAGGGACAATTGATCAGGAAGACATAACCATATTAAATATTTATGCACCCAATGACAGGGCTGCAAGATACATAAATCAAATATTAACAGAATTGAAAAGTGAGATAGACACCTCCACAATTATAGTAGGAGACTTCAACACACCACTTTCGGAGAAGGACAGGACAACCAGTAAGAAGCTCAACAGAGACACGGAAGACCGAATTACAACAATCAACCAACTTGACCTCATTGACTTATACAGAACTCTCCACCGAACTGCTATGAAGTATACTTTTTTTTCTAGCGCACATGGAACATTCTGTAGAATAGACCACATATTAGGTCATAAAACAAACCTTTGCAGAGTCAAAAACATCGAAATATTACAAAGCATCTTCTCAGACCACAAGGCAATAAAACTAGAAATCAATAACAGAAAAACTAGGGAAAAGAAATCAAATACTTGGAAACTGAACAATACCCTCCTCAAAAAAGACTGGGTTATAGAAGACATCAAGGAGGGAATAAGGAAATTCATAGAATGCAACGAGAAGGAAAATACTTCCTATCAAAACCTCTGGGACACAGCAAAAGCAGTGCTCAGAGGCCAATTTATATCGATAAATGCACACATACAAAAAGAAGAAAGAGCCAAAATCAGAGAACTGTCCCTACAACTTGAACAAAGAGGAAGTGAGCAACAAAAGAATCCATCAGTCACCAGAAGAAAACAAATAATAAAAATTAGAGCTGAACTAAATGAATTAGAGAACAGAAAAACAATTGAAAGAATTAACAAAGCCAAAAGCTGGTTCTTGGAAAAAATTAACAAAATTGATAAACCACTGGCTAGACTGACTAAAGAAATACAGGAAAGGAAACAAATAACCTGAATAAGAAACGAAAAGGACCACATCACAACAGACCCAACTGAAATTAAAAGAATCATATCAGATTATTACGAGAAACTGTACTCTAACAAGTTTGCAAACCTAGAAGAAATGGATGAATTCCTGGAAAAACACTACCTACCTAAACTAACACATTCAGAAGTAGAACAACTAAATAGACCCATAACAAAAAAAGAGATTGAAACGGTAATCAAAAAACTCCCAACAAAAAAAAGCCCTGGCCCGGACGGCTTCACTGCAGAGTTCTACCAAATTTTCAGAGAAGAGTTAACACCACTACTACTAAAGGTATTTCAAAGCATAGAAAATGATGGAATACTACCCAACTCATTCCATGAAGCCACCATCTCCCTGATACCAAACCAGGTAAAGACATTACAAAAAAAGAAAATTACAGACCTAGATCCCTCATGAACATAGATGCAAAAATCCTCAACAAAATTCTAGCCAATAGAATACAACAACATATCAAAAAAATAATTCACCACGATCAAGTGGGATTTATACCAGGTATGCAAGGCTGGTTTAATATCAGAAAAGCCATTAATGTAATCCATCACATAAATAAAACAAAAGACAAAAACCACATGATCTTATCAATTGATGCAGAAAAGGCATTTGACAAAGTCCAACACCCATTTATGATAAAAACTCTTACCAAATTAGGAATTGAAGGAAAATTCCTGAACATAATAAAGGGCATCTATGCAAAGCCAACAGCCAATATCACTCTAAATGGAGAGAACCTGAAAGCATTTCCCTTGAGAACGGGAACCAGACAAGGATGCTCTTTGTCACCGCTCTTATTCAACATCGTGCTAGAAGTCCTAGCCAGGGCAATTAGCCTAGACAAAGAAATAAAAGGCACCCGGATTGGCAAGGAGGAAGTAAAATTATCTCTATTTGCAGATGACATGATCTTATACACAGAAAACCCTAAGGAATCCTCCAGAAAACTACTGAAACTAATAGAAGAGTTTGGTAGAGTCTCAGGTTATCAAATAAACATACAAAAATCACTTGGATTCCTCTACATCAACAAAAAGAACATCGAAGAGGAAATAACCAAATCAATACCATTCACAGTAGCCACCAAGAAGAAAAAATACTTAGGAATAAATCTTACCAAGGATGTAAAAGACCTATACAAAGAAAACTACAAAGCTCTACTACAAGAAATTAAAAAGGACATACTTAAGTGGAAAAACATACCTTGCTCATGGATAGGAAGACTTAACATAGTAAAAATGTCTATTCTACCAAAAGCCATCTATACATACAATGCACTTCCGATCCAAATTCCAATGTCATTTTTTAAGGTGATAAAGAAACAAATCACCAATTTCATATGGAAGGGAAAGAAGCCTCGGATAAGTAAAGCATTACTGAAAAAGAAGAAGAAAGTGGGAGGCCTCACTCTACCTGATTTCAGAAGCTATTATACAGCCACAGTAGTCAAAACAGCCTGGTACTGGTACAACAACAGACACATAGACCAATGGAACAGAATTGAGAACCTAGATATAAATCCATCCACATATGAGCAGCTGATATTTGACAAAGGACCAGTGTCAGTTAATTGGGGAAAAGATAGTCTTTTTAACAAATGGTCCTGGCATAACTGGATATCCATTTGCAAAAAAATGAAACAGGACCCATACCTCACACCATGCACAAAAACTAACTCCAAGTGGATCAAAGACCTAAACATAAAGACTAAAACAATAAAGATCATGGAAGAAAAAATAGGGACAACGCTAGGAGCCCTAACACAAGGCATAAACAGAATACAAAACATTACCAAAAATGACAAAGAGAAACCCGATAACTGGGAGCTCCTAAAAATCAAACACCTATGCTCATCTAAAGACTTCACCAAAAGAGTAAAAAGACCACCTACAGACTGGGAAAGAATTTTCACCTATGACATCTCCGACCAGCACCTGATCTCTAAAATCTACATGATTCTGTCAAAACTCAACCACAAAAAGACAAATAACCCAATCAAGAAGTGGGCAAAGGATATGAACACACACTTCACTAAAGAAGATATTCAGGCAGCTAACAGATACATGAGAAAATGCTCTCCATCATTAGCCATTAGAGAAATGCAAATTAAAACTACGATGAGATTCCATCTCACTCCAACAAGGCTGGCATTAATCCAAAAAACACAAAACAATAAATGTTGGAGAGGCTGCGGAGAGATTGGAACTCTTATACACTGCTGGTGGGAATGTAAAATGGTACAATCACTTTGGAAATCTATCTGGCGTTATCTTAAACAGTTAGAAATAGAACTACCATACAAACCAGAAATCCCACTCCTTGGAATATACCCTAGAGAAATAAGAGCCTTCACACAAACAGATATATGCACACCCATGTTTATTGCAGCTCTGTTTACAATAGCAAAAAGCTGGAAGCAACCAAGGTGTCCATCAACGGAGGAATGGGTAAATAAATTGTGGTATATTCACACAATGGAATACTACACATCGATAAAGAACAGTGACGAATTTGTGAAACGTTTCATAACATGGAGGAACCTGGAAGGCATTATGCTGAGCGAAATGAGTCAGAGGCAAAAGGACAAATATTGTATAAGACCACTATTATAAGATCTTGAGAAATAGTAAAAACTGAGAAGAACACATACTTTTGTGGTTACGAGGGGGGGAGGGAGGGTGGGAGAGAGTTTTTTACTGATTAATTAGTAGATAAGAACTGCTTTAGGTGAAAGGAAGGACAACACTCAATACATGAAGGTCAGCTCAACTGGACTGGACCAAAAGCAAAGAAGTTTCCAGGATAAAATGAATGCTTCAAAGGTCAGCGGAGCAAGGGCAGGGGTTTGGGAACCATGCTCTAAGGCGACTTCTAAGTCAATTGGCAAAATAATTCTATTAAGAAAACATTCTGCATCCCGCTTTGAAATGTGGCGTCTGGGGTCTTAAATGCTAACAAGCGGCCATCTCAGATGCATCAATTGGTCTCAACCCACCTGGAGCAAAGGAGAATGAAGAACACCAAGGTCACATGACAACTAAGAGTCCAAGAGACAGAAAGGGCCACATGAACCAGAGACCTACATCATCCTGAGACCAGAAGAACTAGTTGGTGCCTGGCCACAATCGATGACTGCCCTGACAGGGAGCACAACAGAGAACCCCTGAGGGAGCAGGAGATCAGTGGGATGCAGACCCCAAATTCTCACAAAAAGACCATACTTAATGGTCTGACTGAGACTAGAGGAATCCCGACGGCCATGGTCCCCAGACCTTCTGTTGGCACAGGACAGGAACCATCCCCAAAGACAACTCATCAGACGTGAAAGGAACTGGACAGTGGGTGGGAGAGAGATGCTAATGAAGAGTGAGCTAATTATATCAGGTGGACACTTGAGATTGTGTTGGCATCTCATGTCTGGAGAGGGGATGGGAGGATAGAGAGAGTTGGAAGCTGGCAAAATTGTCACGAAAGGGGAGACTGGAAGGGCTGACTCATTAGGGGGAGAGCAAGTGGGAGTACGGAGTAAGATGTATGTAAACTTATATGTGACAGTTTGACTTGATTTGTAAGCGTTCACTTGAAGCTCAATAAAAGTTAATAAAGAAAAAAAAAAGCTGGTCCTAGATTCCTGGAAATGAACTCATACCTAGGGCTCAAGTTTCATTTTCTCAAAGTTGTTTTCTCAGTTTCCGTTTTTCTTCCTATTTGTAAACACACACACACACACACACATTGTTGGCTGTTTTCTGTCTCCTTAATGCTGCTCTGTCCTGTGTCACTTGTGGGTTGTTTCTGCCAAGAACACAATGGGCAAGATTCTGAACACCTAATCAGCCTGAGCAAGAGCCCCACGGAACCAGAACTGCTGCCAAACTCACAGCAATGACAAGATCCCCCATTTGTCTGCTTCTCTGTGTGCTATTTAGTACATTGGAAAATTATGAACCCGCTTGTTTTTTCCCAAAAACTCCAAAGTCACCTTGCTCTGTTTAAAAAGAGAAATTTTTAAATTCATTTATTTCAGATTTTCCATTTATCTGAAAACATGACTAAATCTATAGTACTTATTCAAAAATTTCATTTGTATAGAATCTTCTGACTTGTTCATGTCTCTGGAAAAACATGGCTAACAATAGAATAACATGTTTTGTTTGAAGGACACCAGACAATAGCACATACATTTTCTCTGTTTCAATGATTATAAAAAGGCTATACAAAAAAAAAAAAAAAAAAAATCCACAAACAAAAGGAATTCAGCACAGGAAGAGTAAGAGGAACAAAGAAAACGTCAGCACCACAAAAAAAGCACTACAAAATGATAGCAAAAAACTCTCACGTATCAATAATTACACTGAACATAAATGGCTTAAATGCACCCATAAAGAGACAGAATGACAATGGTTAAAAAAACAGGACCCATCAATACACTGTCTACAAGAGACACACATTACAAACAAATACATAAATACATTTTTCCATTCCAAAAATGGGAAAAAAAAAATCAAGCAAACGGCAACCAAAAAAAGAGCAGAAGTGGCAATACTAATCTCAGATAAAATAGACTTTAAAATAAAATAAAATTCGCCATAAAGGACAAGGAATGACACTATAATAATGATGATCCACCATGAGGACATAACTATAATAAATATCTATACACCCAATGACACAGCTCTAAAATACATAAACTCTAACAGCACTGAAAAGAGAAACTGACAATTTCACAGCAATAGTAGGTGACTTCAACACACCACTCTTGGTAAAGGACAGGACATCTAGAAAGAAACTCAACAAAGATACAGAAGATCTAAAGGCCACAATCAACGAACCTGACCTGACCTCATAGACATATATAGAACACTCCACTCAACAGCACCAAAGTACACATTCTTTTCCAACGAACATGGAACATTCTCCAGAATAGATCACATCCTAGCCAACAAAGCAGCCCTCCATAAAATTTAAAACACTGAGATAACACAAAGCATCATCTCTGACCAGAACACCCTAAAAGTAGAAATTAATAACAGGAAGAACAAGGAAAAAAAAATCAAATACTTAGAAAATGAATAACACCTTGCTTAAAAACCACTGGGTAACAGAAGAAATCAAAGACGGAATCCAAAAATTCCTAGAATCAAACAAGAATGAAAACACATCATACCAAACCTTTGGGACACAGCAAAGGCAGGGACCAGAGGTCAATTTATAAAAATAGATGCACACATCAAAAAAAAGAAAGACAAAATCAAAACATTAGTTACACAACTCAAATTTAGAAAGAGGACAGAAAAAGAAGCCCACAGACACCAGAAGAAAGGAAATAATAAAGATCAGAGCAGAAATAAATGAAATAGAGAACAGAAAAGCAATAGAAAGAATCAACAAAACCAAAAGTTGGTTCTTTGAGAGGGTCAACACAATTGACAAACCACTGACCAAACTGACAAAAGAAAAACAGGATAGTATGCAAATAACCCCAATAAGAAATGAAATGGACATTACAACAGACCCAACTGAAATAAAAAGGATCCTAATAGACTACTACGAAAAACGATACTCCAACAAATTCGAAAACCTAGAAGAAATGGACAAATATCTAGAAACACATTACCTACGCAAACTAACACAACCTGAGGTTGAAAATCTGAACAGACCCATAATAAGAGAAGAGATTGAAAAGGTAATTTAAAAACTTCTCAACAACAACCAAAAAAAGAAAAAAAGTCCTTGCCCAGATGGCTTCACTGGAGAATTCTACCAAACATTCACAAAAGATCTTGCACCAGTACTACTCAAAACTGTTTCAGAACATAGAACAGTAAGGGATACTTCTGAATTCAATCTGTGAAGCCAGCATAACCTTGATATAAAAACTAGGCAAAGATACCACACACAAAAAAAGAAAATTACAGACCAATATCTCTCATGAATACAGATGTGAAAATTCTAGCCAATAGAATTCAGCACCTTATTAAAAAAAAAAAAAATACACCACGATCAAGTAGGATTCATACCATGTATACAAGGATGGTTCAACATCAGAAAGTCAATCAACATAATCTACCACATAAATAAAACAAAAGAAAAGGCTCACATGACCATCTCAATTCAATGAAGTCCAAAACCCATTCCTGATAAAAACTCTCTATAAAATAGGTATAGAAGGGAACTTCCTCAACATATTAAAGGGCATCTATACAAAACCAGGAAACCCTGGTGGCATAGTAGTTAAGCGCTACAGCTGCTAACCAAAAGGTCGGCAGTCAAATCTACCAGGTGCTCCTTGGGAACTGTATGGGACAGTTCTACTCTGTCCTATAGGGTTGCTATGAGTCGGAATCGACTCGATGGCAATTTTTTTTTTTTTTTTTGAGTACACAAAACCAACAGCCAACATCATTCTTAATGAAAAGAGGCTGAAAACATTCCCCCTGAAAATAGGAACAAGACAAGGATGCCCTTTATTACCATGCCTATTTTTGTGCTGGAAGTCTTAGCTAGAGCAATAAAGGGCATCCACGTTGGTAAGGAAGAAGGAAAACTATCCCTATTTGTAGATGATATGATACTATACATAGAGAACCCAAAGGACTCCACAAGGAAACTACTGGAACTAATGGAAAGATTTAGCAGGATAGCAAGATACAAGACAAACATACAAAAATCAGCTGGATTCCTTATGCACCAATAAAGAAAACATGAAAAGGGAATCAGGAAATACCACCTAAAAAAAAATAAAATACTTAGGAATAAATCTAGCCAGGGACATAAAAGACCTATACAAAGAAAACTACAAAACACTACTGCAAGAAACCTATATAAATGGAAAAAGATATGCCCATGGATAGGTAGTCTCAACATTGTGAAAACGTTAATTCTACCCAAAGCAATCTACAAATACAAGGCAATCCTGATCCAAATACCAAAAGCATTCTTTAATGAGATGGAAAAACTAATCATTAACCTTATATGGAAAGGGAAGAAGCCCTGGATATGCAAAGCACTATTAAAGAAAAAGAATAAAGTAGGAGGACTCCCACTATCTAACCTCAGAACCTACTATACAGCTATGCTAGTCAAAACAGCCTGGTACTGGAACGACGACAGACACATCGACCAATGGAACAGAATCGAGAACCAAGATGTAAATCCAGCCTCCTACAGACACCTGATCTTTGACAAAGCCCCAAAACCCATTAAATGGTGCTGGCAAAAATAGATGTTCATCTGTAAAAAAATGAAACAGGACCCATACCTCACACAAAATGGATTAAAGTCCTACATAAAAAACCAAAAACTATAAAAATCATAGAAGAAAAAACAGGGTCAATGCTAGAGGCCCTAATACATGGCATAAATGGCATACAAACCCTAATTTACACCACACAAACAACAGAAGATAAACTAGGTAAGTGGGATCTTCCAAAAATTAAACACTTATTTTTATCAAGACTTCACCAAAGGAGTAAAAAGAGAACCTACAAACTAGAAAAAAATTTTTTTGGCTATTACAAATGGAACAAAGTTCTAATTTCTAAAATCAATAGGAAAACCTAACATCTCTACAACAAAAAGACAAATAATCCAATTAAAGGATATGAACGAACACTTCACCAAAAAAGACATTCAGGTGGCTAACAGACACATGAGGAAATGCTCGTGATCACTAGCCATTAGAGAAATGCAAATCGAAACTACAAAGAGATACCATCTCACCCCAACATTACTGGCGCAAAAAAAAAAAAAAACAGAAAATAAGAAATGTTGAAGAGGTGCGAAGAGCTTGTAACTCTTATGTATTGCTGGTGGGAATGTAAAATGCCTAATCACTATCAAAAACAATACGGCACTTCTTTAAAAAGCTAGCAATAGAAATACCATATGATCCAGCAATACTATTCCTAGGAATACACCCTAGAGAAATAAGAGCCGTCGCACGAATGGACATATGCACGCCCATGTTCATTGCAGCATAATTCCCAATAGCAAAAAGATGGAAACAACCTAAGTGCCCATCAACAGATGAATGGATAAACAATGGTACATACACACAATGGAATACTATGCAACAAGAAAGAACAATGATGAATCGCGCAACATCTCACAACATGGATGAATCTGCAGGGCTTTATGCTGAGTAAAATAAGTCAATCACAAAAGGACAAATACTGTATGAGACCACATGAGGAGGGAAAAACATTGACTAGACAATATATAAATACTAACTTTGGTGAAAGGTAGGACAGTACACAATACTGGGGAAGTCAGTACAACTTGACTAAGGCAAGTTCATAGAAGCTTCATAGACACATTCGACCTCCCTGAGGGACTGAATTACTGAACTGAGGGCTAGGGACCATATTCTCAGAGACATCTAGCTCAACTGGCATAACATGGTTTATAAAGAAAATGTTCTACATCCTACTTGGCTGAGTAGCATCTGGGGCTGTAAAAGCTAGTGAGCAGCCATCTAAGATATTCCACTGATCCCACCTCATCTGGAGCAAGAGTGAATGAAGAAAATCAAAGACACAAGGGAAAGATTAGTCCAAAGGACTAACAGACCACAACTACCACTGCCTCCACCAGACAGAGTCCAGCACAACTAGATGGTGCCTGGCTACCACCACTGACTGCTCTGACAAGGGGCACGCTAGAGGGTCCCAGACAGAGTTGGAGATAAATATAGAGCAAAATTCTAACTCACACAAAAAAAACCAAGACTGTGGGTGTGTTGCAAAGGTAAGAGGTATACTGAGAATAAAAAGTGAAACTGAAGTCGAAAATGAAACTTAAACAGCTATGACTTTCTTTGTTCTTCTTTGGGATATATTCCAAGCTTTTCAAAAGTGATTGGGAGGAAGCTGGTGAAAAGCAGTTTTATGGATGTACTAATTCCCCTGATGGGGTCCTTCTGGCCTTGCAGAGACTTGGAAGCTTGGAGATGCCTTTTAGCACATCTCCTAGGTATACCTAGAGCCAGGGAGACCTGTGAGAATTGGCTGTGTAAACGTGAGAAAGTCATGACCAGCATTTGGGCCTGTGTTTCCTCACCTGGAAACAGGAATTGTTCCTTTTATAGTATAAAATTCTGTAAATCTCTAAGCTGGAGACTCAACCCGAATTTGTTCCTCCTCTGTGAGAGGCCGTGTCTCACTAATTATTCCGTGCTTTTGCATCCTCTCTGGAGAATGGGCACTGACAGTAAGATGCCGGTAAACATTTTCTTTTTTTTTGTACTTTAGATGAAGGTTTACAGGCAAATTAATTTTTCATTAAACAATTAATACATACTGTTTTGTGATTGGGATTGGTTGCATTCCCGTCAGAGTGGAAAGTGAAACTAAATCTGGAAATGAAACTTAACCAGTGTTTTATTTCTGGAGTTAGTTTCACTTTCCACTTTCAGTTTCCCTCTCATGTTTGCAAGAACACACCCACAGGTTATATCATTAGCTGCTATTTATGTCCCTTATATATTCCTGTACTGGAGTTTAAATTTGTCTGAAAATCTACAAGAGAGACCAGGTCTCAGAGGAGTCCTGCAGGCTGAACTAAATATTGCTGAACTGCTGTCTTATTCACAGCACCCATGAGGTAAGTGTTTCTCTGCATCTCTGTCATCGTATCTAGAGATTTGGGGGGTGGGGGGGGGGGATGTTAATCAATACTATCTCAACAGACTTGGTCTCAGTGGGGTCAAGTTTCCTAACTTCTATTTCAGCATTTGCTTTTGAATGGAATGTGTGTGTGTTAAACTAGTTTATTAATTCAGGGATTTTAACTTTTGTTAGCATCACCCTGAAGAAGCTTACTTCAAGCTAGAGCTCAAAGAAGAGAAGTAGGAAAAGAGTTTGGCAGAAAGTGAGAAATGATCCCAACCTCCGAAATCTTTTTCCATCACACCTGATGTCTGTCTAACTGAGGGAGGGAGTGGGCAGCTGGTCTGGGCAGAGACATTGCTTTATGCTGGTTCCTCACCATGTTGAAAAAGTAGGACCCGCCAGGCTCTGTAAGCTGCAGTCCTGGGGTCTCCCAGAAGTCTTGCAGGAAAATATTGTGGGGATGTGGTGGGAAGGGCTCTAGCCTAGAGAACAGGGCCTTCCTCTGTAGGCCTCTGGTGTCACTCTCTGCACTGCAGGCCTCCTATGTCCCTCCTTAGTCTATGTCCCTCCTCAGTCAGCTGGATTTAAGATTAGTTGCATCTGCACACACCTCTTCCCCCAGAGAAGCCGGGCTGTCTTCAGAGCCTGATATCCTCCTGTCCAGGGAGCTTGGCGGGATTCAGTGCTCGGGACATCAGCATCTTCCTTACTGAACAGCCTCCTGTGGGAATTTCTAGATTGTCCAAATTGAATCTTGATGCAAATAACCACTGATATCAGCAGATAAGAATCCATTGATTAGTAACGGCCTACAAATTTGCCCTCAGCGCTCCAGTGGGAAAAATTCTGAAGTGGGCAAAAGTTCAGGCCTATGATGAACTCCCTCCTCTCTTTGGCCATAAACTGATGAAGCAGGTTGTCAAAGATCATTAAAATAATAATAATAGCAATTATCACTTCCCAAATCCCTATTAGGTGCCAGCCTATCTTCTAAAAAATATTATACAGATTATTATATTTAATGCTTACAACAAACCTATGAGGCAGCTACTCATATTATCCTGATTTTGCAACAAGGAATCTTAGATTCAGAAAAGTTAACATCACACAGATAATAAAGTGGTAGAACTGAGACATGAACAAATTTCAATGGCATATGTTTCATCTGTAAACCAGTGTTTCTCCAAAGATACAAGTGGATGCACATGACATAATTCCAAACGGCACATTAATTAGCTTTTATGTTTGAATGCTTTTGTATTTACTTTAAAATGTATTCAAAAAACGTACATAAAATTTGTAGAATTTCTATTCAGGGATGTAGTAAATTTTTTATTGTCATAAAATACATATAAGATAAAATTTACGATTTTAACTAAGGTGCATGATTCAGTGGCATTTAGTACATTCACAATGTTAGGTAACCATCACCACTGTCTAGTTCCAGAACATTTTCATCATCCCAGAAGGAAATTCTGTACCCATTAAACAGTCACTCACTATTTTCCACTCCTTGGCAACCACTGACCTGTTTTCTGTCTCTAAGGATTTGCCTATTCTGGATATTTCTTGTAAAAGGAAACATACAATAGGGGGCACTTCATTTCTGGCTTCTTCTGCTAATACTTCTAATACACGTCTGTAGCACATATTAGTACTTTGCTTCTTTCTATGGCGGAACAATATATTGCATTACATGAATGCACCTACCACATTCTGTTTACCAGGTCATTAGCTGATGGACATTTGGATTGTTTTCACCTTTTTGCCATCGTGAATAGTGCTGCTATAAGCATTCATGTATGCTTTTGTTTGAACACCTGTTTTCAATTCAAATATAAGCCCAGACTGGAAATTACTCGATCATATACAAATTCTAGGTTTAACTAGACTGGAAATTGCTGGGTCATACGCAAATTCTAGGTTTAACTTAATAGAGGAACAGCCAAACTGTTTTCCACAGCAGCTGCACCATTTTACACTCTCACCAGCAATGCATGAGGGTTACTTATTGTACTTTTCAGCTCCAGAATTTCTATTTTAATCCTTTTTATAATTTTGTCCCTTTTAGATACTCTCCACTTGGTGAGACATATATTCTCTCAGTGTCCCATGCAGTTTATCATTCCCAGTTTGCTTCACAACCTTGATTGCTAAATTCTTAGTTTTCATCTTGAAGTATCAAATTCTGTTTTTCTTGTCCCTCACCTTTTCTCCCCACTGCTCCCCACTTCCCCCTCTGTCCTGTCCCCTCCCCTGGCTGAGGTAACTGTATTAGTTTTCTGTCACCGTAAGAAATTATTACAAACTTAGAGGCTTAAAACAATACAGTTGCATCGTCTTACAGTTGTATGTGTCACACGTCTGACACAAATCTCACTGGGCTAAAATCAAAGTGTCAGTGTGGCTGCATTCCTTAGTGGAGGAGGCTCTAGGGGAGAATCCATTTGCTTGCTTATGCGGTTGCTGGCCTTATTCAGTTCCTTGTAGTTTTAGGACTAACGTCCCCATTTTCTTGCTAGCTGTCAGCTGAGGGCCATTCTCAACTTCTCTAAGCCCCCAACATCCCTTGGCCTATGTCCTGGTTCCTCTTTCAACTCCAGCAACGAAGTCAAGTTCCTCCCACACTTTGAATCTCTCCTGCCTCTTCTTCTGTTATTGCATCTCCACAACCACCGCTTGGAAAGGCTCTCTGCTTTTAAAGATTCATGTGATTAGATTGGGCCTGCCTGAATAATCTCATTTTAAGGTTCATAACCTTAATCACATCTTAAAATCTGTTTTGCCACATGACGGAGTATGTACATGTTCTGAAGATTAGGAGAAGAACCTCTCTGAGGGGCCATTATTCTGCCTAACACAATAACCAATGCTAACAACCAATACATATATGTAAGGGTTTGCATCTTTATGTAATAAAGATGGGGTCATGTTTTAACACTTCTCTGTAGCTGTACTTAATTGTGTATTATGAAAGTCCTTGAAATTCAACTGGTTTTGACCTAACTCATATAATCTAATGGCTGTGTAATATTCCATGGTATGGATGTACTGTAATTTATTTAATCATTCCCCACTGGTATTTCCAATGTCTTGATATTATATAAAATGCTGCAATGAATATTCTTGAACATACATCCCTATGTACTCGTGTTTTTATCTGGAAGATTCCTAAGGATGGAATTACTTTATCCATGGAAATGTGTATTTTTTATTTTAATGACTATTATTATATTGCTCTTCAAAAAGGCCACAACAACTCATGATTGCAGTAATTCGTATCCCCTCTCATTAAACCTTTGGTAAGCTGACTAGAATAAAGTTATAAATTGCTGCTACTTTAATTTGGATTTCCCTCGTGGTTAGGCGGCTTACAGCATCTTTTTTCATGGCTATTGACTAATTAGCCCTGGTGGCTCAGCAGTTAAGCACTGGGCTGCTAACTGAAAGGTCGGCAGTTGGAATCCACCAGCTGCTCTGAGGGAGAATGGTATGGTATTCTGCTTCCATAAGGATTACCACCAATACCAGTTGTCATACCAGTTGCCGCTGAGCTGATTCTGATTCATAGTGACCCTACAGGATAGAGTCCAATTGGCCCATAGGGTTTCCAAGGCTGTAATCTTTACAGAAGCAGATTGCCACATCTTTCTACAGGTGAGCGGCTGGTGGGTTTGATCCGCCAACCTTTTAGTTAGCAGCTGAGAGCTTAACCACTGTACCACCAGGGCTCCTTCCCGTAAGGATTGCAGCCTTGGAAACTCAACGGGGCAGTTCCAGCCTGTCCTATGGGGTCACTAGGTGTCAAACTCGACTTAACAACAACCAGTTTTTTTCAGGTTTCATTTCTGGTGTTATCAGCTATTATATTTGCTCTTCCATAAATTAACTATATATATAAATTTCTCTTGGTCTGTTGAGTTTTTATTGTCAATTTGCAGAAACACTTAATATATTACAGAATGGGAACCTTCATCATCTATATTATAAACATTTCCCATAGTCTTACTATCCTTCTATTTAACTTGCTTAGAGCACATTTTCTTTTTTTTAATTGTGTTTTAAGTGAAAGTTTACAATTCAAGCCAGTTTCTCACACAAAAACTTATACACATGTTGTTATGTGACCCTAGTTGCTCTCCCGACAATGTGACAGCAAACTTCTCCTCTCCACCTTGTGTTTCCCATGTCCACTGTACCAGCTTCTGTTCCCTTCTGCCTTCTCATCTCACCTCTGGGCAGGAGCCACCCATTTAATCTCATGTACCACCACCATATACTTCAGCCAAGTAGCACACTCTTCACCAGTACCGTTTTATGTCTTAAAGTCCAGTCTGATCTTTGTCTGAATAGTTGGCTTCAGGAATGATTTAATTCTGGGCTAATAGACAGTCCAGGGGCCATGTCTTCTGGGGTCCCTCCAGTCTCAGTCAGACCATCAAGTCTGGTCTTTTTACTAGAATTTGAGTTCTGCAGCCCACTTTTCTACTGCTCCATCAGGAACTTCTGATGTGTTCCCTGTCAGGGCAGTCATTGGTGGTAGCCGGGCAGCATCTAGTTCTTCCAGTATCAGGCTGATGGAGTGTCTGGTTTATGTGGCCCTTTTTGTCTCTTGGGCTCGTATTTTCCTCGTGTCTTTGGTGTTCTTCATTATCCTTTGCTCCAGGTGTTACAGAACATTTTCTTAATAAACTTTGTTATGCCAATTGACCTAGATGTTTTCCGGGAACATCGTAACCATCAAATAATGTTTTCTTCTGTGTCTAAACCTTTTCTTGAGTTCTTATAATAGTGGTCTCATACAATATTTGTCATTTTGCAACTAATTTCACTCAGCATAATGCCTTCCAGATTCGTCCATGTTATGTTTCGCGGATTCGTCATTGTTCTTTATGGTTGCGTGGTATTCCATTGTATGAATATACCATAATTTGTTTACCTGTTCATCCATTGATGGGCATCTAGGTTGTTTCCATCTTTTTGCTATTGTGACTAGTACTGCAGTGAACATGGGATTAGAGCACCCCCTCCATAAATAAGTTTTTAAAATTTTATGTGATCATACACCTATTTCTCCTAGATCATCTTCTTTTTATTATTTTGCATTTACCATTTATTTTGGGTCAAAGTAGGGATAGTTATTCACTTAGACTGTATTTCTTCCTCTTACCCCTCTTTTCCATAAAAGTTGACTACTGTAATTGAGATGGTAGCAGGAGACTGCCATCTATGGGCCACATTTTTACTCATTAAAAAGGTAACTGGTTCTCTTAAACATGCACAGTGTTGGCTTCTTTTTGAGTTTCTTTCCCCAATGCAGAATCCCTGTTGGGGCAGGGCCTCCCCTTCCTGAGGGAAATCCACTATCCTTCAGTATCTCCCCAAAGAGGAAACCCTGGTGGCGCAGTGGTTGAGTGCTACAGCTGCTAACCAAAGGTTTGGCAGTTCAAATCTGCCAGGTGCTCCTTGGAAACTCTTATGGGGCACTTCTACTCTGTCCTATAGGGTCGCTATGTGTCAGAATCGACTTGGCGGCAATGGTTTTTTTCCCAAAGATGAGCCAGATAAATTAAAGATGAATTGGCAGAAAAGTCCAAAAAAAAAAAAAAAAAAAAGCCTGTTCTTTCCAAAGGACAAGAAAAGGGGCAGTCTTTCAAGATGGAAAACTTTAAATCAATAACCACTCTGATCGAGCCAAACACCAGAGAAACACAATTGTGGCCGCATCCTGAACCCCACCAGCAATGGTTGAGTGGAGAGCCTAGACTTCCACCATTGCCAGTCTGTAAGGAGGCATCCCAACTCCTCCCTCCTGCCACATAGGTTGGTGTCAGAGAACACTATGTAGGGAGCCAGCACTTTCATCCCTGCCAAGTAGTATAGGTTCCCCCTTACTGCCAGGTCAGTGGAGACCACCCAGCGCACTGGACATCAACCCCCACGTGGGGGTAATGAGGTACGCCCTCTCCTCTCCATCCAAGTGGTGTCACAGAGGCCTAGTGGAGAATCAGGACTTCCATCACTGCCCAGTGATAATGAGGCCACCTCACCTCACTCACATGCGGTGAGGGGGGGTTCCTTGTTACCCTCCCCATGTGACCACCACCACCCCTAATCAGTGGAGGTTCCATGGGGAAGGTAACAAAGCACCCCACCCCCTCCTAGCCAGGATGGTATCAGCCACAGTGTATTTAGGAGAATGAACTCCCACTCCCCCTCCCGAATGTCAGTGACAGCCAAGTGGGTAACCTGAACTTTCACTCCCACCTGAAAATAATGAGGTAGCATTCCACCTTCCCCTGGTGGGTAAGGATGGAGAAAATCTGGATCACCCATACACTGCTGGTGGGAACGTGAAATGATGCAGCCATCCTGGAACATAGTTTGGCAGTGTCTTTAAAAAATATATACTTAACAACAGAAAACAAACCTGTTGCCATCAAATCAATTCTGACTCATGGCGATTCCATGTGTTCCGGAGTAAAACTGAGCTCCAGAGTTTTCTCCACTGTAAACTTTACAAAAGCAGGTCACTAGGCCTTTTTTCCATGGCACCGCTGGGTGGGTGCAAAGAGCCAAATCTTTTGGTTACTAGTCCAGTGCAAACTGCTTGGTTTTTAGTAACTAATTAAGGCCGCCTAATTTTTTTCATCCATCACATTTTTTAAACTTTTTTATTTTGAAATTATTATAAATTTATAGGACATTGCAGAAATACAGTCGTCCACTGTACGCTTCACTTTGCTTCTATCAGTGGTTATAATGTGTTGCATAATCAACAGGCTAAGGCCCTGAGGTCAATAATGTTTCCCAGGTTCTACATTTCTAACTGGTCTCTGTCCCAATTACATTAATAATAAAAGTTAAACACTTACATAGCACATAATATACTCTAAGTGCTTTATATATATAGCCTTATTGATCATTACCAAATCTAAGGCAGTAAGTACTATTACCCCCATTTCACAGATTTGTCTCTGAATCAGAGACAGCCTACTTGGCTAGAAAGTGCAAGAGCCAGTCTATGAAGTCAAGCAGACTGCATTCAATGTTCATTCAGATTTTAGAAAAACAGGGACTCTAATGAATATTGAAGCAGATGTGTGCCTTGTAAGGACTAGAATATGAAGCATTTTATCTGACTTCTATTAGCTGTGCCTCACCTAACAAAAAAATAAAACTGCTCTTGTTTTCACAGTAAGAATGCTGATGATGAGCACTGGATCAAGGAGAGGCTGGAGCAGTTGAGATGCCACTTTACATGGGCGTTGCTAATTAAAGACACCGAAATGCCTGATTTAGAAAACAGGATCTTGGAGGAGATTGAGTTCCTAGACACCAAATACAATGTGGGCATTAACAACCTATTGGCCTACGTGAAACACCTGCAAGGCCACAATGAAGCCGCCCTGGAGAGCTTGAAAAAGGCTGAAGAATTAATCCAGCAAGATCATGCCGACCAATCTGATTTGAGAAGTCTGGTTACCTGGGGCAACTATGCCTGGGTGTATTACCACATGGGAAGACTGGCAGAAGCCCAGATTTACCTGGACAAGGTGGAGAATACTTGCAAGAGAGGTGTAAATCCCTCCCACTATAGGATGGAGTGTCCTGAGATGGACTGTGAGGAAGGATGGGCCTTGCTGAAGTGTGGAGGACAGAATTATGAACGGGCCAAGGCCTGCTTTGAAAAGGCTCTGGAAGTGGACCCTGAAAACCCTGAATTCAGCACTGGGTATGCAATTACTGTCTATCGCCTGGATGACTTCGCCATAGAAACACAGAGAAAGGGGTATTCTCTGCAGCCCCTAAGGCAGGCTGTCAAGCTAAATCCGGAAGATGTACATATTAAGGTCCTTCTTGCCCTGAAGCTTCAGGATGCAGGACAAGAAGCTGAAGGAGAAAAGTACATTGAAGAAGCACTGGCCAGCACATCCTCCCAGACCTATGTCTTTCGACATGTGGGCAGATTTTACCGAAGAAAAGGCTCTCTGGATAAAGCTCTCCAGTTCTTCAAAAAGGCCTTGCAGGCAACACCTGCCTCTGTCTTCCTGCATCACCAGATAGGGCTTTGCTACAGGGCACAAGTGTTCCAAATAAAGACAGCTATAAGCAAGCAGCCTAGAAGGCAGGATAGAGAAAATATCAACAGAATTATAACATTAGCCATATCTCATTTGGAATTTGCTGTGGAACAAAAGCCCACATTTGCTATTGCTTATGTACACCTGGCGAGTATGTATATAGAAGCAGGAAACTACAGAAAAGCCGAAGACGCTTATCAAAAAGCATTATCCATCAAACCACTGGAAGAAGTACACGAGCAAGAGATACATCATCACTATGGCCGATTTCAGGAATTTCAGAGGAAATCTGAAATCGATGCGATTACCCAGTATTTAAAAGCAATAAAAATAGAAAAGGCGTCATTTCCAAGGAATAAAAGTATCGAATCTTTGGAGAAACTGGCTTCAAAGAAACTTCAAAGAGATCCATCAGATGTGGAAAGCTTGAGCCTCCTTGGGTTCATCCACAAATTGAAAGGAGAAATGAATGAAGCCCTGGAGTACTACGAGAGGGCCCTGAGGCTGACTGGTGACTTCGAGAACTCTGAGAGATGCGGTCCTTAGAAGCTAAAGTAGCAGTTATGTTCACATTCCATTTGATTTTAGGTTAATAGGTAGTAATCATCTTTCCTGCTTGCTATATTCAGAAACATATTATGTAATTCACTGTAATGATGAAATTTTTGAACGTTAATTGTTTTCAGAAAAATAGTGAAATAAATATATGTGTATGAAACCAGTTCTGTGTGAATGTTACATAGGAGAAAAGTTTGTTGAAAAAAATTTGTATCAGGTAAGACTGGACTTAAACACAGTAAAATTTTTAATTCATTCATTTTATCAACAAATAGTTTTCAGTGCTGGATACCAAAAGATGTACGATGAACAAGGCGGATTTTTTTTCCAATCCTCATGCAGCATGCAATATAGTGAAAGAGATAGACAAATAAAAAAGTACACAATCAAAGGTGATCTTTCTCCATGATGTATGAAATTCAATTCACTGTCAAACTGTCCCAGGCAGTTTGTCTTGTTTCATGCCATTTTATTTGAAGTGCTATTTATTAAGTCATTTGTTGCTACTGGTCTAGTTAGATCAAGAAATATGGAAAGAACGATAAATGATCTGAGAGACCAGCCATAGCAATCACCTATGTTTATGAATAATCACATTTTATTAAAAAGCAACGCACAACAAATATTTTAAAAGGAAAAAAATAAGGAAACAATAGTATTGTTTTTCATTCTTACATATGTTTTTGGCTATAACAAACTACCACAAACTTGGTGAGTTAAAACATCACAAGTGACTATCCTATAGTTCTGGAGGTCAAACGTCTGAAATGGATTTCACCAGGCTGAAATCAAGGTGTCAGCAGGGCTGCACTCCTTCCAGAGGCTCTAGAGGACAATCTGTTTCCTTTCCTTGTCCAGCTTCTAGAAGCTGCCTGCATTCCTTGGCTCATAGCCCCTTCTTCCATCTTCAAAGTCAGCAGAGAAGCATCTTTAAATCTCTCTGCTTCCTTTGTCTTATCACCTGCTCTCCCTCTGACTCAGTATACTAAGGACTTTCATAATTACACTGGACCCACCTGGATAATCCAAAATAATCTCCCCATCTCAAAATTCTTAACTTATTCACATCTGCCAATGTCCTTTTGCTACATGTAAGGTGATATATTCACAGGTATGCTGAATCAGGACATGGACATCTTTGGGGGGGCATTATACTGACTACCACAGATCACCACAAGAAAATCCCAAATTTGGGGTCCCAAATTCATTTCTGAACCATAATTTAACATTTTTAACCCTTCCAGTAAAGTAGGCATTGATTTTATCCATTGTCCTTGAGAAGGTAGGAGAGAGGTTACAGCACATCTCAAATCAGATGCTAAATTTTCACTGGAAATACTTGCTCTCTATTTAGACTTCATAAAATTTGCAACTACAAAAGTAGATTTATAAACCTAAGTTTTCCCAAACATTCTAGGAAGTTTTCCAATAAATAATCAGTTTTTAAAATTAAATGTAAATTGAAAATTCAACTCTTCAATAAATCATACGTACCTAAAACCAAAAACCAAACCCAGTGCCGTCGAGTCGATTCCGACTCATAGCGACCCTACAGGACAGAGTAGAACTGCCCTGTAGAGTTTCCAAGGAGCACCTGGCGGATTCGAACTGCTGACACTTTAGTTACAGCCGTGGCACTTAACCACTATGCCACCAGGGTTTCCCATACGTACCTAGTGGACTCTATATTAGATAACACAGCTATAAACCAAGTTTAATATTAAAAATGATTGCTTTAAGTGAGGTAGTTACCTCAGGCACAAAGTTTGGGAGTGGGGGAGGATAGGGTACCAGGAACTCAGTGATCAAGGTAGATGACATATTTTTTAATAATATTTTATTGCATTTAAGGTGTAAGTTTACACAGCAAATTAGGTTTCCATTTAACAATTTCTACACAAGTTATTCAGTGACATTGGTTACATTTTTTACAATGTCATCATTCTCATTCATTCCATTCTGGCTATATAATTTCCGTACTCTAGCTTCCCTGTCCCCTTACCTTCTCCTCTGTGCTATAATTTTTGACCACTTGGTCTCACACAGATCATTTTTTTAAGAAGCACATTACTCATGGGTGATAATGAGCCAATCTGTTATTTAGCTAAAAGGTGACCTCAAGGGATAATTTTGATTTAAAGTTTAAAGAGTATCTCAGGGTGATAGTCTCGGGGAGTCCTCTAGTCTCAATCGGTACAGTAAGTCTGGACTTCTTAAGAATTTGAGTTCTGTTCCACATTCTGCTCCTATCCTATCAGAATCCATCTATTGTGGCCCTGATTAGAACTGTGGGTAGTGGTAGCCGGGCACCATCTAGTTCTTCTGATCTCAGGGTAGATAAGGCCGTGGGTTATGTAGACTGTTAGTCTCGTAGACTACTTTCTTCTCTGAGTCTTTGGTTTCCTTCTTTCTCTTTTACTTTAATGCAATATGTTTTTAAAAGTCAAAATCAATGTAAGAGATGAATGATGGGCAGAATATTTAGGTTTTGAATAGAGATAGGATCTGACAGGGTTGGGATTAGGGTGTGGGGAGAGAGCTGAGTCATGTAAGTGCAGGGTTAGATCCTTTCAAATTTGTTTGAAATTTTGATGTTTTGCTCATCATGGATTTTCTTTTACTTTAATTTTTCTTTTTAATTGCTTTGGGAATACCCTTTCATGATAAAAACACTCAACAAGATAGGGATAGAAGGGAAATTCCTCAATAAAGAGCATTTATGAAAAACCCACAGCTAACATCATAATGAAAAAAAGACTGAGAACCTTCTCATTAAGACCGGGAATAAGACAAAGATGCCCACTCTCACCACTCCTATTCAACACTGTTCTGAAGTCCTTGGCAGACCAATTACATTAAAAATAAACAAAAGGCATCCAAATCTGGAATGAGGAAGTGAAGCTATCCCTTTTTGCAGATGACATGATCCTATACGTAGAAAACCCCACGGGTTCTACAAGAAAGCTAGTAGAACTGATAAATGAATTCCGCAAAGTGGCAAGGTACAAGGTCAACATAGAAAAATCAGTTGGGTTTCTTATGTCAGCAATGAGCAAGAGGAAAAGGCAATTAAGGAAACATTGCTGTTTACAATAGAATGTAGAAGAATAAAGTACCTAGGACTAAATTTAACCAGGAAGATAAAAGACTTTTACACAGAAAATTATAAAACATTACTAAAATAAATTAAAGAACTAAATAAGTATAAGGACAAATTACATACTCATGGATTGAGAGGCTTAATATGGTTAAGATGTCAATACTACCTAAAGCAATCTAGAGATTCACTGCAATTCCCATCAAAATTCCAACAGACCTTCTTTGCAGAAATGGAAAGGCTAATCTTCAAATTTATATGGAATGGCAAGGGACTCCAAATAGCTAAAGCAATCTTGCAGAAGAAGAATAAGATAGGAGAACTGACGCTTCCTGATTTCAAAACATACTACAAAGCTACAATAATCAAAACAACCTCGTCGTTGTTGTTATGTGCCATTGAGTTTGTTCTGTCATACTGGTATAATAATAGACATATAGACCAATGGAATAGAATTGAAAGTCCAGAAATAAATACATACATCTATGGTCAACTGATTTTTGGCAAGCATAACAAGTCCATTTAATGGGGAAGGAAGAGTCTCTTCAATAAATGGCAGTGGGAAAATTGGATTTCCACATACAGCTTGACTCAGGTTTTATGTCTCACACCATACACAAAAACCAATTCAAAATGGATCAAGGATCTAAATGTGAAAACTAAATCCATGAAATTTTTAGAAGAAAGTATAGGGGTAAGGCTGTGGGGCCTAGTGTTTAACAATAGATTATCAGATATGGTAACAAAACCTGAAGCCACAAAAGACAAAATAGATGGAACTCATAAAAATTAAATACTTCTGAATATCAAAGGGCTTTATGAACAAAGTAAAAAGACAACCTACAGATTGGGGGAATATTTTCAGGAACCACGTATAGGGTTGCTATGAGTCAGAATTGACTCAACAGCACTGAGTTTGGTTTTTTTGGTTTTGTATCATACAGGGGCCTAATATCCAATTTATATATATATAAAAGCCCACTGCTGTTGAGTCAATTCCAACTCATAGTGACCCTAGAGGACAGAGTGGAACTGCTCCACAGAGTTTCCAAGGAGTGCCTGGTGGATTCCAACTGTTAACCTTCTGATTAGCAGCCATACTCTTAACCATTGTACCACCAGGGCTCTCTTTCTCTCTATATATACATATATAAAATATATGTATATTTATTTATTTATATATTATACTTTTACCATTTAAAAAGACAACTCAATCAAAAAAATGGGCAAAAGATTTAAACAGCTTAACGAGGAGTATATTCAAATGACCAACAAGCACGTGAAAAAGATGTTCAACATCATAGTTATTAGGAAGATATGAATCAAAACCACAATGAGATATCACCCCACCCCCATTAGGATGCCAGTGACTTAAAAAAATTAAAACAACAACTGTTGCTGAGGTTGTGGAGAAATTGGAACCCTCATCCATTGCAGTGGAAATGTAAAATGGTACAGCCATTGCAGAAAACAGTTTGGCAGTGCCTCAAAAAGGTGAACACAGAATTACCATATGACTGAATATTCCCAATCCTAGGTATATACCCAGATAAGTGAAAGCAGGAACACAAACAGAAACCTGTATACCAATGTTTATTGCACAACTTTTCACAATAGCCAAAAGGTGGAAACAGCCAAAATGTCCATCAACAGATGAATGGATGAACAAAATGTGGTATGTATATACAATGGAATACTATGCACCTGTAAAGAGAAATGAAGTTTTGATGCATGCCACAACATGGATTATCCTTGAAAACATTACACTGAGTGAAATAAGTCAGTTGCAAAAGGACAAATACTGTATGATCTCACTTATGTCAAATAAGTAAAGATATAGAAATCAAAGACTACTAATGGTTATGCAGTGAGAGCTACGGCTGCTAACCAATAGGTCGGCAGGTTGAATCCACCAGCCACTCCTTGGAAACCCTATGGGGCAGTTCTGCTCTGTCCTCTAGGGTTGCTATGAGTCAGAATTGACTCCATGGCAATGGGTTTTTAGAGCTGGGGGGAGGGGGGAGGGGGGAAAGGGTGAGTTTTTATTGGGGAGCCATTGAGTTTATGTTAACGGTGGTGGAATATTTTGGAAAGGGATAGTGATAATGGTGGTACAACATAAAAAATTAAATCAAGGACATTGAATAATTATAAATGTGTAAGCTGATGTGCTGGCAAGTGTTTTGGTATGTATTTTTCACAATAAATATATATATATATATATATATATATATATATATATATATATATATATATATTACATTGAGGTATGATCTGTCTTGATTGCTAAGTTTTTTGGTGCCCCATAAAATTTTGCACTCTAGTCCCAGCCCCTTTCATGGGCATGTGCATATGTCAAAACTGACCAGAATGCATACTTTAAGTACACTCAGGTTGCTGTATTTCAATTATCCTGAAATACCTTAATAACGTTTTAAAAAATGATTGCTTATGGCTTTAAAGTTGATTTTTATTTTGTTCCTTTTGCTTCTCAGTATTCAGCATGTTAATTATTGTGTAAGAAGTAAAAAAACAAGTAAAAATGTGGGTTTATTTTTTAGAGAGACAGTAAAACAACATTTATCCTAGCATATTAACTGTAAGTTAAACTTGAAAACTCAGAGCAAAATACTTTATAATTTAAAACAAACACCCTTTTTTTCAACTCCCACAGTAATACAGTGAAACTTCATAAGAGCATTTCAAGATTGTACTGTTTTCTAATTCTGTCTTTAAGTTCTGGGTTGCTGTATCTTAGATGACTCTTATCAGAAAATTTAGCCTGGATTCCAGGGCATCCGGATTTACTTACGCCCCCAGGGTATGGCTATTAAATAAAATGTAACAAGCAGAGAAGTGTTTGTTCTCCTTTCAGTTGGTGCCAATACTCTTTGTAGGGGGAAACAGTCTTTGAGTAGGAAAAAAAAAATTTTTTTTTAATTTTATTTACTTTGTTATTGTTGAAAATATACACAGTAGAATAGACCAATTCAACAGTTTCTACGTGCACCATTTAGTGACAATGACTACATTCTTCGAGTTATGCAACTATTCCCACCCTCTTTTTCTGACTTGTCCCTCCTCCATAAATATAGATTCACTACCCCTTAAGGGGAAACTCTGGTGGCATAGTGGCTAGGTTGCAGTTCAAATCCGCCAGGCACTCCTTGCAAACTCTATGGGGCAGTTCTACTCTGTCCTATAGGGTCGCTATGAGTCGAATTGACTCGACGGCAGTGGGTTTGGTTTTTTGTTTACCCCTTAAGGTTCCTATCCAATCTTTCGAGTTGCTGTTGTCAATTTGATCCCGTATAGACAGTTCTTAAAACTGCATAATGCTCAAGGCACACATTTTTTAATTAAGCTAAACTATTGTTTTTTTTTGTTGTTGTTGTTTGGTTTTAAGAAGGCCTCAGGGAATATTTTTGGTTTAAGGTTTAAAGATTATCTCAGGACAATAGTTTCAGGGGTTCACCTAAACTTCCTGAATCCAGGAAGTCTAGAGTCCGTGAGGATGTGAAATTCTGTTCTGCATTTTCCCCTTTTTGATCAGGATTCTTCTAAAGAATCTTTATCAAAATGTTCAGTAATGGCAGCCAGGCACCACTCAGTTTTCTGGTCTCATGGCAAAGGAGTTCATGTTTGGCAATTAGCCACACATTCCATATCCTCCTCCTGTTTCTGACTCTTCTTCTGATTAGGAAAATATTTTGATGAAGCAGCTTGTGGTCAGGGAGATAGTGCAGGGCATGAATTCTGACAAATGTCGATATATCAGAGAAAAAAACTGCTTTATATGAAAAAAGGGAATTAGGTTTGTTCTCTTCCTGTTAACAGCGAAGGGAAGAGGAGTGGAACTCAAAACATGTGTGCCTGGATCCTATAAAGGAATTAAGGATCAAGAGAAAATCCTGGAGGTACAAAGGGTATGGATGTGGGCAGAGCCTCAGAAGGGTCTTTCTTCTACAGCAGGATGTCTAACATAAAATTCTAAGTTCATTTCTATGTGATCTGATTTAACCCTTTCTTTATTTTACCCCCCTATGCCCCCTACCAAATTCAGTAAAATATATGAAGTTCATAATATTTGGTTGAGTGCATATTTTGTGAAACCTGAAGCAAGGTCAGTACATTACTTTCTAACAGTTGTTGTAACCAATCACGACAAACTTGGAAGCTTAAAAGACAGAAATTTTTTCTCTCACAGTTCTGGAGGCTGGAAGTCTGAAATGAAGCTGTCGGCAGGGCCCTGCTCACTCGAAGGTACTAGGAAAGAACGCTTCCTTGTCTCTTCCTAGCTTCTGGATACTCCCAGCAATTCTTGGTGTTCATGGCTTATAGCTGCATCATTCCAATCTTAATCCCTTATCTTCACATGGCCTTCTTCTCTGTGTGTCTGTGTCCAAGTCTTCTTCTTTCTCTTATAAAGCCACCAGTTATTGAATTTGGGGCCCACTCTAAATTCAGGATATTTTATCTACTCAATGGCAATGGGATGGACTTATTTTAACATTTATCACATTATATCTCCCCCAACCCCTGATATATGCACTTGAAGTTATCCTTTTTGTTAAATCTAATGAATCTCTTGTTTTAGTGATAAGGAAGTTGGGAAGATTGCTTCTGTGTAACTTTGATGTTTGCTCCTCAATGATACAGATAAATTCTTGCTCACTCCTCCAATTCCTATAGAATTCTGGTAGAAATTCAAAGTCCTCCCCAATATTTTTGTGAATTCCTTGGGGACTTGTATTCTTGTGGCTTCCTTAGTCTCCAGGGCTTCTGTTGGATGTCCCGTATTAGTTCAGAGCGAATGCTGCCTATAGTGGGTTGAAGAGTGCTTCCCCCTTCCCCCCTCCAATACAAATTTACGTCCACCCTGAACCTCAGGTTGGAAATAGGTACCACAGCGCCACCTGGGCTCCAAAACAAGTCTAAACACTGCCAATTCCCCCAGGGTCAGAAATAGTAAATAATTGTTGGATAATCCGTCAATTCTCTGGCCATTCAACAACTCTGCCTAGGCATTGCTACCCATTATTTGCACCCAAAAAAGTGGAGCTTATTAATGCAAAATAAATCTCTGAATTACGGAAAGTATTTGTGTGAGTTGTGTCTGACAAGCTCATGATCATGATTATTTACTGTGTCTTATAACCTAACACAGAGCCCTAGTGGCATAGTGATTAGGAGCTCGGCTGCTAACAAAAAGGTTGGCAGTTTGAATCCACCAGGCACTCCTTGGAAACGCTATGAGACAGTTCTCTGTCCTATAGGGTTGCTATGAGTCAGGATCGACTTGATGGCAATGGGTTTGGTTTGGTTTTTGGTATAACCTAACACTACCACCCCATCCTGGTCTTCTTAACTCTGGAAGAGAGCTCCACACTCCTCAGTAAAACTCAAGTGTGGGACAACCTGGATATTTGCAGAGAAGAATGACAAAGAGCAAATCCAGGAGTATGGATGTTCTTTTACATTGAAAACGCCCTTGCCAAACCATACATGAATATCTCCAGGCATTACCAAGAGGTCTCTTTAAATTGATAGCTAAATTTCAGGACCTTGTTGTTGCCATGTAAATAACTGACAGAACCTCAATAGGTGGCCTTATTTAGAGTTACTCCATTTCAAGAATTTCTTTAAGTGCCCAGAGAGTGTCTCTATGTACACCTCAATCAGGCCAAGCCATAGCTTCCCCTGTTCACTACTGTTATAGGTGCCCCATCCCAGGTCATTGCTAACTGCTGCTTACATATCACTGCAAGTCCCAGTTCCTTGCAGATCATCCTAGCCACCAATATCTCCATGCTCATGATGCTGCTACAGCTGGAAATGCATTTGGATTCAGGGCCTGTACCCTACAGCCTGCTCAGTTAGGACTGCCCACCCTCTGCCTGTGGCCACAGCTCTGAGTCTTGTCCCTGGCCAGACCAAATGTGGTACAGCCATCTCCACTCTGCAGTCCCATGCTGAAGGAAGTAGGTCTTTTCTGACATTCTCTTCCATGTCTACCCTTTAACCCAAGGACTCCTCCTCCTGAGCCCTAGTACCATCTTCAACTTTTCTTTTAATCTGTATTCATCTTTTCTTCCTCTCTCTGGGAAGTCAGCTTTCTACCTCTTACAGGCTATATTGCGAGGATTAATCCCCTACCCCCCCCCCCCCCCGCAAAAAAGGAATGTAAATGGGAATGTTATTTACATCGGTTGTTCTCAACATAGGAAGTGGGAGTGATTTTGTTCTGCAGGTGACATTTGGCAATGTCTGGAGACATTTTTGGTTGTTGTTTATGATGGTGGGTTGCTACTAGTATCTAATAGATAGAAACGTTCTATAATGTACTGGGCAGCTTCCCACAATTATCCAGCCCAAATGTCAACAGTGCTGAGGCTGAGAAACCCTGACTTACAACCATTTCTTGGAAGAGTTATTGAAAAAAAAAAAACTAGATATTGAAAGTGACCACTTATTCAGAAGTGCTACCTTCAGGAGTATCAAGTTTCAGTTTCCCAAGGAGATTTTAGATCACTTGTCAAGTTTCACTTTGTTTCCCTTTTCTCTACTTGCTATGTTTTCATGTTGAGAAGAATAAATTCAAAAGATAATAAACTACTGATTATCCCAAAAATCCACTGAACCCAACAATCCTTAAAAAAAAAGATGGATATTCAAATTCCATCTAGTAATTTTGGCATGTTAAGCATCTACTCCACAGTCAGGTCTTTGTTTCTTCTCAATCCTAAAAACTCACATTTCTTTTGAAATTTTTTACAGATTATATTTGGTATTCTCCTAAATGATATAAGTAGATAACCAAGAATTTTTTTCCATTGATGTTTACCACTGATTGTCATCAATTTAAACCTTAATAAACAAACACTATCCCTTGAGCTAAATACAGCTAAGGGAAGAAGGGGAAAAAAGTAGGAACACAGAAGAAAAAAAGATCAAGACGCTGAAAAATTTTTACATAACTCCAGCTCTATTAAGTTTTTCTATATCTTTGGTAAGAAGGATTCTAGGTTTAGTTTTCTATGCAAAATAAATCTTTCAGTACCTTTTCTAAAATTTGGCTTTCCATTTCATTCCAGATAAATGCTACAATACCCTACAAGTCCACCATACCCACACTGCCTCGCTGACCTCATATCTTAAGATATTTCCTCTGCTCTCTCCACTCCAGCTGCACCATCCACGCATGCCAAGTATGCTCCCATTTGAAGGCCTTGGCATTTACTATTTTCTCTGTTTGGAATGCTCTTCCCAGGATATTCACAGTGTTTGCTCCCCTTCACCCTCTTCAGATCTTTGCTCAATTGCCACTTTTTCAGTGATACCCTCCCTCATCACCAATTTTATAACTGTAAAACACTCCACGCCCTAACCCTCCCTATACCCCTTTCCTGCTTTATTTTTCTCCATAGTACCAACTGACAAACAATACGTTTTACTTATTTCTGTATCTCCTCACATTAGTATATAAATTCCATGAGGGTTGGGCCCTCGTCTGTTTGTTCATTGGTATACTGACAGTAAGGTCCTTGGGGGGCACATATGGGTTGCACTCAGGGTTGCTATGAGATAAAGGCCTGGCAACTTGCTTCTGTAAAGACGACAAAAGAAGAAACTCTATGGAGCACAGTTCCACATGGGATTATTTTAAGACAGAATCTACTGCAGGGCAAATGGGTATACTGACAGGGGAGTCCCTGGGTGGTGCCAATGGATAACATGCTTGGCTGCTAACCAAAAGGTTTTGACCCCAACATCTCTCCACTATGAATTTACTCGACGGAAATAATGGCGATGATATTTGAGTTTCTCCTAAACAATATAATACAGCATTGCAGTGTTGTTTGTTGAATCAAAAATTACAAGCAGTGACTTAAGTCTCCGCTTAGGATGTAGAAAGCTGGAAAGGGCATCGCTTCCACAATTAGAAAAAAAATAACGCCGCACAATCTCCTGTTATTTTCATATTAAAAACAAACAATCAAAAACCCGAAAGGCACTCAGACTCAGTACGACAGGCGAGAGTTGACACCACCGCCGAGTTTCCTAATTCTAGGGGCGCCTCCTGCAAATTCAACTCCGAACCAACCTGCGCTTGGCAAACATCTCTTCGCCGCTCCTCAGCCTGGCCTGGGCCACACTCAGCATTTCCGGAAGTTTCTCTTTCCTGTAGCTGGACTCTATCGGGTGGGTGTATCAGATTCACTTTCTAGTTTCCTTTTCCTGCTGGGGCCCCGGCTTTAACAAAGACAACCGCCAGGGTACCAACCCGGAGCAGCAAACGCCCCTTGGGAAGCCCGCGCCGCGCGCCTGCCCGCGCGTTCCCGTAGACGCCGTGCGCCCGCCTCAGCCAGAGCTCTGTGGACCTGAGGAGAAAGCCCGAGGGCCTGCGGCCTCCCAGGACGGCAAGCAGAGCCCAGCCACCATGAGGTAAGGACTTTCCCCCGCTTCTCCTCCCAAACCTTGCTTAGGCCTTTGTTTCCAACTGGCGTTTTCCCTTAATTCCGTTTCCAACGCAAGCGCTACGGCCCTTTAAAGGGCAGAGCTTCTCTCCCCTCCCCCCCGCCCGCCCCCTCACTGCAGCCGGGCGTCTGCGTTCGGAAAGCCCCCGGGAGCCCTGTCCCTGTTCTGGGGTCTGCAGTCCGGCCTGTCAGGGAGGGTGGCCGTACGGACGCTCCCCAGGAGTCGCGAACCTCCCGGGCGCCTGCAGTCGGGCTTGTCAGGGACGGGGAGCGCTATGTTTCCAGGGAACCTTGTTCCTTCCCTGGAGTCTGACGGCGGAACTGTCAGGGCGTGTGCCCTGGGGGGCTTCCCCCGGGATCCCTGTCACCCGCCCCGGAATCTGCGGTCGGGTTTGTCGGGTCGTGTGGCCAGACGATGCTCCCCGGGAGCCCTGTCCCCTCCCTGCGGCTCTCTCAGCGCCGGGATGGTGACCGTGCTCGGTTCGCGGGCGTTGGCGGCTGCCTCCTCTTGGATAGCAGCACCGCGCCTGAGGAGCCCGCTTCTGATGGGGAGAGTCCCTCAGGGGTATTCCTGGAGGCTCCTACGTGGCACGGGTCTCCACAGGCCTGTCGCGTTCCACTCCTTCCCAAGTCTGCAGCTGCCATCCCCTCAGTATCAGCCAGTGCAGCTTCGCCGCAGCCCTCCAGGCATCAGATACAGCGGCTACTGCCATTTTGCCTTTCTGATTTCTGAGATGCGGTCTGAGTTTTTCCCTTCATCTAAGCCACCTTTGCACGATGTACAGATTGATATTGTTCCACCCAGTTCACTATTTTAGGAGATTATCATTTCCTTTACTAATTTATGATGGTGAGGACCTTACCCATTTTGTATCCCCAGGGGCTAGCACCCAGCCCTGCTGGTGGTTAGTGAACTATTCAGTTTTCATGAGTTGAAGAATGAGAAGTTAAGATCTTAGGCTTTAGAGACAGATAGTCCTTTGTTCCAAATCCTAACTCTGAGCGTTAACTGGGCAGCCCAAGGCCAAGTTTCTTAACTTCAGTTAAGCCTCAGTTTCTCATCTGTAAAAATGAATGGCATCCATTTCTTGTCTCTGTGGAATGAGTTAATTGAAATAATGCATATAGACACATAATACTTAATAAATATTAACTCATTATTTTAAGTAAAAAATGTTAAATGCCTCACTTCTAACATTTGTAACAAAGGAGGGAGATACCAAGAAGGGGCTTGAAGGAACAGTGAGGATAAGGGGAGAAGGGGGGTCCGTTGGAGCCTTGGTGCCACAATGGTTAAGAGCTTGAGTGCTAACCAAAAGGTCAGCAAGTCAAATCTACCAGCCACTCCTTGGAAACCCTATGGGGCAATTCTACTCTGTTTTGTAGGGTCACTATGAGTTGGAATCAACTGGATGGCAACAGGTTTGATTTTTTGGTTTTTGTTTTTCAGTTGTGTGTATATGTAGGATGATGGGGTGGAAGAGGGGTGGGCCCCACTAGGGACTCACTGTCTCTCAAGGGCAATGAAAGACAGCTCCTCCCTAGCAAAACACCAAAATCACCTACAGATAAATGGTTTCTCTTCAGACAAAATAACCTCTCTCTGCCAACTTCCCAAGGAGAAAGTTAAAAAATAAAAAAATAAAACTTCTTCTAATGGCGTCTACCAAACCAAAACGAAACCCACTGCCTTCGAGTCGATTCCGACTCATAGCGACCCTGTAGGACAGAGTAGAACTGCCCCACAGTTTCCAAGGAGCACCTGGTGAATCTGAACTGCCGACCTCTTGGTTAGCAGCCGTAGTACTTAACCACTACGCATACCAGGGTTGCCTCATGGTGTCTATCTCTTTGTAAATTCCACTGAGTCTGGGCAAAGTACTTTAGTGGCTGGCTGGCTCAGGTATCCCTTTGGGATCTCACAGCTACATTCATAGCATCTGAGGCAGCCTTCCCCCCTGGGCTGGGTTGGTAGAGACCTTCCAAACTGAGGCAGATGTTCATTTTACTCTATGAATGGTCAGGGGGCCAATAAGCCTACATTGTCATGGATCTGGGCAGGCTGTGAAGGTATGGTAAGTCTTGCCCATGCTTATGGTTGTTATACTACAGATGGGAACAATTACCAAGGGATGGGCCTACTGGACTTCCCAGTCAGGACCACAAGAAACAGTCCAAAACCTATTTTCGAAATCCAAATGTGGAGCCAGGCAAAGAGCATACCAAGATACAGTAGCCAAAAGGGACAGGGACTGAAGTGGGAGGAAGTTTGGAGCCATTAGCAGGAAAAGAGGGACTTGTAGGAATCCCCTCAACTGGAATTCAGGTGCTCTTTATGCTAGGCCAGTGACTCTGGGTTGGACATGTCAGGAATTGCTAGTAAGTAACTGCATTCATTCAGTCATTCAACAAATATTTATTTATTGAACTTCTATTATGTTCCTGAAATTCAGAGGTGAAAACACAAAGTCTCTGTTCTCATGGGACTTATATTTTAATGTGGGAAATAGACAAACAATTGATAAGTGAATAAATAAACAACATAATTTAGTGTTAAGAGCTAGAAGAATAATAAAACAGTGTAATGGGCTAGAGAGTGACCCAGGATGGAGGGGCTATTTTGATATGTCTGTCACAGGTGGCCTCTTAAAAAGTTATACTGTGAAGAATAAGTAAGAGTCCAGGTCACCTCCTAAGCCAGTTGTCCATCAAGTTGATTCTAACTCATAGTCACCACATATGTGTCAGAGTAGAACTGCAATCCATATGGCTTTCATGGCTGTGACCTTTTAGAAGCAGATCTCCAGGCCTTTCTTCTGAGGCACCCCTGGGTGGGTTCAAACCACTAATCTCCTGGTTAGTACCTGAGTGGTTAACCATTTGTGCCATCCAGGAACTTCTACAGGTGGCTTCTTAGGTAGGGAATTTTGAACCGAATTATAGGAAAGAGCTAGGTCATCAAAGATTTGAGAGCAGAGCATTCCAGGTGGAATAAGAACAGCAGGTGTAAAAGCCCTTAAACTTAGTATGTTTGAGAGATAGAAAGGTCAGTGTGTCTAAAGCACAGTGAGTGATGGATAGAGCAGTGGGAGAGAAGTTTGAGCTCTAGATAAGACCTGCTCCTTTAGGGATTTGTAGGATGTGGTAAGGACTGATTAATACCTAAGGGTGTTGGGAAGACATTGGAATATTTTAATTAGGAGAGTGACGTGGTTTATGTTTTCAAAAGTTGTACTGGCCACGTTCTGGGAATTACAACTAATGTCACAAAACAATTTGTGTATAAATTTTTGAATGAGAAACTAATTTGTGCTGTGAACTTTCACCTAAAAAAAAAGTTTACTAGTGCTATATGGAGAATGGATTGTAGAGAACCTGTTGAAGGAGCCTAGATTTTTTTGCCCCAGTTCATAGGAGATAGTTGTAGTTTAGGAAAATAGCAGTAGAAATGAGAAAAAAAATGGGTGGATTTGAGATATATTTGGTTGGTAGAATTAACAAGACTCACTGTTAGATTGGATGAGTGGTAAGGCAAGAAGAGGAATCAAAGTTCCAGTTGCCATCAAGTAGATTGCAACTCATGGTGACCCTGTGCTGTAGAGTAGAACTGTGCTTGCTCCATGGGGTTTTCATGGCTATGACCTTTTGGAAGCAGAGTTCCAGGCCCTTCTTCTGAAGCACTCTTGGGTGGGTTTGAACTGCCAACCTTTCATTTAGTAGTCCAGTGGTTAGCCATTTGCACCACCCTAATCAAAGATTACTCCTAGGCTATTTGGTTGTGGAACTAAAGAGATGTCAACCAAGGTAGGGAAGACCGAGGGAGGAAAGGATCAAAGAACCTAGATTTCTGTATTGGATATGTTTTTTTTTTTGAGATGCCAGTTGTACTTCTAAATGAAGGTATTGACTCCAAATTAGGTAAGTCTGGAATTCAGGGGAGGGATCAGACATAGAAAAAAATATATTGGAGGATCACCATACACAACAGAAAGTCTTTAATTGGATTGTTGAATATGAACTATTTTAATTCATTTTCTTATTTTAATAATGCTAATTAAATCCTTGGTAACTTCTTGCTCTTAGAATCACTCTTACTGTATCTGTACCCAGCTTCTCTTTTGTTTGAGAGAATCACTAACATTCTTAAATAAATAAACCTCTCTGCCACTCCCTATCTAAAGCACTCTGCACAGTGCCTTGGTGAGAAAGCTCCATCTCAGAATAACCCTAGAAATGTAGAATGCTGTGACTTTAAATCAAGGGCACATGTTTGAAATCACTATTGGTTTTCTTAACCCAAGGCATTGAAATATCTGGCACATCTTTTCTAGTTACACAAACCTCTTGTGCCTCATTTTAAGCTGCTCTAAAAATGCCTTCCTGTGTTGTTTTTAGGTTATCCTTCTCCCTCCCCCTATAAAGTGAATTTACATATACTAGATATATCCTGTATGTTAAAGCAAACCATTCCAAGGATAACCTGCAATTTTAGTGAATTACATTTAAAGAGACCGTATAGCATTATGCTTGAAAGACTTTTGAGTTAGGCTGAACTAGATTTGATTCCAACTCATAGCAACCCACTAGGACAGAGTGGAACTGCTCTATGGGGTTTCCAAGGCTGTAATCTTTACAGAAGCAGACTGACACATCTTTCTTCTGTAGAATGGCTGGTAGATTCGAATTACAGACCTTGGACTACTTTTGGTGGGTACACACTTGGCATAAAAAACTATAAATTTCTTTAAAAAGCCAGTGGCTAGAGTACAGTAAGTAAGAGGAGATATATAACGTGCAGCCAGAGAGATAGGCAAGGGCTAGATGAAGGGCACAGCAACCATGGTTAGGAGTTTGGTACTGGAAATAGAGATCTGAGTATTGACAATCTATAGCTTCATGTCTGCCCTTCGTCTGTCTGTCTTGCAATTATCTCCTTTCTTTCCCGCATCATCGGTTTCTCCTTTAATACTGGATCATTCCCATTGGCATATAAAAAACCAAAACCAAACCCACTGCCATTGAGTCGATTCCGACTCATAGCAACCCTATAGGGCAGAGTAGAACTGCACAATAGAGTTTCCAAGGAGCGCCTGGTGGATTCGAACTGCCGACCTCTTAGATAGCAGCCATAGCACTTAACCACTACGCCACCAGGGTTTCCACTGGCATATAAGCATGCTTTAAAATATCATCAAAAGTCATTAAAAATATTGTGATTAAAATTTGTTGGCAAACCTCTGATCTTCCTCCAGCTATCGCTCAGAGTCTCTACTTCCTTCAAAGTAAAATTCCTTGAAAGAGTGGCCTATATTCCCCACATCCATGTCTTTACCTCCCATTCTCTCCTTAGCCCCCCCAGTTATGCTTTTACCCCTTTCATTTTATTAAAATGCTCTTATCAAGGTGTGAGGACAATTCTCATTTTGCCAAACAGCGATCTGTTCTCATTTTCTCAACCTCTGCAAAAGTGATGTCTCCTTCAGTGCCCTTCTTTTTCTTATTTCACACCTTCTCCTCTTCTTCTTGCCCTTCACTACTCGGAGTACAGAAATGGAATTTTTTAAATTAATTATTAAATAAGGAACTCATTGCCATTGAGTCAAATCTGACTCATAGCGACCCTGTACCCAAACCAAAACCAAACACTATGCTGTCGAGTCGATTCCGACTCATAGCGACCCTGTAGGACACAGTAAAACTACCTCATAGAGTTTCCAAGGAGCGGCTGGTGGATATGGACTGCCAAAGTTTTGGTTAGCAGCCAAGCTCTTGACCACTGCCCACCAGGGCTCCAGTTATTAAATAGGTATATATTTATTCTTCATTTTCAAAGCTGGTAAATAGAAGACTTTAAATTCCCCTGTGGGTTAGTGACTGCCAAAAGGAAATAAACCAAAACCAAACACACTGTTGCGAAGTCTCTGACTCATGGTAACCCTATGTGTAACAGAGTAGAAATGCTCCATAGGGTTTTCTTGGGTGTAATTTTTACAGAAGCAGATCTCTAGGCTTTTCATTCATGGTGCCTCAGGGTGGGTTTAAACCACCAAGTTTTAGGTTAGTAGGTGATTGTGAACTGTTTGCACCACCAGAATGCCCTGTCGCCTATCCAGAACTACTTTTGCAATAAATAATAGAAATTTAATGAAGTACTCCTAGGATATAACTGTACATATGCGAAACTCTGGTATAAAGTTAGAGGAGCATAGTGCTTTAACTGTAAGATTAAATTGGTTGTTATGCAAAGAATGGTGAGTAGGGTTTTAAAATTATTATTATTATTTTTTTCAAAAATTAAAAAGGATTTTATCTTTGACAGTGAAATTCCTAAGGACTCCTTGAAGGCCATCCTGTTGGAGTTAGAATGTCATTTTACATGGAATTTACTGAAAGAAGACATCGATTTGTTTGATGTGGAAGATACAATTGGACAACAGCTTGACTTTCTTACCACAAAATCCAGACTTGCTCTTTTTAACCTATTGGCTTATGTGAAACACTTAAAAGGCCAAAATAAAGATGCTGTAGAGTGCTTGGAACAAGCAGAAGAAATAATCCAGCGAGAACACTCAGGTGAAGAAGAAGTAAGAAGTCTAGTCACTTGGGGAAATTATGCCTGGGTGTATTATCACATGGACCAACTTGAAGAAGCTCAGAAGTATATAGACAAGGTAGAAAATGTCTGCAAGAAATTGTCCAGTCCTTCTAACTACAAGCTGGAGCGTCCTGAGATTGACTGTGAGAAAGGGTGGGCACTCTTGAAATTTGGAGGTAAGTATTACCAAAAGGCTAAAGGAGCTTTTGAGAAGGCCCTAGAAGCAGAACCTGACAATCCAGAATTTAACATTGGCTATGCCATCACAGTGTATCGGCTGGATGATTCTGACAGAGAAGGCTCTATAAAGAGCTTTTCCCTGGGCCCCTTAAGGAAGGCTGTTACCCTGAACCCGGATAACTCCTACATTAAGGTTTTTCTGGCACTGAAGCTTCAAGATGTACATGCAGAGGCTGAAGGGGAAAAGTATATTGAAGAAATCCTGGACCAAATATCAGCCCAGCCTTACGTCCTTCGTTATGCAGCCAAATTTTATCGGAGAAAAAACTCTTGGGACAAAGCTCTTGAACTTTTAAAAAAGGCCTTGGAGGTGACACCAACCTCTTCTTTCCTGCATCATCAGATGGGACTTTGCTACAGGGCACAAATGATCCAGATCAAGAAGGCCACGCGCAACAGGCCTAAAGGAAAGGATAAATTGAAAGTTGATGAGCTGATTACATTTGCTATATTTCATTTCAAAGCAGCTGTGGAACGAGACTCAATGTTTGCATTTGCCTACACGGACCTAGCCAACATGTATGCTGAGGGAGGCCAGTATAGCAATGCCGAAGTCATTTTCCAGAAAGCCCTTCGTCTGGAGAACATAACTGATGATCACAAACATCAGATCCACTACCACTACGGCCGCTTTCAGGAATTTCACCGAAAATCAGAAAATACTGCCATTCATCATTATTTAGAAGCCTTAAAGGTTAAAGAAAGGTCATCTCTACGCCTCAAACTAACAAGTGCTCTGAAGAAATTAGCTACCAAGAGACTGGGTTATGACGCCTTCGACGTCCAGAGTTTAAGTGCCCTAGGGTTCGTTTACAAGCTGGAGGGAGAAAAGAGGCAAGCTGCTGAGTACTATGAGAGGGCTCAAAAGATAGATCCTGAAAATGCAGAATTCCTTACTGCTCTCTGTGAGCTTCGACTTTGCATTTAAATACATTCTCTAGGAAATTAGTTCTAAGCTTCCTGCCCCATTTTAGGTTTTTATGTTTTTGCTTCCATTGTTCATCATAAACCCAATATTTATTGAATGGTTCTTGTGTATCAGGCATTGTGCTAAATGTTTTATATACATTCTGGCAGATCTGTGGCTATCTTCTTTCTTTTGTTATCAAAACATTTAGTTCATTGAGAAACAGCAACATTCCAACTATTTAAACTTAAAAAAAATGATGTGACCATTAGGACTGTATACCCTTTATCTTTGCTAATTATAATTTTCTGATTAAATTTCATCGAATTTCCAACAATATGTATACAGTAAATATAATCCTATACAAGCCTTTGACATCTAGGTCAGTAACACTCTTTTAGACGTTTAGAATTATTAACTGTAGTTTGCAAAAGATAGAACCTTTTACCTACGGATGTTCTAACTTTGATCAGGACCTTTAACCATCAATCTGATAATCGTCTAAAGGATTTTCTTTGCTGGGAAAAAAAGTTTATAATAATGAAATATTTGTTATCTCTGATGACTTCAATAGAAGCAGAAAAAACTAGAGCAGGAGAAAAAAAAGATTTCTTCAAACTTTACATATACACAGAATTTCAGAAATCTGTGAGAAATCAGAAATGTCTCCCAAAATGTTCATAAGTAGATAGAAATAGTTATAAGAAAAAAATGAATACTAGAAAATGGTTCCAAATGTCTCTGGCTCTTTTAACTAGAAAAATAAACCTAAACTGATATCCCTTCCAATTAAAATTACAGTATTTTTAGGTTTAAAAGCATTGCCATAGAAAGCAGACCAATTGAGAATTTGGGGGAAATGATAAACAAATGGATAAAGTGGATGCTCCTAACTTTACACCACTAGACAAGATCTCAGTGTATTTGTTTTGGGTTTGGACTGGGTAAAGTTGTCATCTCTGGCCTTTGGTTGTTTTAGTGACTTTTATGAAGCTTTTTCTTTTTTTGAAGTTTTCACATTGGCATTTGTTCCTGCAGCTCCTCCATGAATAATTAAACTCAGCTTTAATATCCACCTTGAAGGGTCACTGCTTGACTGTTCTTATCCAAAGGGACTTTTTACATTGGAATGTTATATGTGGCTTTGCTAATGTTCCTTCAATTATAGACTACACAATTACATTCACCACCATAGTATTAAAAAAAAAACATAGTGGAAAAGTTTGCCATGTGATTTAATTCTCTATACCCAAAATGTAGCTCTTGAAATTATTGTGTATGTGCGTGTGTATACGTGTGGTTTTTACTTCTTGTTACTGTTTTTTTTTTTAATTTCTATTATGATTTTGAGTATTGTAAAAGTAATGAGTTCTTACTGTAACATTGAACAATACAGAAATATGTGAATTTAAAAGTAAGAACACCCCTTACCCTACCCTAGTCCTACACCCCCGAGGTAAACTATTAACGATTTGATATGTATCCTTTCAGATCTTTTTTTCTATATGTATTCAAACATATATATATGTATGTGTGTGTGTGTGTATACTGCAGTGTATCTCATGAATTAAATTTTTAAAAATGTTTTGTTTAAGTCCCTGCTGTTTTTGGTTATTTTGCTTGTTTCATCTGTTGATTTAAGGAGGAGATACAGGAAAGAAAATGATTTTTATTCAAGAATTTCAAAAATTCACGACTGAAGTTCTGACCTCTCAGTAGAAGAATTTACCCCTTTTTGCAGTAAATATTTTAGGGTATTACCTAGTGAAGCAGGTCATTTTTTTCCCTCATTGGGAATAATGTTATAATTAAGAATATTATGTTCCCAACTAGTGACTACACACACAATAAAATACAGTTATCAAAACAGCCATATCAAAGATACAACTATAAATCCTGTATATTTAAAATAATAGTAGGCGTCAAGGCCTATTAAATGACTTTAAATTTCACTAGATAGTAAAACATTGAACTACGTAAGAAGTTATACTAAGAAAGTATAGAATTAGCATATGAAGAATACAACTCTATCAAATATTAAAATAAACATGTCTATAATAACTTGAAATTTTGTCAATAATTGTGCTTGCTCTCCTAAAATTTAGGACTATTTAGAGATAACTTCATAGCTTTTGGGGATTGAAAAAGACCTCATAGTTTACCAAACTTAGTTAACCATCAGAACTTAAAGCTTGAATTATCTTCCTAAATAGATAATTTCATCTTCTGATAGCCCTTATCCTTAGAAATTTGTTCTTTCAATTTAACAGAAGACTTTTGGCCTGAACTGTACACATCTTTTTAAGGAGCCCTGTTAGCACAGTGTTTAAGGCACTTGACTGCTACCTGAAAGGTCAGCGGTTCGAAACCACCAGTAGTTCTGTGGGAGAAAGATGTGGCAGTCTGCTTCCGAAGAGATGTCCTACAGCCTTGGAAACCCTGTGGAGTTGCTGAGTTGGAATCAACTCGAGGGCAGTGGGTACACATTTATCTTTAAAAAAAAAAAAAAAAAATCTTTAGGGACCTCAAAATCTAATCCTTTTAAAAGTGACGGCTTGTATCAGAACTTCTGATTGCAAATGGCAGAAAACCCAGCTCAAACTGAGCTAAGCAAAAATAGGAATGTAATGGCTGATATAATTCAGTAGTACAGCAGTAGCGCTAGTTTCCAATAAATTTGATGGGATAGGTGAGTCTCAAACACCCATCAGAGGCTATTACTAAGAGTCCAGTGATGCTGAGCAGCCAAAAGCCAAATGTCCAATACACATGCCTTAAAGTATTTGAAAACAATTGTCCTAGATCCCCTGAGACTTCTTTTAAGTTAAACATTCTATTATCTTTTACCCTGTCCCCTTAAGACATATTTGAGTCTTAAAGTATTTGAGAACAATTGTCCTAGATCCCCTGAGACTTAAGTTAAACATTCTAATATCTTTCACCCTGTCCCCTCAAGACATAATTGAGCCTCCTCCCCCTCATGGTCATTTTGAATTTTCTCCAGGTTGTCTTTATTATTTGCTAATGGTTTGTGCTCAACTCAATACAAAAGGTGAGGTTTTAGGATTGTGGGAGAAAGATTTTTTCGTGAATTGTACTTTTATTAATGTAGCCAAAATCAAGCTGTCCATTTTGTACCTACTCGCATGTGTAGGTTTTTCCACACCTGTCATTTTAAGGCACTTCTTTCACATCCCATACCCGAGCACTTGGCTTTTTGACACTGAAATTTCTGTCTTTGTCACTTGGTTGCTGGGCTCAATTCAGATTAGCCATACCTCTTAAAGAAGTTGTTTAGGAAAAGTTTGTGTATAAAATGCTATTCACTGCAGAAAACAGAACTGATAACAGAAAACCCAACTCAAAAAGGCTTTAAAGCAGTAACAACAACAAGAAGTAAATCTTGTAGTTTTCAGGAGTGTGACCAGGAAGCAGCCGCTTTCTCTACTTCCCAGCTTTAATTTATCAAATTTGGCTCCATTCTGAGAAAGCTTGCTTTTGTGGTCCTATGATGGCTGCCACATGCTCTCTTATTCCTATTTATATCTCTTCTACCAACCATCCAAGAAAAGTCCAGGTCTGCAGTCTGATTGGACCATCTTAAGTCACATGCCCATTCTCAAATCGATCACCATGGCTAGGGAGGAAGGTATCATGCTCATTGGTTCATTCTGGCCTACATAGCTGGCCTGGAGAGCTAGGATTGGGGAAAAAGTTGACTTCTCTGGAAGCACATGGTGCTGGGATAGGATAATCCAGAAAATTGGTGTTGGATACTGGCAGCCCAAAACACCAAGAATTGATAGGTTTGAATCAATGCTTTTCTCCCCTCCACATAGGAGTCCCAGGGTAGTGCATACAGTTAATATGCTCCAGTGCTAATGGGAAGGTTGGTGGTTCAGTCCACTCAAAGGGACCTCAGAAGAAAGCCTGGCGTTCTATGTACAAATAATCATTGAAAACCCTGTGGAGCACACTTCTACTCTGACACACATGGGGTCACCATGACTTGGAGTCAACTAGATGGCAACTGGTTTTATTCTTCTATAAATGAGTAAAGTTGCACATTACCTCAGTTCAAGAATAACTTTATATAAAAAAAACTTTATAGACCCACAGAATTTTGGAACCAGGTAAAACCCGAGAAAATGCCTGCTCCAACCAACTTTATGGAGTAGAAAATTGGAGCCCAGATTGGTGATGTGACTTATTAAGATTTTACAGCTGATTTGTGGACTATAATTTCTTTATCTGACTCCTGGCTCAGGAGCACTACCCCCATTTGATGGAGTTTCTACTTATAACCAATAACATTTGTTGTATCATGTTAAACCTTAACTGGCAGATACAATTAAAAGGAAAAAAACAATAACCAAAAACTATTTACAAGTCATTTGTATATAAAAACACTTCACTGAGAAAGCTTCAGGAGACAGAAGTATCTACCACAGAATTTGAACAACTTAAAACTTAATATTAGATAATCCCTGTTTTTTTTAGGAGAAAAGAAAGAAGAGAAAGAGAAAAACCAGGGAAGGAGGAAAAACCCTCAACCATTTCCTCATATTCCTATCTCTTGACATTTTCTGGGCCTTCCTCTTTCCCTGTCTCTACTCTTCTAACTTTGAAACAAAAACCAAGTCCTCCATTTTTCTTAAGCAAATCCAGGTCAGTTCTCTCTTAACTCCTATCCCCTTAGTCACAGACTTACCTATGCATAACCAAATTCATCAAATTGCTTAGTTTAACAAAAGGGTCTTTCATTTTAACATGATCCACTCCCCTTTGAAGGCAATTGTAGTTACAAACAGTATCCCCTTACAATTTCACAGGAATTACACTAAAGTGAATTCAATCACTAAATTTGTCGTTATTTGTGTTGCTGTTGTTAGGTACCATCAAGTTTGTTCCAACTCACAGGGACGCTATGTACAACAGAACGAAATACTGCCTAGTTCTGCGCCATCCTCACATTGCTATGCTTCAGCCCATTGTTGCAGCCACTGTGTCAGTCCATCTCATTGAGGGTCTTCCTCTTTTCCGCTGACCCTGGACTTCACCGAGCATGATGTCCTTCTCCAGGGACTGATCCCTCCTGACAACATGTCCAAAGTATGTGAGACATAATCTCACCAACCTTGCTTCTAAGAAGCATTCTGGTTGTACTTTTCGAAGACAGATTTGTTCATCCTTTTGGCAGTCTATGGTATATTCAATATTCTTTGCCAACGCCACAATTCAAAGGTGTCAATTCTTCTTCAGTCTTCTTTATTCATTGTCCAGCTTGCACGGGCATAAGAGGCAAAAATGTCACTGGAGAAGATATTGTCAGGTGGCACAGGACCGGGCAGTGTTTCATTCTGTTGTACATGGGGTTGCTATGAGTCGGAACTGACTCCACCCACGGCATTTTACAACAACAAAATAAGCATGGAATCCCTGGATGGTGCAAATGATTAGATCACTCAGCCGCTAATGGCAAGGTTGAAGGTTCCAGCCCACTCAGAAGCACTTGGAAGAAAGGCCTGGAGATCTACTCTCCAAAACTCAGCCATTGAAAACTTTATGGAGCACAGTTTTAGTCTCACACCCATGGGGTTGCCATGAGTCAGGAATGACTTGCTGGCAACTGGTGATGTATAATAGGCAGATGTTTTATGTTTTCAAATCGACACAGAACCCACTCCCCTATATTATTTGGTTTCAGCATTTTCCAAAATTTGGCTTCTGATATGTTTGAGATTCTGTGTTTCACGTTTTAACCTAATCATATATCAATTCACACCAAATCAATTAACAACATTAGTAGGGCTGAAAATGGAGAACCATAGTGGAACCCAGGATGGTCGTCTGGGTTCCCAAGAAAGGCAGAGGGCTCAATACAAAGAAATTTTTTATGTAAATTTTACCAAGGGCTGTCCCTAGTCAGGTCAATCAAAATCACTGTTCATATTAACTTTGATACACCACATAGAGAACTGACCTGTTGTTAGTTTCTGACTCATGACGACCCCATATGTGCAGAGTAGAACTGCACTCCATAGGGTTTCAAGGCCATGACCTTTTGGAAGCAGATCCCCAAGCCTTACTTCTGAGCCACCTCCGGGTGGGTTCCAACAGCTAACTTTTCATTTAGTAGTTGAGCACCTAACCATTTGCGCCACCCTAGGCAATCAAAATGCTGAAAAATGCAACATAGTGTAATTGTACTTACTAGAGGAAGAGAGTAAATGTGGAATGGGTAATAAGCAGTGGGTGGAGTGGGGAAAAGGAGGAAACAACAGCAAACTTTAATGTTTATTCTAAGGCTAGCCTTGTCCAGGTGACTACAATTGGAGGTGCCGTAAACTTCCACCACCACCCATCTGTCAGTTTGTTGTACTGTGGTGGCTTGCATATTGCTATGATGCTGGAATCTATGTCATTGGTATTTCAAATACCAGCAGGGTCATGCATAGTGGGCAGGTTTCAGAGGAACTTCCAGACTAAGACAGGCTAGGAAAAAAGGACTGGCAATCTACTTCCAAAAATTAGCCAATGAAAACCTTGTGGATCCCAACAGAACATTGTCCGACAGAGTGCTGGAAGATGAGCCCCCTACGCTGGAAGGCATTACTCAATAACCACAACAATGGACTTGCACACACCAACAATCGTGAAGATGGCACAGGACTGGGCAATGTTTCATTCTGTTGTATATGGGGGTGCCATGAGTAGAGCCAATTAGATGGCGACTAACAATGAACTTCCACAATGAACTTCCTGGAGGTGTTCTTACTAGTTCCAGCAGATGGCAGTGCTACATAACAAGTCAAAGGTAAAATAACCTTTTAAACGATGGACTTTTAAAGAAAACTTACAAATGATTCCTTTTTAGAGTTGAAAACCACAAAAACCAAACCCAGTGCTGTTGAGTTGATTCCAACTCATAGAGTAGAACTGCCCCATGGAGTTTCCAAGGAGCGCCTCATGGATTCCAACTGCTGACCCTTTGGTTAGCAGCCGTAACATTCAACCACTACGCCACCAGGGTTTTTACAGCTGAGAAGTGAACATTTAAGTATAACTCATGCCCCACCCCACCCCCTGAAAATTTCTGCTTTCAGCTTAAGGAAGTCAAATGCATCCCCTAAAAGCCCGGTTCGTTGCCCTGTAGTTGATTCCAACTCACAGTGACCCATAGGACAGAGTAGAACCACCCCAGAGGGTTTCCGAGATTGTAATCATTACGGAAGTAGACTGTCACATCTTTCTCTTGCAGAGTGGCTGGCGAGTTCAAACTGCCAGCCTTTTGGTTAGCAGCCTAAGCACTGCGTCCCCAGTGCTTCTTTTACCATTGGTCCCAGACACCTTTATGAGTCCCCGGTTACCAGAACACCGTATCAACTTGTGCTTGGTTCCTCATTGGCCTTAGGTGTCTGCTGGAACCTCAGGTAGCTACACAAAGCAACTGTCCTACACTCCTTTCTCCCACTCCCGACCTCTTCCCTTGAATAGAGTAGGGGCTGATTTCCAACAGATTCAATTCCATCTCCTGAATCCCTGGAAAAGCTTCAAATTACTCCAGTCTATAGTGAATTCTTCCTCTCTTAATCCCCAAAGTCTGCATTAACAACTTCTTGGTGTTGTTCTCATTTGTTTCAGTTTACCAACTAGGCAGTAAAGGAGATCATAGAGGGGGTTCTGTGTATCTTTTGAACTCCCTGCCATATTTAACATGATGTCAGATTCCCAGGAGGTATTCACGTAGACAGTTGTTGATTAACTCCTATCACCAGCTCTTATAAATGTCCTGCCAGTATGCTGTCTTATTTTCAGTGATGCCCTGTGATTTCGAAGCCAGCAATAGGACTGGGAAAAAGACTCCAGTCAGGGACTTCTGCACCTGGCCAAACCCTGCCGTAGAGGTTTAACGTAAAAGCAGCCCATGTGGTGCCTATAAGTGAAACCACATCTCTTCATGCATGGGGCATATGAAAAACCAAAAACCAAACCCAGTGCCATCGAGTCGATTCCGACTCATAGCGACCCTATAGGACAGAGTAGAACTGCCCCATAGAGTTTCCAAGGAGCGCCTGGCGAATTCGAACTGCCAACCCTTTGTTTAGCAGCCATAGCACTTAACCACTGCACCGCCCCCCGTTTTCCCAATGTTCCAGGGCTCCCTTGTGTGAGCAGTGCCCCATTCCTAGGCCTACCACGCATTTGAGCACAGCCCCAAAACCAAAACCAAACCCACCGCTGTCAAGTCGATTCCAACTCATAGCAGCCCTAAAGGACAGAATAGAGCTGCTCCACAGGATTTCCAAGGCTGTCATCTTTACAGGAGCAGACTGCCACATCTTTCTCCCATGTTGAGCACAACACAGTTATTTAATTAAGCTCCTCTGGGTTGAATACAGTGGTACCCATTTTACATTCAGGCCCCAGTCAAAAGTTTTAGTAATTTAATATCTTTCTACCAGCTCTTCTCTTTGCCACCTATGTGCCCTTTCCCAAACTTGCCCCATGATACTCAGTGCTCTGGAGCCCCGGCTGTTTACATTACACTTCTCTGAGCTGTTCTTTTAGACCCAAGGAACTGGGAACATGCAATGCATCCTTTCCAATCTGGGTGCAAGAGCAATTTTATGCGTACTTGCACCCCGACTCTTCAATCAGCAGCATCCTATGCTTGTGTTACAATTCTCTTTAACAGTTTCTTCATCCATTCTTTAATTTGTTCATTTGTTCTTTTCATTCAATTATTCTTTCACCATGTGTTTATTGAGTGCCTATTATGTGTTCAGACCCGGGACTAAATGGTGAATAAGGCAGGTATGATCCCTATCCTTAGGAAGCTTGTAGTTTTGTGGGGAAGATGAAATTTGAAAATAAACACACAAATGAATGTATAATCAAAATTAAGATATGTTCTTTGAAGGAAAAGGACAGAGTGCTAAAAGAACAAATAATGCAGTGAGGTAAACCCAAAAAACCCAATGCCGTCGAGTCGATTCCGACTCATAGCGACCCTATAGGCCAGAGTAGAGCTGCCCCATAGAGTTATGCATTGAGGTAGGGATATGTAATTTAGATGGGGGTAAGACAGGGAGCAAAGACCCCTGAGATCGAAGGGTACCTGTTTGAGAAATAGCAAAGAGACTGGTGTGGTTAGAGGAGAAGCAAGTAAAAGAGAAATAGACTATACTATAAGGGAGGTAATAGGGGGTTGAGTGTGGAACCTAGAGACTTAGTAAGACAGAGAACAGAGGGGCCCCAAAATCTGCAAAATAACAAGAAATGGGCCAGGGCACAGAAACAAAGCCATTCCCCAGAACAATGGGGCAGGGTATCTAAAAATAGCCCACAAACTTCTTTAAAATTGCGTTTCAGAAGCAGTTGCAGAAGACCAGGCCCCGGGACATGCACAGAACATCCACCTGTGACTGCTGTGTCACCTTCCACCGGGGTTACAGCCCCAGCCAGGGAATCAAACCCGGGGCTACGAATCCCAGAGGCCTCTGGGACGGGAGCCATCTTGGAAAGCTGCTGCACACTCACCTTAGTTAACATATCCCCGCCTATGCCTATGAATAAACATGAATCTTTTCCCACCCAATAACTTTTAAAAACTCAGGCCTGTGTTTTGTCCTGTGAGATGAGGGTAAGTGTTGTTCTAGGCCCTCCTGGTCTCCGCTTGCAAGCCTCTCCAATAAAGCTTTGCTTCTATGGAAAACTACGTGCCTTACCTGCTCACTCTTGACCAGTGAGAGGCAAGAACCTTATTCCAGTAACAGGGACAGGGGTTACAGATGGACTGTCCAGAGAGTTGACATTTAAACTGTGAACCAAAGATGAGTGCAAAGAGGGATCAGTGTATAGAAAATGCCCCCAGATGGGAAGTGGGAAGGGGCGGTTTTGTACTTAGAGGAACTGATAGATGAGCGTAGCGACTGGAATATAGTGAGAAAGGGAAAGTGTAGCCCAAATTGAGGTTTGGAAGTTAGGCAGGAGCTACACCCTGCAAGACAGTATAGACTATATTCCATTGCAGGTGCTGAATACTCCTACCCGACCTATAAGTTTCATAATCCTAAAGAGGTTTTCTCCTTCCCTGTTTGAACTGTAGAAACTACAGTCAGAAGATGTCCAAATTCTTCCACCTTTGCTTGGGTAGGAAGTGACAAGTGTAGAGACCCAGATTCCAAAGACCTGGCCTTAGGCGTCTGCTGGAACTTCAGGTAGCCACACAAAGTGTCTACCCACATCCCTTTCTCCTACTCCCAGCCTCTTGCCCACCCTGGCCCATGCCAAGACCCTGCTCCAGCCTGTTACAAAGGCAAACTCGAGGAATGAAAATAAGTCTTCACTTTTGCTAGGGCTGGGGACCTTTAGCTTCTTCATCCATCATTACATCTGGCAGTGGTAAAAGACCCAATTTGCCATCACAAAAGAAACAATTGTACTGGAAAACTGTAAAAGGACTGCATTTTAAAATGCTAATTTTAATGTAAATTCAAATCTTAAGTAGACCAACCATTAACTCTTCAAAAATAAAATTCTTTTTAAATTTAATTTTAGACCAATCCTAGGCCCCAGGCCCCTTGAAGAGGCCTCTAACTCTTAAACAATTAAGATTAATAATGATCCCTCTCATCCAGAATTCTAAAGCACTTCTCACTTCTTTGACATTGCTCTAGGCTTCTGGTAGATAGATCTACACCAGGAATGGGAGGAGCAAGGATAAAGGCAAAGCTTTAACCTGCAATTCAGGTACCCAAAGAAATTCAGGCTTAACAAGAAAGGGGCCCCAGTCAGCTTTGTAGTTAATGATGTGGCTTATTGATAGGTGATCTTAACCACTGGCACACTCTAGCATGATCAAATTATTCTTGCCAAGTTCAGTTATTCCTAGACAGTGAAACATATTAATACATTTCAAACTGCTTCATCAAGGGGTGGGGGTGAGGGGGCGCTGCTTGTGGCATAGTGGTTAAGCATTCAGTTGTTAACCAAAATGTCCCCAGTTCAAATCTTCCAGCCGCTCCCTGGAAACCCTATGGGGCAGTTTTACTGTTTTTTTTTTTTTTTTTTAATAGGGTCTCTATGAGTTGGAATGGACTCAACAGCAGTGGGGTTTATAGGGTCACTATGAGTCAGAATCGACTCATGGAAATGGGTATGGTTTGGCTTTGAGTCATCAAGGGGGTGGGTAATGGTCAGACAGTTGTTGATGCTGGGAGATGGGCATATCAAGTTCACTTTATTTTTCTTCTTTTGTAAATGTACAAAAAGTTCCATAATAAAAGTTATGCTTAACATGTCAGACTTTTATCATTATTAATGCTTTTCAACTCCTCTCATCAAATACTTTTCAGTGGTATGAAACAAAAGCCCAGTCTTCTCTCATCCGTAGCTGCTCTGGTAACATGTATAAATATCTATTGTTTGGTGGAGTTTAAAAAAGAGAAAGAAGCTCAAATGTTGAAGTATGAGAATAAGATAAACTCAGGTATCTATCCTGGATTCATACCATTTTATTTCAATAAACAGTTTCTGAATTAGACCTATTGGGACAAGGAAGGTGAACGCCAGACAGACATTACCATCTTCATCATCACTGGCAATACTGCAGGCACCTCAGAAAGAACCCAACATCTGACTGAGAAAATTTGACTCTGGTAATGTGAAAGGTGGAACATGTTTTTTTGTGTGTGTGCTCTGCAACCAAAAGAAAAAGTTCCCAAAGAGAAGTCTGTATCAATCAACAGCAAATTAAAGCACTTAGCGGTAGTGGTATTGGTAGAACCAGGCTCTTGGAAATTTCCAATCTTGAATCTTCCTCCAGTATAGGAAGATTAAAGTATTATCCAAAGAATTTTTATGTGCCCAAGGGAGGGCCTTTTTCCAAATGACTTCCTGAACCCACGTTAGAAGATAATCCACATAGGCACAAAGGTAAGGGCGTGAGCTCCAACATCATACAGCATCCTAGCTTTATAGGATTTCACACTAGAGGCAGTACAGTGGCTACTGAGTCACCAGCTACCGGACCTGATGTCTCAGTTCCCATAGCTACGCAATGATTTATAATATAGGTTATGAGGATTTAATGAGATAATGCATATAGATTTCTTAGCACAGTAGCTAGCACATTGGAAGTACTCAATAAATGGCTTTGATTTTTGTAAATTATTTGATTGCTTACCATATCTGTATATGCCAACTATATCTTAGTACGATCTAGACAGGCCCACTTGCCATCCAGTCCAAACCCATTGCCCAGGGTCTAAAGTCCAAACACATGACTATAAAGTCTTTATTATGCTTTTGAAATAAGAAAATATTAACATAAATATTTGATCTCGTAATGAAATTACAATCTGGAAAAAAGGCTTGAGGATACAGTATATCTATGAAGGTTAGATAGTTTTTTCTGCTTTTCTATTCAGTCAATTCCAAAGTAGAGCTTATAGAGGGATAAGTAAATATTGGAGACGTAGAATCCTTCCACCAGTTTTGATCTTGATTCCACAAAATACATCATTTCCCTGAATCCCTCAGTTTTGAAAATGAACAGCATAGGCACATGGAACCTTAACAGTAAAATTTTGTATAGAGACAAAATGGTAGACTCTAAGATCTACATTTTTCTTACTGGTGTTCTAAAAATTTTGCTTCAAAATAGAAACTAAAAATGCAAATTTACATAAGTATAAAATCAAAATATTACAAATGTTTTCACATAAATCTTTAAAAGCTCTGATCTCTATGCTTATTTTTCATGAATATGTATAATACTTTAGAGAAATTATACTGCAGAACCACATAGACTTTTCTGTGATCACCACTATGAAAAATACATGGATAAAAAATATTTATAGCAATTTATATTTCAACAAGTCTTTAGATTTTGAAGATTCAAGAAATGACATGTAGTGTAAAGTGCTACTCCAAACATATATAACTTCATTTTAACCTTGACTTTCACAGATACTTTCAAAATATTTTTTTAATTGCAAAAGACAAAGTAAAATGGGCTTAACCTAAATAAAAAGATAGCAGATAACATTCAAATTTCTCTTTGGAAAACAACTAGGAAATATAGTTTCTCCCATTTAAAAAAAAATGTCATTCTGAAAATAATGTATTGACATATAATTTTATGAAACAATCGAGTTATAGGGAAGCACTCTTGCCAAGCATGCCCAGTCAGCTTAGGATCTTCGTTTTTGCTGTGTTTTCCCGGCAGAACATTGTGATGCCTCTCTGGGTACAGTGGGAATAGCGACTTTCAGGGTCGAAATATTTCTTGGAGGTTCAGATTTGGCTTTCTTCTTCTCTCTCCACGCCCAGTTCTTCAATATGAAGACTTAGAAATTATCCCAAACCATTGGAAATTGGAGTACTTGGGAATGAGTAAACTAATCCAATGAATTAAAGTATGTGAAAGAGTTCTGAAAACTGAGAAGCATCACACCACTAGCCTTCTTAACTTTTTCCTCCCTTTCCCTTGACCAAAGCTAGAATGAATGAGAGCAGTAACCTCTCTCAGAGGTTATCCCCTGAAATCTTCTCATTCAACTGAAAAAGTCCATCAAGTTTCTAATGATTGTCCATAGGAGATGAAGAGCAGTGGACATAGAACAGGAATCAATAAGATGAAAGGAATCTCACCTTTAGACTATCTCTAGGATAATATTTTTCAGGTAAAACCCCCAAGTCCTGTTTTGGATAATGATAAACCTAAATGTCTGATCAGAAAAAAAAATTTTTTTACTAGAGACCTACCAATACAAGAATTTAATTCCTGCCCAGTTGGAATACTGCCAACATTTTTCTGTTCCTAATAGGAATGTCAAAAGGAATGTGCCTGCTATTAAAATAAGAGCATCTTTTTTTTTAAAAAAAAAAAAAGAAAAAAATGGGAAGTTTAGGTGTTGTTAACATTCCAGGTAAGACTGAAAACTTGCCGTGGGCTTTTTTGGGTGTGTTCCAATAAATTTAGGGTAGATATGAGAGAGTAATAGAGATGAGCTCCTGGGACGGAGTCCTAGGAAAAGACTTTTCATTTTCCAGTGATGAATTTCAAATAGAAGATCTTACTTACTTTAAGATCTATCCCAACCATGATATTCCATGATTCTTTGGATTCTCAAAGTGGTATATACCCATTGGCAGAGGCAAGGGCTGGTTAGCAGAGTAAGAGAAAACAAAGACAGTCACTTTCATTCTGCACCTAAAATATTCTTTGACAACCCTACGTAGGATCCTACTGAGAAGCTCTACCATTAAAAATGTTTGGCATCTTCACCCTCCACCACCACATCCAAGAGCATAAGGTAAGCAAACCTACATGTCAATGTTTTCATTTACCTACTAACTGAGGAGGGAAGATTGAGGGGTGAAGACTTTAGAGCAAAGCTGCTGCCCAGTGGCACTTGCTTTGGTAATGCATTGACATTATCCCTAATTACATTATCCCTAATTACGGATCTGGTGGCACAGTGGTTAAGAGCTTGGCTGCTAACCAAAATGTTGGCAGTTTGAATCCATCAGCTACTCCTTGGAAACCCTATGGGGCAGCTCTACTCTATAGGGTTGCTATGAGTTGGAATCAAATTACAGCAATGGGTTTGGTTGTTATTTTGTTTTTGACATCTATATCAGCTGTGTCCTGATATTCCCCATGGAGCAATGCTCATTGCCCAAAAGATGTGATGAATTCAATTATGAGTACATATCCCCATATGAAGAGACTCTGGACCAGTCCAGCTTTCTTTGTTATTTGCTATTTCCCCCTAGAAACATGTTAACTGAAAAATACTAATTTCCTTGTTAGGCAATGCTTCTGCCAAAATAAAATGCTCAGAAACATGTACAATGCAATCCAATGGCTCCACCTCACTCAGCCCTGAAGATTCCCAGGCTCAAGGCCATTGGTTATGTGGGGTTGTAACCAGGCACTGCTGTAGCCACAGATTCCCCATCCTTCTGATCTAGTTCTCTTGCTACAGAATAAGCCACTGATCCATTGGTCCTTAGCTGCAACTTGGGATCAGATTCTTTGGCAAGGAACCGCAGCTCAGTTTTTTTCATCTTCTTTACAAGTCTTGCAAAACCAAGCAACACAGAACTAAATATCATTGAAAATCCACAGAGAAGAAATGCTGCAGTATAGCTTCCAGTCGTATCCACCAGCCATCCTGTTAACAAACAATAGCAAAATTCAAAATTATATTGTTCAGTTGACAATTCAATCATTTATCCATTTCCAATCTAATAATTTGTAAGGATGACAACAATAGATTACTAGCACCACCATTATAATTTTGATACAAAAAGCAGATCACTAAAAATATTGTGCAGCAACAGAAAAATACATTCATTTTCTAGGGAACCTTGTAAAGTAAATTGATTGTTCTAATTATGTAAAGTGCTTGGAAGAGTATCACATACTTGTTAATTGCACAATAAATATTAGTTATTATTATTAGTTCCATGACATCTGGTAGAAAAGATAAAAATAGCATCATTAAAATTACTGAAACTGGGATGATTGTTAAGAGAAGATAATCATGAAAATGGTAATAGTATTCCCAGCACCCATACACTGTCTCCCTGGATTAACATGGAGTGCTTCCAAGCACAAAATTCAAATTTCCAGTTGAATTCAGCCATTGTATACCCCAAAAAAACCTACTGCCATTGAGTCAATTTCGACTCATAACAACCCTATGAGGACAGAGTAGAACTGCCCCGTAGGGTTTCCAAGGCATGCCTGGTGGCTTTGAACTGCTAACATTTTGGTTAGCAGCCATAACTCAACCACTACGTCACCAGGGTTGTACACCATCCAGATTGAACATCAGGACTTGGGAGCCATCACAAAAGTTCAAATGTAAACTTCAGAAGGCATAATCCTATAACCAAAGATTTCTTTATTTCTTATTATAACAAATTAATCTCAATATCTAATCCTGCTTTTAGAGAAATCGGGGCACATGATATGCAAGATATGGGCCACAACTGTCAGAAAATCAATGGGGTAAAATAAGACTTTGGTAGACAATTATTTTGTGATTATCGAAATGTTAAAAAAAAAAAAAAAGTTTCTCCAAACTTTACTTATATGTCAAGAAAATCCACCATTAGTCAAAAATGCCATGTAGAAACTGTTACAAGCCCCAGAAAGTTTCTTGCAATTCAAATTACTCTAGAATATTTTAGTTATCATGTCACTTACTTGTACACTTCTGAAGCACCAAATAGAGGAGACTGAGTAGACAGTTGTCATTTTAAAGGTAATTAAATAAGTATTACACTCAGAGCTTACATCCTAGTTCCTAGCAATGAGTATGTCTGATTTGCCAAGTGAAGGCCATGACTGAAAAGAGGATCTATGGATGCCAATTTCACTTAAGTCTCATGACTTTTACACTGGCCATGAAGATTGGTGAACACTAAAATTGACTTCGGAGGGAGGGTGTGGGAACTTTTTGGGAGCAGTTTTCAAAAATGAAGCACTAAACGTATACTCCTATATCAGAGTTTAAACTGACCAGGCATTTTCATCTGCAGCGACAAAGCAGCCACAGTTTCCCCTAGTTTACAGCTGTTTGTCCTTTTGTATCGGGCTTATTTCACTCAGTGTAATATTTTCAAAGTTCATTCATATTATAGAATGCATCAGAATTTCATTCCTTTTTATGGCTGAATAGTATTCCCTTGTAAGTATATACCACATAATGTTTATCCATTCATCTGCTGATGGGCACTTGGGGTGTTTCCACCTTTTAGCTATTGTGAATAATACTGCTATGAACATTGGCGTACAAGTATCTGTTTGAATCCCAGTCTACAATTATTTTGAGTATACACTTAGGAGAGGAATTGTTGGGTCATATGGTAATTCTAGGTTTAACTTTTTGAGGAACTGCCAAACTGTTTTTCACAGCAACTGCACCATTTTACATTCCCACCAGCAACATATGAGGGTTCCTATCTCCCCACAGCCTCGCCAACACTTGTTTTCCTTTTTTTTTTTTTTTTTTAATAATAATAGCCATCCTAGTGACTGACTGTGGAGTGGAATTAAAATTTTAATAGAAATTGCATTGAATCTGTAGATTGTTTTAGTTGTATTGACATCTTAACAATAGTAAGTCTTCTAATGCATGAATGTGGGATCATCTGGCTCATTTCTCTTTTGTTTTCAGAGACTTTGCTCTCTTAGTTATGATTTAGGCAGATTAATTACCTTAAACCAATTATTTCCAACCTTTAGTATGTACGAGGAGACTTTGTGGTGCAGTGGTTAAGCACTCAGCTGCTAACCAAAAGATGAGCAGTTCGAATCCACTAGCTGCTCCATGGGAGAAAGATGTGGCAGCCTGCTTCTGTAAATATTACAGCTTTGGAAACTCTATTGGGGCAGTTCTGCTCTGTTCTATAGGGTTGCAATGAGTCAGAATTGACTTGATGGCAATGGGTTTGGTGTGCATGAACCTCATAAGAAAGCTGGTTGAGAATGTGGACTCCTGGAACTCACCTCCAAAGATTCAGGTCATAAGTGGAGGGGTTAAGTAATCTGCATTTTAACAAGTGTCCCAGGGGATTCTGATGTAGTTGTTCCCAGGATCTTCCTCTGATAGATATTAGTCTAGACCATATGCACAAAGTAAGCAGAAACAGGTTCTGATATGTTTGCTCTATCCCAGTGCCAAGCACAATGCCTGGTGTATAACCCAAACCCAGTGCCATCGATTCGATAAGCAATAAATATTTATTGAATTACTTGTTTTATGATGCAATAAATGTTTATTGAATTAATATTTAATGCATGCAATATTATTTGTTGAATTATTTGTTTCATTGTGCCTTAAATTTCTACAGCATTTTACCGTTTACAGAACACTCTAGATGCTTTATCTGATGATTCCCACGGCTATATATCCACGTCTGGCTTCCCTCTAAAGCTCAGATTTCATCCTTAAACTGCCCTATAGGGCATGTTCATATTTCAGATATCTTAATATGTATAAAACATTAAATCAATTATTTTTCTTGCAAAGCCAACTTCTTCGCTTCCTTCAACCATGCCATTATTCTCTCAGTCATCTTTGACTCCTTTCTCTCCTTCACCTCCATATGCTATATTCAGTTGATATATTTTTTTCTAAAGCTTCCTCCTTGCCTCTAGAGCTCATTTCTATTTCTGTGGCAGCAGCCCAAGTTCAAGCCTTTATCGGTTTGCTCCTGGATGATTCAAATGGAATCCTAACTGCCTCTCCCCTAAATTACTAGCTCTATTGCTAGATCACATTTTCTAAAATATACTTTACATCGTATTAGCCTTTTGCACAAAAACTTTAATACTATTATAGTGTCTGAAGAATAAAGAGCTCCAGATCCTCTGCCTGGCATCCAAGACACTCCACTAACACTCACACTTATCATTTCAGCCCCACCATCCACTGTCTCCTACTGGAAGCCTGCCTGTACTCCTGCCAGACCTCCCTGTGAATGTGCTGTACTTATTTTTAAGTATGAACAGCTGTCACAATTCATCGTTCCCATCACTGGTGTAGAACAAAATCAAGACTCTAATTCTTTCTCTGTAGGCTGAAGTTGGAAGAAGATTATAAAATAAGGATGTAGGTGAGAACATGATGTTTTGGGTGGCTCTTGCATCCCTTTTTGTTTTTACTGTTCCCTAAACCTTCTCATTGTCCATGTGTAGGGTCACTTTTTTCACATTAAGACAAGAAAAGCAAGAGGTGGTTGGGGGTTCTCTCTGGAAACTGACCTGCGATGGGTGGGCTCACCAAGTATGGCACTGCATGAAGAAAGTATACCACACCAAGTCCTGATGACAAAGACGCAGTCCCCACTATTTCTGCAGTCACTACTGGAATCAAGGTCACGTAGGCACCATCAAAGTAACCAAAGGTACAAGAGAAAGGCACGAGCAAGGGGAGACTTTGAAGCATTGGGAGGCAGAGATAGCAGAGCCCGTCTAGTCCCACGGCAAAGAGGTAGCAAACATACCGGTAGTTCTTCAGACACCTGTGGATTTGAAAAACAAGAATGAATGCAGCATGCACAGGTTCTATCAAAGAGCTTCAGAATCATGGCCATGCACCAGTAAGCATTGCAGTTATTTCTAGAGATGGCTTCTCCATTGCGTTACATAAGTTTACCTATCTTTCCTTTGGTATGTGCAAATGCAAGAGTTGTTTTCCCCAAGAAGCATGGTGTAGTAGAAAGAAATCTCTAAAAGTAGAAAGCTATAAGTTGGAATCCAATTTTATCACCTACTAACTGCCTAACTCTATCCTCAATTTCTTTAGTTGTAAAATGAGATTACTTATCTCATAGGGTTTCTCTAAATAATGCAGTGTCAGAAGACTAGTATTTTCTAGCAGTCTGCCATATTAGATGCTTTCAGATATATGATCCACTGATACGTGGCACATCACAAATGCTCAATAAACCAAATGGTTTTACAAAAAGCAAGCTGGAATATCAAAACATCTTGTTCTAGAACTAAGTCTACATTTTCTTTCTGAAGCTCCAAACCCACCTGTAATACCAGTTATTTCAAAGACTATATAATGTCACCACCAACAGTTTACGTTTGGAAAGCACTTTACACTTTACAAACGTTTTCCACACATGGGTTCATCTGAGCCTCACAAAATGCTATGAGATCAACAGGTGAATATTGCATTGGCCCATTTTATGGATGAACACCCATGAGGCTCTGAGGGATTAGGTAACTTTCCCTAGGTCAAAAGCTAATAAGGGGCAGAGCCAGCACAAGAACGTAAGTCTCAGACTGTAGATCCCTCTATCACACCTATACCAGACTGCTTCTTGCTGAGTTATTTGATTGTAAAGGTAGATAATCGTACTTCCCTGTCTTCCTTATATATTAAAAATGTGGAATTAATCCTAAATGTTATATTCATAACACTGAAGAATGGCAATTGACTCCTGACAAATTATCCAAGCCATAAAGTGTGGAAAAGCCACAATGAGGATAGCTTTCCAAGACCCTAGTTTAAGGATGAAGAGTCCATCATTTAGGAAAATATGAATAGCTTAGTCTCTTTGATCCAAATAGATGAACATTGGCTGAAAAAAACTACTCAGTACATTTCTTATAACTTCTGCTTCTAAGCCTACAATTATAATGAAAGTATTTTCTATTTGCACTGTCAAACATAAATATGTAGCTATGGATCTTGTGTTATTATTGCACCTGACCCTCCTGTCTAAACTGATTCTGCCCCTCTCTCCTTGACCATCTAGTTTCTGTGTGGGTCACAAGAACCTAACATACAACATCCAGCCATAAATTGTCTTACCTAGGGGTTGACTTGGGATGGAGTTAAATCTGTTACTAGAACTTTATAGTGACCATAGAATCTCCAACTTAAAAACATACCCTCCCTTCTCCAGTTTAGGCAGACCCAAAATCTTAAACCATCTAGAACAGGGGTCAACAAACTATAGCCTACCACATGCTTTTGTATGACTTATGATTATAAAAAGGTTTCTATATTTTAAATGGTTGAAAAAAAAATCAAAAGAAGAATATTTTGTGACACATAAAAAATAAATTTCAGTATCCATAAGTAAAGTCTTGGAACATAGCCACTCTCATTTGTTTACGTATTATTTATGGCTGCTTTTATACTACAATGGCAGAGCTGGGTAGTTGGGTCAGAAATATGGCCAACAAACTCAAAAATATTTCTTATCTGTCCCTTTACAGAAAAAAAATTTACCAGCACCTGATCTAGAAGAGCCAGCAAGGGAGTTGCCTTCAGATATTCAAGGCTCATTAACATTATTCAGACCTACATATTCTACTGGGTAGGGGATGAAGAGAAACTCAAGGCTAAAATCCCCTGGTGGAGAACAAGTTGTGGTTTCATGAGGGTTACCTTCTGTCCGTTAGCCATCCAAAGGTGATATTGCCGATAATGTCAATCACCCCCAGTATGGACATGAGAAAAGCAGCTTGCTGGTGACTCACTCCAACACTCAAAGCATAAGGCACCAAGTACACAAAGAGAGGGCTGCAGCCATAAGCCATAAACAGAACAGAGATGGCTAACACGACAAAGTCTGACATCAATAAAAAACTGTATTCCTGCTGCAAAGAGCAACATAGGCAGGTCTGCACCCATTCTTTGGTCAGAGGTGAACAGGGAGATGCCCATTTAAAGTCTTGTTTCTGAGTTCTACAGACATGATTCTGCTCTGGAGTTGTATGGTCCTCTTTAAGAGTAATTGGTCGCATCAAGGCTCCGCAAACACAGAGATTCAAAACAAAACCCCCAAGAATGAGTAATGCTCCCCGCCAGGAAAACTGTTCAATAAGGAGCTGAACCACAGGGGCCAGGATGAAGGTGCCAATGCCACTTCCTGACATGGCGATCCCATAAGCAAGGGCTTTCCGTCTGTTGAAATATTTGCCAACCATGGCAATAGCTGGAGAGTAACAAAGTGCAAATCCAAGACCTGTGAATAAAGAGAACTCCATGAGTACACCATGGACAGCCAGTGGGGGAACAGGGGGAATCTCAGAATAAAATCATTTGAAATAAAGGAAATCTGACCTTCTGTTAACCCCTTTCAAGCTGTTTTCTACTCCAAACTGAAAGAAGTGTCCCCTCACCAGTAATTCAAAAATTGGAAAATACAGCATATGCGACTTTCTTCTTAGGAAGAAAATCCTTAAAGAAATATGAAGTCTTAAACAAAATGAAATAAAGAATTTAAAAATTATTATATAAACTAAATTTGAACTAATTACAAAATTTGGATAATGCTGACCAAAGAAACTTCTTTTTTCTTTTTTTTTCCCATCTTAAATTGTCCAGAAATTACCTCAACTCTTCACTGTCTGTAAAGACACAACCCTGATAATCTGGACCACTATGGAATTTGCTTGAAACAGCATATACGATTCCATGAAAGTTCCAGAGTAATTTCACTTAGTTAGGAAACATTATGCCAATTTTATACATGAAATTAGCAACCTGAATATATCTCCTAAGGTCAGCAAAAAAAGGTTAACAGTCCAAAAGCCTTTTAAAGATACTCAGTTTCTATTCCAGAACTCATCTGTCAGTTTGTTGTACTGCGGTAGCTTGCGTGTTGCTGTGATGCTAGAAGCTATGCCACCAGTATTTCAAATACCAGCAGGATCACCCATGGTAGAGAGGTTTCAGTGAAGCTTCCAGAAAAAGAAAGATTAGGTAGAAGGACCTAGAAATCTATTTCTTAAAAAAGTGATCAGTGAAAACCTTATGAATAGCAGTGGAACATTGTCTGATATAGTTCCAGAAGATGAGCCCCTCAGGCTGAAGACACCCAAAATATGAATAGTTGCCTCCTCAAAGTATAATCAACCTTAATGATGTAGATGGAGTAAAGCTTTTGGGACCTCCATTTGCTGATGTGACATGACTCAAAATGAGAAGAAACTGCAAATATCCATTAATAATCAGAATGTAGAATATATGAAGTATGAATCTAGAAAAACTGGAATTCGTTAAAAATGAAATGGAACGCATAAAGATTGGTATCCTAGGCATTAATAAGCTGAAATGGACTAGTGTTGGCCATTTTGAATCAAACAATCATGTGGTGTACACTGCCCGGAACGACAACCTGAAGAGGAATAGCATCACATTAATCATTGAAAACAACATTTCAAGATCTATCCTGAAGTACAATGCTGTCAGTGATAGGATAATATCCATACAACTACAACGAAGACCAGTTAATATGACTATTATTCAAATTTATGCACCAACCACTAAGGCCAAAGATGAAGAAACTGAAGATATTTACCAACTTCTGCAGTCCAAGAGTGATCAAATGTGCAATTAAGATGCATTGATAATTACTGGTGATTGGAACACGAAAGTTGGAAACAAAGAAAGATCGGTAGTTGCAAGATATGGCCTTGGTGATAGAAACGATGCCAGAGATTGCATGACAGAATTTTGCAAGACCAACGACTTCTTCACTGCAAATACCTTTTCTTAACAACGTAAACGGCGACTATACACATGGACCTCGCTGGATGGAACACACAAGAATCAAATCAACTACATCTGTGGAAAGAGACAATGGAGAAGCTAAATACCTTCAGTCAGAACAAGGCCAGGAGCCAAGTGCAGAACAGACATCAATTTCTCATATGCAAGTTCAAGCTGAAGCTGAAGAAAATTAAAACAAGTCCACAAGAGTCAAAGTACAACCTTGAGTATATCACATCTGAATTTAGAGGCCATCCCAAGAATAAATTTGACGTACTGAACACTAATGTCTGAAGACAAGGCAAATTGTGGGATGACATCAAGGACATTGTAAATGAAGAAAGCAAAAGGTCATTAAAAAAAGACAGGAAAGAGAGAAAAGATCGAAATGGATGTCAGAAGAGACTCTGAAAGTAGCTCTTTTATGTAGAGTAGCTAAAATGAACAGAAGAAATGAAATAAAAGAGTTGAACAGAAAATTCCAAAGTGCAGCTTGAGAAGACAAAGTTTTATAATGAAATGTGCAAAGACCAGGAGTTAGAAAACCAAAAGGGAAGAATACTATCCACATTTCTCAAGCTGAAAGAACTGAAGAAAAAATTCAATCCTTGAGCAGCAATATCGAAGGACTCTACAGGCAAAACACGGAACGACTCAGGAAGCCAAAAGAGGATGGAAGGAATACACAGAGTCACTGTACCAAAAAGAATTGTTCAAGGTTCAACCATTTCAGGAGGTATCATATGATCAAGAACCTATGGTACTGAAGAAAGAAGTTCAAGCTGCACCGAAGATATTGGCGAAAAACAAGACTCCAAGAATTGACGGAATACCAGTCGAGATGTTGCGACAAATGCATGCAGCATTAGCAGTGCTCACTTGTCTATGCCAGGAAATTTGGAAGACAGCTACCTGGCCAACCGACTGGAAGAGATCCATATTAGTACCCATTCCAAAGAAAGGTAATCCAACAGAATGCGGAAATTGTCTAACAATATCATTAATATCACAAGCAAGTAAAATTTTGCTGAAGATAATTTAAAATGGTTGCAGCAGTACATCAACAAGGAACTGCCAGAAATTCAAGCTGGATTCAGAAGAGGACATGGAATGAGGGATATCATTGCTGACGTCAGATGAATCTTGGCTGAAAGCAGAGAATACCAGAAAGATGTTTACCTGTGTTTTATTGACTATGCAAAGGCATTCCACTGTGTGGATCAGAACAAATTATGGATAACATTGCAAAGAATGGGAATTCCAGAACACTTGGTCATGCTCATGAGGAACCTGTACATAGACCAAGAGTCAGTTGTTTGAACAGAACAAGGGGGTATGCGTGGTTTAATATCAGGAAAGGTGTGTGTCAAGGTTGTATCCTTTCACCATACTTTTTCAATCTGTTTGCTGAGCAAATAATCTGAGAAGTTAGACTACATGAAGAAAAACACAGCATCAGGATTGGAGGAAGACTCATTAACAACCTGCGATATGCAGATAACAAAACCTTGCTTGCTGAAAGCAAAGAAGACTTGAAGCACCTACTGATGAAGATCAAAGACTACAGCTTTCAGTATGGATTACACCTCAACAAAAAGAAAACAAAAATCCTCACAACTGGGCCAAAAATTAACATCACGATAAACAGAAAAGATTGAAGATGTCAAGGATTTCATTTTACTTAGACCACAATCAACGCCCAATGAAGCTGCAGTCACAAAATCAAACGGCTCATTGCATTGGGCCAATCTGCTGCAAAAGACCTCTTTAAAGTATTTAAAAGTAAAGACGTCATCCTGAAGACTGAAGTACGCCTGACCTAAGCCATAATATTTTCAATTACCTCGTAAGCATACGAAAGCTGAACAATGAATAAGGAAGACCAAAGAAGAACTGATGCTTTGAATTATTTTGGCAAAGGATATTGAATACACCATAAACTGCCAGAAGAACCAACAAATCTGTCTTGGAAGAGGTACAGCCAGAATGCTCCTTGGAGGCGAGGATAGCCAGACTTTGGCTCACATGCTTCAGACATGTTATCAGGAGGAATCAGTCCTGGAGAAGGACATCATGTTTGGTACAGGGTCAGTGAAAAAGAGGAAGACCCTCAACGAGACGGACTGACACAGGGCTGCAACAATGGGCTCAAACATAACAACCATTGAGGATGGCACAGGACAGGGCATTGTTTCGCTCTGTTGTACCTAAGGTTGCTATGGTTTGGAACCAAGTCAACGGCACCTAGCAAGAATAACAACATTCCTTCTTAAGTCAAGAAAAGCTGAAGGGCTTTAAGCCTGGTTTTCATGGCATATAGAATGCCAGGAAAGGAAAAGGAAACACCAGCTTCAGCTTATGTTCCCTTCTGAAGCTTAGGGTGACCAATCATCCTAATTTGCCTAGACTAAGAGGTTTCTTGAACATGGGACTTCCACTGCTAAAAAGAGCCCAGACTCAGCAAATTGGGATGGCTGGTCACCCAGCAGCTGGGCTTACTGCCTTATATAGTTGACAGAAGTAGATTTATCACTTTACTCTGAGACCGCATTCTTTGTTGGCATGATTCATGTTATCCCTATTGCACAGTACCTGGACAAGTGTTAGCGCTACTATCAAAACGCCTACCATCCAACCCCATCTTGAACCTATGCACTTAGGTGTGATTTATGGAATGCACATATGTTGCTTCTCTTTCCATGGGATTCATTATGATTCTGTAAAGAATACTTCCAGAGCATTAAGAGAATGTATAACACAAAAATATTTGCAATAAGGGGCTTTCTTTTTTAAATTGGAAACATCATTGGACAATGGTGTTCATTATGAAGCAAGGGCAACTCAGGTTGACAGCAGATAGTACCATAATGTCTTGGCAAAGATGTTGGGAGAATGACTATTGCTAAAAATTTATGTTGCCCTGAGTACTAATCTCATTTCTTCTGGGTACAGAGTCTCACCCACACACTGCTGCCAAAGGGAAAGCCAGCGGTTCCTTTTATCATGTGGCTGAATGAAAGTGGTGGTACATTTTCATTAGGGTAGTGCAATCAATTTCATTTCCAGCTCTTTTGTTTAACTGTTAAGTAGGTAGATATAAGCTAGGTCAGCTAAACTGTGCATCTAACAAAATGAGTATCTTGTGAATTTCTATTCTGTTGATGTGCTTGGCAACCCCTGAATGAGGCAGGATGAGACAAGCGGTACAAAACGCTCTTACCTGTAAGAACTCCCAGAGTGAGGTAGAGATGCTTCAGACTGGTAGCAAATGAGCCCAGGATGAGGCCAGTAGATGCAAGCAAGCCACCCAGCATGATTCCCACTTGACAGGATAAATGGTTACTGACAACACTCCCAAGTGGAGCTTCAAAAACAATAATAAACAGGTTCAACAGAAAGGACTTATGGGCACAGTGAACAGGCTGTGATGTTGCATTGGCAGGGCAGAGAACAATGAACTTTTAAAGCACCGAGCCCACCCCATTCATTCTACAGATTTGGAAACAGAGGCCCAAAGAGAGAGGAGATGACTTGTCCATGGTCACACAGAGAATAAGCAGCAGAGCTGGAATCAAAACCCAAGTGTCCTGACTTGCATTTCAGTGCTTATTGCACTTCTCCATTCTACTACAATCATAATCCCAGGCCTAAGGGATGTCTTTAAACAGTGGACTGACTCTTAATTTAAATTACGTATCACTTGCATAGGGATGTGCCTTATATGCTTCATACAGTGTTGATCATACACAATTAGCAATAATGATGGCAGTTAACTAGTGGAGAAGGAAGTGGGCAGCATGGTGAGACCAGCAACGTTATATAGGAAAAGGCCAGAAGAGAGATCATAGATGAATTCCACAATCTGGCACTGCTTTCTGGCTTTAGGGCACCCTGTGGTTAAGAAATCAAAGCCGATAAAATCTAGGAAAATGCTTCCCACTCATAGAGACATTTTGGTTGGCCTCACTCTATTTGTGGCTTACTAATGTATCAGAATTGTGTTGACCTCAAGGCTTACAGAATATCAATTACGACTGGAAGACACCAAGGAGGATTTGAAGTTCAGGAGGATATGACGTGCCCAAGGTCACAAAGACATATAGTTCAGGGCATCTGACACAGAAAGTTCCCTATTACTGTTGCTCATTTGGTCTCCCAGACTGATGACAGAGGGTGTGAGTGGGGAAGGCATATGAATTTCTTTCTGAGGAAGAATTCATGCCGTACCAGTACTCCTAGTACCAAGATCAGAAGAGCCAATATTCTTGGTATCTGCAGAGTCTGATAATTTTTGCCTGAAAAAGTTGAAATTGGGGGCTGAGTCAAAAGTGTATGATAGAATCAGCCATCAGCCTGGTGTTTCTTGTCTAGTTAAAACAGTTCATGGGTGGCTGACTGTATGTACATCTTCTGGAGAACAGGAATGAGCAAATTTCTTGAATATATCTGATTCTCCAGGCCTCTGCCATGATGATTATTGGAAAGTGACAAAATTTACATCAAACTCAATGAAAAATGTTTATTTCTCTGTTCACCAAGAGGGCAGATTTAGATGTCCCAGATGTGATTCGATAACCTCTGGTCCATACTCTGACCTCATCTAATGTTACAAGGTGAGCAGGTAGATGCATAGTAATTAGATACAACAGGCCTCAAGCTCTTGCATGGAATTTAAATATGCTGCTTCTGATATGACCCAGCTTTAGCTCAATGCCCCACACAGACATTGTGACCTACTGGTCACTTAAGGCCATTTACTCCTCTTTGGGGGATTACAAATATTCTCCAAAAGATAACAGTGAGGGAAATGAGTCACTTGTATCTCCTGAGAAAGACAAACATGGCTCTTTCGGCATGCTGATATGAAGACTATGACTAACAAAGTGACCCTGAAATCCAAGTGATTGTTTTCCTAGTTAAAAAAAAGCAGGCTAGGAAACATAAATATGTAATTTGCTGATCCCTTAAAACCTTCTAGGGTTATTAGTTGAAAGAGTCAACTTAGTATTCTCATGAAACCTGCTTTTAGGTCCAAAACTGCTTTCAAATTCCTTCCAACCAAGAAAGTACATTTTAGCACAATTCAACTAATTCCTAAATATGTGTATGTTTAAAAAAAAAAATGTGAATCAGTACATAGAATGGAATCACATGAAGTTATTTATGAGTTACTAAATTAGTATAGTATTTCCCTTTGCCACCAAGACATGGCCTGAAGAGCTAAAAATTTTCTAAAATACTTGGGCTTCATCTAAATGAAAAGGAATAAGTGGATGTAGGCTGAAAATACATCATATAAATTTGATCCAATCTCAAAAACTCTCTAATGCACTTATTTAATAATCTTGGTTTGAAAGTTTTAAAAAGGAAAAATTTAAGGTCTAGCCTTCTCTACTATATACCTAGAATAAAAGATTTAATGAATTTTGAGAATATCATATACACCTTATATAGTGCCTTTGCGGTTTCTTGAATGAAATTATAGCTATGGTGTATGTGTTTAATGCATGATTGTACCATCTTATCCTTCCCCAATACTTCTTTAAGCATAAAGATTTAAGTGCATGAAAAATGATGAAATCCACGAGTCAAATTTTGAACCCTATGGGAAGGAAACAATGAAAACAGCCTTGAGAAATGATGCACACATTGTTGGCACTCATTTAAGGAAATCATATAGAAGTGGCTCATGTTTATATGACTGGATATTGAGGAGGCCACAGCATTTGGAAGAGAGGCCAAGTATATACTGTATGGTAAACTTCCAAAATCAGAATGAGTCCTATGGGCTCAGCAACATCTCTGAATGAAAGAGCCAAGCACTGTACCTTTTGAAGTATATTAACTACCTATTCCATCTGACATCAGCCAAGACCATTAATTCCAAGAGCAAGTCTGGGTCTTAGGCAATTTTCAACATACCCTTTCTATTTAGAAAAACTGGTAATAAAGGGTAGTGGGAGGTCATTGTCACGTACAGTTCCAAACTAGCCAGTAATTATATATCTCTGGAAAGTGATACTCACCACAGAGCATGGTCACACAGTCTACAATGGAATGGATCCACGCTGTTTGTGCATAATCCTGAGCAAAGTATGTCTGGAACTCCACAAAAAAAATTGAGATACATCTGAAAACACAATGTAAGCAGTTTATACAGAAAGTGGGTAAACATGGATTTGAACCAGAATTTAAAGCTTTGGTTCAATCAGCTGTCCCAGTCTCTATGGGTTTTAACTGGTTTTCAGTGGTACATGATTGGACCACGATAAGTAGGAAATCAGGAGCTGAATGTTTGAGCCATCCCAGAGGATAAGAAGAACAAGTGTTCAGCCACCAGAAGGACTGCTGAAGCCAAGTGGGTGTGAAGATCACTGCTACAGGGAAGGTTTTAAGGAAACGATGGCAGATCAGAAATATGGATTCTTATTTATCCTAATATTTCACAAACATTTGTAACTTATAACAGGTTGTTATATAAAACTTGACAATGAAGAGCTATGCATGACCCAGAAATTTCAACTCTAGGATCTGTCCAAAGTAATAAATACATGATGATGATATGGGATATACATAAAATGATACTTTCTGGAGAACTATTTTTAATAACTAAATAGTGTAAGAAAACTCTGGTGGCATAGTGGTTAAGAGCTATGGCTGTTAACCAAAAGGTCAGCAGTTGGAATCTACCAGGCACTCCTTGGAAACCCTATGGGTTAGTTTTACTCTGTCCTATAGGGTCGCTATGAGTCAGAAGCCACTCGATGGCAAGGGGTTTGGGTTTTTTTTTTTTTTTTTTTGGTTTTTAAATAGTGTAAACAACCTAATTGTTAGTCAGGGACTGGTTAAATAAATTATGCCATATAATATTTTTATGTATTAATGATGATGAAGTCAATCTATATTTATTGACTTGAAAATTCTTAGTAAAAAAAATAATTAAAGAATAATTCTATATAGTAAGGGCTTATTTTTGTAAAAATATAATTCATATAAAAATGTGCAGTATAAATTTTAAAAGCCTAAAAGTTATACACCAAAATGTAACCAATCATTATATGTGAATGGTAAGATGATAAATGATCATTTTGTCTTTATTCTGTACTCCAAATTATTTTACAACGAACATGTATTTCTTATATAACTCACACACAGAGAGTGGTTTTCATGTTGAAAAATAAACAGTTAATTACTTGGGAAAAAAAGGTAAAAAAGAACCAAAAGTAATAGTTCTTATCACTGTATAGCTTGGAACGAATCTGATACAGATTAGTAGGGCATCCTAATTCAGGGCAGGAAGCTTATAGAGTTTGGTGATGGCAGAAGGAATTGTGCCTTGTGGCTTGGGATGATGTAAGAGGTTATCAGTCTCCTTGGATAGGGCCAGATTCCAACTCATGCTGTTTTGGCAGTGCATAGCAACGTATTTTTTTTTATTCTCCTTTTTATCTTCAGGATGTGAAGGTGGATGGAGAGGTTAGAAAGGAAGGAAGAGAATCAGGTATAATCAAGACAGTGTTAGGAGGGGTCAGCTTCATGGGTATCGCACAGAGCCCAACACTCAAAAGCATAAAACTTGGTTTAATGCTCCACAATCACCATCTTGAAATTCTTAATAACTTTATGTTCGAACTTGTGTTTTGTAGGTGAAAGCCAATAGGACAATGGAGCACACATGTGGGCCAAGGAGATACGTGCAGTATGTGTGTGTGCGGTTCTTTGCACTCTATTCGCATATAGCTTTAGGGATGTCCCCAGCACAGAATTTCTGTGGACCCACGATATGCAGGAGTTCATGAGACTGAAAGTGAGTACAAGGTAAGTAAGTGTGTTAAATAGTGTAAGCATGGGGAGACAAGGGGAAGTGGCGGGCTGATAACCCCCAGAGAGGCCATGTTCTTCTTTCAAATCAGAACTTGCTTCAAATGCAGAAAGAAGGCGATGGTGTTCTAAGAAACATGAATGACCAAGGAACCCTATCATAGCCTTTCCATTCACGTGCTTCCCTTTATTACTACCCATTGCCATTGAGTCAGTAACTCATGGCGGCCCCATGTGTTACAGAGTAGAGCTGCTCCATAAGGTTTTCTTGGCTATAATCTTTACAGAAGCAGTCACCAAGCCTTTCTTTCATGGCTCCACTGCATGAGTTTGAACCGCCAACCTTTCAGTTAGTAGTAGAACACAAACTGTTTGCACCACCCAGGGTTTCCTTAATACAGGTTTCCCTGTATTAACTGACCATTTATGCTGAAAATGATAATGTATAAGAAAAGGGAAAGATGGGACTACTCATAGTCTCTTTCCTTTTCAGTTCTTCCTTACTCATCAGTAAGCTGAAGGCAGAGAGTGTTGGCAGAACAGTGTGTATCAAGAAGTGAAATAAAAACAGTTGAGTTAGTTTGGGGCAGGATTTCCACTGTTCTGGTAAGAATGAACTACATATACATGTACAAGCTACAAATTATATAACTCTTTAATTTTGGTGATCCCACATATGAGTTATATATTCTCATATTTGCATTTAAAACTAGCATTGCATAACATAAGATGAAAAGTAAATTCATGCTAATAATTAACATTTTAGTTTTTTTTATCAGAACAATATTTAATAGCAAATTAAAAATAACTATAGCAAGTCAAGAGAGATCACTGAAGGGAGGAAAAGCTTTATATCTTAATACCTTTAATGGCACTTTTTTCCTGCTTTTTGAACAAAGAGCCCTGTATGTTCTTTTTTTTTATGATTTATTTTAGTTTTTGTGGTTGTTGTTGAGAATATATACAGCAAAGCATATACCAATTCAACAGTTTCTACATGTACAATGCAGTGACATTGATTACATTCTTTGAGTTGTAAAAGCACTCTCACCTTCCTTTTCCAAGTTATTTCTCACCCATTAACATAAACTCACTGCCCTCTTAGTTTCCTATCTAATCTTTTGAGTTGCTGTTGTCAACTTGATCCCATATGGATAGATCTTACAAGAGCATAATGCTCAAGGCAGACATTCTTTAGTAAAGCTAAACTTATTGTTTGGTTTTAAGAGGACTCCAGGAGACATTTTTGGTTTAAGGTTTAAAGCTTATCTCAGGACAATGGTTTTGGGGGTCCATCCAGCCTTCATGGCTCCAGAAAGTCTGAAGTCTGTGAGAATTTCCAATTCTGTTCTACATTTCCCCCTCTTTGATCAGGATTCTTCTATAGAATCTTTTATCAAAATGTTCAGTAATAATAGCCAGGCACCATCCAGTTACTCTGATCTCATGGCAAAGGAGTCAGCTATTCATGGAGGCAATTAGCCACACATTCCATTTCCTCCTCCTAAGCCTAACTCTCCTTCTTCCTCTGTTGCTCCAGGCAAATTATTCAAGGCATCATTTGTTGTGCCTTGGATGGCTGCTTGTAAGCTTTGAAGAACTCAGGCACTATGCAATGAACTAGGAGGTAGAACAGAAGGTCTAAACACATTATTAGATCAATTAACTGGAAGGAGCCCTTTCATTTGCACTGAGCCCCACAAATTATGTTGATGGTCTTGGTGTTAGGAAGGAGGAAAAGGGAACAGGATGGACAGCTAAATTCTGTGTCTTGGTTGGGTTCTCAAAAAAGCTGAAGCTGGAACTGAGTTTGGTGTACAGGGTTTATGGTAGGGACCAACCTTTGTGGAAGGAAGAGAAAGCAAGCGGGCCAGGGCAGAGAGGTCAAACTACGATGCAAGCCCAACAAAACTGCAGTCAACCCCAAATGAAATGGTTGGATCTTTATGCTTCTACCTACACCAATCACTGGATGTGGGCCTCCCCAGCAAGAATGTGCTCTTGCGAGAGGCAGCCCTCTAAAGCTGAGGGGGTTCCCTAAGGGAGCTGACAGAGGCAGGCTGTCCTGTATATCCTGTAGCTGAGTGTAGAGAGGAGTGCACATCTCCACGTCCACCATAGGTCTTTTCTTGTTCTCTGCACTGAGGACTGTATGCAATCAACTCAGTCCAAAGGATTAAAAAAGCAGTCTTTCTCCATCCAGTGATTTCAGAAGTCGGGTGATACGTTGCAGTAGATCTAATGCTGACTTCATAATGATAACAGAGTCTGAAGTTCTGAAACACAGTCACATCTAACAACACAGAAATTGGTAACACAGCTACCTAGCCACTGTACTAGGTATACTGTATACTTGGGATTCAGTGTGAGATAAGATTTGATTGTACAAATTTAAATCTAATTAAAATATTGCAAAGCTTTTTGTAAAGCATGGAACTAATTGCAATAGCCTTAAACTAGCTTTAATTCAGTACAAAAACCCCTATGGTGTTTCTTAACCTCCTAAAGATTGCTAGGCTAGTACTAAAAAGTCTTTTATTTTCTTATAACCACTAGGCAATCAATTTAAGTAATGAATGATTTTTTGGATATAGCCTCATTATCAAAACAGTTAAACTGCCCTTAGTGTTATTGGGATTTTGAGCCAGATAAGTCTTTGTTGTTAGGGGCTGTCCTCTGCATTGTAGGATGTTCAGCAGCATTCTTGTCCTCCATTCAAAATGTCTCCTGGAGATCAACATCAGCCTGGTTGAGAACCACTGAACTAATCAATTGCCAAGTTCTACCTACTACATATTTCTCAAATTCCCCCATGTCATGGATTGAATTGTGTCCTCCCAAATATCTGTCAACTTGGCTAGGTCATGATTCCCAGTATTGTATGACTGTCTACCTTTTGTCATCTGATGTGATTTCTGTATGTGTTATAAACTCTGGTGGCGTAGAGGTGAAGAGCTACGTCTGCTAACCAAAAGGTTGGCAGTTCAGATCCACCAGGTGCTCCTTGGAAATCCTATGGCACAATACTACTCTGTCCTTTCAGGTCACTATGAGTCAGAATCAACTTGACTGCAATGGGTTTGTAAATTCTATCCCTATAATGTAATATGATGGATTAGTGGCAGTTATATTGATGAGATCTACAAGATTAGGTAGTGTCTTAAGCCAATCGGTTTTAAGATATAAAAGAGAGAAGCAAACAGAGAGCATGGGGAGGTCATACTACTAAGAAAGCACTGCCGGGAGCAGAGTGCATCCTTTGGACCTGGGGTTCCTGTGCAGAGAAGCTCCTAGTTCAGGGGAATATTGATGACAAGGACCTTCCTCCAGAGCCAACAGAGAGAGAAAGGCTTCCCCTGGAGCCAGTGCCATGAATTCAGACTCCTAGCCTACTGGACTGTGAGAGAATAAACTTATCTTTGTTAAAGCCATCTACTCATATTTCTGTTACAGCAACACTAGATGACTAAGACACCCCACTTACCACTACCCTAATTCATACCATAGACCATAATAAGTTCTTTTTTCCTTACTGAATTTTTTAGGGGAGCTTAACATTTTTGTGACTTTGTTTGGCTCTTTTGACTTTTTTCTTAATCTTACTTTGCTGTTGTTTTGTTTTCTGCTTGCTGTTTTCTTAACTGACCAGTAATATCAGTCAAACACCTTTGCTGTTGTTGTCAGTTGCTGTTGAGCTGGCTACAACTCATGGCAACCTTATTTATAACAGAACAAAACATTGCCCGGTCCTGGGCCATTGTCATGATCTTTGCTATGTTTGAGCCCACTGCTGTGGCTATTATGTCAATCCATCTCATTGAGGGTTTCTCGCTTTTTTGCTGACTCTCCACTTAGTAGGTGAAAATCAGAAATAATAGCTGATTCTGGAGCCATTTAGGCTGGATGAACCCCCAGAAGTATTGCTCTGAGATAGTCTTTAAACCTTAAACCAAAAACAACTCCTGAAGTCTTCTTAAAACCTAACAATAGTTTAGTTTAACTAGTAAAGAATGTCTGACTTGAACATTGTGTTCTTTTAAGAACTATCTATATGAGATCAAATTGACAACAGCAACTCGAAGGAGTAGACAGGAAACTTAAGGGGGCAGTGAGTTTATGTTAAGAGAGGAGGAACAGTTCAGAAAAGGAGGGTTGAGAATGGTTGCACAACTCGAAGAATGTAATCAATGTCACTGTATCGTACATGCAGAAACTGTTGAATTGGTGTATGTTCTACTGTGTATATTCTCAACAACAGCAAAAAATAAAATAAATTAATAATAATACCTGAGATTCTTATCTAAACATGTGTACAGGCTTGCCAGAGATAATAACCATATGTGTTCTTCTGAATTATTGTGACTTTCATGGAATATGGAGCCCTGGTGGTGCAGTGGTTAATAGCTTGTCTGTTAATCAAAAGATCGGCAGTTTGAATCTACTACCCACTCTATGGAAACCCTATGGGGCAGCCCTACTCTGTCCTATAGGATCACTATGAGTCAGGATAAACTTGACGGCAATGGGTTTGGTTTTTGTTTTTTTTTTCATGGAATATGAGAGGAATATTGTAACACTTCTTAGTTGTTCTTAAAAGCAAAAAGTATCATAGAATTTTCCAAATTTCAAAGTTTCATGACTTTATGCCTTCTAAATACAGGCACAGCCTTAAAGAAAACAAATTTTACTATGTGCACATGTGGTTCTCACTCTGGAAATTATTTTGGTTGTTCTTTGGAATACTTGTGCAATTACAGACACCAGTAGAGTTGGGTTCTGATCCCTGATTCTCACACTGGGTAAATGAGTGTCCTTGATAAAGCTTCTTAATCTTCCAGGGTTTGTTTACTAATCTATAAAATAAGCAGTTTGGTAAATACAACTGTATTAGTCAGAAAAGGTTACATTGTGCTGTATTAGCAAACAATTCCTAACATCCTTTCATGGTTTGATAGGCTGTGTTTATAAGAATGTGCAAACAAAATATCACTCCAATGTCATCTGTTATGAAATGACATTCTCAAAGATATTTTCTCTCAAGGAGCCAACATTCCTGTTGTCTCTGTCTTGCCACTTTCTTTTGTAAAGTTTTGTTCCTGGGTCCTATTGTGTTAGGTGTGACAACATCTGACATTTGATTAAGACTTTTCTCTGGGCGATGAAATTAATCCTCTAAATCAACACAGGAAGTGATTCAAGACGCACTGTAACCTAGTGGTTAAAAGCACTGCCACTTACTAACCATGGGACCCTGAACATGTTATTCAACCTGTCTCCATTATTACATGGATTAAATAATTTTATCAATGAAAATGCTCGGAACAATGCCAATGAGCACAGAGTAAGTGCTCAGTGAGCATTATTTGTAGGCATTTGGCTGTGTTAAAAGAGTTCCATGATTCTATAGGACTCTAGACATCTCTTATACTAAGTGAACTTGAACTCAAAAGACGTAGAGAAAAATAGGTCTTAGTCCTGGGAGTTTTCTTGGGATGCTTAAACCAAATGTTGCTTTTCAGGTATCAACTCCAACTCAGGTGGTCAATTTATGAATAGAGTATCATGCAATTACACAATGAAATATGATTCTTACATAGATAATGTATTTGGTAATATCTAGAAAAAAGTAATCAATACACATTAAGAGACTGAGGGTGTAAATAAATGACTACTTTTTGATAAAAAAAAAATAGCCTGCACAACTTTATACTTTATGTAAATTTTGTATGGGAGGCAGCACGGTCAGGCACAAGGTAAAAGCTAAAACATGATTTTAAAAGAAGAACTACCTCTACAGCTCTGGACTTCACACACCTGTACATGAAACATAAATAAATTTCCATTTTTTTTTCTGAACCTCTATATTTTGGGTCATAGCAGTAGCATTGTTTGTAATACCAAAAACCAGAAAATAATAACACATCAATAAAAATGTGTTAAATAAATTATGGACCTATCCATATGTTACAATTCTAAGCAGCTATTTTTCAATGAGAAAGCCACATACGATGATATGGAAAGACTTCCAAGAGACATTACTAAGTGGGAAGAAAAAAGTTCAAAGCAGTGTGTATAGTATAATCTCACTGGTGTAAATAAAAACAGTATGCATTTATATGTGAATATAAATTTTAAACAGAGCTACAGTTTATCATAAAGCATAATCAACCAAACCTTATGGTAACACACAGACATTCTGCTTCTTTCCTATATTATAGCTTTGTTATTGGGAAAATATCAATGCCTTTTTCCATGATGCCATCAAATAAAGTTAATAGTGCAAATTACTTTTATGTACTGCCAAGGCTGTGTTGCCAGAGAAAAGCAATAGAGAGTTCTATTTGAATAAACACACCAGTAGAGAAAAGAGCTAGCACATGCAGATTTCAAAATTATATTTATTTCAATGATATGAAGAATGAGTTCCATTGTATACTTTTATTCAACTTAAGCATATTCAATTCTATGTCTTGGAGAAAAGAAAAAGAGATACAGAGAGAGAGAGAGAGAGCAAGGAGAGCAACAAAGAATGAGAGAATGCTTTTATTTATGCTATTGCCATCCAAGTGTTTTCCTTCAACCTTGAACTCAGCTTCTACTATCACAGCCAAAATGCAAAAGGAAACAAAAGCATTTAACCTGTAGGTTTTTAAGTTTACAAGGGCTCTCAGTTCCTGGTGAGCCAATGGGTTTTCAAAGGTTATGATGACCTTCCATGTTTTTCCCTTCTGGGATGAATAGAGATCCTAAACCTGTGTAAGATTATCTCCATGTGACACGTTCAGAAATTCACTGTAAACTTTATGATCACACTTTTTTTACCTGGCACTCTTTTTCCTAATCCCTAGACTCAAAGCCACATGTTACACCTTTATGATCTCTTGCTGTCAGTTTGTCCACAGTACTTTTTAATTTATGAGTTATGAATTACACATTCAATTAGCTCCCCTTTTTTTCTTAATGAGAAGATAATAAAAACCAAAAAACCAAACCCACTGCTGTTGAGTCGATTCCGACTCATAGCGACTCTATAGGACAGAGTAGAACTGCCCCATAGTTTCCAAGGAGTGCCCGGCGGATTTGAACTGCCAACCTCTTGGTTAGTAGCCATAGCACTTAACCACTATGCTAGGTTTATAGATAGATAAGAAAATTCTGGAGAAATATGCTTGCGGAAATTATCTTACTTATCCTTGGAGCCATGTCAGCTTATGCTAACTTATTTTCTCAGGTGGGTATCTGGTAATTTCTTAAAAACCCCTGAAAAGTTTCCTATATCATGAAAATACCATGGAAACATTGCCTCCTTTAACAAAAAAGTCAGCCTACTTCCCATATTATTTAGTAAAGGGTTTTTAATATTTTATATTAATAATAGATAGAAGAAATATAGATAGAAGAACATACTTCCACATCTTCTGGAGCTGTTTATGAAAACCAGTGGCTAGAATATCCATGTCATTCGGTCTAAATATGATCTAACACTTTTTTTTACCCAAGAGTTTTTATTATTATTATTATTATCTTAAAATATAGTAATATAAAATTTCCTTCCCATTTTAAACCTGGACTTCTAAGTGTCAGAAAATCACATTCGTTGCAAAGAAAATTATACCTGAGCAGTCAAAGAAAATACAAACGCACATGCGCACACACACACACCCCATACATATATACTTATATTTTCACAAGCCAGGTCATATCAATAAATGAAGTAGAAAATCCCACCTACCTTGTGACTGCCCGGGTGCAGATGGTAACAAGGAAACAGCCAACCACAATCATCCAGCCCCAGCCTCCATCTGGAGGGGACGTATACTGAGCTCTATTTACTTTTGCCATGGCTTCAATCTATCTTTTTTCTTCTTTTCCAAGTTACTCCAACAGCCAAGTTATGACCTTGGAAGAGTTTGCTGCCCAGTGACTTCCCGTTGGCATTCAAGTTTGGCATAGAATGCTACCTGGCACACAGGTTACTGGCCATCTAAAACCAAAAATCAGGACATGTTTGTATTTTATTGCCATATCCAAAAAGTTGATTTTCACTTGGTAAAAATGATTATGATTTTCCTGTATAATAAGATTATTGATAACTATGAATATCAGACTGAAACAAAGACTATTTATTGCCCTTGGTACCCATCCCTCTTTTAATAATATAACCTCTCAAGTTTTAGCCATCTGTGTTCACCTAGCTAGATACCACACTCATAGCTTCCCTTGAAGACAGGTGTGGCAACATGGTTTAGTCTACACCAAGGGATGTGAGCAGAAGTAACATGTGCCACTTCTAGTTCATCAGCTTAAAAAGAAAGGCACTTTCCCAGGACTTCAGCCATCCATTTCCCACAGTCTGCAACATGGATATGAGATGACACAGCTTCAATCATACACAATAGGACATCACCATTGGGGCTGGCAGAGCTTCAAGAGCTCCAAATGACTTTGTAGAGAAGAGCTACCCCTAAGGCTCTGGACTTCACACACCTCTACACTGTTACATGAAACATAGATAAACTTCTATTTTTTTTTCTGAACCTCTGTATTTTGGAATCTCTTTGTTACAGCTGCTTAGGCTACATCCTAATCATTATACTGAATGAGTCTAAAAATACCTTCTTTGGCATTTCTGACAAAGAATACTATAATTTTAAAAGTATGTAGCTGAATCCCACTTTGAAATGTGGCGTCTGGGGTCTTAAATGCTAACAAGCAGCCATCTAAGATGCAGCAATTGGTCTCAACCCACCTGGAGCAAAGGAAAATGAAGAACACCAAGCCCACATGACAACTAAGAGCCCAAGAGACAGAAAGGGCCACATGAACCAGAGACCTACATCATCCTGAGACCAGAAGAACTAGTTGGTGCCCGGCCACAATCGATGACTGCCCTGACAGGGAGCTCAGCAGAGGACCCCTGAGGGAGCAGGAGAGCAGTGGGATGCAGACCCCAAATTCTCATAAGAAGACCAAACTTAATGGTCTGACTGAGACTGGAGGAATCCCGGCAGTCATGCTCTCCAGACCTTCTGTTGACACAGGACAGGAACCACCCCTGAAGACAACTCATCAGACATGAAAGGGACTGGTCAGCGGGTGGGAGAGAGACGCTGATGAAGAGTGAGCTAATTATATCAGGTGTACACTTGAGATTGTGTTGGCAACTCTTGTCTGGAGGGGGGATGGGAGGATAGAGAGAGAGGGAAGCCGGCAAAATTGTCAAGAAAGGAGAGACTGAAAGGGCTGACTCAAGACGGGGAGAGTAAGTGGGAGTAGGGAGTGAGATGTATGTAAACTTATATGTGACAGACTGATTGGATTTGTAAACGTTCACTTGAAGCTTAATAAAAGTTATAAAAAAAAAAAAAAAAAAAAAGTATGTAGCTGAAGTAAGACTAGAATGACATGACAAATAAATGAAACAGAAGAGGGAGCTCTGAAGCTAGTATATAATAATTCAATACGATCTAGATAAAGTAGCAAATATCAGTGGAGAAAAAAAAGGATTATTCCATACATCATGTTACAGCTGTTCATTTAGTCCTTGATCTTCTTAACAGATCAGACATAAATGTTAAAAAAATAAAAGTCACAAAAAAAACCTAGGTAAAAATATAGGCAAATATTTATCTGATATGTTGATAGGAGGATCCCCTAAGATGTAAAGTAATAGAGCAAAAGAAGGGAAAATTTTTTGTTGATTAGTCTAAATTAAAATTTAACATTTCTATACATCAAGACAAGTAATAAAATCAAAAAGTAAATCACAGACTTGGAGAAAAAACATTAGTAGTCCCTGCATGGTTCAAAGAAGTAATACCTGCAACATTAATTCATTCAGCTATAAATACTTACTGAGTGCCTCCTATGTGCTAGGCACTATTTTAGGGTACTGGGGATTCAGTGGTGAGCCAAGCACACATAGGTCCTTGTGGTAGACAGATTCTAAGGTGTCCCTGTGGCCTTGCCTCCTTTGTTCATACCTTGTATAATCACAATCCCCTCTCCTTGAGTGTGGATAGGACCTGTGGCTTGCTTCTGACAGAGAATGGCACAAGTGATGGGACATCACTCCTATAATTAATTACATTACATAAAACTCACTCTTGCTAGCAGACTCGCTCCTACTCTCCTGATACCCTTGAAGAAGCAAGCTGCCATGTTGGAAACTGCTTCTGGAGGGGGCCACGTGGCAAGGAACTGCAGCAGCCTGTATGATCTGAGAGCGGTCTCCAGCTGACAGCAAAAAACTGAAGCTCTCAGTCCTACAAGTGCAAGACAATGAATGTGGACAACATCTCAAGTGAGCCTGGGATTATTCCCTAGTTGAGCCTGCAGCTGAGAACACAGCTTGGCTAAAACCTTGATTGCAGCCTTGTTAGACTCTGAGCAGAGGACCCAGATGAGCCATGCCTGAATTCAGGTTCCACAGGAACTATGAGATAAGGCATTTTCTCAGGTATTCTTCAGCACATCAAAAAGACTTCTTTGTTACAGTTAGGGAGGAATTTTTTTAAAGGCAAAATAAGAATTTTGACAGTAACTTATTCTACTGGATTGAGCAACCACCCAGTTCTTGATACAAATCTATTATGATCACGAGAATAAATCTTTTTTTTTTTTTAATACTAATAGAACGAAACATCATTTCAAATATGACAGTGTCATTTAGGTTGTGCATAATTTGGTGAATGTGGGCTTTGTACCACCTGGGAAATTATGGGTAACCCAAAATGTCTAGTAAAAAAAAAAAATTTAAAACTACAACTTTCTCAATAAAATGACTCACAATAGAATTTTGCAAGCATGCATTTTGGACTCCACTGAAATGAATCGGTGGCCTTCACGTTCAGAGAGGAAATAAAAGAGCAAAGATAGTGAGGCCAAGGCAATAGGAGTGATTCCCACATAGGCCACTTTGGTTTGCTCACTTTTAAGCCTTGGCCTCCCTCTTCAAATTCATAGTAGTCACCCCATGAGTACTGGGGAGACCGATCACAAAGGAAGTCAAGTGGACAATGGAAGAGTATAAATCTATCAAAAGTATTAAAAGAGCAGTATTGGTATTGGTTACTAAACCCCACTGTTGTAGAGAAAATCAAAATTATTATTTGAAAGATAGTATTCTTAGTCATTGGCCTAAAACCAAACCAGTTGCCATTGAGTCGATTTAAACTCAATGGCAACACCGTGTGTTGCAAAGTAGAACTGTGCTCCATAGGGTTTCCATGGCTAGAATCTTTTGGAAACAGACTGCCAGACCTTATTTCCGGGGCACCTCTGGGTGGGTTTGAGAGTGCATAACCATTTGCACTACCCAGGGACTCCTTCACTGGGCTAGGGACTGAGTAACAACCACTAGACTGGTATCATGGCTAAGTGAAAACAATATACAACTACCATTTACAGAGTTCTTACCATAGACCAAGTTGCTATTAAGCATCTTTATAGACAGTAAAGCCCTTACAACAGCTAATCCTTACAACCACCGCAGAAAGTAGGTATTATGTCTCTTTGACAGATAGAAAAACTTAGGCCAGAGAGCTTAAGTAATTTGCCCAATTATTATTAACAGCTACTGAGTGGCAGAAATGGGACATAAACAAGGGCCTGATTGTAAGACTGTTTGTCTTAACCACTACCCTACACTACTTCTACATTTCCTTATTCCTAGGTACCCTGGTGGCGTAGTGGTTAAGTGCTACGACTGCTAACCAAGGAGTTGGCAGTTTGAATCCGTCAAGTGCTCCTTGGAACCTCTATGGGGCAGTTCCACTCTGTCCTATAGGGTCTCTATGAGTCAGAATCAGCTTGACGGCACTGGGTACACACAGGTAAAAATTCATATACATTTTGTTCTAATCCATATACTACATAATTCTTGCTGACGACACATCAGTAGGATGACACAAATTGCAGCCTGATGCCGCTATAAATGAAGCTCTTTAAGTGGCGCCATTGGTATTTCCTTGAAACATGCCTGTAGGTCACTGACTTGATCGGCAAAGGGAATGTCTATGATTTCAGAACAAAACCAACCTTTCCAAGGAGTCTCCAACTCTCTGGTGTTTCAGGAATAGTCCCTCCAAACCATAACTTTGTGTCATAACTAAGTATTTTTAATAGTCAACTACTTTCTTTCCTAGAATCAAACATTAACAAAAAATTCTTACTTTAAAAATTTACCATACTTATATTTTTGTTTTCTACACACAGCCCACTATACACAGAGCTAGCTACCCAACTGAAATCCATCGTTTACCCCTTCCTCTGTTCCATCAACTTCTGCCTACACTATGGTGCCAGGATATCAAAGCTTCTTGTGAGTCACACTTATAGTGGCTCATTTTATATCTAGTACTCTCTCAATTCTAATAGGGCTGACATTAAAGATTCTATCTATACTTGCATACAAACACACACAATGGAATAATTCACTCATTGGACACAATTAGCTGCCTAGTGTCAGAAATAATAAACTGAATTGTACCATTAAAAAATGCCAAAGCTTAGAAACCTCTGCTCTGGCATGTATAGTCCTAGCCTCCTCTTATGTTTTTCCATTGACTAACCTCCAAGGTTAAACCATTTTCCAGCTTAAGACTCTAAATCCACCTACCCATAAAGGCCCATATAAGGACCATCCTGAGTTAGTGCTGCCTGGTGCTGTTAAGGAAACCCTGGTGGCGTAGTGGTTAAATGCTACGGCTGCTAACCAAAGGGTCGGCAGTTCAAATCTCCCAGGCGCTCCTTGGAAACTCTATAGGGCAGCTCTACTCTGTCCTATAGAGTCGCTATGAGTCGGAATCAACTCGTTGGCACTGGTTTTGGTTTTTGGTTTTTTTGGTGCTGTTAAAAAATGCTCAAACAGGTAGTGCTGTGGCCCAGCCCTTTTGGAAAGCAATATAGTAAGAGAGATCAAGAATTAGAAAGTTATTCATATTCTTTGAATAGTAATCTAATTTCTGGAAGTTACCCTGAGAAAACAATTTAAGAGAAGCCAAAGAATATAGGCAAAAAATAATAGCTGCCTTATGAATAACACACAAAACATAAACAACCTAACTGCTCAACAACTGGGGAGTCTTTAGAAAATTATGATACATTAAACAAATGGAAGAATATACAATCCTTTAAAATTATAAACAGGAAGACAATATAGTAATACAAAACCAAAACCAAACATGTTGCCATTGAGTCAATTCCGACTCATAGCAACCCTACATTTATGCTGCAATGTTAAGGCAAAAAGCAGACTCAAATTATATGTACAGCTTGAGAGAAGCTATGTAAGGAATTGTCTTGAAAGAAGTACAACCAGAATGCTCCTTAGAAGCAAGGATGGTGAGACTGCGTCTTACATATTTTGGATGTGTTGTCAGAAGGGATTCCTTCTATTTCCAGTGCCTTAACCTTTAGCATACCAGGGACTACCAGAAGAATGAACACATCTGTCTTGGAAGAAGTTTTACAGCCAGAGTGCTTCTTAGAAGCAAGGATGGTGAGACTTCATCTCACTTAATTTGGATATGTTATCAGGAGGGGCCAGTCCCTGGAGAAGGACATCGTGCTTGGTAAAGTCCAGGGTCAGTGGAAAAGAGGAAGACCCTCAATGAGATGGACTGAAACAGTGGCTGCCACAATGGGCTCAAGCATAACTGCGACCGTAAGGATGGCACAGGACCAGGCAGTGTTTCGTTCTGTGGTACACACAGTCGCTATGAGTTGGAACCGACTCGACAGCACCTAACAACAACATGTAAGAAATGTATACTTGAAAAGAGTAAAAAGGCTGTGCAAAAAGGAATATATTGAGCTGATATGATTGAATTATGATTCCTTTTCAAAATTATATTCAATAGTGTTATTATTTTTTTTCACAAATACAAAAAACTTTATTAAAACACATTTTTTTTTTGTGCACAAAATATGAAAATTTTAGGACAGAGGGCCTTATCAGCCCCTATGTTTACAGTATTAAACTTCTAATTCAGGCTAATATTGACTCTGGCTTGAGTGATATGGCTTAGCCAAGGTAGAATTAAAGAATATGGGGATTACACTTTCTGACTTGTGTATTATTATTTAGTTCTTTAGAGCTGAATAAATTTGTGTATCCCTGGTCTTTTTGCTACCTCAATTTTACCTTACCTTGGATTGTGGGGGAATGAGTAATAACCCCTAGACTTGAGGTTTTTAAGGATCCCAAGAGTTTGGGACATGGGGACATGGCCTGTAGCTTGTCCCTTCCTTATCAGTCCATCCACTGCCCAGGTGAATTTACTCCATGGTCTCAAGTAGTGGAAACTTGAGTATGTGTCTCAGGATAGGTATAAACAGTTCAATTTTTTATTCATTCATTCATTCATTCATCCATTTAGTCACTGTACTAAGGCTTATAAATATAGTATAATAAGCCTGGCTGCAGTGTTCAAGGATTGTTCAATATAGCTACTGTGGCAATTGGAATAGTTTATGTCTTATATAACTATATATGTAGGCACGTTAAGATCTCTGCTTGTGAATACTCTTCAGTGTACCCAAACCATACCCATTGCTGTCGAGACGATTCCGACTCATAGCAACCTATAAGACAGAGTAGAACTGCCCCCTAGAGTTTCTAAGAAGCGCCTGGTAGATTTGAGCTGCCTAACTTTTCTTTAACAGCCATAGCACCTAACCACTATACCATCAGGGTTTCCACTCTTGAGGGTAGGGGTCTTTAATTTTGGTCAATACTCTCAAAAAATCACCCGAAGTGTTTGGGGAAAAAATGCTTATTTCTAGGTACCATCTCTGACATATTGAGTAAAAATATCTTAGGGCAGATCTCCATATACACTAACATTTAGAAGCAACTGCTTTAATTGTTCATGCCCCTGGCAGGTTAAAAAAAAAAAAAAATTCCTTTGCAGCATTTGCTTTAGACAGGGACATGAACAATTGAATTTTTTTCAGTCATCAAATTCTCTCAAGTTCCAACACAGTTAATTAGATTGCTGTGAGCAATCCCTGGCAGCTGTGGGGGTGGGGGAGGGTCTTAAATACTGTTTTAGGTGATTATTCAGTAGAGGACACACTGCAGGCAACAATCTCCTGGCCAAAAAAAGAAAAAATGTTCTGTTTCTTTACAAAAATATTAAGCATCATTTATTTTTACTTCACTTCTTCTGTACTCAGATGTTTCCTTTTTCATTTGTTTTAGTTGAGCATCCTCTCTTTGACATTCCTACATTTTTTTAAATTAAAAACTGACTTGTGAGGATCTCTCAAAAATTACAGTTACATAAATTTTTAAAAAATTTTAAGAAATAATCCCAGTATTGCTGTGGTGCTAGCATGATGCACAAAGGCCTGTTGTAAGTCAGAGAGTCAGCCTGGGTAAAACCACAGATCAAGAAACATCCTCGAAGAGTTCTAGGCTGGCGAGAAATGACTTCTCTGCCAGTATTTGTATGTGATATTATAATTAACAATTGCTTGTGAATAATTGCACTTGGTTCTCAAGACCCTCCGAGATACGCACTATTTTTCTTCCTTTAGCAATGATAAAAGTGAAGCTCAGAGAAGGGAAGGACTCGCCTGACAACATTGAATTGGATGCAAATGGAGGCAAGTAGTTTTGGCAGATTTTGGACAGTATGACTGTCCATCTGCCCTCCAGATTTCACAATTGCAGTTGGGCCTTTCTGTCAACAAGACGTCCACGCAATGTTAAAGCTTAAGCACGCATTCATGTGAAAGACTGCAACAAAAGGCAAGGGGGAAAAGCCCACAGGGTTAGCACAGGGTATATTGCGTCTCACAAAACAACTCATGTGAGTTTTTCAAAAACAGGTCATTTAATAAATTTATATGTAATCAGAGAAAAGGCACAGGTTAGACAAAGCTAATCTAGTTTCCTAGGGACTTTGGAGCAGCCTGCAGTTCCCCTACAATATTAGCCTAGGCATTCTTGTAAATAATTAACCCACCTGGTTTTTGACAAACATAATGGAAAAGTCTTTTACTGAGTTAATAGTATAACTAAAACTATAAGCAAAGGAAACATTTTACTGTCGTGAAATTCTTCATTTTACTAACCAGCCTCCAATTTATTTTATTTTCACATCAATTCTGCACCTCATTCTGGCTTCAGAAAAAAAATTCTGAAATAAAAGAGACTCTATATTATGAGGTTCCTCTAAGATTACTCCTTACACTCAGTGCAAGTTGAGATACATTCTCAATTTCACTTTACCCTTCTTGCTTTCAGAAATCTAACTGTTTGCAAAGAATTCTTGCTAATGTTCAATAACATTCTAGTAAACCATTTTCATTTGTGTGGTTAATTTTTCATGCTGCCTTTAGTAGTTTTCTGAAGTGATCCCTCCCATCAGTAGAAAACTTACACATTTCTTACAGTCAGTAAGCACTTAGAGGAAAGGAAAAGTGGTCCTGGAATCACTTGTCTAGGCAGGCTCCCAGCATCGTCTCTCCATTGTTCTTTCCTTCCTGGATTCCTTCTATTTGCAGTGCCTTAGCCTTTAGCATACCAGGGACTACCAGAAGAATGAACACATCCGTCCTGGAAGAATACAGCCAGAATGCTCCTTAGAAGCAAGGATGGCAAGACTTCATCTCACTTAATTTGGATATGTTATCAGGAGGGGCCAGTCCCTGGAGAAGGACATCATGCTTGGTAAAGAGGAGGGTCAGCAAAAAAGGGAAAGACCCTCAACAAGATGGATTAACAGAGTAGCTACAACAGTGGGCTCAAACATAACAATGATTGTGAGGATGGCGCAGGACCCAGACAGCGTTTTGTTCTGTTGTACATAAGGTTGCTATAAGTGAGAGCTGACGTGATGGCACCTAACAATAACAACAAAGAATATTTAGCAAAGTAGTCCCAGTGAGTAAGCACCAGGCTGTTAACCAAAAAAGTTCGCAGTTCAAAGCTACCAGCCACTCCACAGGTGTCTCCGGGTGGGTTCTCTAGAGAAACAAAACCATTTAAGCGTGTATGTCTGTATATACAGAGAGAGAGAGAGAGATTTAGCTCAAGAAAATGGCTTACACGGTTATATAGGCCAGCAAATCCCAAGTCCATGGGCCAGGCAGCAGGCTGGAGGCTTCTCCTGACCCATGTAGCTGCATGGGCTGATGAATCCAAGATCTGCAGGTAAGATGGTAGGCTACTGGCTCACAGGCCGTGAAGTTTGATGAATCCCAAGACCAACAAGCAATACGGCAGGCCACTGGCTCAAGTCCCAGGACCTGAATGTCAGATGATGACAAGCCAAATACAGGATCCAGAGTGAGCAAATGCCAGTGGGCTTTGCCAGAATGTCCATATATATTGAATGCAGACCACACCCCTTAGGAAACTCCTTACAACTGATTGGCTGATCACATTAAAGGACATCATGGAGGTGATTACATTATATCACAAAAAGGAGGATAACTACATTACATAACTGCCAAACCATTGGGAATCATGGCCCAGCCAAGTTGGCCCACAACTTCAACCAACATAGTCCACCCCTCGTCAACTTGGCACCTGTACACAATCTCTAAATAAAGACAATTACAAAGTTATACTTGAGCCTAACATGAAACAACCAACATGTGTACACTTGAAAATGCACTAGTCCCATTTACATCTTATATTTTACAAGTGACAAAAACAAAAATATCTGATGCACACATTCAAGGAAGGAATACTGATAACAATCACAGTCCTTGTTTCTGCAACTGGTCACGTGGTTATAACTGGTATTTAGAACTCCCTTCTTTCACCACCCACTCTGTTCCCTTTGCCCTCAGCAAGCGCCTCACCTGGTTGTGGTTCTTTGCCTGGTGGGGTAACCCAAACCTTCATCCTGAAGGGTCTGGATCATTAGTAGTTGTGTTGGAATTGGGTTGCTGTAGTTTTCCATTGACTTGAATCACAGGCAATAGTAGTACTAAGAGACCTCCTAAAGGATCTCCTGTATTCCAGACATACTCTTTTTTACTGCCATTATACAATATCAATTCAATTTCCCTTTGATAATCAGGATCAATCACACCAACCAATACAGTAACTCCCTTCTTTGTCTGTTGATCCAGAGGCATGAGGAGCCCAGAGTGGCCAGGTGGCATTCTTAAGTTCCATTTCAGTGGAATCAGTGATGTGTCTCCTGGTAGGAACATTCCTCCCTGTGGAACTAAGACCTCTAGACACACAGAACATAGGATCACAGGGACAGGAAGCAAAAATTTTGCAAGTGAGTCACTGGGGGTAATAGTGAGTGGTGCCACTCCCATTTCCACCCCTTGATTCCTAGGCCTATGAATCCTGGCTATGGGAGAAATACCACCATATATTGGATGCTGGTTTAGAACATATACTGCCTCCGGGAGAATGCTGTCCCAATCCTGCAAGATATTGCCACCTAGTTGGTGCCATAATTGTGTCTTTAGAAGGCTATTCCATCATTCTATCAAGCCAGCTGCTTCAGGATGATGAGGAACATGGTAAGACCAGTACATTTCTTCAGCATGGGCCAATTGCTGCATTTCATTTGCTGTGAAGTAAGTCCCTTGGTCCAAGGCAATGCTGTGTGGGATACTATAACAGTGGATAAGGCATTCTGTAAGTCCGTATGGCAGAAGCATTGTGTGCAGGGAAGGCAAATCCATATCCAGAGTAAGCATCTACTCCAGTAAAGAACAAAACACTGCCCTTTCTATGATGGAACCAGTTCAGTGTAATCAACTTGCCACCAGGTTGCTGGTTGATTACCTCGAGCAATGGTGCCATACTGGGGACTCAGTGTTGTTCTCTGCTGCTAGCCGACTGGGTACTCAGCTGTGACTGTAGCAAAGTCGGCCTTGGTGAGTGGAAATCCATGTTGCTGAGCCCCCGCATAACCTCCATCCTCCCACCATGGCCACTTTGTTCATAAGCCCATTGGATACTGAAAGGAGTGGTGGGGAAAGAAGATGACTGCTTTCCAAAGAATTCATCATCCTATCCATTTCATTGTTAAAATCCTCCTCTGTCAAGGTCACCCTTTGGTGAGCATTTACATGGGACACAAATATCTTCACTTCTTTGGCCCATTCAGAAAGGTCAATCCACAGACCTCTTCCCCATACCTCCTTGTCTCCAATTTTTCTTCTAAGTCCATGACCATCTAGCCAAACCACTGGTCACAGCCCATGAATCAGTATACAATCACATATCTGGCCATTTCTCCTTCCAAGCAAAGTGAACAACCAGGTGCACTGCTTGAAGTTCTGCCCGTTGGGAGGATTTGCCTTTACCGCTGTCTTTCAGGGAGATCCCAGAAAGGGGCTGCAGTGCTGCCACTGTCCACTTTTCCAGTGGTGCCTGCTATCACACAGAACCGTCTGTAAACCAGGCACAGCTTTTCTCTTTCTCAGTCAACTAATCATAAGGAATACCAGTGAGGCCATATGTGCAGACTGGGAGAGGCCAGGTAATGTGACAGGAGTGGAGACCATGGGCATTTGGGTCACTTCATAGAACTTACTTGTGCCTTCAGGTCCTGGCTGGGCCTGGTCTCATATACACCACTTACGTTTAATGATGGAATGCTGCTGTGTACGTCTGACTTCAGGGCTCTGTGGGTGAGGCAATTCTCAGTACATGATGGGCAGCTCAGGGCACATGGTGACTTGGTGGCCCATTGTTAAGTGTTCAGTCTCTACTTGTCTTAGCCATCTAGTGCTGCTATCACAGAAATACCATAAGTGGATGGCTTCAACAAACAGAAGTTTATTCTCTCACAGTCTGATAGACTAGAAGTCCAAATTCAGGGCGTCAGGTCCAGAAGGCTTTCTTTCTGTCAGCTCTGGAGGAAGGTCCTTGTCATCAATCTTCCCCTGGACTAGGAGCTTCTCAGCATAGGAACCTTGGGTCTAAAGGACATGTTCTACTCCCGGTGCTGCTTTCTTGGTGGTATGAGGTCCCGCTGTCTCTCTGCTCACTTCTTTCTTTTATATGTCAAAAGAGATTTGCTTAAGACAATCTAATCTTATAGATTGAGTTTACATAAGTGCTGCTAATCCCATCTCATCAACATCATAGAGATAGGATTTACAACACATAGGGTAATCTCATCAGATGATAAAATGGTGGACAATCATACAATACTGAGAATCATAACCTAGCTAAGTTGACAGATATTTTTGGAGGATACAGCTCAATCCATGACACTACTAAAGCCCAGTAACAAGCCAAAAGATGTTTCACAAAAGGAGAGTAGTTATCTGCAGAGGATGGCAGAGCTCGCTCCAAAATCCTAAGGTTCTGTGTTATGATTCACCAACAGGAGTCTGTCAAAGACTCCAAACAGCATCTCCATCTGCCACTGACACTTCAAGCACCATTGGACAGCCAGATCATATGACCCAAGTGGCAAAGCAGCTTGCTCGGCAGCATGAACCTGTTGCAGATCCTTCTCTCATTCTAGGCCCCACTCAAAACTAGCAGCTTTTCCAGTCACTTGATAACTAGGCCAGAACAGCACACCCAAATGAGGGATATGTTGCCTCCAAAGTCCAAAGAGGTCCACCAGGTGCTGTGCCTCCTTTTTAGTTGTGGGGGACCCAGATGCCATAGCTTATCCTTCACTTTAGAAGGAATATCTCAACATGCCCCATACCACTAGACCCCTAGAAATTTCACTTAAGTGGAAGGCACTTGAATTTTTGCAGGATTAATTTCCCACTCTCTAACTTTTAACATGCAAATGTTTTACCAATAAGTTCAGAGTCAGTGACACTTCTTCTTTACTAGGTCCAATCAGCATAAAGTTACCTATGAAATGGACAAGTTTGACATCTTATGGAAGGGAAAGGTGATCAAGGTCCCTACAGACTAAATTATGACATAGGGCTGGAGAGTTGATATACCTTTGAGATAAGACTGTGAAGGTATATTCCTGGCCTTGCCAGCTGAAGGCAAACTGCTTCTGGTGTTCCTTTGAAACAGGAATCAAGAAAAAGGCACTGGCCAGATCAATAGCTGCATACCAAGTACCAGGAGATGTATTAATTTGCTCAAGGAATCAAACCATATCTGGAACAGCAGCTGCAATTGCAGCCACTACCTCGTTAACTTTACGATAATCCACTGTCACTCTCCAAGTTCCATCTGTTTTTTCCAACAGGCCAAATAGGTGAGTTGATGGGAATCATGACCTCTGCCTCTTTCAAGTCCTTAATGGTGGCAGTAATATCTGCAATTCCTCCAGGAATGCAGTATTGCTTTTGCTTTTCAATTTTCCTAGGTAGGTATGGTTCTAATAACTTTCACTTCACTCTTCCTACCATAATAGCCCTTATTGCACTTGTCAGGGATCAAAGTAGGGGTTCTGCAGTTGCTGAGTATATCTGTTCCAATTATGTATCCTGGAACAGGGGAGATCACTACAGGATGGTTTCGGGGACTCCCTGGACCTACTGTGAGATGAACCTGAGCTAAGACTCCATTTAATAACCTGACCTGCATATGCCCCCACTCTGACTGGTGGGCCACAGTAATGTTTTGGGTCTCCTGCAATTAGTGTCAGTTCAGGGCCATTATCCAGTAATCCCTGAAAAGTCTAATTATTTCCTTTCCCCAGTGAACAGTCACTCTAAAAGGCCTTAGCTCCCTTTGGGGAAGGTTGGGAGAAAGATTACAGGATAAATTTCAGGCAGTGTAGTGGGGTCCTTCCTCTAGGAGACATGGTCACCCTTTCATTTAAGGGATTGAGGGTCTGTAAACTGTCTCAAGTCTGGGAATTGATTCAGGGGCTGTGTCTTAGTCATCTAGTGCTGCTATAACAGAAATACCACAAGTGGATGGCTTTAACAAAGAGAAATTTATTTCCTCAGAGTAAAGTAGGTTAAAAGTCCAAATTCAGGGCATCAGCTCCAGGGGAAGGCTTTCTTTCTCTGTTGGCTCTTGAGGAAGGTTTTTGTCCTCAATCTTCCCTTGGTCGAGGAGTTTCTCAGGCACAGGGACCCCGGGTCCAAAGGATGTGCTCTGCTCCCAGCACTGCTTTCTTGGGAGTATGAGATCCCCCTGTCTTTCTGCTCACGTCTTTCTTTTATATCTCAAGAGATTGCCTCAAGACACAATCCAGTCTTGTAGCTTGAGTCCTGGTTCACTAATTTACTGCCGTCCATCCTCCCTCATTAACATCATAGAGGCAGGATTTACAACATATAGAAAAATCACACAATACCAGGAATCATGGCCCAGCCAAACTGACACACACATTTTTGGGGGGACATAATTCCATCCATGACAGGCTGTGACTCTCTATTCTGGTAATTTGACTTCAGCTGCCTCTCACTTGACCTAGAATTCTTCTGCTTGTACAGATAAAGTAAATATTTAGTAGATTTCCCATCTATTTCACTCCTAGAGACACCATGACTAATTAGCCAATGCCATAAATTCATATGAGTCAGACTATTCTGATTACTGTTTGACTCCACTGTCCATTACGGTAACCGTGCCACCTTGTCTTTGTTGACTGAGTTCCACCACCTGGCCCTTACCACCACAGGGTCCAATAAGCCCCACTGTAGTTAGGTGTCTTAATTCAATTAGGGCACTTCACACTATTAAATCTGACTTACATAAAATAGCAATCACGGCAGTCTTCAAGGACACTCAGGCTCCCTTCACAAATTTATTTCTCACCACCGTAGTAAAAGGTGTGTCCTCTGGGCACTCCATGTGTGGGTGTGTGGGTTTAACCTGATAAATCCACTCTAACATGCCAATTTCCCTATGTCTTTGGGTACCTTCTTCTACAGTATACCAAGGCAGATTTGGTACTTCAACTTGATTTACGTAGGCCACCGCATAATCCATGTTTCAGCAACAAGCAAATAAACTATTAGCTCCTTCCCTAGCCTCTCAAGCTGAAACACTGAATGATGAATCTGTGCTTAGTGGGCCCATATCAAAAAACTCAGACTGATCCAACTTTAGGTTCCTTGCATAATTATCCCACACCTTTAATAGCCATTCCCACACATATTCCCCAGGTTTCTGTTTGTACATATTAGAAAAGTCAGAAAGTTCCTTTGGAGTGTACTGTACCTCCTCCTGGGTCACACTTTGTACTTCACCCTTTGGGGCTCGTTGGGACTTAAATCTAGTTATAGGTCTAGAAGCAAAAATAGTTGGGGGGGGGTGTGTTCTGAGAATATTCAGCAATGTCTTGTAAGGCATCTGCCTCAGGTGATGCCTCAGGCAATGACTCAGATGCCTCCCCAATGGATGACTCAGACGATACCTCAGGCAATATTTCTTCAGACACGATTCGAGGTTGGGAATTCAATTGGTGTGGTAATTCAGCCTCTCTTACCGTAAGATTCCAGGTTTGGTTTTTGGCAGTATCAGCTCTGTTACTACGAGAAATAAGGCTTTCTTTCAGATCACAAGTAGCACCTTTGAGGTCATTTATGAGGATTTGACTCTGAAGCCCTGAGCTCACCTCTTTCTTTCACCACTTGGTCTACTGAAATTAAGATCAGCAAACCAGCTTCCTTATGATTCTCATTCTGAAAAAATCGCAGAAAAGTACCCAACATGTGATCACCCAGAGCCTTGTCTCTCACAAATACTTGGTCTATTGCTGGTGATATTTTGTGTATTTCTGTTGCCACTTCATACCATGGATTAGAAGTGCCCTCTTTACTTCTGGAAGAAGAGTCATCAACATCTTTAAGACTAACCAGACTTGAGAGCCAATTTAGAAAGCTCCTCCTTACAATTTTGTCTCTCTGGATCCCACTTTCAGTACCAAATGTCTTACGCTGTCTTCTCCTGACTCACATAGCTGCAGGGGCTGACAAACCCAAGATCAGCAGGTAAGATGGCAGGCTGCTGGCTGACAGGCTGCAGAGGCCAACTAATCCCAAGATCAGCAGACAATATGGCAGGCCACTGGCTCAAGTTCCAAGAACTAGAAGTCAGAGAATTAATGACCAGCTGGGAGCAGGATACAGAGAGAGCAAAATCCAACGTGTTCTACCAAAATGTCAATATATATTGGATGCAGGCCATGCCCCAAGGAAACTCCCCTTACAACTGATTGGCTGGTCACATCAGATCACATCATGGAGGTGATCACATTATACCATAAAATGGAGGATTACTACATCATTACATAACGGCTAGATTACATTATTACATAGCTGCCAAACCACTGAGAATCATGGCCCAGACAAGTTGACATACAACCTTAACCATCACAGTGGGAGATAGATGTGGCAGTCTGCTTCTGTAAAGATTACAGCCTTAGAAACACTACAGGGCAGTTTTACTCTGTTCTATATGGTCACTATGAGTAGGAATCAATTAAATGGCAATGGGTAACCTTTATCAAGAGCCCTGGAGGCACAGTTAAGCACTTGGCTGCTAACTGAAAGGTTGGCAGTTTGAGCACTCCCAGCAGCTCCATGAAAGAAAGACCTGGCAATCTGCTCCTGTAAAGATCACAGCCTAGAAAACCCTATGGAACAGTTCTAGTCTGTCACATGGGGTCACTATGAGTCAAAATAGACTTGACCACACCTAACAACAACCACCTTTAGCAATGAGTTCCCTGGTTGGTGCAGTCAAAACGCTCAGCTGCTAATGGAAAGGCTGTAGGTTTACGTCTGCCCAGAGGCACCTCTGAAGAGAGCCCTGGTGATCTACTGCTGAAAAATCAGCCACTGAAAACCCCAGGGAGCACAGTTCTATTCTGGCATACATGGGGTCACCATGAGTCAGGACTGACTCAATGGCAACTGGTTTTAACCTTCAGCAGTACCCTTACTTTGTAAATTATTTTGTAGCCACCAAAGAAGCAAAGGCATGTGGTGGGATGATACCACAAGTTGTAATCAGATCCTGTGAGTACAAGTGACACTACTTAGTTTGAATCACTTCCTCTCTGCCACTATTTCCTAATCTATAAAGGGGCTGAATGATTAATGTCTATTCTCTTAATCCAGGTGACTAATTATTAACTATCTCTCTCCCTATATGTAAGTTACCTGGTAGAGCAGGCACTCTCAGTAAACTCTGAATTCACTCTTTGTTATAACTCAATAACCCTTTGAAGGAGGAGGTAACTCTTTGTTATTAAGAATTATGGCATTTATCAGTCTTTCTCTTTTCCTCTCTCTCAGGGATTTCTAAAATACTTCTGTACTACAGATAATATTTTCAAAATATCTCCTGATGTATTACCCTTTGTTGGTAAGCCAGTTTCTCTCAATGGTCCCGTCTATCATTATTAAGGCTAAGGCAGCAAGCTTATTGCTATAGGAAATGAAAGAATGGGCTCCATCCAGGATAAATATGCCCATAGGTGAGGAATCAGGGGATTATGTTGTAGAGGAAGTTCCTACCAGACAGGAAGGGAAAGTAGAAACTTACCCAGAAGGCGAGGGGAAAAGTTATTTAAAGGACAGGTGATGCCCTGCCCAGGTTTCTCAGGGACCACCTCTCATTCCCTTGAGTCATGACCAAGGGCAGGCATGTAGTACAGCAATGAGACTGAAGCCTGGGTAGTTGAGAGGGAAACTACAACAAGAAGGCACGTGCTATGTGTCCCTTGTAGGACTACAGGAAGATACAGCTTTACTGTGTGCCCTTGACCTGTAATGTGTTCAGGCAGATAAAAGACCAGAGATAATGCCCACTGACTGTCCTTCACCTCCCATGTGGCACACAAGTGACCCAGATATTCTCCCATACTCTCAATGGAAACATGAAAGATAGCTAAGAGGTGAGAGCCAGGGCTATGGCAAAGGGTAAAATGATTCCATGGCAAACATGCTGAGCCAAATGAAAATCATGGTTGAGCTCAAGAACTGCAATAGGAGAGGTGGGAAACTCTACCACCTTAGTGGTATATTCTAAATTTGTTCCAGCAGTGAAGAAGCCGTCAATTTTTTTTTTTTTTTCACACCTGAGTTGTTACATTAACAAGTTTCAACCCTACTACAGCTCACTGGAGAAACTTTCCAAATGACTTTATTTCTGCCTCTGCAGGGGGGAAGTACTTTTTCAAGGCACACCATCTGTAGCCCTCAGGGTGTCCCATCTGAAGTTCTTTTATCTAGACACTCCCATCTCTGTAGAAATAAAAGGGAAACATAGAGATGCTATTTCTGATAATGGAAACTCAGTGTCCTCAGCCTTGGGGGCAGAAGGCATGTTCAATCCATGTATCTTCTTTTTGCTGTTGTTAGGTGCCACTGAGTTGGTTCTGACTCATAGCGACCCTATGTACAACAGAAGGAAACACTGCCCGGTCCTGTGCCATTCTCACAATGGTTGCTATGTTTGAGCCCACTGTTGCAGCCACTGTGTCAATACATCTCATTGAAGGTCTTCCTCCTTTTCACTGACCCTCTACTTTATCAAGGATGATGTCCTTTCCAGGTATTGGTCCCTCCTGATAACATGTCCAAAGTACATGAGACAAAGTCTTGCCATCCTTGGTTCTAAGGAGCATTCTGGTTGTACTTTTTCCAAGATATATTTATACGTTCTTCTGGCAGTCCATTCAAGATTCTTCGCCAACACCATAATTCAAAGGCATCAATTCTTCTTCTGTTTTTCTTATTCATTGTCCAGGCTTCATATGCATATGAGGCAACTGAAAATACCATGGCTTGAGTCAGGGGCACCTTAGTCCTCAGAAGGACATCTTTGCTTTTCAACACTTTAAAGATGTATTTTGCAGCAGATTTGCCCAATGCAATATGTCATTTGATTTCTTGACTGCTGCTTCCAAAGGTATTGATTGTGGAAACAAGTAAAATGAAATCTTTGACAACTTCAATATTTTCTTTGTTTATCATGATGTTGCTTATCGGTCCAGTTGTGAGGATTTTTGTTGTCTTTATGTTGAGGTATAATCCATACTAAAGCCTGCAATCTTTTTGTTCTTCATCAGTAAGTGCTTCAAATTCCCTTTGCTTTCAGCAAGCAAGGTTGTGTCATCTGCATATCACGGGTAGTTAATGAGTCTTCCTCCAATCCTGATGCCCCGTTCTTCTTCGTTACAGTCCAGTTTCTCGGATTATACAGATTAAGTACGGTGAAAGGATACCATCCTGACACACACCTTTTCTGATTTTAAACCTTGCACTATCCCCTTGTTCTGTTCGAACAACTGTCTCTTGGTCTATGTACAGGTTCCGCGTGAGCACAATGAAGTGTTCTGGAATTCTTAATCTTCACCATGTTATCCATAATATGTCATTATGCACATCATAAAAATGCCTTTTCATAGTCAATAAAACACAGGTAAACATCTTTCTGGTAGTCTCTGCTTTCAACCAAGGTCCACCTGACATTCAATAATATCCTTCATTCCACATCCTATTCTGAACCTGGCTTGAATTTCTGGCAGTCCCTGTCAATGGACTGCTGCAACCGTTTTTGAATTGTCTTCAGCGAAATTCTACCTGGGTGTGATATTAATGATATTGTTCAATAATTTCTGCATTCTGTTGGATCACCTTTCTTTGGAAACTTGTGCCCATTCCCATAAGATTATACCCTAGAAAATCATATCAGGCAGTTCTACTCTGTCATATGAGGTTGGTATGGGTCAAAATTGACTCAATGACATCTAACAACAGCAACAACCTGCTAGGATCTGAATTCACTTCTTTACACATGTTATTTTATCTTCATCACAACCCGGTGAGTTAAGTATTATCTTCTCCATTTTACAGATAAAGTAAGGAATGCTTTGACTACCTGTCTTAGTGTCTTAGGCTGTGTTCTACAGAGAAGCAAAATTAGTGAAGCATATATAGAGAGAGATTTATCTCAAGGAAATGGCTCACATGGTTGTGGAGGCTAGCAAGTACTAAAGTCTGTGAGTCAGGTGTTGGCTAGGGGCTTCTCCTGACTCATGTTGTTGCAGAGACTGATGAACCCAGAATTGGCAGGTCAGATGGCAGGTTGCTGGCTCACAAAGCTGCAGACCTGGTGAATTCCAAAGTTGGCAGGTCAGACAAAAAGCTACTGGCTTAAGTTTTTAGAACTGGATATCAGATGATGACAAGCTGGAAACAGGATCCAGAGCAAGCAAGCAAGCTTTGCCAAAATGTCCATATATATATATTGGGTACAGGCCACACCCCCGGGGAAATTCCCCTTACAACTGATTGGTTGATCACATTAGGTCACATCATGTAGGTGATTACATTATATCACAAAATGGAGGATAATTGCATAATACTGAGAATCATGCCCTAGCCAAGTTGACACATACCACTAACTGTCACAGTTAGCTAGTGCTGCCATAACAGTTTAGGAGGCTAGAAGTCCAACTTCAGGGCTCCAGCGCTAGGGGAAGGCTCTCTTTGTCAATTCTGGGGGAAAATGCTTGTCTCAGCTTCTCTTTCTTCTCATTGTTCCTTGGAGATCTCCACGTGGCATCTATCTTTCCCCCATTTGAGCTGGCTTTCTTCTGTGCCTAATCTGCTCTTTTATATCTCTAAAATGATTTGCTTAAAACATACCCTACACTGATGTGGTATCATTAACATAATAAAGAAAACTCTATTCCAAATAAGATTGCCCCACATGTATAACCCGTTGCAACCTGTTGCCAGCGGGTCAATTCCAACTCATAGTGACCATAGGACAGAGTAGAAATGCCCCATAGGGCTTCCAAGGAGTGGCTGTTAAATTTGAACTGCCAACCTTTTGGTTAGCAGCTGAGCCCTTAACCCCTGTGCCACCAGGGCTCCCCTACAAGTATAGGGGTTAAGGATTCCAACACATATTTTTGGGAAGCACAATTCTATCCATAACATTACTCAAGATTCAACCTCAAGTCTGACTTCAAAGCTGATGCTCTTTATTATACGCTATTGCTTCTCCACTGGCCTCTAAGTTCTGTCATGGTGGAAGCTATAACTGTTATGTTTCATATTGTGTTCCCAGCACCTAGAAGTGTCTGGCACATAGCTGTTAAATGTCATTGTTAAATGTAAGTGTCTTGTAAATACTCACAGAGAAAGATACCTTGCTTTCTAATCATTCACTTTCTCTTGCCAAGAGTTAAATGGCTGGTTCTACTCCAGCCCAGGAATCAAGGCCCCATTTAATAGCCTGTCTGGAAAACATATGGGAGACCATGTGTAATAAAGGCCAATCTTTTCTGCACAGCGTTTATAGCAGTGTAGTAAAGGGTCCCAGCTGGTAGCCTTATAGACTTCTATCCTGGGAATAGCTCAAGTTTCAAAAAGGACTGACCAAGGGAGGGAAGTTAAAGAAATTCCTTCCCTCCCTGCTCAGGTCTGCATATTTGCTTGTCCAAAGACCTGGCTATTTTTGTCCACTTGGAATCTCCAGGTCTTAGGGCTGCCTTCTACTCTGTACAGACTTATTTTTCTTGCTCAATAACATTATACATGTGATATGAAAACAAATATTGTTCTCAGGTGAAGAAAGACTAGTGATTAGCTCTCTTGCTCACTCTTCCCCCCCCGCCGCTTGGTTCTCTCTGCTTATTCCTCAAGCAGATACTAGCAATAGAGGAGTAAATAATTACTGACTTCAACCAGAAATTTTTGGGTGTCTAATAGGGACCTTTGGACACAAAGGTGAAACATTGACCTTTACTGAAGAAGCTTCCAAAGTTTCTAAATTCTGTGTGACGATATTTTGGGGATAGGAATACTTTACGTAAGACCTAGAACAAACAGCAGAGCAATTTATATGGTATTTGGTCTATACAGCAGAAGAAAAAGATATGACTTGTGATTCACAAGGCAGAGAGGAAAAAGTAAAATTCTTTCCCACCCTTCTAGTCCCTAATCCACAGAGCCACTGATTCTAGGCAACATTAGAAAAATGCTTACTTCTGAGTCTAGTGGTTTGTTGACAATGTAATTTATAACCAGGAGCTTGCCCCCAGTTAGCATTTTCTGCAGAAATAGAGTTCATTTCCCTCCTGCCTGGGAAAAGAGGACGTGTTAAATAAGTGATAGGCCTCAGCTGAAGTTCTCTTTAATAAAAATGTAACATACAGTCAAGTATCTCAGTGCCTTGCACAATGTCTGATACAAAGGTGGTGCTCAAATATTTGTGTGGTAAAAGAATAAATGTTTGCGTCAAACTCACTGGCCTTGCAGAACCCTTTGATTCTAATTTTACACTAGAGTATGAAATTATTAAGTCAGACTATGTTATGTTGGAGACTTCTTTGTTGCTGAGGAGAATCCTGGGGTTTCAGATGCATTTGCAGAGTCTTTTTGTTAAGTTGACAGAGAGTCTTTTATTGAAGAACAGTGCTGCCTCACTATACCACAGCATTTTCCTCACTCTGGAATCACTGTGTTATCCACCATGTTGTTGAAGTGGGAAGACCAACAAGTCAAATATTTCAGTTGGATAGGAGTTAACCTCACATCACAGGGTGTTGTGCAGAACTGGTGGTTTGAAAGAGTGTGCAGGCAGAAGAGCACAAGTGTACACTCAGAGTGTGGTCTCCCTGAGAGCAGGGACCCTTGATGCTCCCCATCACCTTTCTGTCCCCAGTGCTTAGAAGGGTGCCTGGAAAAGGACAGGTAGTCAATAAATATTTAGTGAATTGTGTTGTCATTGTTAGGTGCCATCGAGTCAATTTTCAACTTATAGCGACCCCATTTGACAAAGTAGAACTGCCCCATAGGGTTTTCTAGGCTGTAATCTTTATGGAAAGAGATCACGAGGTCTTTCTCCCATGGAGCCACTGGGTAGGTTTGAACTGCCAACCTTTTGCGTAGCAGCTGAGTTGAGCACCCCCAATTCTCTAGTCTGGACATTTTCTCAAATCACATGGGGGGCAGATAAAGGAAGGGCTGAGGAATGGGGCAAGAAATTACTTATCCTTTCTGTTCTTTTTATCTGCTATCAAACCAGATTAACAGGCCTTCCCAGCATCTGGTTAATAGATCCCTAAATGAATACATCTCATTGAGTACCCAGGGGCATGTCCAGGCTCTGACCCCAGACCAGGCCAATCCAGGAAACAGAACTTCCCCACCAGGTTTACCCTCTCTTCTGGCTTTTGCAGGGTGGCTAAAAACAAATGTGGCTGCTGGAGGGCTTACCTACGGAGCCTGGCAGTTAGCCCACTGTCTGCCCCACACTTCACAGGCCATCAAATTCCACAGGCCCTTAGAGATGTTTATTTTTGCGCTCTGTAGACTCTGCTCACGGCTTGAGCCACAGCAGGTCACACGGCTTGAGCCACAGCAGGTCACACAAAGGACAAGGGGTTGCCAAATGTGGTGTACTCTTTATTGCAAGTCTGAGGACCTGAATTTCTTCCTTGAATTAAGAATCAGAAATGACTTTACTAAAATTCTTCTAAGATGTGGATATTTGTCTTTGTCTTTATCCTGCTAGAAAAAGCTATGATTGAACCAATTCATACTACCTCATTCTAGTTTTTGACCCATGGAAAACTCTGCCGAATTTTTTAACAACAAAGGCCTTAGAAATAATTCCCAATTCTTTTTTTTTTTTTAACAATTTATTGTGCTTTAGATGAACGTTTACAGAGCAAATTAGTTTCCCATTCAATAATTTACATACAGTTTGTTCCGTGACATTGGTTGCAATCCTTGCAATGTGTCAGCACTCTCCCCATTTCCACCGAGTTCCCATTTCCGTTCATCCAGTTTTCCTGCCTTCTCATTTTTGCTTTTGGGCAGATGTTGCCCTTTTGGTCTCATACAGATGATTGTTCTAAGGAGCACTTTCCTCACAGGTATTATTGTTTATTTTATAGGACTGTCTATTATTTGGGTGAAAGGTTGTCTTCAGGGGTGGCTTCAGTTCCAAGTTAGAAGTGTGTCTAAGGGCCATAGTCTTGATCGGACTAGTAAGTCCAGTCTTTTTTATGAATTTGAATTTTGTTCTATACTTTTTTCCCACTCTAACCGGGACCTTCTATGCTGATCTTGGTCAGAGAGGTCAATAGTGGCAGCCAGGGACCATTTAGTTCTTCTGGTCTCAGGCTAGTGGAGGCTGTGGTTCCTGTGGTCCATTAGTTCTTCGGACTAATTGCTTCCTTGAGTATTTGGTTTCCTTCACTCTCCTTTGCTCCACACAGAAAGAGACCAATACATACATCTTAGATGGCTACTCTCAAGCTTTTAAGACCCAAGATGCTACTCACCAAAGTAGGATGTAGAACACTGTCTTTATGAATTGTGTTATGCCAATTGACTTAGATGTCCCCCTAGACTACAGTCTTTAGCCCTCAAGCCCCGTAAGTCAGTCCTACGAAAAAAAGGTGTTTGATTATGTCTAGGAAGTTTCTATGACTGTGCCCCCTGTGTGCTCTATTTTATATATGAATATACATTTATCACATACAAACGTCTATGTAGAAATATCCACAGCCAAACCCATATATGCATGTGAATATACTCCCATACGTCCTCCCACATGTTGCAGGATTGTATACGCTATAGGATTACTGTTGTTGCCTTTTATTCTTCATACCTCTCAGTGTCTTCCCTTGCCTTGGTCATGTTGTGCTGACTTTCTCCTTATTGTATATTGCCTTTCCCTTCACCAAAGTTAACACATGTGTACTATCTAGCTAGTGATTTTCCCTCCCCTCCACCCATCCCTGGTAACCATCAAAGAATGTTTCTTTATGTGTGTAAACTTTTCTTCACTTTTTATAATAGTGGTCTCATACAACATTATCCTTTTGTGATTGACTTATTTCTCTCAGTAGAATGTCCTCCAGGTTCATCCATGTTGTAAGATGTTTCACAGACTCATCATTATTCCTTAACATTGGGTAGTATTAACAATTTCCAACTTTTTTGAGGGTGAATACTTTTTATAAATTTAAAATTATTTCAATCACCCAAAATGAGAAATTTTATTTTTACGTTATCTATGATTAAGAAATACATAAAGACAACAGTTAAAATAAATTTCATAATAATTTTCAAATACATTCTGTTTTATTTTATGAATCACTGTAGCACTTACATACATTTGAAAAATTATGGTAACTATGAGGATTACCCTGTCCACGGACAATGCTGCCTGTACATGTAGACTCACAGACCCTGTTCTAACTTTGTTGTTTCCTCACAGGTCGAAGACCCTCAGATTAGAAGTTTCCCTCTGTTTACTAAGGGTAGGGCTAGTGTCTTGGAGAGCAAGACTTCCTTCTGGTATAGTGGGTATATTATTCAAGGTTCCAGCAGGAACTGGGAAATTGGGGAGCGTTTAACAAAGACATTATTTATGAAGGTGAGGGCAGTGTTAATAAAACCTAACAAAGGTCAGTGAAGTTTCCCGGGGCTAGCAACAGTTGGAAGCCATTATAACTTCTGAGCCTGAAGGGGCAAAGGAAGAGAGCAGTTACTGGAACTTTGAGAAAGTCACAATAGGAGAAAGTCTCAGGTAAAGGGACACAGTCAATCCACAAGGATCTGATGTGAGAGGAACCAAGGAAATAAATACACCAATCACCCACTCCTTATGCCATCCAATTTCCATTAGGGCTTCCCAGTGGCTGAATTCATTAGGAACACTATTGATGTAGTTCATAAATGTCAGCCTCCCAGGACAGAGAACACGGTGGAAACAGGGTGGACAGTGAACCTGGAGAGGCGAATGGAAACTGTCATGTACACCAGCGTCGCCCTGTGGTGCACTAGGGCTGTGGTTAAAAACTGAGATCAAGCCCAAAACCAATGTTGGTCCTTGCTTTTCTATTAGATCACTGAAGATTACCAATTCAAATCGTGTGGACTTATTTCTAATACAAAAATTGAATTGAGAAACTGATCTCCTCTTTTACTGCTAAAATCTATCCTAAGCATTCTCTTTTTTCCAGTTATCACCTTTATATGAATGACTCCAAAATCTGCATCTCTGCTCTTAATCTGTCTCCCAAATTGCAGACTCAGATATCCAACAGCCTACCAGGTACCAGAAACCCTGGTGGCATAGTGGTTTAGCGCTATGGCTGCTAACCAAATGGTCAGCAGTTTGAATTCACCAGGTGCTCCTTGGAAACTGTATGGGGCAGTTCTACCCTGTCCTACAGGATTACTATGAGTCAGAATGGACTCAATGGCAATGCGTTTGGTACAGGTTTTTACTAGGTATCCTGGAGCCACCTCACATGTCCAAAAAAGCACCTACCTTTCTCTCCTGGGTTGGGGGTGGGGGCGGTTAATGCTATCACTGTTCTCATAACTAGGCATACAAGAAAACTTTGAATCATTTTCACTCCTCCCAAGCTTTCATAATGAATAAGTCTCCAATTCTAATCACTTCTTGTTTTATCCTTCTCATATATGCCCTCAATTTTTTATTTCCCATTGCCTTTCACCTAACTATACCAGAGCCTGTCCTAACAGTCCTGATTCAATCTCTCCCACTTACCTATGGAGTGACCTTAGTTAAACTGCTCTGTCACTTACTATGAGCGCTTACTTAGTGTCTCAGTGCCTCAGTTGCCTTATCTGTAGGATAGGTCCATGTATGTTGTTGTTGTGTGCCACCAAGTTGATTCCAACTCACAGCGACCCTACAGGACAGAGTGTAACTGCCCCATAGGGTTTCCTAGGCTGAAATCTTCACAGGAGCAGATAGCCAGATCCTTTCTCCCACAGAGCAGCTGGTGGGTTCAAACCACTGACCTTTCAGTTTACAGTTGAGGACTTAACCATTGTGCCACCAGGGCTCCATGGTCCATGTATAAAACCAAAAAACCAAACCCATTGCCATCGAGACCAATCCAACTTATAGTGACCCTATAGGACAGAGTAGAACTGGCCCATTGGGTTTCCAGAGAGTGGCTGTTATTATCAAACTGCTGACCTTTTGATTAGCAACTGAACTCTTAACCACTACACCACCAGGCTCCTCTACAATTAGGGACAAGGACTCAATTGGGGATGAGGACCTCCTTTCTCATGATTCTGTGTGGAAGGAACTCCAGTAGAGTTAACACTTGCAGCCTTTCTCCACCTCCCCACTTTTTCTCTATAGGAAGAAGAGTTAGTTGTCTGATTCATGAGTTTGGGAAAAGCAGTTGTGCATGCTTGGCTCAGCCCTTTCCTTCCCTTTCTTTTCTTCTCTCAGTTTTTCCTCCTGGTAAAGAGCACTCTCCCTTCTCAGCTCTTCCATGCTATAAACGAAACAGGGACAAGTGCTCTGATATGGAGCCTGTGGCTGTTGGGGGCTGCCAAGGACTGTGACTGTAAATCTCTTTTCCATGGGTAAAGTTATTGCAACCCTGCTCATCTGTTAGGCTTAAGGCTCATTCCCCAATTATCAGTAGTAGCACCTAAGGTGACATTTTGATCTTCATCTGTTTGACACCTGTTTCTACCTCTGACATCTGTTTCTACCCCTAAATTGGTTTTGAACACAGGGAAAAGAGGGATTTTTTTTTTTAATTGATCCTTTCAAATCCCAATTCCTTTCTCATGAAGTTGTGAAAATGAAATGCAGTAATCCATATTATAGGAAAAGCGTGGGACCCATCCACAGTAAACATTCAAGTAAATGTTAGCTATTACTACTATTATTGTTGTTATTAGAGATAGACTGCCTCCATGAGCCTTAGGTAAAGGATAAGGTAATGATTTCTATAAAATTTCAATATTCTACGATTACCACAATTTTTTATATCAAGACAGTGTGGGAGAATAACAGTTACATCAACTACAGCTTCATGAACTGCAAAGGATGACCCATTTCCATTTACTATCCAAAGAATTCAGTAGAAACTTTTACATGTGTTCTGAGGCTGGGCGTGAAAAATGTTCTGAAATGTTCTGAGAAAGAAGCTGACTCTTTACAGGAGGCCCTTAGGCCACCATGAAGTTGTAAATAGTAGCCTAACATGGCTTAGGAGAAGATATAAAAAAAGAAAAACAGAAACCTACATTCCTCTAATGGGACACCCATCTATAAATAATTCCAGGGTTTTTTCCCCTGGAATTTATTCTTCTCCTCTTTGAGGCCTTTAAAACTGTGCTACAAATCTGAGTGCTATGTATATTTTTAAGCACATGGATTTGTGGACTAGGCATGGGGTCAGTCAGACGTATCTGGCTCTGAAACCCAGCTCAGACAAGTACGTGACCTTGACATGCAACTTAAGCTTTCTGAATCTCATTGTTGTATCACGTACATTGGGGTTAATCATCCCTCTTTAATAGGACTGTAATGAGTATTAAATGGCAAAATGCATGTAAAAGCACCTGACACCTATTAAAATATTCACATAATAACAATATTCATTCCTTCCCTAGAATAATACCAACAGATACAATTTTTCATCTCTATCTGTTCCTTTCATTTTCTAAATTAAAAAATAAGAGACTGCACACTTTGATATCTATACAGTAACACAGAATAAAAAAAAACCCATTGCCACTGAGTGGATTCTGACTTACAGTGACCCTATAAGACAGAGTAGAGCTGCCCCGTAGGGTTATCCATGGAGTGGCTGGTGGATTCGAACTGCCAACCTTTTGATTAGCAGCCGTAGCTCTTAACCGCTGCACCACAGCAGGCAGAACATACTTAACTAAATTAAACTTATACCAGTCAGTAGCTCAAATAGTAACATCATCAGCAAATTATTGGTAAATAAGTATCTTAATCATAGATGAAAGCACAAGTATTTATTTTCTTACAGTATTAAGAGAAAAAAAAAATGCCAAGGAGAGACCCAGCAACTTCATCTTTCTATCGCAATTTTCCCTTATTATCAATACCAAGGAGTTACATAACTGAGTGAAGGCATTGTCAGAGGGAAAATGAGAGGGAAAACAATAAATCCAAGAAACGCCACGCCCCTTGAACACTTAAAGTAATTTTCACTTCTTTGCAGTATTTAGTTAATTCTTTCTTTTGAATTGTACGCTGAAATTATTTACAGGCAAAAAGAACTCTATATGTACCAAGTATCTGTGTCTATGTTCTTCTCTTCCTGTCTTAATGACTTTTTCTGTGGTGTACACTGATGGCATGTCCTGTTTAGGGACACGGGTACAACTATAGAAAATACATACAAAGACCAAAAAAGTGAACACAAAAAATGGAAAAAAAAAAAATTGTATGAGGAAAATGACATTATGGATGGTCTTTTTCCTGTATTTCCTGAACTTTGTAAAATACTGTTACTGTTTTTATAAAAAGTAATAAAATGACTAAGTGTATTCACGGTGTTTTATTTTTTCCATTTAACACTGATTCATGTGTGTTTTTTATATATTCGACAGAGTTCGTATTTACCATTTTGTAAATTTATCATATTTATATTTGGCCTCTTTTTCAAACTTGCCAAGATTTTTATCCTCCCACTAATATTTTCGAGGGCTTCCCTCTCACTTCCTCTTTTCTTCCCAGCAGGCTGAACAGGAGAAATCCAATTTGCAAAAAGAGAAACTTTACAATCACATTTTAAGGTTGACTTAGGAAACAATCTAACTGACAGAATGTAGTTCTTTTTGTTCTTTGTTTTTTCATATGTGTGACTGTATATGTATGTGCGTACGTGTAAAATAAAAAACTTATTCTAGCATGGTCTTCCACTATAATTTTCAAAATTTTTTCCTCTTACAAAGTGATGCAATATTTGAGGGGTAAACAACATGGAATGAACAAGTCCACTTTGGGACAACTGCCCTAGACAGAATGAGAATGTGATGTTCTTTCTTGTGGCATTTTAGGCTCACATGTGGAAATCGTTCTCTTTACTTTGACAAAGTTCTTGAGAGAATGCTGACAATGACAAAATTGTCTTCGCTGGGGGCCAGGACAAGAATGAGTTGCTTAATGTTTTCAGAACAAAAATCAGTAAAGGCTTGAGCTGTGCTGAGTAGTTTTAGAATTTTTGAGAACAAGAATTTTATTAACAAAAAGGTCAGCGGTTCGAATCTACCAACTACTCTTTGGAAACCCTATGGGGCAGTTCTGCCCTGTCCTATGGGATTGCTATGAGTCAAAACTGACTCCACGGCAACGGGTTTGGTTTGGTATAGATGAGGAAATTGAGGCAAAGAGAGATCAAATAGTTTGCCCAAGCCACAGCTAGAAAGTACACAGCCGGGAAGTGAACCCAGGCATTCTAGTTCCAAAGCCCATGCTCTTAATCACTGCACTGTCCCATCTCCATAAGTTACATATACTTATTTATGTTCAATATAATCTGTTTAAGAAGGCCATGTTTTTAGGAAATTTTCCATTTAAAAGTAAAAATATTAAGTGCTTACTGGAATAAAAGCTCAGCTATAAGGAAAATTCAGCCACAAAATAATTCAGGGGTAGCCTCTAGGGGAGAAGCTCTGGTGGCACAACGGTTAAGCATCTGGCTGCTAACCAAAAGGCTGGCAATTTGAGTCTACCTACAGGTACCTTGGAAGAAAGGCCTGGTGATCTACTTCTGAAAATCATTGAAAACTTTATAGAGCACAGTTCTACTCTGACACACATGGGGTAGCCATGAGTTGGAATCGACTTAATGGCAGCTGGTTTTAGTCTCCCTGCCTCCATTATCTGTTATCTCAGTGGCAACTTTGCCGAGCACTTAACCACTGCAACACCAGGGCTCCTTAACATACAGATAGCCAGTAAAATAATAATAATAATTAAAAAAAAAAAGTTTCCATTGAGTCAGTTCCAATTCTTGGTGACCTCATGTGTGTCAGAGTAGAGCCATGCTTCACAGGTTTTCAATGACTGATGTTTTGGAAGTAGATCACTAGGTCTTTTTTCAGAGGCATTTCTGGGTAGATTTGAACCTCCAACCTTTCAGTTACCAGACAAGCACACCAACTGTTTACACTACGCAGTGAGTCCATAACATAAAGATAGGAACTATAAAAAATGTGTGGAACTCATCACCATAAAAAAAATAGGCAATGCTAATTCTGATTTAATCACCCACTTACTATATAATTTTTCTTGAAGAAAAGTAATACAGTAATGTTTACTATTGAGTTTTTCAGTTATCTAATATGAAGTCAGCCAAGATCATTAGAGAATATGTTTCAAATCTAACAAAGAAATCTATCAGAGAAGAATCAAAAAGGACATGTTGCTAGTTCATTAATAAAAACATGGTGTGATGGTTAGGATTGTGTATAAACTTGGGTGGGCCATGATTTCAGTGTTTATGTGTGATCACTCCCATGGCTGAATCTGCTGTGACTAGCCAATCAGTTGAAAGGCAGTGTCATTGTGGGTATGGCCTGCATCAGAATATAAGCAGACGCTCTGCCTTTTTTGCTCATACTAGATCCTGCGGTTGCCTCCTGTTCATCTGACCTCCGGCTCTTGAGACTTTAGCTATCAGCTTATCTGCAGATCTTAGGATTCATCAATCTTCACAGCCTAAGGGCAGGAGCCCTGCTCTCCGACCTGCTGATCTTGGTTCTCCAGCCCCTGCAGCTGTGTGATAGAGAGAGGCCTTTGTTCTGATCCATGGACTTGGGATGCTTCAGCCTCTGCAATCATGTGAGCTGTTTCCTTGATATAAATCTCTTCCTATATATATTTATATGCTTGACTGGTTTTGCTTCTCTAGAGAACCCAGCCTAAGACGTTTGGTACCAAGAGTGGGGTTTGAGAAACAAAACTGTAAAGATGAGTTTTCTAAATTAGTTCTCAAGTCTAGTTAGTCTTAAAGATGTTGACGACTCTGCTTCCAGCAGTAAAGAGGGCACTGCTAATCTATGGCATGAGGTGGCAATACCATTACGCAAAATATAACCACCAGTAGATCAGGTATTGGTGAAAGGCGAGTCTCCAGGTGAACACATTTGTGATATCTTTCTACAGTTTTTCAGAATAAGAAGTATAAGGAAGCTGGTTAGTTGGTCTTACTTTCACTAGTCAAAGCTCAAGTGCCACACAAATGACCTTAATGCTTTCACTTGTGCTTTGAAAGAAAGCTTTATTTCTTATAGTAACAGAGCTGAAATTGCTGAAAACCAAACCCAGAGCCTTATTGTAAGAGTGGCTGAATTACACCACCAGCTCAATTGCCAACATCGAGAGATGTGTCTGAAGTTAAAGTAAGGGCATTGATTGGGAAGAAATGGGATCCTGAAACTTGGGATGGGGACATATGGGCAGATAATCAGGAAGTTGGAGACACTGAACCCCTAAATTCCATTGAATCACTCCTGCCAGCAGAACCACTCCCATCTGAAGAGATTACATCATGTTTGCCTGCTAAACCACACCACTCAGAAAAACCATTAGCCCCTCCACTCCCATCTAATGAGATTAGCCCTACCCCAGCTGCCTCTAAAGAGCCCTTGTCTAAATCATTGCCTGGAGAATCACCTGAGGCAGATGCTTTACAAGACAATGCTGAATATTCTCAAAACAATTCCAAACTACCGATTCTGGCTTCTACACCTATAACTAGACTTAAATTCCAAAAGGTGAAGTACAAAGTGTGACCCAGGAGAAGGTACGCTACACTCCAAAAGAACTGCTTGAATTTTCTAATATGTACAAACAGAAACCTGGGGAATATGTGTGGGAATGGCTAATAAGCGTGTGGGATGATGGTACAAGGAACATGAAGATGGATCAGTCTAAGTTTATTGCTATGGATCCACTAAGCACAGATTCTTCATTCAATGTTTCAGCTTGAGAAGTTAGGAAAGGATCTAATAGTTTACTTGGTTCAGTTGCTGAAGCATAGATTACAAGGTGGCCTACACTAAATCAAGTTGAGGTACCAGACCTGCCTTGGTATGTTGTAGAAGGTATCTAAAGACTCAGAGAAATTGGCATGCTACAGTGGATTTGTCAGGTCAGACCCACACCTGGTGTGCCCAGAGGACACACCTTTTACCACAACTGTGATGAACAAATTTGAGAAAGGAGCTCCAGCAACCTTGAAAACTGCTGTGATTGTTATTTTATGTAAATCAGATTTGACAGTGGGAACTGCCCTAACTAAATTAAAATTGGACCCCCCCATTTTTTTTATGTTAGTAGGGGCCAAGTGGCTGCACTCAATCGACAAAGACAAGGTGAGCAAAGTTACAGTAGTGGACAGCAAAGTCAAAGCAGTAACCAGAATAGTCTGACTCATATGGACTCATGGTGTTGGTTACTTAGTTATGGTGTCCTTAGGAGTGAAATAGATAGGAAATATACCAAATATTTACTTGATCTGTACAAACGGATGAATTCTAGGTCAGTCGAACAGCAGTCTAATTTAAATTGCCAGAATAGAGAGTCAGGATCCCTCAATCAATTCCCAGATTTGAGTGAGTTTAAAGACCCACAACCCCTTGATGAAGGGGAGGCTGGATCCCCTCGAGGAAGGACTCCAATATACTGCCAAAAATTTTACTATTACTCTTCCTCCCAGCCTTCCCCAAAGGGATCTATGGCCTTTTACGAGAGTGACTGTTCATTGGGGAAAAGGAAATAATCAGACTTTTCGGGGATTGCTGGATACTCGTTCTGAACTGACACTAATTCCAGGAGACCCAAAACATCACTGTGGCCCATCAGCCAGAGTGGGAGCATATGGAGGTCAGGTTATTAATGGAGTCTTGGCACATGTCTGTCTCACAGTAGGTCCACTGGGTCCCCGAACCTATCCTGTAGTGATTTCCCCAGTTTCAGAATGCATAATTGGAATAGATATGCTTAGCAACTGGCAGAACCCCCACATTGGACCCCTGACAAATACAGTAAGGGCTACTATGGTAGGAAAAGCCAAGTGAAAGCCTTTAGAATTGCCCCTACCTAGGAAAATAGCAAACCAAAAGCAATACCACATTCCTGGAGAGATTGCAGAGATTACTGCCACCACATAGGACTTGAAGGATGGTGGTAACTCCCACCACATCCCCATTCAACTCGCCTATTTGGCCTGTGCAAAAAAGAGATGTATCTTGGAGAATAATGGTAGATTATAAAAAATTTAACCAGGTGGTGACTACATTTGCAGCTGCTGTTTCAGATGTGGTTTCATTGCTTGAACAAATTCATACATCTCCTGGTACCTGGTATGCAGCCATCAAGCTGGCTAATGCCTTTTTCTCCATACCTGTTTCAAAGGACCATCAGACACTGTTCGCCTTCAGCTGGCAAGGCCAGTAATACACCTTCACTTGCCTACCTCAGAGCTACATTTACTCTCCAGCTCTATGTCATAATTTAGTCTGAGGGGACCTTGATCACTTTTCCCTTTCAACAGTTGTCACGCTGATCCATTACATTGATGACATTATGCTGATTAGACCTAGTAAGGAAGAAGTGTCAACGACGCTGGACTTATTGGTAAAACATTTGCATGCTAGAGGGTGGAAAATTAATCCCAAAAAATTCAGGCACCTTCCACCTCAGTGAAATTTCTAAGGGCCCAGTGGTGTGGGGCGTGTCAAGATATTTCTTCTAAAGTGAAGGATAAGTTATTGTATCTGGCTGCTCCCACACTAAAAAGGAGGCATAATGTCTAACGGGCCTCTTTGCATTTTGGAGGCAACACATTCCTCATTTGGGTGTGCTCCTCTGGCCTATTAAGTGACTCGAAAAGCTGCTAGTTTTGAGTGGGGCCCAGAACAAGAGAAGACTCTGCAACAGGTTCAGGCTGCTGTGCAAGCCACTCTGCCACTTGGGCCATATGATCTAGCTGATCTGTTGGTGCTTGAAGAGTCAGTGGCAGATAGAGAGGCTGTTTGGAATCTTTGGCAGGCCCCTATTGGTGAATCACAGTGCAGACCCTTAGGACTTTGGAGCAAAGCCCTGCCATCCTCCACAGATAACTACTCGCCTTTTGAGAAACAGCTTTTGGCTTGTTACTGGGCCTTAGTAGAGACTGAACAATTAACCATGGGACACCAAAGTCATCATGTGGTCTGAGCTGCCCATCATGAACTCGGTCATAAAGTTGGACGTGCACAACAGCACTCCATCATTAAATGGAAGTGGTATATATGAGATCGGGCCCGAGCAGTACCTGAAGGTACAAGTAAGTTGCATCGGGAAGTGGCCAAAATGCCCATGGTCTCCATTCCTGTCACATTACCTTCCATCTCCCAGTCTGCACCTATGGTCTCATGGGGAGTTCCTTATGATCAGCTGACTGAAGAAGAGAAAACTCATGCCTGGTTTACAGATGGTTCTGCATGATATTCAGGCACCACTTGAAAGTGGACAGCAGGAGCACTACAGCCCCTTTCTAGGACCTCCCTGAAGGACAGTGGTGAAGGGAAATCCTCTCAATGGGCAGAACTTCGAGCAGTGCACCTTACTGATCACTCTACTTGGAAGGAGAAATGGCCAGATGTGCAATTACATACTGATTCATGGGCTGTGGCCAATGGTTTGGCTGGACAGTCAGGGACATGAAAGGAACATGATTGGAAAATTGGAGACAAGGATTTATAAGGAAGAGGTATGTGGATAGATCTCTCAGAATGGGTAAAAAAGAAGTGAAGATATTCATGTCTACTGTGAATGCTCACCGAAGGGTGACATCAGCAGAGGATGATTTTAACAATCAAGTGCATAGAATGACGTGTTCTGTGGAAACCAGTCGTCCTCTTTCCCCAGCTACTCCCGTCACTGCTCAATGGGCTCATGCACAAAGTGGTAATTGTGGCAGGGATGGAGGTCACACATGGGCCCAGCAACATGGACTTCCACTCACCAAGGCTGACTTGTCTACAGCCACTGCTGAGTACCCATTATGCCAGCAGCAGAGACCTACATGGATGGAGTTCCTGATATGGCACCATCCCTCGAGGTGATCAGCCAGCCACCTGGTGGCAAGTCGATTGCATTGGACCACTTTCATCATGGAAAGGGCAGCGTTTTGTCCTTACTGGAACAGACACTCTGGATATGGATTTGTCTTCCCTGAACGCAATGCTTCTGCCAAAACTACCATCTGTGGACTTAAATAATGCCTTATCCACTGTCATGGTATCCCACACAGTATTGCCTCAGATCAAAGGACTCACTTCACAGCAAATGAAATGCAGCAGTGGGCCCATGCTCATGGAATTCACTGGTCTTACCATGTTCCCCAACATCCTGAATCAGCTGGCTTGATAGAATGATGGAATGGGCTTCTAAAGACACAATTATGGCACTAGCTAGGTGGCAATACCTTGCAGGGTTGGGGCAGTGTTCTCCAGGAGGCTGTATATACTCCAAACCAGCATCCAGTATACGGTGCTGTTTCTCCCATAAACAGGATTCATGGGTCCAGAAATCAAGAGGTGGAAATGGGAGTGGCACCATTCACTACTACCCCTGGTGACCCACACAAGATTTTTGCTTCCTGTCCCTACGACCTTATGTTCTATAGGTCTAGAGGTCTTAGTTCCAAAGGGAGGAATGTTCCCACCTGGAGATACATCACTGATTCCATTGAACTGGAAGTTAAGAATGCCACCTGGCCACTTTGGGCTCTTTATGCCACTAGATCAACAGGCAAAGAAGGGAGTTACCATACTGGCTGAGTGACTGATCCTGATTACCAGGGGAAAATCAGATTGATATTACATAATGGAGGTAAAGAAGAGTATGTCTGGAATGCAGGAGATCCCTTAGGGTGTCTCTTAGTACTACCACACCCTGTGATTAAAGTCAGTGGAAAACTACAGCAACCCAATTCCGACATGATTACTAATGACCCAGACCCTTCGGGAATGAAGGTTTGGGTCACCCCACCAGGCAAAGAACCACAACCAGCTGAGTTGCTTGCAGAGGGCAAAGGGAATACAGAATGGGTGGTGGAAGAAGGTAGTTATGGCCCTGGACTATAGTTGTTATGAGTATTTCTGCTTTGTATGTGTACATCAGATATTTTTGTTTTCTTCACTTATAAAATATAAGATGTAAACAGGGCTAGTGCGTTTTTGGTTGTATGTAAATTAGTCATATCATGTTAGGTGCAAGTATGACTTTACAATTGTCTTTATTCAGAGATTATGTATGGTTTAAGGAGTTGTGTACATGTGACAAGTTGACAAGGAGTGGACTGTGTTGGTTAAGACTGTCTGTCAACTTGGTTGGGCCATGATTCTTAGTGTTTATATGGGATCACTCCCATGATTGAATCTGCTGTGAGTAGCCAAGCAGTTGAAAGGGAGTTCCTTTGGGGGTATGGCCTGTATCCAAATAAGCAGACTTTCTGGCTTTTTTGCTCACTCTGGATCTTGCAGCTGCCTCCTGTTCGTCTGACCTCCGGCTCTTGTGACTTGAGCTATCAGCTGTTCTGCAGATCTTGAGATTCATCAATCTTCAGGCCTGAGAGTGTGAGCCCTGCTCTCCGCCTGTTGATCTTAGATTCACCAGCCCCTGTGGCTATGTGAATTGAGAGAGGCCTCTGTCAAGATCCACACACTTGGGATGCTCCATCCTCTGCAATCATGTGAGCTGTTTTCTTGATATAAATCTCTCTCTATATATATATTTATACACTTGGACTCAATGTTTCTATAATTAGGAATTTGTCATATAGTAATACTCACCCAAATGCTCAGATACGTTTGTGTAATAGTGCATTTGCATTCTTTGTATTTGCAAAATCACTGGAATCAGTTTCCTTTAGCAGGGAATTGGTTGGCTAATATGTGGTATGTTTAGCTTCCAATTTATTATAGCAGACTAAATGCACATGTTTCTCTCTTCCCCTCCTAAAACATCTCATTTATATACAATTGGCTAAAGTATAATTACTGGCAAAGAAAGTTGTTCCAGATATACAGTTGCCTGAACAAATTAAGTTACAAAACTATGCATGGTCTATTTCATTTTTATCAAATATATAATGTATAAAATACGTATGAAACATTATATTTTAAAAAGTTATGACACAAAAAGAAAAACTAGAGCAAAGACTGACAAATCCATTTTGATTCTGCTGGAATCCAGATTTCTGGGATCATGGGGTTGGGGTGACTTACCCAGGCCATCTGCCCTTAGATGTCCTTTAGAACCTTGAGCCTTTAAGAAAGTATTTTCCTAAAGGGACCTTCAAGTCAAACAATAGCCTAGTAAGCAGCTTAGAGGAGAATGTTCTTGGGCTCTTTTAGAGAATTATCTATGTGCAGCCAGTTTTGAGAAGCAGGAACCCATGGGTCGATTGGGAAATGTATGGCTTGTCCTTAGTGACTGTTTCTCCAGTGGAATGACCCTGAAACACTATGTGTTCTGATGCCACCTCCTGAGAAATTAACATGACAATGACCTGGATAACCTGTTTCACTATCCCCTTTTTGGATCACCCCTTCCCGATATATTTAATATGTTCAAGTTGATGCTGCCTGATTAGAATCTTAACTACAATAAACATATTCTGTTACACTAATTTTTGGTGTTTCTCTGCACATTTAGATTTTTGACAAGACACAAAATGGAACTAGGGAGGATGTTAGCTGAGATAAAATCAATCTACTTCCTATAAGGAGGCCATAAAAATTAGCCTTAAGATTTCTAGCACATAGACTATACTGGAAAATGAAGTCAGTTGCATAATTCATAATGTCCATAGGTAAAGACAAACCAATTGGACTAGAGGCAGCCAGCTTTTTCTAAATAATTATAGTAAACACTGATAGTGCTTACTGTGTGCCTGGGCACCATTTATTTAATCCGCTCAACAACCCAACAACCATCTGAGGGAGTGATAAAACTATTGGCCACATTTATAAATGAGGAAACCGAGGCACATAGAGGTTAATGACTCACTCCAGGTCACACAGGTTAGAGCAGGTGTTTAAACCCTTCTTGGAGAGCTGACATCACAGTCCCTACCTGCTCTTAACGAATACACTACCTCCTCAGTTCCTCATGGGAAAAACGCTGTGCAATACCAACAAAGCATCCTCAGTAACATTCTTACAGCAGGCACACTGACACATTTTGGAGAGCCTTTTAGATCATACTATAGGGTCAGAGTGGACGGCAACAGGTTTGGGGCTTTATAGGATTGCTGTGGTCAGAATTAACTTGACAGCAACGGGTTTGGTTTGGTTTTATAGACGTAAACCTGGGTAGAAGTCAATATCATTTATCACTCTCCTGGTTAAAATTCTCCAATGGTTTCCCCATTGCCCAGAGAATACCATCTAACCACTTCATGGCACAAGGCCTTGAATGATCTGACCCCTTCTAACCTTCAAACCTTACCTCCTACCACTCTTCCTCTGGGTCATGGTGGTCTCACTTGAGCCTTTCCATTCTCTAAACATGTGTAAGGAAAAGTACAATTTGAAAATAAGAGATTTTGATTCTTCCTGTTAAGAATAAGGGAAGAGACTCCCCTCCTCCTCTGTTCTTTCAGAATTGACTTTAAATAACTTGTCATTGTAAATTCTTTCTTTGTCTCTTTGAAAACTATGTAAATCTAAGAAGTCTCAAAGATCTGGCAGCTACCTCTTTGAAATGTAATTTCAGGTGAGCCTTCCCTACCTTCCTGTTTCCTGGAAGGAAATTAGCATACAGTACTTTAGGTATCTTGCCATAAAGATACGGGAAAGTTCGCAGTTTTATCTTAAACATGAATGTAATGAGTTGTATCCACTCAGCTACATAAAGGATAAGACTTCTGTCTTTGCAATCTCTTTAGCAGATTACCCAAAATGCATCACATTCTGGTTTCATGCTTAGTCAACAGTAAAACTTATCTTTCTCTTCCGTTTTTGTGGAGAGGTTTTCTGGATTGGGAATGGATTTCAGTTTTACTAACTTTTCCCCAACACATGCCAAATTTGTTTCTGCCTCAGGGTCTTAGCACTTGTTCTTCCCTGTCTGGAATGCTCTCCTCAGTCTTCACACAGCTGGCTCCTTCTCATTCAGGTCTCAACTCAAATGTCACTTTCTAAGACATACTCTCCCTACTATAATCATTTTATCAGGCCCCTTACCTCTAGTGGAAACCCTGGTAGTGTAGTGGTTAAGAGCTACATCTGCTAACCATAAAGGTCAGCAGTTTGAATCCAACAGGCACTCCTTAGAAACTCTATGGGACAGTTCTACTCTGTCCTATAAGGTCAGTATGAGTCAGAATCGACTGGACAGCAACAGGTTTGTTTTTTGTTTTTTAACTTCCAGCCACTAGTAACTGTCTGTTAAATTAAGCTGTTTTATTTTCTTTGTAACATATTTTTCACTATTTAAAGTTGTCTCATTTGTTATTTTGTTTACTTATTATTTGTTTTCATTATGAAAGTGTAAGCTCCATGAGGGCAGAAATCATGTCTGTCTTTTCCACCGCTGGATTCCCAGCCCCTAGAACAGTGCCCAACACATAGGAGGCCCCCAATACATATTTACTGAAATTGGAAAATGAATTACCTCATGAATGGAAGACAATTTGAAACACCTTACAGTGTAACTGCTTTAAAAAAAAAAACCTGCCTCAGTTAGAGGAATGTATGCTAGTATAGAGCCTGTACAACGACCACTTGATGCTGGAATTCAGATAGAAGTGACCCATAAAATTATTCCTGGTACATCTGAGAACTACCCACACACATTCACTAGCTGATGGGCAATTATCCCAAGCAGAACTAAGCAGCTTGCCCAGGAGTTTGCAGAATTTCAGAGCCGCCAATTGGAGAGCTACCAAAAATGTGTCAAGTGCCTTGAGTCCATGCATGGGATTATGGAAGCAAATAAATATCAGTCATCTTGGATGCACACGTACCAGACATCACTAAAGCCAATACCCCTTCCGGAAGGAGTGTGTATTTAACGATGTGCCAAACCACATTACTGCCCCCAGGCAGAGGCTAATGACTCTTACAAATATTAATTTAGAAGAGGAGCATGAATTCCCCCACTTCATATCAACTAGGCCTCTATATGGCCAAAGAAGCCAGCCGCCTGGTTTCTCCTATCTCTTGATTAAAGACTGAAAAGATAAGGAGCAACAATGACTGACAAAGCTTATGGAAACATGTACGATATTCTCAATCAAAACTATAATCTCAGGTCAGGTTCAGGAAATTCCTATTTGGTAATAAGTACCTTGTCAAAACAGACAAGCACGTTGTTCATTTCTCTCTGGTGAATGTTCTTTAAACAGCCCCCTGTCATTAAAACCAACAGGCATTATAAAGAGGATAAGGCAACACTCTCTTTGCAAAACAAATCTTATTAACTTATAAATCTATCAAAGCAAATTATTCCTCACGTAACTGACTTGGATTTTTTTTTTTAACATTTCTTTCCTTTTACATTAAACACGCCTTATTGAAGCAGTGGGCCTGTGTTTAGTCTCATTATGTAATTTTGGCCTTGTTGTATTTGAAAAAGATTATAAGGTAGTGACTCAATTTGGCAAAAAAGAAAACTCAAAAAAATGAATGTAAGGCCATTTAATTCAGAGTTGCTACTCCAGTTCCACTTAGAATTGTAAAACGTCCCTGTAAAAATCTCATTAACCTGCAAGGGACCTCTCTCTTAATGGCTCTTTCTTTCCCTTCTACGTGCAGATGCATAGTGTGGTGAAGTAGATGAAACGTGAAGTGATTTCACACTGTGGGGGTAGACAGTGAAGAGAAAATCCGGTAAGTGCGTGGAGCACGTAGATTTCAAAATGTGCCTAAATAAAAAAGAGAAACAAAGAGGTGAGTCATAGGCCGTGACCTGAAAAAGACCATGGGGCCAGGTGGGTCCCATGTGTACTGGGAAGACAAGTCCAAAAACAGACTGAGAAGAGATGGAGAAAAAGTTGCTTGCGGTGGAGTTTGCAATTGCTCCCACATAATTTGTGCTCTGGTGGTGCGATGGTTAAGTGTTAGGCTGCTAACTGAAAGGCTGGCAGTTCAAACCCACCCAGTGGCTCCATGGGAGAAAGACTTGACTATCTATTCCTGTAAAGATTAGAGCCTAGAAAACCCTATGGGGCAGTTCTACTGTCACACGAGGGTCAGTATGAGTCTAAATCGACTCAACGACACCTGACAAGACCTGTGTTAGGCTGGGACTAATAGGATGAAAATGAATGGAAGGCTTGAGAAGAGATTGTGTAGGAAGAGAAGCATATGTGCCTGGATATGAGCGAGGAAGGTGAGGGAAGCCAAAATCCAAAGTTATGGACTGCTTCTCATTTGAGAAGTTTGTGAGAAAACTAAGCATAGGAAGATATCCAGGTGTAATTTGATAAGAGCTGGAATCACTCTTATGCCTCCCCAATTACAATTTGTCCTCAGCTTCAACTCCCTTCTTTTCTATGAGGCCTCCAAATTAGTCATCAAATTTTACCACTCTTCCCTAGATCTGACCCAGAGCTACAAAACCAGCACAAGTCATAACAGCTCAAGTATAGATAATTCCAATTCCAGCAGTCTCTTTTACTTTGCTTCAAATTCTTGGCCTTCAAACTAGGCATCCAGAATCATCATGCCAAAAAAAAGAAAAAAGTTCACATAAAATGTTACTGATAATTGATTAAAACAGTCAGTTACATGTAAAGAGGTACTTAACTAGTTGTGATTTCCTAATCTTCTATCCCCATTGTCTTAGCTTCTTAGTGCTGCTATAACAGAAATACCACGAGTGGGTGGCTATAACAAAGAGCAATTTATTTTCTCACAGTTTAGGAGGCTAGAAGTCCAAATTCAGGGCACTGACTCTAGGGGAAGGCTTTCTTTCTCTGTCGATTCTAGGAAAAGGTCTTTGTCTCTTCAGCTTCTCTTCCTAGGTTCATTGGCCTTCCTCAAGTAGACTGACATCTACCTTCCCCTACCTGGGCTTCCTTTCTTCTGTGCCTGATCTGCTCTTTTATCCTAAAAAGTGATTGGCTAAAGATATACCCTACACTGATACGGCCTCATTAATATAACAAGGAAATCCCTATTCCCTAATGGGATTACATCCACAGGTATAAAGGCTGGGGATTTACAACAAATTTGAGGGGGAAACAAATTCAATCCGTAACATCCATCAATGTCTTTGCCCCAGTTCATCCCTAAAAAGCAAAGACATTCTAGCCTGTTTTGCCTGCACATGATCATAAATAATAATTATAAAAGAAAAGAATAAATCATAATATTGTAAAATGGACAAGAGTTATTTTCATAAATGGTAATTTGTTTCATGAAAGGATTTCTTTGAGCTTTTTCCAAATTGGTACATATGGAAACTTTACTGCTTTTTAATACTGACATAAACACTTGCTGTGAGTCTCAAAACTCTTTGGGAAATTACAGAATTCATAGTTTCACAGAATAAGAATAATCTTTTCTTCCATTTGTAATCAACTAAGATGAACAGCTAAAACCTTGGTGAGTGAACAAACGGCAAAAAGGAGATTGCTTTGTGTTAAAAATTGAGATGGGGAGGAGGGTGAGTTTGGGCAGCAGAAAGCCACATGCTGAGACCTGATTATAATAGTTTCTTTAGTCCACTGCCAAGAAGCATGGAACTCTGGCTTTGCTTCACTGGGCAGAGGAATGTGTGGCACCTGGGCCTCAAGTGCCGGAGCAGCCATGGATGCCTCAGCACAGAGTGTTGAGTCCAGAATCCAGAACTATGAGGTCCCCTGGGAATGCTGCAGAGCCAGAGGAACAGGAAGTTGCCGTCAGCCTCTGTATGGATATAGCTGGATTCTGAGTTTCAAACATTTTTAATTATACATGCTTCTGGAGCCCTAGTGGCACATCAGTTAAGTGCTTGGCTGCTAACCAAAAGGCTGGCAGTTCAAACCCACCCAGCGGCTCTGAGGGAGAAAGACCTGGTAATCTGCTCCCATAAAGATTACAGTCTAGAAAGTCCTATGGGGGCAGTCCTACTCTGTTACATAGGGTTGCTTCATTGCTGTTGTTAGGTACTATGAGATGGCACCTAACAACAGCAAAAACAACAACACATGCTTAATACAGAAACAGGAAATAAATAGAGCAAAAAGACAAAAATAAAAATCATCTACATCCTGCCACCCAAACGGGTATCCTATAACTGTGTGGAAGAGAAGAGAGATTAGGTCTTTGAGGAACCCCAATCTTTAAGGGAAGGTTAGGGAAAAAGTAGGCTGCAAGGGAACTGAGAAAACGTAGCTGGAGAGAGAAAAAGACTTCCAGGAGAGCATGGTGTTACAAAAGTCAGAGAAAGGGATGGCATTACCAATACTACTGATAGGTCAGGTGAGACTGTAGGAAGAGGTTCAGTGCCCACTGGACTTTGTACAGATGTAAAGGTGCCCATTAGGTCTTTGGTGCGATTTCAGTGGATGATGTGATTACCTGAGGGGCACACAAATTCATTATCACAACCCAAGACCACTTCTGTAATATTTATGGCCCATCAAGTCTCTCAAGTCCTTCCAATAGAAAATCCCCCAGATGGGGAATGTGGAGATGGTGGCTTGGCAGAGTCATTACCCCCTACTCAGTGTAGTGCCCTTGACACGCAGGAGATAGCAGGAGACAGTGGTGTCACTACACAGGTGTGGATCACACTGGGTGACACTGTCAGAGGAAGTGACACCAAAATGACTGTCTATAAAATTTTTATGCAGCATTTCAGTAGAAATTTATTTTATAAAAACATCCTTGTAGTTATAACAAAAACATTTTTTGTAAGCCCAGCTTACATGTATTAATATACGTACAAAGCTAAAACTCTATGCTAATTTACGTTTTGAACCTTCTAATGCCCTCCGGTCAGAGCTGTCATTACCCAATTACAATGAGGCTTCAAATCACGTGGTTTCATCTATATCTGCTATAAGCACACGCTGTTGTTTTCATTGCTGCCACTGTTTTTATAGTCGCTGATTTTGTCAAATTTTCTGGTGTGTTAGCTACAGTATTGTGGTAATTAGTATTTGTGAACCTATAGCTATAAATTTTTTGAGAATGAAGTAGTAAAGGAAAAGAAGGAGCAATATATGAGAATTATGATTCATGAGTAATGTTACAACAAAAAACATGACTAAGGATTCTGTATGGTCTGGTACAGGAGGAGGTCCACGGGGTGGTGGTGGCGGGGGGAGACACCACGAGTTGCTGCATTAGGTGACACCAACCCTAGTGAGTCCACTGGCAGGAGAAACTTCTGAAACAAAAATCCAGGCCACAAACATTCATGGTTTTAATGCCTGTTAATCTGCTAAAAATCAGATACCCACGGCATTGAAGACTGAACTGAGTAGTGTCAGAGCTCTAATCCTTTTTCCTTCTCTGCAGCTTTCAGTTCGGCTTCACTTTGCAGGCTTGGCAGAAGTTCTGTTTGTTGAAATTTAAGACGTGGTCATAAATGCTTCTCATCCCCACGTTTCCTCAAGAAGCTCAAAGACAAGGCATATGGTTCCCGAGGCCCAAGCTTCCAGCCTTGCTATTGTAGTGACCTCATCAGAGTCACACTTGAGAAAGCTCTGCTTAAGCCACTTGGAAGAAACCCAGGCCTGCAAGAATTTGCTCCTGAGGGGCTGTTTCCTAGGAACCAGGGGTTCCTTTCAGAGCTCTCCAGCCACCAAATCAATTACTATGGCGGCTGTTAACCATACAAGCCATCATTAATTTGGACTAATTAAGCAGAAAGTCATCACAATCAATACAATGACAGAAGAAATGAGATTTTTCACAATAATTTTTTTTTCAATTCAAAAGCAAAATTAGACTTGAATAGACCATATGTTGCTTTGTAGACCCAAACCCAGTGCCATCCAGTCGATTCCGACTCATAGCGACCCTATAGGGCAGAGTAGAACTGCCCCCATAGTTTCCAAGGAGCGCCTGGCAGATACCAACTGCCAACCTTTTGGTTAGCAGCCGTAGCACTTAACCACTACGCCACCAGGGTTTCCAAAGTAGAGGCTTTGTAAAGGCAATAATATTTTACAATCATGATCATTCTTCGAATCAAGGCAAGAAACCAAGTAGAACGTCTAAAATAGACTACTTCTACTTATATTACAATAATAGTAACCTTGCTTATCCCTTATTCAGAAATCTTAGATACATAAAAAAGGCCTAAAAACGAAGAAAATCGAAATCCATGCAATTTATTCACAGGAACACACCTATGTGTCTTATTCATTTACTCTGACTCGAGACAATTCTAACTTGTTTTACAGACAGCAGCAGATTAGAATGTCAACTCTAGGAGGGCGGGAATTTTTGTCAGATTTGTTCACTCTATTTGGGGTGACGAATTACTTTACGCAAAGAATTTGATCTTTGTCCCTGGTTCCTGGGTTGTTATTAAGCTGCCATTGAGTCAGTTCCCGCTCATGGAACCTTATGTGTAATAGAACGAAATGTTGCCCTGTCTGGTTTCAGCTTCATAATTGTTGGTATGTTTGTTTCCATTGTTGTGGCTATTGCATCAATACATCTCATTGAGGGTTTCCCTCATTCTCATTGACCCTCTACCAAACTGATGTCCTTTTCTAGCAATTGGTCTTTCCTGATGACATATCCAAAGTAAGCTAGTCTAAGTCTCACCATCCTCTCTTCTAAAAAGAGCATTCTGGTTATATTCCTTTTAAGACTGATTTGTTCTTTCTGCTGGCAGTCCACAGTATATTCAATATTCTTTGCCAACAGCACAACCTGAATGCATCGATTCTTCTGTCTTCCTTTTTCACTGAATTCCAACTTTCTCATGCATATGAGGTGATTAACAAGACCATGCCTTGGGTCAGGTGCACTTCAGTCATCAAACTGACATTTTTGCTTTTTAAAAATTTGTTGCTGTTGTTGTTGGTTCCATCTCATAGAGACCCTATGTGCAAAAGAACGAAACACTGCCAAGTCCTGCACCATCCTCACAATCATTGCTGTTTGAACCCTTTGTTGCAGCCACGTGTCAATCCATCTCATCAAGGGTCTTCCTCTTTTTTTGCTGACCCTCTACTTTACCAAGCATCATGTCCTTCTCCAGGGACTAGTCTCTCCTGATAACATGTCCAAAGTAAGTGAGACGAAGTCTCACCATCCTCACTTCTAAGGAGCATTCTGGCTGTACTTCTTCCGAGACAGATTTGTTCATTCTTCTGGCAGTCATGGTATATTCAATATTCTTTGCCAACACCATAATCCAAAGGCGTCAATTCTTCTCTGGTCTTACTTATTCATTGTTCAGGTTTCTCATGCATATGAGGCAATTGAAAATACCATGGTTTGGGTTAGGCGCACCTTAGTCCTCAAAGAGACGTCTTTACTTTTCAACACTTTAAAGAAATCTTCTGCAGCAGATTTGCCCAATGTAATACATCGTTTGATTTCTTGACTGCTGGTTCCACGGGCTTCCACTGTGGATCCAAGTAAAATGAAATCCTTGAGAACGTCAATCTTTTCTGCATTTATCATGATGTTGCTTATTGGTCATTGATTATTGATCCAAGTAGAATAAAATTGTTGGCAACTTCGATTTTTTTCTCTAATGGTCCAGTTTTGAGGATTTTCATCTTCTTCCTGTGGAGGAGTAAAGTATTAAAGGCTGTAGTCTTTAATCTTCGTCAGTAAGTGCTTTAAGTTCCCTTCACTTTCAGCAAGCAAGGCTGTGTCATTTGTATACTGCAGGTTGTTAATGAGTCTTCTTCATCCAATTCTGGTGCCACATGACATCTTCCTCCAAGCTGAGGAACTGGTGCTAGGGCATTTTCATTCCTTTCCATTTGACAGTAACTAGGCACCAATATGTGCCAAAAGCAGACACTAGAAAAATGGAAATGCGTCTGAGGCAGCCCCTGGCCCTCTCCCAATCTCTCTACTGGTAAGGAGCTCTGTTATCTCCTTGGGCAAGGCAGGGCAGTGCGACACAGAAAGCCAAAACAGCACAAATAGCCCCCCTTTCTCAAAAGGGTAGGCTGCCAGGGCACTCTGGCTTTCCTCTGTTACAGCTAAACTTGGGAGTGTTCTGGTCCCCAGGCCCCAGAATGCCGCAAGCTTCACCCAGGTAGGTTCTGGAGGGGACAAGGCACTCCTGACTCTCGGCCTTGACTCCAGCAGTTGCTCTTTGGGGCTGGAGACAGGCATACCTGGTTTCCTTAGACTTGTGCATGCAGAGAAGGTGGCCTGGGACCATACCAAACTGTTAAAAATAAAAGCATGGGATGTGGGAAGTACGCACTTTATTCCCTTCTGCAAAGTCAGAATTATTTCGGGGGGTAACTTTTAAGATTCAAATCTGGAAAAAGCAACCAAGAAAAATAAAGAATGTGCAATATGGATTTAGAAAGATTTGGCTTCAAATCCAGTCTATTTCCCATCGATTTGCTGCGTTACCTAGCACAAGTGGCCTCTCGGGCCTTCATAGTCTACTTATTTCATAGGGTTGTTCTGGGGCCCTCCCCACAGAATTTAGTTGTTGCCACAGTACTCTCTTTCCACCGTTACTTCAGTCCTGGTCATACTGTATGGTCACTACCTGGCGATGGGCCCTCTAGGACAAGAGTGGTCCCACTCTTGCTTTTTCTTATTATCATACCTAACCCATTAAAAAAATACAAAGCCATTGCCGTCAAGCTGATTCCAACTCATAGCGACCCTATAGGACAGAGTAGAACTACCCCATGGGGTTTCCAAGGAGCACCTGGTAGATGTGAACTGCCGACCTCTTGGTTAGCAGCCATAGCTCTTAACCACTACACCACCAGGGTTTCCACCTGACATATTAGGTGTTTGAAATTACCTGAGGAAGTGTGCAGGCAGAGAACAAAATATAAACACAATTTATATTATATACACTACGATCACACTATGATTTTTTTTTTTAATTTGTTTCAGAATAGCGGCAGTTTCTCCCTCTAATTTTCCACTGATACACAGCAGCATTCATCAGTATATCTTGTAGAGGTGGGAAGAGTTAGGGGGAATATTTTAGGAACTGGTGAGTCCTGAGAATTATAGGGGAAGTTGGGTCATATGAATGAAAGTGTTTATTTCTCCACTATAACTTCAGAACAAACACACCATATTCATGCTGTGTCAGCAAAACACAGGTATCTCTCACACCATGTTTACCGCCGATTTGCTCACACATTCTAAGTATAGAGCAGGGGTCCCAGCTGTGAGAGCAGAACTATGGATAAAAAAACAGATGTGTCCTTATATATCTGAAAGGTCAGCCTCCAGGGAGTCTATTTGCATATACAATCAAGAAGCCTCACGGGTAGTAACTAGCAGTAAAAAGATGAAACAAGATACACAGGCTTAGTGCCCCACCGCCCGCAGGACTTTATGAACTAATGGAGGAGAGCCAGGGATGGATAACCCAATAGGCAAGGTACATATGGGCTTACTTGTGCTCACTCACTTACTGGTAGCACACAGTTTCACCTGTTTTTCATACCTTCGATGTGGTGAAACCCACATGAAATTGTATAGCACTGATTGTGCATTTACAGATTAGTTAGTAATTATAATTAAACCCGTGTACCTTGCGTATTGGTTAATCTGCCCTGGTAGAGAATTGAAGTGGGCTGGATTTCCTCAAAATCTAGTATAGGCTGAGTCACAGAGACCCCATTTTATTGCTATTCTAATGGGAGCCTGGGAAAACAGATTACATGGTATTGGAACAATTCAAATTTCCTGGAACTATTTTATGATTCCAAGCCTATAAAGTACCATGTAATGAGAACATGCATATTCCCAAAATAACACTATAGCTGTGTCATTTTCAGCACTCAAAAAGCTTCCATGGACCAATCAGGCAGTCTGTATAAAGAGCCTTGGGGTGTTCAAACCCTTTGACACAGTTATTCTCTTTCCACCTCAGGGAAACAGTCCTAAGAATATAAACCAAAATATAGAAAAGGCTCATCTCACAACATTCAAAGCAATGTAATTTGTAACACCAAAAATATACTAACTTCATACCTCACTAACAGGCACCTTGGAGTCCTGGTGGCGTAGTGGTTAAGAATTCAGCTGCTAACCAAAATGCTGGTAGTTCAAATCCACCAGTCGCTCCTTGAAACCTCTATGGGGCAGTTCTACTCTGTCCTCTAGGGTCACTGTGAGTCGGAATCGGCTCCACATGGGTTTTTTGGTTTAATGGGTTTTTTAGTTTAACAGGTCCCTTAACCTCCAAACTTTCATACAATACAAATTCAGGCCTGAGATAACAGATAGCAAGAACTGAATAAACAATTGTAAATCCCTCTACATTTGAAAGGCATATATATGCAAAATGCTGATAAAGGCTAGGAAGATGATAATCAGACTCATGTTTGGGAAAATAAAGGAATAATGGAAAGAAAAAAAATCACGTGTTTTAAAAGCACATACACACCTGTGTTTTGCAAATTCCCTGTGCAGTAAGCCCTGAGCTAGTTTGCTGCTGAAGATAATCAGCGGCAGGTAACAGAGCAACCGTTGGAGGCCCCACAGCCAGCTGCCACTTCTCCCTCACCCAGGCCAAAAAATGGAACCACTGGGTGAAAGTGAGCTTGCACGAGTCCTCTGCCCTTACTCTGGAGCCTTAATGTTTCAGACCTTAGCTTAAATGAGGATGGAAATAAAGCATTTAGCAGAAGGCCTTGAGTAGGATTGTGATTGCTCCATATGCATTCAGTGAGTAAGATATAGACAATGTGTTTAAGCCTGTAGCATGTGCCTGGTACGGTCATATGCTGCATAACACCTATGGTCCCATAAGGTTATAATAAGAGTTGAGAAATCCCAATCAAAGAATGCGATGTAGCGGACGCAACAGCTTCTGGCACGCAACACATGTATCTCGTGTCTCTTGTATACAAAGCAATTGTGCTACCAGGTGTATAGTGGTACAGTACATATACAACCTAAATCACGTCTTGGTAGTCATAATAAATGCCTATGTTACTGGCTTATTATGTACTATACTTTGTATCATTATTTTAATGTGAACTTTCCCTACTTACAAACAAGAAGTTTACCCTACAACAGCGTGTGTTTCAACTCGTAGGCAGCAGCATCTAATCTCGTGTTTTCTGCGTCTCTTGAGTGTTCTAGTGTTATCTCTCTGTTTAATTTTCTTTCAAAAATATTAACTGTGAAGTACATCGTAGCTGCCAAATGCAGCAAGACCAGTGCTAGTGATAGCAGCAGGAAGAGGCAAAGGAGAAATATCCATGAGGAAGTGAAACAAAAGGTATCCCATATAGCTTTGCTAGGTATATAATACCTATCATACAACATCCAAATTACATAATGTCCTATTTCACAGACCGTATCCTGGACGTTAAGCAACGCTTGCCTATATATACATTTGCTCAGAAAATGAAAGTAGACGTTGTTGTTATCATCATCATTAAATAATTAGCATTTGTGTAGCTCCTAAAATTTATACAAAGTGCTTTCAATTTCCACAATGACCTTGTAAGAGGAAATTGAGGCTCACAGAAGTTAGTAATTTCTCTGTTCATACTGCTAGTAAATGCTGAAATTGGGGTCTTGAACTCTATCCAAGGCTCTTTTGCCTTGACAACACTCTTTGAATCTCATAACTAAGTCCTATCTAGCCTTCTTTCTATTATAAATACTGTAGTTGATTCCCAATATTCACTCCACCCCAAATGGTTAATCAAGAATGATGATAATTGTGTTCTCCCTGCTTTCTTTGTAAATTCTTACATGATAGTAATACCTAATTGGCTGCAGATACACGTTATTTCACAGTGATGATTAGCGTTTAACAGTTTTAAGGAGAAGCTGAGGAAGGGATTCTTGAATTAGACAAAATAAAATAAAATTAGTTATCTTTAAAATCCCTTCCTAATGGAAAAAAATTATGATTAAACAATGCTAAAATAACTCAACAAGTTTACTCTTTCATCAGGCTAATGTTTAAGAAAAGGATCAGTTTAAGAAAAGGGTAGCGACCCAATCCTCGGCAATGACTTGAGGAAAAGTCTTTCAGGAGCTTCTGGAAAAGGCTTTCTCACTGATAAGAAGACAAGACATGGTTTCCTTCCACTGGATGTCTCCTGTCTGGAAGTGACCCTTCAAACTGTGGTAGTTATGTTGGGACCATGAGGGGAGCCGTGCTGAACATGAAGCCAACACATGGTAGAGACAGAACCAAGAGAATTACAGAAGCAAAGCCAGAGCCTAGGCATTCTACTCCTGGACTTCTGACTACATAAGGGAATTATTTTCCTTACTACAGGTTACCAACGTCCAACTTATATACAACTCATAGTTACGAAGCAAGCCCTGTAAAGCCTATCATATTAAAAATTCTAGGTACATACAATGGTTCATAATAACAAATGAGTGCTACTTTGTGCATCAAACACTATTATTATTATTACTGTATTATTATGTTAAAGAAACCCTGGTGGTGTAGTGGTTAAGAGCTATGGCTGCTAACCAAAAGGTCGGCAGGTCGAATCCACCAGGTGCTCCTTGGAAACCCTATAGGGCAGTTCTACTCTGTCCTATAGGGTCGCTATGAGTCAGAATCAACTCGAGGTTTTATTATTATTATTATGTTAAAGATATTTTAGTGTATGTGGTGGTTAAGATTGTGTTTCAACTTGGCTGGGCCATGATTCTCAGTGTTTATATGTAATCACCCCCATAAAGGGATCTACTGTGACTAGCCAATCAGTTGAAAGGGAATTTCCTTGGGCATGTGGCCTAAATCCAAATACAAGTGGATGTTTTGGCTTTTGCCTGCTCTGGATCCAGCAGCTGCCTCCTGTTCATGAGACCTCTGGTTCTTGGGACTTGAGCTAGCAGCTTATCTGCCAATCTTGAGATTCATCAATCTTCACAGCCTGTGAGCAACAGCCCTGATCACTGATCCGCCAAACTTGGGTTTGCCAGCCCCTATGGCTATATGAATCAGGAAAAGCCTTGAGGTCTTGCCCGTCCATCTTGGTTGGGATTCATCAATCTTCACAGCCTGTGAACAAGAGCCCTGCTTTCTGACCTGCCAATCTTGGGTTCAACAGCCCTTGTGCCTACGTGAATCAGGAGACGCCTCTGTCCAGCCTCTACAATGGCATGAGCCATTTCCGTAGTATAAATCTCTCTCTATATATATATATTTATATGCTTTACTGGTTTTGCTTCTCTAGACAACCCAGCCTAAGACAGTGTATCTGGAAGTGTTTCTTTAATGTTTTTTATGCATAGAAAGGTACACTATATACTAAGACAAACATTTGACTAACTGATGTTAGATATAAGCCATACCTAACTGTTGTGACTTATGTACAAATTCAACTTAAAGACAGATTTAGGGACAGAATTTGTTTGTAATCTGGGGACTGCCTGTATTGAAGCTGGTCCAAGTCGAGGTTTCTATTGCTTGCAGTGCAAAGCATTCTCCCTGATATGTAACCTACTTATGCAGCTGATGTATAAGCCTGGTTCACATATTCTATCCGTATGCAGTAGTTCAATATCTTCTCATGTGGGGCTTCCTAAGCTTACATCAGATCTACTTTTGATTTTCTGAGATCCTAAATGGGCAAAGGAGAAAAGGAGATAATGGTATGTACAGCTGTACAAAGGGAACACATACTGCTGGTTTCCCATCACATGGCTAACTTTAGAGGCAGAGGACACCACACTGAGTCCCACTAAGTTTCCAGCCCCTCTCCCATGACCTTCACCCCCACAAGTCACAATAAAGTTTCACATCTGGAAGTCTGATGACATTCAGCTTCCTCTCTCTGCCTAGAGTGTTGTACTGTATACTACTAGGAAAAAAAAAAAGAGAGAAAGAAGGAAGAGGAGAAGTTTTTATCAGAGCATGTAGTCTTTTCGTCCCAGAGTATTAATGACAATTTGGCTAAAGCATCCAAAGTTATTTGTGAAATGCATTATTTTGCCAATTCATACTGTTTTTCAAAAACTACAATGCAAAATGTAAGCTGTTTAACTGTTGTTCTTTGACAATGTTTATTGACAGTATCAAGTGATTTTTATTGTATGCCAGATACAGCTAGCCTTTTATATCTTTCCCTGTAACCATAAAATACTTGAGCTGAAGTTTTCAAAAGTCCATACCAGTCTTTAGGCTACTGGACACCATTTTCCAATAAGAGTCAGGGCCTAGTAAGCATATGCCCATCATCTCTGTCAATCACAACCTCAACCATGACCATGTCCCATGAGCTTCACTTCCAATCCATTTCTGCCACGTACTCCCCTATGCTGACAACTACTCTGAAATCTAGGGCTGTTGTAAGGATTAATTATCCCACTCTAATCCTAACTTTCTATCCTCCACAAGTCTCTAACTTCTCATATTTTACTGCACCTGGTTTAACCTCTTTGAGTCCTTAGACACTTTGCTTCTCCATTTTCTCCCATTCCATCAGCTTGTCCTATTCCCATTTCCTTCTACTTACAGTTTAGAGCCCAGGAGCTATCACTTCAATTTCTCTCTTGCTGGTACCCCACTCTTTTCAAGCCACCAACCTCCAATTCTTTTTCAATTCAAACATCTCCTTTTTCCACTCCTGTAACTGGTAAAGCAAGTTTTGCTAGAGTAAATCTCTCAACCTTGTGGATTAATGGCACAACACAATTATGGTTTCCAACATAAATTAAGTGCTTGGTATGACTCAGCAATAATATGCTATACCTGTTTGAGCCCTGGTGGTGCAGTGGTTAAGAGATCGGCTGCTAACCAAAAGGTCTGCAGTTTGAACGCACCAGCCACTCCTTGGAAACCCTAGGGGGCAGTTCTACTCTGTCATACAGGGTCACTAGGAGTTGGAATTGACTCGATGGCAATGGGTTTGGTTTTTGGTACAGGTTACTTACACACACTGGTTATTCCAAATCTTAAATATTCCAAGTCCCCTCATTCTTGGCAGTATAGCATGTTAGTAAACAGCTTTGCATCCAGTTCTGCCACCAGTTACCCATACAACCTCAGACTAGTTTCTTAATCTCTCTGTGCTTCAACTGCCTCATTTGTAAAGTTAAGATAATAATAATTTCATCCTTATAGAGTTGTCGTAAGGATTAGGTGAGGTAACACATATAAAGTACTCTTAACAAGGCTTTGGAAAGTGTCCAAAACATGTTGGTTATTATTTTATAGAGAGAATTGCAGCCTTTGGGTGGAAATTTCCTTGATCTCTGTCTTAGGCTGGGCTCCCTTGAGAGGCAAAACCAGTAAAGCATATAAATATATATAGAGAGAGAGAGAGAGATTTATATCAAGGAAACAGCTCATGCAATTGTAGAGGCTGGAACGCCCCAAGCCCATGGATCAGTATAGAGGCTTCTCAAATAGCTGCAGGGGTTGGCAAACCCAAGATTGGCAGGTCAGATAGCAGGCCTATTGTTCACAGGCTGTGAAGGTCAACGAATCTCAAGATCAGCAGGCAAGACCACAAGGCTTCTCCTGATTTATGCAGGTGCAGGGGCTGGTGAACCCAAGATGGTAGGTTGGAGAGGAGGACTCTTGCTGATAGGCCGTGAAGATCGACAAATCCCAAGATCAGCAGGTAAGCTGCTAGCTCAAGTCCCAAGAACTGGAGGCCAGATAAACAAGAGGCAGCTGCAGGACCCAGGAAAGGCAAAAGCCAGAATATCCACTTATATTCGGATGCAGACCACACATCCAAGGAAACTCCCTTTCAACTGATTGGCTACTCACGGCAGATCACATCATGGGGGTGATCACATAGAAACACTGAGAATCATGGCCCAGCCAAGATGACACGCAATCTTAACCATCACAACCTCCTACTCTCCAGTTTATTCTTCCAGCTTATCCATATTCAGTTTCTTCATATTCACATGCATTCTTGTTTCTTTTCTTTCCATGTCAAAGAAAAACATGTCCTTTTATGTTCAGTAACTCCAATTAGTATCCCCTCTCTTTCCTATATTTTGAACCTACACCTTTTCACTGGGTCCTACTTAGGCTATAAAACTACTCAAGTGTCTCCTTTCTTTAAAGCAGGAAGGAAGAACATGAGGGAAAAGAAAAGGACAGAAGAAAAGAGAAGGGAAGAAAACACCCCTTCGGTCTAACACCCTTTTTGGTTATCAATTATTTCCTTCCCTTCACAAACCCAGCCTCTTAAAGAACTGTCTACACTGTCTCATCGCCCCTTCTCTCATTCCCACCTCAGTGACATGAAATTTGCCTCCTGCTTCCCTTACATGCCACTCAAGCTGTTTTTTACATAATCACCAGTGACTCCTAATTGCCAATGGTTACTTCGCCACCTCTAATTGACCCTTCTGTAGCATTTGTCACTTTGACCTATCATTATTGAAACTCTTCTTTCCCTAAATTTCCATGATAGAAGACTCTCCTGCTTATCCTTCTTACCCACAGACCTCTGCTTCTCAGTTTCTTTTGCTAGGTTCTTTTTCTCATTTTATGTCACATCATTCCTTCATTCATTCAACAAATGTGTATTGAACACTCACCATATGTCAGCTACCATGACAGCTGCTGGGACTGGTTAAGCAGGGATAGCTGAAACACAATTTCAGAGGGTACTATTCACATGTAAAGGGAGCCCTTGGAACACAACTACAGTGACTATAATGTGAATGGTGCCTTCTGAAATGATGTAGTGCAGTAGCACTGTAAACAAGACACAGTCCCTGACCTCACAGTTGGCCTGGTGAAAAGACCAACAAGTAAATAGACAATTAGAATATAAAAAGAAAGTTACAGTAACCAAGATATGCCCTGAGGATAATGCGAGCTCAGTCTAGTTATTCTCCATAATTCTTTGACTCATTTTGCTTCTCAGTCTTTTCATAGTCTCCAGGTAATTACATCTAAACACAAGACTTCAACTGAATCCATTAGCTGATGAAGCCCAAATTTTGTATTTCTTGCCCAGAACACCAAACTGTCTTCCAATCATCTCTACCACGTTCCCTATAGGCACTACATCAAGCACTGAAGATATAAATATAAATATAAATATAAATATAGCAAAAGTCTTACCATAAGGCATTAACCTTATTTCATATCTGGATCATTTCAACAGACCCCTAGTTTGTCATCTTTTCTTCAAACTCCATTCAGAGTTGTGTTTGAAACCCAGACTAATTCTATCTCTGAAGCTTCACCCCATCCCACTCTATTTAAAAGCTTTCAAGGGCTACTCATAGCTATCAGAGCTATGTTAAATTTCTTTACTGTGACATACAAGACCCTACATGATCTGGCTTGCTCTTCCGCTCTTATCTTCCCTCCAACCCTATAGGCACCCTATACTTCAGCCACACCAAACCATGCAGTTCTTTCCACCCACAAAGCACTGTCCACCCCAGTGCCTTTGTACATACTGCTCCTACTGCCTAAAATGCCCTTCCCTGGGTTGTTCATCTTATGAATTACTACTTTCTTTAATGGTTTGACCACTCTGCTGTTGTGTGCCCTCGAATAGATTTTGACTCATAGTGACTCCATGTGACATAATGGAACTGCCCCACAGGGTTTTCAGATCACCTGGTCTTTTTGCCAAGGGTGAGTTTCAACCACCAATAGTTTGGTTAGTAGCCAAACATTTAACTGTTGCCCAGCAGGGCTCCTTTTGACCACTCTAGGCAGAATTAAGCAGCCGCCTGCTGTGAGCTCCCATAATGGGCAGTCACAGGTGAATTTGGGGGACTCATCACAATGCTGTAATTATTTATACACACACCTGTCTTTCCTGGGAGAATCTAAGTCTTTGGGTAAAGGCCCTGTCTGTTCTCTGTGAGTCTTCAGCACTGAGCACAGTGTCTGGCACATAGTGGCAGGGCTTCAAACCAGTTTGTTCCAGCTTGAACCCCTGCTGAGAATGTGCATTTCCATGCCAGATATACAGAAGCAGAATCTACATTTTAACAAGATCCCCAGGTGATTCTTATGTATATATATCTACAGTTTAACAGGATCGCCAGGTGATTCTTATGTATACCTGAATGAACCAGTTCGAAGCCCAGAAAGGGCAAACACGATGAGTTATTTTAGCATTGTTTAATCACAATACTTTTTATTAGCAAGGGATTTTAAAAGTAATTCATTCTATTTCATCTAATTCAAATGTTTCTTCCTCAGCCTCTGCTTAAAACTATTAAAAACTAAACTAAAACTTCACCTTGACACAGCCTGTATCTGCAGCCAATTGGGTAAACTATTATGCAAGAATTGATTTAAAAAACCTTTTGCGGTTGAGTCGATTCTGACTCATAGCAACCCTACAGGACAGAGTAGAACTGCCCCATACAGTTTCCAAGGAGCACCTGGTGAATTCAAACTACTGACCTTCTGGTGAACAGCCATAGCTCTTAACCACTATGCCACCGGGGCTTCCAAGAATGGGTAAACCAAGCAGAAAGTGCCAGGAAGATACAGAGATGCCAATTTGGGTGCATTCGCCGATCAATGTCATTTGAAGTTTTAGTTAGACCTTCATTTCTAATAAAATTAGAATATGGTGGTGGTCTATTTTTTTTATCTTTTTTGAATGTGGAGTATAATTAAAGGCAACCAAAAGAAGTAAAAAGGAGAGGAAAAATGTGTAAAGCTTAAATTTTTATGCAATGACCACTCCCTTTTCACTGGAACACTCTATTAAGTAAACGCCTTTGACAAGTTTATTTATGAGCATTTATTTATTCTTTTACCCGGGTACTTTAGCTTCTCCTAACATTGTTTACGAATTTTTTAATTAAGTTGTATGCTGATGTTTGTCAAGCTTTGTGACTAAATTTGCCAAACAGCAGGCAAGCACTGGGGCTGGTGTCTGTGTCAATGAAACACAAAGCAGCTGAAGACCCATGTGGAATGAGGACCCACCCCGTGCCTCATCGGGACCACACTCAGAACCTAGAAGTCATCTTCCTAGAACTAAAATATGGGGGAAATATCTGGGTTTTAAAAGTCAAGAAACCACCCTTTATGTCCAAAATGCTACAATGGCTGTCTGCATCACCAGATCTACTAAGTAACCACTCAAATCCATCCTCTCATACCGCACCTCAACATGTACACAGAAGGAGCCCTAGAGTTTAGTTGGAGAAGTAGGGTTTTCGAAGAGAGAAAAACCTTCCTGGACTGGTTTCCATGCCTTATATCCTGACCCTCTGGTGAGGCTACCTCACACTAGGGCTTCAAACCAGTTCATTCCAGTTTGAACGCCTGCTAAGAATGTGTATTTCCACCCCAGATACACTGAATCAGAGTCTACATTTTAACAAGATTCCCCAGGTGATTCTTATGTATAATAAATTCTGAGAACCACTGCTCTACTAATGAGCCCTAGTAGCACAGTGGTTAAGTGCTTGGCTTTTAACCAAAAGGTCAGCGGTTAAAATCCACCAGCTGCTCTTAGAAACCCTATGGGGTAATTCTATTCTGTCCTATAGGGTCACTACAAGTCAGAATAGACTTGACTGCAACGGGTTTGGTTTTGGTTTTGGCTCTACTAATAGTTCGCAGAATTGGTCCCTAACCAGCTAGCATCAGCATTGCCTGGGAACTTGTTAGAAATGCAAATTCTCAGCATGGGTTCAAGCTGCCCCACACACATACACTCACGCTCCCACTCTTTGACACTTAGGCACAGCATATACATTGAAAATGTAAAATTAAAATATAAAAAGGAAACTTCATTGACCAAAATATGCACTGGATGAATGAAAATCACTCAAAAGTGGTTGCAGCAGTACATCAACAGAGAACTGCCAGAAATTAAAACCAGATTCAAAAGAAGTTATGGGACAAGAGATATCATTGCTGATGTCTGATGGATCTTGGCTGAAAGCAGAGAATACCAGAAAGATGTTTACCTGTGTTTTATTGACTACACAAAGGCGTCTGTGTGGATCATAACAAATTATGGATAACATTTTGAAGAATGAGAATTCCAGAACACGTAATTGTGCTCATGAGGAACCTGTACATAGACCAAGACACAGTCTTTCAAACAGAACAAGGGGATACTGTGTGGTTTAAAATCAGGGAAGGTATGTGTCAGGGTTGTATCCTTTGACCATACTCATTCAGTCTGTATACTGAGCAAATAACCTGAGAAGATGGGCTATATGAAAAACACAGCATCGAGATTGGAGGAAGAGTCTTTAACAATTTGCAATATGCATATGGTACAACCTTGCTTACTGAAAGTGAAGAGGACTTGAAGCACTTACTGACGATCAAAGACTACAGCCTTTAGTATGGATTGCACCTCAACATAAAGAAAAAAATCCTCATAACTGGACCAACAAGCAACATCATGATAAAGGGAGAAAAGATTGAAGTTGTCAAGGATTTCATTTTACTTGGACCTCAATCAATGCCCATGCAAGCTGCAGTGAAGAAATCAAACTATGCATTGCATTGGGCAAATCTGCTGCAAAAGACCTCTTTAAAGTGTTAAAAAGCAAAGATATCACTTTGGTGACTAAGGTACACCTGACCCAAGCCATGGTATTTTTAATCACCACATATGCATGTGAAAGCTGGACAATGAACAAGAAGATAAAAGAAGAATCAATGCCTTTGAATTATGGTGTTGGTAAAGAATACTGAATATACCATGGACTGCCAGAACAAAAAACAACTCTGTTTTGGAAGAAGACACTTACTTTGGACATGTTATCAGCAGGGACCAGTCCCTGGAGAAGGACATCATGCTTGGTAAAGTAGAGGGTCAGTGAAAAAAAGGAAGGCCCTTGATAAAATGGACTGACACAGTAGCTGCAAAAATGGGCTCAAGCATAACAAAGATCATGAGAATGGTGCAGGACCAGGCAGTGTTTTGTTCTGTTGTACATAGGGTCGTTACGAATCGGAACCAACTCAAGGGTACTGTCTTAGTCATCTACAGCTGGTATAGTAGAAATACCACAAGTGGATGGCTTTAACAAAGAGAAATTTATTTTCTCACAGTCTAGTAGGCTAGAAGTCCAAATTTAGGGCACCAACTTCAGGGAAAGCTTTCTCTGTTGGCTCTGGAGGAAGGTCCTTGTTGTCAATCTTCTCCTGTACTAAGAGCATCTCTGCATGGGAACCCTGGGCCCAAAGGATGTGCTCTGCTCACAGCACCTTTTTCTTGGTGGTAAAATAACAAAATGGAGGACAACTACACAATACTGGGAATCATGGCCTAACCAAGTTGACACATACTGTGGGGGGACACAATTCAATCCATGACATTTCATCCTTTGGCCCCCCAAAATTCATATCCTTGCCACATGTAAAACATATTCACCCTGTCACATCATAGCAAAAGTCTTAAATCAGCTCTAAGTCCAAAATCCAAAAATTCCTCTTCATGTTATCTGCTTCCAAAGTACAATAGCAGAACAGGCACAAGCTAGACGTTTCCATTACAAAGAGGAGAAATTGGAGGAAAGAAGGCATAGCAGGCACCAAGCAAGTCAGTAGAACACATTACATTAGCCCTTAAGGCTTTGCAGATAATCCTCTGTTCTCTGAGACAATTTACACAATGGCCCTGCCCTCCATACTGTAGGTATTGGCCATACTCTCCAGATTCTAAATGGAGGCCCTTCAGTCCTGGACTTCAGTTCAACCTTCCAGGCCCACTGGGATGGCACCTCTGCTCCCTTGGCTTTAAGGGCGCCATTCTTCTAGTCCATCTGAGTAACCACTCCACTCTTAGAAACACCAGAAGCCATGGCTCTACTCTTTGAAACTCCAGAGGTCCTGGCCATACCTTTTGAGACTGAGGCAGCTTGGCTTCCTGTGTTCTTTATCACTTCAGTTTGTGCTTCCTGGTTTCTTGGCCTCTGGTTCCTCAGGCCTCACACCTGCATCTGCCCTGCTGGGGCAAGTGTTCCAAAGCTCTGTAGCTCCACTGATAAATGACTGGAGGCACCCCACTCCACCAGTAAACTTTGGCCAGAAGGCACTCAGCTCTCTCACTCTGTGGGTCAGCTCCAGTGCCAACTCCTGTTTCTGCTGCTGCTGGTTCTCTGCTGCTGTCGCTTCTCTGCCACTGCCACTTCTCTGCCACTGCATCTTTTCTGCTGCTGTTGGTCCCCTACTGCTGCCGGTCCTCTACTGCTGCCGGTCCTCTATGCATTCACAGTTTCAAAATTACTTCCACATTTTAGATATCTGTTAGAGCAGCACCCCGTTCCCAGTACCAAATTCTGTCTTAGTCATCTAGTGCTGCTATAACAGAAATACCACAAGTGGATGGTTTTAACAAAGAGAAATTTATTTTCTCACAGTCTAGAAGTCCAGATTCAGGGCATCAACTCCAGGGGATGGCTTTCTCTGTCAGCTCTGGAGAAGGTCCTTGTCGTCAGTCTTCCCCTGGACTAGGAGATTCTCTGCTCAGCATCCAAAGGACGCGCTCTGCTCCCAGCACTGCTTTCTTCGTGGTATGAGGTCCCCAACTCTCTGCTTGCCTCCCTTTCCTTTTAACTCTTGTAAGATGAAAAGTGGTGCGGGCTACACCCGAGGGAAACTCCTTTTACCTTGGATCACGGATGTGACCTGAGCAAGAGTGTTACATCCCACCCTAATCCTCTTTAACCACAGGCAGGGATTATGATTTATAACACATAGGAAAATCACAAAATGGAAGACAACCACATAAGACTGGGAATCATGGCCTAAACTAAGTTGACATGTATTTTTCAGAGACACACTTCAATCCATGACAGGTACCTAACAGCAACAACAACGTAAGCACAGAAGAAGTACCTAACCCAGCCTAGCTATTCCCCAGAATTTTATCTTTGACCCATTTCACTTCTTTTTTCTTTCTATAAACACTCTCTCGATGATTACTTCCACACACGACTTAAACTGAGTCTGTGCTGATAATTCCCAATCTATATTTCTTGCCCAGAATATCCAACAGCCACTTGAATACCCCTACCCAGAGGCACCACAGATATAAAGTCAATAAGATGCAAGTTTCCCTATGCTTTTCAAAACAGATGTACAGTAGTAGCTAGGAACAATAGCCTGGTAGTAGTAGCTACCAAAGCTACAAAAACCCAGTTCAGCACAAGAGGGAAAGTAAAAACTTAGAAATGTCTGGTCCAGTCTTTTGAAAACTTTTAGCAAAAAATCCTTTGTTCAAATAAAATTTTACTTGGAAACCCAGTATGTGAAATCAGGAAAAATACACCTGCTCAGGTTACAGAAGGGGCCACCAGAAAGGAAACGCCAAGCTGAAAACTGGACATCTTTCCCCCCAACTATTCCCATCTGTATTACAGCCCCTGATGAGCTGTTTGAAACTCCCAGAAATTTGTAGATCACAGCAAAAGATCCAAGAAGATACTTTTTTTCTTTTAACAGAAGAATCAACAGTTAAAGCACAATTTGTGAAAACTAACCAGGAACAGTGGGTGACAATTTCCATGAGTATTAAAATAAAAGAAGAAATGTCATTAAAAGTAAGGTTGGTGCTAAGTAGTCTAGTAGATCATGCTTTCTCAGAACTATATGAAACCATCACTCCCTACATTTTCTCAAAACAATAAATCCTAATGACAAGAAAAAATAAAATGAAATTAATCATTTTCTAGTTAAGTCACATAAGACGAGGTTTAAAACTTTCTTACATAAAATTCTATATATTTTATTATTTTGAAAATATATGTTGATACAATTAAATAAAAGGGAAAAAAATCCAGAGACACGTTTAAGCGTTGACAACTCAATCAACTTAAGGAAATACATGATAAAGAAGGGCACATCTATAAATTTTTAATAGAGGAGACAGATTACTGTTACAGAGGAAAAGGCCAAGTTATTATCCACAACAAATATGGCATCACAATTACCAAAAATGATACAATTTGGTCAATCAATTGATTAGTTGACTGTAATGATTTGATTGTTTTGACATCATGTAGATATAAGCTCAGTGAATTTCACGGGGGTGGGGAGGAGCTGTAAAATTATTAAGTATCATATAAATCAGTGATTCTCAACCCTGGCTGCACATGAAATTCACCAGGGAGCTTGAAAAACTACTGATAACCTGGCCCCATCCCAGACGTACTAAGTTAGAATTAGAAGGTAGGATTGAGAATCATTCATATAAAGTCATGAATCAACTGATCGACGAATCAATTTCCATTCGTCTGTTGATCGTTTGGCATCAGCCTGAACCACCTCTTGTCGCTATCAGTGATGATCATGAGTTTGGGTTTCCTCCATTTGTGACTATTTAATAATGATGTTTAAGAGTGACTTAGGAGCTCTGGTGGTGCAGTGGTTAAGCCCTTGGCTGCTAACCAAAAGGTTGGTGGTTCAAATCCACCAGCTGCCTCATGGGAGAAAGGTGTGGCAGTTGGTTTCCATAAGGATTACAGTCTTGGAAATTCTATAAGGCAATTCTACTCTGTCCTATAGGGTCGCTATCAGTTGGAATTAACTCAACGGCAATGGGAAGGCTAACTTTTCCTAGTTGTCTGGCCAACCCGCATCTGACTAAAGAAACAGCACTTTAATTCTCCCTTAAAGCAGATTTAACTTTGCTGTGAGTGTGGGTTTTTGTTTTGGGCTTTGTTTTTGGTGGTTCCTTTATAGGCTGAGCATGTGGCGGTTCTACTGAAATCACAGGTTCAGGGAACTGAAATGGCTATTTCAAGAAATGCAACTGGTTTCAGTGAATAAATATGAGCTCACTCTTATGGGAAGAATTTCATCAAGCAAAGTAGATTGACAAAAACAATATGGGATAGCCCCCAAAATACATCATTACAACCTTAATTTCATTATTATAGTGATATGTTAAGTAAACCACAGAATGGTGAACTATGCTCAGGGATATTTTGAAAACATTATAAAATCTAAGAGTGTTTTAGGTGATAAACTTTAAGTGTTGGTGTAGTTAACAGTTTATGTTACTACTTAGTTCACATAGTATGAACCAGGGAGTCCATAAGACAGGCTGGAAAAAAAAACAAGTTACTGGTTTTTATAGTGATCTGGAAGCTTAGAAACTATGTCCAGTTCTCCTCTATAATCTTAAGTAATACTACATCCATAAGAAACCACTGCCGTCAAGTCAATTCCAACTCATAGTGACCCCATAGGACAGAGTAGAACTGCCCCATAGAGTTTCCAAGGAGCGCCTGGCGGATTCGAACTGCCGACCCTTTGGTTAGCAGCCGTAACACTTAACCACTGCGCCACCAGGGTTTCCAACATCCATAAGAGAGGTTACATCCATAAGAGAGGCTCATAAACATGGAATCCCATTTTCTCTCCAGAGGCAGGAAATGAGCTATTTTCCAGATACACTGGATATCCTCAGAAAATAAAACAGTAGAAGTTCACTTAACTCAAGCTATCAGAAGTGAGTAAAAGCAGAGAGTCAAAAAAGTGATGTATTTTGAACATTTTATTTTAATTTCAGTCACATAAATAAATGTAAACTCGTTCACTAATCTTTGTATTTCGGGCCATGATTTTGGAGTTCCATGTTGCCTTTCTTATTTGAATCATGCTCAGAATTATCATCTACAATTCCCTACTTGCATTTCTTAAAAGTGGGGCAGGTCCTTAAAGACACTTGTGAAAAAACCCGAGTACAGACTCTTCCTAGATTTTTTTTTTAGTATAGTTTCCCAATCTTTCATAGTTGTCTTAGTCACATCTAAGTACTAGTAGTTTGTTGATGTTGTCTTATAGGCTTTTTTTTTTTTTTTTAGATAAAATCCTCATAACATAAAATTGAACCTTAATGAACCATTTTAAAGTATAAAATTCAGTCATTTTTAGTATATTCACAGTTCTTTGCAACCATGACCATTATCTAATTCCAGAGCATTTCCATCACCCCAAAACGAAACCCTGTACCCATTAGCAGTCGCTCAAATTTCACCCGCCCGTCCCCATCCCCTGGCAACAACCACTAATCTACTTTTTGTCTCTAGGAATTTGCCTGTTCTGGCCATATCATGTAAAAGAAATCATACAGTATATGGCCTTCTGTGTCTGACTTCTTCAATTAGCATAATGTTTCCAAGGCTCACCCATGTTGTAGCATGTGTTGATGTTGTCTTTTAATGTTGGCTTACTTTTATGAGCACATATGGCAATCAACTTAGTTTTCATAGAAATAATATTCATTGTTTGGCACTCACATTATATCAGTTTATACAATATTTAAGTTGCAAAATTACAATAACAAGTTCAACTGGCATAAATAGGACTATGACTAAACATCACTGTAAGTGTGTACCTGAGCTGGTAAGAGCAAAGTACTCCAGTTTATTATGATGATAGGTTTTTGCCACAGTGGTCTCTGTGCTCTGAGCAACTCTGTGTTTCAAAGCCAAAGGAGCGTACTGGCTAGGCCAGTGAGTTAAGAGTTGGGCAGTACTCCATTACCAAGGACAGAGAAGGATGCATGCAGAGGGTGGCAGAGGTGTTAAATGTCTATTATGCAGCCTGACACAGCACCAACTGGGCCACAAAAGGAAGTCTTCTATATGTCATCAAAAAGGAGCAAGGATGTGCTCGCAAAGAGATAGGTACATTCTTCTGCCTCTATAGACGCATTACCATCCTATCCGTCCTTCAAGGAGCAGCTCAAACATCTCTTCCTCCATAAGGTCTTCCCTAACCTCTGCTTCTCTCAGTGTCTGCATAAGCAACTTCTCCTTCCTTTTATTTCCCAAAGTACTTATGTATCTCTGGTAGTGGTTATGGTTGGTATGGTAGCTAGTCATACAATGTGTTTTCTTCCACACCAAACTATAAGCTGCTTCAGAGACAGGTTGTGTGTCTTTATATCCCCTACTGCCACCAGCACAGTGCTTATATAAAAGAGAGGCTTAAAATATGTCTTTAATAAAGAGTAAAAGTTCAATAAATATTAAATAAATACATGAGCAAATTAATTAAATAGTGGCCTGTAACATCCTACACCTGGCTACAGCAACTCGCCCCATTTGTCAACGTACAATACTAGAAGGAGGGATGAGTATCTGATGGAACAAAGAAAAAAGTCCATTACTCTAGGTGCCTAGTAGGCATCAGAAATCGTGACTCTCCTCCAGTGTTTAACAGAGACCACCTTCAGATCAGACACTGTCAGATAATAACACTTCCTGTTGTCCTTTGATGTAGAGCAAATTAAAAACAGAAACAGGGAGAAAATCTTTGTACTCAAAATCATCCAAAGTCCTCAAGTGTGATTTGGTTTTTCTCAGTTAAATTATTACACCACTTTAATGAGTGAGTTTTTAGATATACTAGAAAGATACTCAAGAAAACAGCTTTCGAATGGGCAATTGTTAAAAAGCAAAGCAAATGGTTAGGCAAAGAATGCATAAACAACCCCAAAAGCTACACTGAATACTTTTTTTTGGCTGTATAAGACTGAAAAACTGCCAAGTTCATTTTGATAAGCCTTTGTTAAAAACAATAAACAAGCCTGAGCTTGCAAAGCATGCCGTTTTAAATAAAAAGCAATTGAGAGAATTCGAAAATGCTTAAAACTGGAAGGTTTGATTGAAAAGAAAAACTACCGTGGTAACGGATTTACCAATAAGTCGCAACACTGTACAGCCTATGAATATTGGGTAAGGGGACAAAATATAAAATGAGAAAAAATAAAGAGAGAACACTATCTTCAAAAATAAATAAAAAGCTACATCTTACGAACTAATGCAATTACAGTCTGCATTGCAAATTGGCTGTAACACCAACTTTGTGGCACCAACACTATTGAGGAAACTAATCTTCCCACGCTTCATTAGCTTTAATGTCACCGTAATAATGTCCCCAAACCAAAGAAAATGATATTTCATTGACTCCATATGAACATACATAAAACAGCCAAATGTGAGAACTGCTATTTGTGCACGATAGAATGTCAGTTCATAAAAGTCAAAATAACTTAATCTAACGTTATTTCTTTGTTTTATGTGTTTCTAAGATCAGCAGGATCACAGGACTAGAAGATAGTTTGACATGTCTATGTTTATTTCCCTGCTTTAAAAAAACCAAAACCAAACCTGTTACTGTCAAGTCGATTTTGACTCATAGCGACCCTGTAGGACATAGTAGAACTGCCCCATCGGGTTTCCAAGGAGCGGCTGGGGGATTCAAACCACTGACCTTTTGGTTAGCAGCTGAGCTCTTAATGATTGCACCACCAGGGATCCTTCCCTTGTTTTAGGCAAAACTAAAATTCCCTTCTATCTGCCTAACAGATCCCTAGAAAAATTCTAATGAATAAATTGTACCTTGAGCTCCACAAAGCAAAAGTTCTTTGTTTTGTTCATTGACGTATCCCAGCGCCCAGAACAGTGCTGGACACATAGTGGGCACTCAATAAATATCTGTTAAATTGAACTAAATTGGAAAACATTAAAATGTATTGCAATACGATACTAAAATGCTACAGAAGTGAGTTTAAAGTTCTTTCATAGCTCTCTTATAGGTCATGGTGTTAATCACAACATGGTCCACATATAAGGCCTTTTCTCAAGTCTGCTCTAAGACCATAAATCACACCTTTTAGCTCTAACCAATTATCACCACAGGTAGCAGAGAGTTAGAAGAGACTCCCAGGAAGAAGGGATGCAGCCCTGATACCAGTGGTAGACTTAATCCCATCTGTTTTGACTATTTTTCTTCTTCTGAGGGTTCATCTGGAATGTATGGGCATATTTATCTTCATATAAGAATAATTTATAATATTATTTAGGAAATAACGTTTTTTTTTTAATTATGCTTCAAAGACAGTATGACTAAATTGACCTCTCGAATCTATTTTAGAATTCCACTAGTTTAAAAAAAAGTAATAAATAAAAAAAAAATTTAGAATTCCACTAGTTTAAAAAAAAGTAATAAATAAAAATAAGAATAGGAAAATGATATGCTTAAAAACCAAACCGAACCTGTTGCCATTGAGTCGATTATGACTCATAGCGACTCTATATCTAACTATATTATTTTTGTGCAAAATGCCTGGAAGAAATATACTTTGAAAACTGAACTAGGTGGGAATGAGACAGCCTGGATTCTACTGCTAGCTATATCACCAACTAGCTGTATGAGCTTAGCCAATCATGGCCCGACTGGATCTAAGGTTCCTGGACTGTAAGGTGAGGGTTTGAATTTAGTAGATTATTGCTAAAAGCCCTTTCCAACTGCTAAGATCTTATTTTTAAAAGAGACCAAATCTGAGAGCAGAGCCAACATGGCACCCTAGATAGATACACCATGCTGTCCCTCTGCAGCAAAGACCTGAAAAACTAAGTTACACAGACATAAATATCAATCCTGGAACCCTAAGCATCAAATGAAGGGATAAATAACTAGATCAAACACCTAATGGAAGAAGAAACTGACAGAAAACAGAGAATGAGGAGACAGATGGAGTGGAGGTCCCCTGCCAACTAACACGGCATAGCGTCACCATCTTGGAACACAGTCAGCAGCTACCCTGGACAGGGTACACAGGAAGGCAACTTCACAGAGCTCCCAACAGGAGACAGAGCACCCTGTAACCAGAGAAACACACTTTCCTACCCCTCACCCCTCTGGTGAGTAGCACCAAGAACCCCTCCGGCCCGGCAGCCCTCATCACCAAGGTCTATAATATGAGCCCCACCATCCCCAGTCTACCCTGCTCCCTCCTGTCATATGGCTTTTGTCCCCCCTCTTCCTTCCTTTGCTTTTCCCTTCACACCTAGTCCTGTACACCAACCCCGACTTCCCACAGGCCCCCACCACACCACCAGGGCAAGAGAGCCACAGGTTCCTGCTACACCACCATTTTTGTTTCCTTTCTTGCTCCCTTTTCTTTCTCCCTCCCACTTAGCCCCAAATGCTACCTCCCCCCACATGCCACTGAACCCCCACCATGTTGCAGCAGCTAGAGAGCCAACAGCCCACCAACACCCTGGGTCCTTCCCACCCCCACCTGCCAGCGCCTACTATACTGCCATTTTTTCCCCTTCCTCTTCTGTCTTTTCTTATCTCTCACCTAGCCCCATACATCACCTCCCCTCCCTTCTCACTGGCCCTGCATCTGCCCTGCCGCATCCACTGGCTCCAGCCTTGCTGCCGTTTTGTTTGTTTTTCCTTTTTTTCCCTTTCTCTCCTTTCTTTCTTCATTCCACCTACCCCTGTATTCCACCTCCCCGCCTTCCCACCAAACCCCCACTGTGCCACCAGGGCTACAGAGCCACCAGCTCACCGCCATCTCGGATCCATTAGCCCTAGTTTGACATGACATTTATTTTTATGGGAACAAAAAAGAAAACAGACCACGCAGTAGGCAATTGATGATTTTTAAAGGCTAGTGAGCTTGGATATCTGGGGAGATAGTGTGTTTCTGTATTGGGCGGACAAGACTCTCCTCTCCCGTTAAACTGGCTGTGCCACTGGAGAACCCAGCTCTCAGCAAAGAAATAGTTCAGTGCCTTGGAAATGGAAAAGTTAAATCAAAGTGTTTGGTAGGGCCCATCTGAATAGACAGTAAAACAAAAACAAAGGGTAGAAGAGGTTTAGAACGCTAACCCAATAGCTCCAGGACTTACCGGAATCAGGCTGTAAATTTTTACTGGAACACTTCTGTGAGTCTGCCATACCAGGTATCTCCGCTTTTGTTTGTGAACAATAAGCAATTCGGAGAAATTAAGTTCAATCAACTGAAGTTTTTGAAGGCTGATGTGGCTTTAATACATCGTTCCCTACCACACGGAAACCCTGGTGGCATTGTGATTAAAAGTTTGGCTGCTAACAAACAGGTCAGCAGTTCGGATCCACCAGAAGCTCTTTGGAAACCCTATGGGGCAGTCCTACCCTGTCCTATAGGGTCTCTATGAGTTGGACTCGACCGCTACGGGTTTGGTTTTCTTTTTGCTTTGTTTTGTTTGCTATACCACACACGCGAAATAAATATTATCGTCTGAAGCAGAGAGGGTAGAGTGAAAGAAAACGAAAAAAAAAAAAAAAACAGAGAAAGAAAAAGAGACACTAAAAACACACAGATCCAGAAGAAAAGCACCGGGAAGTCTGCACTGGGAAACCACAGGAGACGAAGATCAAAACCGATTTCTCTCTAGCCACCTGCCCAGAAACTCTGCCTGGAGCTAGGGGTCCAACGCAAGGGCAGCCAGGCACGTGTCTCTGTCCTAATCCATCAGGCCAGCCTAGGGACCGGCTCAGGGTGGCGGGCTCACGGCCCGGGCTGGGCGCTGGAGCAGTGGGAAGCGAATCCCTTTCTGTCCAGCACCATGATGCCCAGCCCGGCCACCCTGCCACCCCGCAGCGAAGGATGCCCAGGTCACCTGAGCCACCGCACTCTCGGCAAAGCCGAGACGGGGAGTGGGAAGAGGGTGAACGCCGGGGGCTTCCTGGGCCAGCGCTAGGGATTTGGGTGCCGGCGTTGTGCTCCACAGCGCAAATCGCCACCTTTTCCGCGCTGGACCGCCTGCCACGCCCGCCCCCAGCCCGGCTCCGCCGCGTCCTCACCTCGCAGGGACCGCTGCAGGCTTGGCAGTGGCGCGCAGACATGCCCCCTGTGCGCACCCGCCGTGCCGCGTCCTTGCGCGGTGGCCCCTTCCTGGGCCCCAGACGCCGTGGTCCGCTGCTGCAAGGGGCGGGGTGCGACGAGGCTGAGGCGCCTTTGGGACTGTGGCCTGGGGCCCCGCCGGCAGCGCCGGGGAATGGAGCGTCGCGGGGAAAATCCCAGTGCTCGTTCAGCCCCGCTGGCTCCGCGGTGGACTCGCTTTCAGGCAAGCGAGGGGAATTTAACACTGGGATCCGCTCTACGTGCTGCGGCTCGGTGAGGAGTAAGGGGCTCCAGGCAGGAGGGACGCCTCGCGGTTATGTAATGCATCGGCCAGTTCTGCCCCGAGCCATCTCGCTCCCAGACTGCCCGACCCTCCCCAGGAACAACCACGCATGTCCCTCACCCAGGCAAGCCGAGAGCGCCCGGTGTTCTCAAAAAGAACTTTTCCCTGCAAGGTCAAAGAGCAAGATCTCGAGAAGGAATATGAGCGCTTCCTTAGGTGTATTGGCAGGATCTGGATCCTGCCATCCAGTCCTTTCCATTTCACCGCATAGGAAACACCAGTGTTTTAGAACCAGAGTGTTAGTTAAAAGCGTTGACTTCTAGGTCAGATGGACCTGAGTTCAAATCTCTTTAGAAGCTCGCGACCTTGAGCAGCCACTTAACTGAGCCTTAATTTCTTCACCTGTAAAATGAAGGTAACATTGGTGCCCACCTCACATGGCTAATGATCAGAGGATGAAACGAGGTGCAGGCGCCCGGTGCGCATAGCACACCCTCTGTAAACATTACTACTGCTGCTGCTTTTTTTTTTTTTTTTAATTGTGCATTAGGTGAAGGTTTACATTGGTTAAGTGCTCTGCTGCTAACCAAAAGGTTGGCAGTTGGAATCCACCAGCCCCTCTTTGGAAACTCTGTGAGGCCGTTCTACTCTGTCCTATAGGGTCTATGAGTTGAAATCTACTCCACACAATGGGTTTGGTTTGGTTTACAGAACAAATTAGTTTTCCATTCAATAATTTGTACACAAATTGTTAGGTGACATTGGTTGCAATGTGTCGGCACTCTCCCCATTACCATGCTGGTTCCCCATTTCCCTTCATCCTACCTCTCAGTGTCTTCCCTTGCCTTGATCATGTTGTGCTGACTTCCCCCATATTGTATACTGTCTTTCCATTCACCAAAGTTAACAGTATCTACTACCTAGTTAGTGAATTTCCCTCCCTCCCCCTTCCCTTTCAGGTAATCATCAGAGAATTCTCCTTTCTGTGTGTAAACCTCTCCTTGAGTTTTTATGATGGTGGTCTCATACGATATGTATCCTTTTGTGATGGACTTACTTCACTCAGCATAATGTCCTCCACATTCAACCATGTTGTGAGATGTTTCATGGATTCATCATTATTCTTTATCTTTGCATAGTATTCTATTGTGTGTATATACCATAGTTTATCCAACCATCTGTTGATGGGCACTTAGGTTGTTTCCACCTTTTTCCTATTGGGAATATTGCTTCAACGAACATAGTTGTGCATATGTCTATTCCTGTTACGCCTCTTATTTCTCTAGGATATATACCTAGGAATGGGATTGCTGGATCATACAGTATTTCTATTTCTTTTTAATGATCATCATACCATTTTCCGTAGTGGTTGTACCATTTTACACTCCCACCACCAGTGTATAAGAGCCAGTCTCTCCACAACCTTGCCAGCATTTAGTTTTTTGTTTGTTTGTTTGTTTGTTTGTTTTGTTTTGATCAGTGCCATTATTGCCAGGGGTGAGATGATATCTCATTGTAGTTTTGATTCGCCTCTCTCTGTAATGAGAACAACCATCTCGTCATGTAGTTTTTAGCCTGAATGTCTTTGGTGAAGTGTCTGTTCATGTTCTTTGCGTGTTTTTTAATTGGATTGCTTTTTTGTTGTTGAGATGTTGACATTTTCTATAAATTTTAAAGATTAGAGCTACTGTTTATTATGCTAGGGCTTCCCCAACTCCCAAAAGTTGACTTAAAATCGGCTGCCTCGAGGACTGAAAAAAAGAGCTGCCTGAGTCTGCAAGAAGACACCCCACATAAGGCTAGCTTTTCTATAAATTACTCTCCCTGCCAGAGCAAGACCTCTGAACTGAGAAGGTCTGAGTCTGACTTCTTAGGGTCTACATCCTTGATACTCAACATGTGGTTTGAAGACCAGTAGCATCAGAATTACCTGGAGCTTTTTGGAAATGTGGAATTTCAGGACCCACCCCAGATCTGCTAAAACAGAATCCACATTTTACCACAATCCCCAGGCAATTTGGATATCACCCACGTTTTAGAAGTACCTAACCAAAATGAGTGAAAAATTTTGGAAAAAATGACACAGGGACTAAGAAGTTACTAAGCAGTTAGTTATAGGCAGTATTTGCTGGATGGGACCTTAGGGTGTTTTTAAAACAGACTGGTAAAACTGTTCCTCATTTTACCCTCTGGCTATTTTGTTTTCTCCCTTCCCCTCAGTTTCCTGCCCTTTAACTATAAACCTGAATTTAAATCTTATTTTTGTTTGCAGTAAACTGTACTAGATCTAAGAGATGATTAGTGAATATGTGTCTAAAACACATATAAGAATTAATAAATATAGCCTGTAAAAGAATTCATTAGCATTGAAAATGAACTTATAAATGTAGTCAAACTGTAAACTCTGAGCTCTCACCTGTGAAGTTCTTTAGGTTAAAACCTTGACTATTTCTGCATTTCAGGAACATACCTTTCTTAGTTAAACATTATTTGAGGTGCCAAATAAGCCCTATTTTCTGTTTAAATAATGGAGGACAATCAGCCCTTTAAAAGTTTTGGAGAGTAGAAAGACACTTCTCAGGCTTTCTTCCCTTTAAATTTCCACTCACAGAGGCTCCAGCAAAGCCCAAAGCAAATATTTTGTTTCTTTCATTAAATGCTGTTTTTTTTAAATTCTGAGAATGTTTGGATTTAGTTTGCCTGATTCTATCTCTGGCACACGATTTGCATCCTGTGAGAGTTCAGTAATTGTGAGATGACGATGTTGAGGCTAATGCTGATTGTGGGCAGAAGCAATGCCAGTATACAAAGGTCAGTTCTATCTGCCTGTCCCCTCAAGGCTTCCTCCTCAAGGCTGCCAAAAAACTGCTGCCTTGGGAGTAGGCAATATGGAGGTAGAATTGACGGAGATGGAAAAAGGAAAGAAATCTTTCTCTGAGGTTGGAGGGTTGGAAGAGGTGGGTGTGGGGGGATAAAGCCCTTCTGTTTACTCCTGTGGGAGAAAGGCAAAGGTGAACCCTAGAATCCAACCAGGGAGGAAAGGAAAAATGTAGCTATTCTTCTAAGCAGTGTTATCTAATACAACTTTCTGCAATGATGAAACTGTTCTATATTTGTGTGGTTCAATACAGCTATGAAATGTGACTATTTACATTTAAATTTTAATTAATTACAATCAAAATTCAGGTCCTATTTTTTGTTAGTATTAGTGTGTTACATTAATCAAATTTCAAATGTTCCATAGCAATATATGGCTAGTGGCTACCATATTGGACAGTGCAGAAAATAGAACATTTCCATCGTCACAGGACATTCTATTGGTAGTATTTTATAGTAGTACTTAGAAGATGAATTTTTTTACTTAGGAATAAATCTAACCAGTTCGTAAAAGACCTACACAAAGAAAACTACAAAACAAAGAGATCTAAATAAATGGAAAAACATACCAAGCTCACGGATAGGTAGACTCAACATTGTGGACGTGACAATTCTACCCAAAGCTATTTACAAATAGAATGCAATCCCAATCCAGGTACCAACAACATTTGTTAAAGAGGTGAAAAAACTAATCATTAACTTTATATGGAAGGGGAAGAAGCCCTGGATAAGTCAAGCACTAGTGAAGAAGAAAAATAAAGTAGGAGGATTTGTACTACCTGGCCTTAGAAACTACTATACAGCTATAGTAGCCAAAACAGCCTGGTACTGGTACCACAACAGATACATTGACCCATGGAACAGAATTGAGAACCCAGATGTAAATCGATCCACCTACGATCACCCGATCTTCAACGAGGGCCCAAAGTCCAACGAATGGGGAAAAGATAGTCTTTTTAACAAACAATGCTGGCAAAACTGGATGTTCATCTGCAAAAAAATAAAATAGGACCCATACCTTACACCATATACAAAAACTAAATCAAAATGGATCACAGACCAAAATATAAAAGCGAAAACTATAAAGTTCATAGAAGACAAAAACAGGACCAATGCTATAGGCCCTAATACGTGGCATTAATAGGATACAAACCATAATCAACAACACACAAACTCCAGAAGATAAGCTAGATAACTAGGATCTTCTAAAAATTAAACACTATGTTCATCAAAAGACTCCACCAAAAGAGTAAAAAGAGAACCTACAGACTTAGGAAAAAAAAATTGGCTATTACAAATAAGACAAAGATCTAATCTCTATAAAATCTACAAGAAAATCTAACACCTCTACAACAAAAAGACAAATAATCCCATTAAAAAATGGGCAAAGGAAATGAACAGACACTTCCACAAAGAAGACATTCAAACGGCACACAGACACATGAGGAAATGCTTGCGATCACTATTAGAAAAATGCAAATCAAAACCACAATAGGATACTATCTAACTTGGCATTACAGGCACAAATCAAAAAAAAGGAAATAACAAATATTGGAGAGGCTGCAGGGAGATCAGAACTTTTATGCACTGCTGGTGGAAATGCAAAATGATATAACCATTTTAGAAAACAATATGGCACTTTCTTGTGTATTCCTGGGATGTACACTCCTAGGAATACATCCTAGAGAAATAAGAGTTGTCACACGATAGACATATGTATGCCTATGTTCATTGCAGTATTGTTCACAAAAGCAAAAAGATGGAAACAACCTAGATGCCCATAAACAAACTATGGTACATACACACAATGGAGTATTACACAACGATAAAGAACAATGATGAATCTTTGAAGCATCTCATAACATGGGTGAATCTGGAGGGCATTGTGCTGAATGAAATAAATCAATCTCAAAAGGACAAATATTGTATAAGACCACTACTGTAAAAACTGTTGAAAATGTTTACACACAAAAAGAAACAATCTTTGATGGTTACAAGAGAGGGGAGGGATGGGGATGGAAAAACACTAAACAGACAATAGGTAAGTGGCTGGTGAAGGGTAAGACAGTACACAATACTGGGGAAGCCAACACAACTTGTTCAAGGCAAGGTCATTGTAGCTCCACAGACACATCCAAACTGCCCGAGGGCCCCAATTACTGAGATGGGGGCTGTGGGGATCATGGTCTCGGAGAATATCTAGCTCAATTGGCATAACATAGTTTATAAAGAAAACATTCTACATGCTGCTTTGGTAAGTAGCATCTGGGGTCTTAAAAGCCTGTGAGCAGCCATCTAAGATTCTCCACTGATCTCACCTCTTCAGGAACAAGGGAGAATGAAGAAAACTAAAGATACAAGGGAAAGATTAGTCCAAAGGTCTAATAGACCACATCTACCACAGGCTCCACCAGATTGAGACCAGTACAACTAGATGGTGCCCAGCTACCACCACTGACTGCTCTGACAGGGATCACAATAGAGGGTCCCAGACAGAACTGGAGAAAAATGTAGAACAAAATTCTAACTCAAAAAGACCAGACTTGCTGGTTTGACAGAGTCTAGACAAACCCTGAGAGTTTGGCCTCTGGACACCCTTTCAGGTCAGTAATGAAGTCGCTCCTGAGGTTTGCCCTTCAGCTGAAGATTAGATAGGCCCATAAAACAAAATGAGACTAAAGGGGCACACCAGCCAAGGGGCAAGGACTAGAAGGCAGGAGGGGTTAGGAAAGCTGGTAATAGAGAACCCGAGGTGGAGAAGGGAGAGTGCTGACATATTGTGGAGTTGTCAACCAATGTCATACGTGTAGTGTACTAACTGTTCAATGAGAAACTAGTTTGTTCTGTAAACCTCCATCTAAAGTGCAATAAAAAAAAAAAAAAAAGAAGACACAGATGAAATTTTGGTGAGGAGATGAGCCCAGATTATTTGTTTTTGCATGACCTAGTCAGAACCTCATCTGTCAAAAGGCCAATGGTGGAATAATCATTAAACCTACATCGTCGAGTTGTTGGAGAATCAAAATGAGATAATCCATAGAATGTACTTAATGAAGTGCCTTGTAAATGTTCAAAAAAATTTTAGCCACTATTAGTATTAATAGTTATGCCAAAAAAAAAAAAAACCAAACCCACTGCTGTCGAGTCGATTCTGACTCATAGTGACCCTATAGGACAGAGTGGAGCTGCCTGATAGTTTCCAAGGAGCACCTGGCAGATTCAAACTGCCAGCCTCTTGGTTAGCAGCCGTAGCACTTAACCACTACACCACCAGGGTTTCCATTAATAGTTATATTACACTAAAAAATATAGCTAGTGGGACATGGTGCTATACTCACATCATTATTAGTTAAATAGCGTTCTGCTGATTTGGTCAGCTGATCTGATAACTCACCTACCATTTCTAAAGCTACCATTTATAGCTTTGTACCAGCTCCTTCTCCTTTCTTCCTCCCCAATCTGTGTACTGTCAGTACTATTCTGGCCTGGAGGCACAATATACTTGGTCAAATCCCTACCATTTGTATCCAATAAATGACAATTGTATTAACTAAAATCATATTCCTCCATGGTTCAGCAGAATTAACTTTCAGATGAGATTCTCAGCAACATGACACCTTAGGGTATATCCATCATGGAAAGAATTGTTTGTTCCTGTTATTTGGTCAAACAAAGATGTGTGGACTCAGCAGACAGAAAGGAGAACATTGGCTCCAGATAAATAATATCTGGGGTATGCACATCAGAGTGGAAGCTAGCAGAAGGCTGATGGTTGGGATGGAATCGTCAAGATAACTAAAATGCAGCAAAAACAAAATGAAAATATTTTACATTGTCAGTTATACAGATTAACACAATATGTGGAAACAGTGAGTGAGATTCTACCTTGCACACAAAGAAACATAGATTTCTGAATAACCTTCTCAGACCCCTGTTTTCTTCTGACTTCTTTAATAAGATCATGTCCTAAGGGCACCTTTCAGATTCTATTTTCTCTATTTTCTTCCCTGGTTCCTCTTTCACCACATCATTCTTTTTCTCGTGAGCATTTTCTAGAATTTACCCCCTATTTCTCTGCTCTCCTTTCTTAACCCCTATCTCGATCTCCCTTGGAAAATGTATTCCTCCTCCTGCCTGTCAGTAGCTCTGAAGTCTGCATTTCCAGTTCTGACCTCTCCCTGAACTCCAGTTCTTTTCACTAAATGTCCAGTGGATATTTCCACTGGAATTTTCCTACCCCGGCACTACAAACGTTAAAACACCAGAAACTGAAGTTATTACAGTCTGCCTTTGATCCACCCAAACCCTCTACTTTCTCCTTTCCAACATAGTGCATTGGTCTCTGGCACTAAAATTCTGTCTCATTTACTATGGAAGCCATGGAATCATTTTTAACCCATTTTTCTGTTTCTGTTTCTGAAAGATATTGAATTTGGAATCAGAAGACATCAATATCAGTCTCATTTCTGCTGTTTCTTAGTAGTATGAAGTTAGGAAATTTTCAACCTCTAAAAGCCTTGTATTTCTCATCTATAAAATGAGATCAATAGTACAATTCAAAACCATGCATTCAGTTGCTACTTATCCCAGCCCTTTGTGCTAATGACGTTAGACTCTCAACTTCTGCAGGAATGACATTTTAGACTAGATAATTCTTTACTATGGGGCTGTCTGTGCATTGTAGGATGTTAGCAACATTCCTAGTCTCTACCCATTGTCTTTAGATATTGCCAAATGTCCCCTAGGCTGGAGCGAAATTGCCTCCTGTTGAGAACCACTGGGTTAGAGGAATACTAGGAGGGGTAATAGTGCCTTCATCACTGGGTGCTATGAGGATTACATGAGATGACGAATATGAAAGCAGCTGGCACAGTGTCTGACATATTGTTGGTATAAGGTCAACATGTGTAGAATGTGGGCGTACGTTCATTCTCTGGGCTCTGTCTTGTTGGGATGCTCCCTGGAGGTCACAATTGAAAACATTTTTTAGAAAAACGTACAATTTAGACTATATTGTTCTGAATTCTTATCATATTCTAACAAATGTAATTTTTTTAATTTAAGCAATGATAAAGCAAAGATCTTGTATTACATTTTCTTAATAATTTTGTTCTCTCTCCCTCCTGGTTTATTCTCACTGCTCTCTACATCCATAATTCTTCATGCATGGTTCACCGGAACTACTATACTTCTATCACATTAGTCTCTCTCCCTGTCCATCTGTACAGCTTCCTTTCCTGATGTTGTCATTGCCTTATATATATTTTTAAATTCTATCGGAAACTCAGTTCCTGCTTCTGGTATTTACTTCACTGAAACAGTACTCCCCTGCCACTCAGCCACACCCTTCTTCCATCCGGCCTTCCTATCCACCTTTCATTATTATGTTCCCCAACACTGTCACCTTCTGTCACAGCCTCCTTCTTATTGTTCTTTGAAGTTACCATGTACATTCCTGCCCCCGTTCCTTCACCCATACTCTATCCCATGTCTGGACTGCCCCCTCCTCTGTCTCTTTTGCCTATGTAAATCTGACAACTCCTCCAAGGCCCAATTCAAATCCCAATTTCTGATGATTGTAACTTCCTTTGAAAGACATAAAAACAGCAATAACAACAAAAAAAAGATGGATTAATGGTTGAATAGAGGACTGGATAGATGGGTTTTTGTTGTTGTAAGGTGCTGTTGAGTTGGTTCTGACCCTATGTACAACAGAGCAAAACACTGCCCATTCCTGTACCATCCTCACAATCATTGCTATGCTGAAGCCCATTGTTGCAGCCGCTGTGTCAATTCATCTCATTGATGGTCTTCCTCTTTTTCTCTGACCCTCTACTTTACCAAGCATGATGTCCTTCTCCAGGGAATGGTCCCTCCTGATAACATGTCTAAAGGATGTGAGACAAAGTCTGTCCATCCTTGCTTCTAAGGAGCATTCTTGCTGTACTTCTTCCAAGATAGATTTGTTCCCTCTTTTGGTAGTATGTGGTATATTCTATATTCTTCGCCAACACCATAATTCAAAGCCATCAGTTCTTCTTCTGTTTTTCTTACTCATTGTCCAGGTTTCAGATGCATATGGGCAACTGAAAACACTATGGCTTGGGTCAAGCTCACCTTAATCCTTAAAGTGATACCTTTGCTTTTTAATACTTTAAGTGATCTTTTGCAGCAGATTTGCCCAATGCAATGTGTCATTTGACTTCTTGACTGCTGCTTCCATGGGCATTGATTGTGGAATCAAGTAAAATGAAATCTTTAACAACTTCAGTTGTTTCTCTGTTTATCATGATGTTGCTTACTGGTCCAATTGTAAGGATTTTTGTTTTCTTTATGTTGGGGTGCAATCTATACTGAAGGCTGTAATCTTTGATCTTTATCAAGAAGTGGTTCAAGTCCTCTTCACTGTCAGCAAGCAAGGCTATGTTATATGTATATTGCAGAATGTTAATGAGTCTTCCTCCACTTCTGATCCTGTGTTCTTCTTCATATAGCCCAGGTTCTGGGATTATTTGCTCAGCATACAGATTGAGTAAGTATGCACACCTAATGCACACCTTTCCTGACTGTAAACCAGGCACATCCCCTTGTTCTGTTCGAACGACTGCCTCTTGGTCCATGTACAGGTTCCTCATGAGCACAATTAAGTGTTCTGGAATTCCCATTCTTCACAATGTTATCCATAATTTGTTATGATCCATGCAGTCAGATGCCTTTGCATAGTCAATAAAACACAGATAAACATCTTTCTGGTATTCTCTGCTTTCAGCCAGGATCCATCTGAAATCAGCAATGATATCTTCCATTCCACGTCCTCTTCTGAATCCTGCTTGAATTTGTGGCAGTTCCCTGTTGATGTACTGCTGCAACTGCTTTTGAATGATCTTCAGCAAAATTTTACTTGCTTGTCATATTAATGATATTGTTCAATAATTTTTGCATTCTGTCGGATCACCGTTCTTTGGAATAGGCATAAACATGGATCTCTTCCAGTTGGTTGGCTAGGTAGCTAGCTGTCTTCCAAATTTCTTGGCACAGATGAGTCAGCACTTCCAGTGCTGCATCTGTTCATTGAAACTTCTCCATTGATATTCCGTCAATTTCTGGAGGCTTGTTTTTTGCTAATGCTTTCAGTGCAGCTTGGACTTCCTCCTTCGGTACCATTGGTTGTCGATCATATGCTACTTCCTGAAATGACTGAACGTTAGCCAGTTCTTTTTGGTACAATGACTCTGTATATTCCTTCCATCTTCTTTTGATGCTACCTGTGTTATTCAGTATTTTGCCCATAGAATCCTTCAATGTTGCAACTCCAGCCTTGAATTTTTTCTTCAGTTCTTTCAGCTTGAGAAATGCCAAGCATTTTCTTCCCTTTTGGTTACCTAACTCCAGGTCTCTGCACCTGTCATTATAATAATTTACTTTGTCTTCTTGAGCTACCCTTTGAAATCTTCTGTTCTCTCTTTTATGTCATAATTTCTTCCATTCACTTTAGATACTCGGCATTCAAGAGCAAGTTTCAGAGTCTCTTTTGACATCCATTTTGGTCTTTTCTTTCTTTTTAGTGACCTGTTGCTTTCTTCATGTATGGTGTTCTTGATGTCTTCCCACAACTCATCTGGTTTGGTCATTACTGTTAAATGGATCAAATCTATTCTTGAGATGGTCTCTAAATTCAGGTGGGATATACTCAAAATCCTACTTTGGCTCTCATGGACTTGTTCTAATTTCCTTCAGCTTGACCTTGAACTTGCATATGAGCAACTGATGGTCTGTTCTCAGTCAGCCCCTGGCCTTATTCTGACTGATGATATTGAGCTTTTCCATCGTCTGTCAGTTTGTCATGCTGTGGTGGCTTGCATTTTTCGGTGATACTGAAAGCTACTCCACCAGTATTCAAATACCAGCAGGGTCACCCATGGTGGACAGGTTTCAGCTGAGCTTCCAGACTAAGACAGACTAGGAAGAAGCACCTGGAGGTCTACTTCTGAAAAAATTAGCCAGTGAGTACCTTATGAATACCAGCAGAACATTGTCTGATATTGTGCCAGAAGATGAACCCCTCAGGTTGGAAGGCACTCAAAAGACGACTGCGGAAGAGCTACTTCCTCATCAAGCTTTTTGGGACCTTCGTTTGCTGATGTGGCAAGATTCAAAATGGGTAGAAACAGCTGCAAACATCCATTGATAACCGGAACATGGAATGTACAAAGTATGTATCTAGGAAAATCGGAAATTGTCAAAATGAAATGGAATGCACAAACATTGATACCCTAGCCATTAGTGAGCTGAAATGAACTGGCATTGGCCATTTTGAATCAGACAATCATACGGTCTACTATTCTGGGAATGACAAATTGAAGAGAAATGGCGTTGCATTCATCATCAAAAAAAGAAAAACATTTCAAGATCTATCCTGAAGTACAACTCTGTCAGTGATAAGGTAATATGCGTAAGCCTACAAGGAAAGCCAGTTAATATGACTATCATTCAAATTTACACACCAACCACTAAGGCCAAAGAGGAAGAAATTGAAGATTCATACCAACTTCTGCAGTCTGAAATTGATCAAACATGCAATCAAGATGCATTGATAGGTACCAGTGATTACAATGGGAAAGTTGGAAACAGAGAAGGATCAGTAGTTGGAAAGCATGGCTGTGGTAATAGAAATAATGCCAGAGATTACATGACAGAATTTTGCAAGACCAATGACTTCATCATTACAAATACCTTTTTTCACCAACATAAACAGCAACTATATATATGGACTTCACCAGATGGAATACACAGGAATCAAATCAGCTACATCTGTGGAAAGAGACAATGAATAGATTGTCTTTTATGTGATAAAAGAAAATTAGTAAAATTTTAACATGGAGTCTAGTTGACATATATGGGTAAAAAAAAAAAACTAGTTTTATGGGTATTAAAGTATAATTCTTTAAACTTTTTCTGTGTTTGAAAAGTGTCAGAATAAAATTAAAATAAATAAAATACCCCCCCCCCCCACAATTTCTCTACAAAGCCTTCCCATCCAACTCTAGCCCATAGTGGTTAAGAATCTAGGATTGGACATCAAGTGGGTCTGAGTTCAAGGCTGGTTCCACCTCTTGCTAGCTGGGTGACTTTGGACAAGTTACATAACAACTCAGAACTTGAATTTCCTCCTTTATGAAATGCACATAATAATGACAGTGTCCTCATACAACTGTTGTGAAGGCTAAATGAGATTTATACTTGTAAAGTGCTTAGCATATTTACCAAGCAAAACCAACCAACAAACCACTGCCGTCTGGTTGATTCTGACTCATAGCGACCCTATAGAACAGAGAAGAACTGCCCCATAGAGTTTCCAAGGACTGCCTGGTGGATTTGAACTGCCTACCTTTTGGTTAGCAGCCATAGCTCTTAACCAATTCACCACCAGGGTTTCCAGAGCATATTAAGTACTCAGTAAATTTTAACTGAAAGCAAAACAAACATCCCTCCCTTGACCACATAAAGTGGAATGGAAGCTATATGAGCAGGGACAATCTGTCTCATTTACTATTCCCCCAATGCCTAAAGAGTAAGAACTTAGCAAATCTTTTTTTTTTTTTTTTTTGGTCATTAATTCATTTATTTATGAAACAAGTTAAAACCACAAAGGGCTGTGTCACTACATTCTGGTCAGAATGGCTAAAATCAAAATGGCTGACAATAGCAAATATTGACTAGGCTGTGAAACACCCAGAACCTTTATTAATAGAGAACTTAGTAAATCTTTGTGGAATGAATGAATGTTAGTTATGTATCAGCTCTGTTATTCACCTCTATTTTTCTTCCTTGAGTAAGATTCATTCAATTAGCTTTTGCTACGTAGCATCTACTTTGAACAAATTTAATAACCATGGAGAGAACCATAATAGCCTGCACCTAGCCCAATATTTTATCCCTGAAATCAGTGATCTCCTTCCCTCAGTGCTGCCATGCAGTCAGAGTTCTCTGACCTAGCCAAGACCCCATCTGAGAACATGCCTGGGAAAGAAACGGGTTTTTACATGGAGAAGAGTAACTGGTGTTATTACCCAATCAGATGGGGAATATGAAAAAAATAAGGTGAGAAATTCTCCATGTTCTGACCCACAGACTCCTGACCTACCTTTCTCGATCCCATCGCATCAGCACACAGCTCCTACTAATTTTAATACCATTGGGCTTAGCTTCCCAGTTAACTTACTTAAAATCTTTCAACTTATTGCTCAAACTTTTATGTCATTTTTTTTTTTGTTTGGTTTTAAAATTTTATTTCTCCAAATTAAATTTTAATAAAGTTATTTAATTCCATAATTTTAAGAGCAATCTATTGGTGGGGGAGTTTATAGGAAATTTATCGATGTGTACTGAGGTCCTCTGATAACCCGTGCTCTGTGTATGTGTTATTTCGTTCAGTCCTCACAATAGCTATTTTCCCTTGAGGAAAAGTAGTTCAGAGTGGTTAAATGAATTGCCCAATAATGTGCAACTAGTAAATTATGCTGGTATATAAAACCGTTGTTGTTGTTGTCAGGTGCTGTCAAGTTGGCTTCGACTCATAGCGACCTTATATATAACAGAACAAATTGCTGCCTCATCCTGCACCATCCTCACAGTAGTAGATATGTTTGAGACCATTGTTGTAGCCATGTGTCAGTCCATCTTATTGAGGGTCTTCCTCTTTTTTGCTGACCCTCTATCTTACCAGGCATGATATCCTTCTCCAGGGATTGATCCCTCTTAATAACACGTCCAAAGTAAGTGAGATGAAGTCTCGCCATCCTCACTTCTAAGGAGCATTCTGGCTGTACTTCCTCCAAGACAGATTTGTTCATTCTTCTGGCAGAGTCCATGGTATTATGGTGCCATGGGTTGATTTTGTGTGGCTTTTCTAGCCATGGTCTTATAACTTCCACCCAAGTGATCAGACAGTACTGTGCAGATATGGTAATTGTGACCCACCAAAGGGATTGGTCAGTTTTGCCATCCTGCTGGGCTTGAAATGAGCCACTCCAGAGGCAAGAAAGAGAAGAATCACACTACCACCAAGGAAGAAAACCCAGCGTGTCCTTTGGACCCAGGATCCCTGCGCTGAGGAGCTCCTGGAACCGAGAGACAGAGAGAGAGAGAACTGTAATAGTAAAAGCAGTGAGAAGTGACAGCAGAGACCTGGCAACAAGAGACAGTGTGGTGAGATTCCCAGCCCACAGATAGAGAAAGCTGACTGCCTTTGGGCAGAGGCCTAGGGCCAGAGAGAGGCATACCTGTGAGCATGGCTGGGGAGAGGCTCTCCTGTTGGAAGAACTGTATCTTTGAGTGTTCCTGAGCCTGAATTGTAACCTGTTACTTCCCTAATAAACCCCATAAACGTGAGTATTGTCTTTGAGTTCTTTGTGGCCATTGCAATGAATTAGGGATCCCAACAGAGAAGTAGAGAGTGCTGTGGGAGGAACAATTGGTGTCAGAGTTGGTAATGATGGCAGAGACCAGCAGCATATCTGAACTTCGCCTCATAGGAATCAGCCTTGGACTGTTGATCTTGATTCTCCTTCCCATTTGTGAAGTTAGAGGAGGTCAGACATTGTTCACACACCATTTTTACAGGTATATTCAATATGCTTTGCCAAAATCATAATTCAAAAGCAATTCTTCAGTCTTCTTTTTTCATTGTCCAGCTTGCTTACAATTGCATGTATAGGGGGTGATTGAAAATACCATGGCTTGGGTCAGGTACACCTTAGTCCTTAAAGTGACGTCTTTGCTTCTTAACATTTTAAAGAGGTCTTTTGCAGCAGACTTGCCCAATGCAAAATGTTTGATTTCTTGACTGCTGCTTCTATGGACGTTGATTGTGGATACAAGTTAAATGAAATCCTTGACAACTAAAGATTTTCTCTGTTTATCATGATGTTGCTTATCGGTCCAGTTATGAGGAGTTTTGACTTTTGTTATGTTGAGGTGAAATCCATACTGAAGGCAGTAGTTATTGATCTTCATCAGTAAGTAATTCAAGTTCTCTTCACTTTCGGGAAGCAAGGTTGTGTCATCTGCATATTTCAGGTTGTAAATGAGTTCTTCTCTAGTACTGATGCTGTGTACTTCATATATTCCAGCTTCTGGGATTATTTTCTCAGCATACAGATTAAGTAAGTATGGTAGAAGGATATGATCCTGATGCCCATCTTTTCTGGTTTTAAATCACACAGTATCCCCTTGTTGGGTTTAAAAGACTGCCTCTTGATTTATGTATTATGAAACTAGACCTGTCTAACTCTGGAGTAGATTAATTGCAAAAATACCTCTGATTCTGTCCACCTCTGGTTCCAATTCTTTTGCAATGTGACTTTGTAGCTCCTCTTAGCAAGAGGTGGGGCCTAGTCCCCATCCTTTGAATCAGCGCTTGCCTTGCTTTAGATGGTAGAATGCAAGGAAAATGATGGTGGGTCAGTTCTGAGTCTAGACCTTAAGGGGCCACGCACCCTTGGCTCTCTCTCAGAAACCCTGCCATCTCCATGAGAACAAGTCTGGGCTAACCTGCTGGAAGATGAGAAAACATGTGGGGCTGAGCTGAGTCACCCCAGTCATTCTAGCCAAAGCCTCAGACACAAGCAAAAACCTAGCCAAGATCAGCAAAGCTGTCTACCAGCTCCACAATAGACTGTAGGTGCACGAGTGAGCCCACTGAGACCAGCTCAGACTAGCAGAACTGTCCAGCCAACCAACAGGTTCGTGCACAGAAATAAATATTTACTATGTAGCCACAGAGGTGTTGTGGTTGCTTGTCATGCAGCGATATTTCATCAAGAGATAACTAATGCAAATTTATACTCTCTGTAGATTTAACTATTAAATAAAAAAATCAAACCCATTGCCGATGAGTCAATTTTGCTCATAGTGACCCTATAGGACAGAGTAGAACCACTTCATAAGGTTTCAGAGCTGTAAATATTTACGGAAGCAGACTGCCACATCTTTTTCCTGAGGCTTAACTATACCTTTTAATAAACAGTACAGGGAGGAAAGTTTTTGCAATACATCTATCGGAAGTCTTTTTTCCCAGTTTTTATGATGCTATTATATTCTTTTCAATTATTTTTAATATTTTAAAATAATATTTTATGAACAGTACATTAAAAAGAAATTATTTCTGTTTAATGAACCAATTTAATGAATACCTAAGCTGCAAACTGAACTATGGTGTGTGGCTCTCCTTCTATCTTTTATCAGACAAATTCAAGCAAACAAATCAATCCACAGTTTTTAATATTTATTCTGTACAGACACTGTGCATAGTGCAATGGTGTTTTAAGACACGGTTCCTGTCTTCAAGGAATTTACAATCTAATTAGAGATATAAGAAGGCATATAGATGAGAGAAGTTGAAAAACACAAGATTTCAAGAACACCGTTATTGTGATCTCACAGTACATTTCAAAAAGGAAAGGTGCATGATCATTTTGATAAAGGAAGTCAACACTTGGTTGGAAGTTGGAGAGAAGCAGAACGCTTGGGAGAGAAGCTGGTGAGGTGATAGCAGACTTTATAGAGGAGGTGAGATTGGAACTCCTTGGAGAATTTCAGTAAGCAGGAAGGATGGCATTCCCGGTAGGTGAAACTGCAGTTAGTAATACGACTAGCGGGAAAGTGCAAGGTGTCTTTGGCAGTGAGTAAATAAGCAATTTTGAAGAGAACAGAGGAAATCAATAGGACAAAGTGACTGATTAGATAGGAAGTAGAAGGGATATGAAAAGCAAAGATGACCTGCATGTTTCTAGCCAGGAGGATGGTGATCATTAACAGAGAGAGAAAGTAAAGGGTAGCAGCTTGTGAACTATTCAATATTAGACACATGACGCTTGAGGTGGGAGGGAAATACCCAGTAGGCTGTTGAAAATTCTGGTGAGAGATCAAGGGGAAAGGTCAAGGCTAGAGGTATGGTTTGAAAATCTTCAGTGCAAAAGAGAGGGTTAGATTTCCAGAGAGGACACAAGAGCTGAAGGGCAAGGCCTAGACCTTGGGAGAATTTCTATACTATGTAGTAGGAGAGATAAGAACCATGCACAGCTGAATGCTAAGAAGAATGTGGCAAGTGCTATAAGAGTCACATAAATGTGATGACCATCCAAAGAAGGGAGAGGGGTGTATACCAGCAGAGGGGAAGCATTTGCTTTCAAGAGAAAAATGACTGATGAAGCAGGACCTGCTCACAGCAGGACCAGAGTGCTTCTATAAGTCATTTGAAGGAAATGAATGGTTCCAGCTGGATTGTTCACTGCTAACAACATAAACACAAGTGGAGACTTATTAAACTGATTTACAAAAGGGTCTGTTACACACATGTAAAAGATATACAGCCAGATGTCAATTTTTTCCCTGAAACTTAGTAAGGTAATTATTTATATGATTTTAAACATATTTTAGAATGTTTATATAAATAATCATATTTCCTAGGCCTCTTAGATTTTTTTTTTCTTAGATTAACTAATTAATTCTGCTTCTTAGATATAAACAATGAATAAATCAGTGGTCTTACAAAATTCTATCATACGATCTTCAGCACCGTTTCTATCACCAAGGCCATATTTTCCTACTGTGGATCCTTCTTTGTTTCCAGCTTTTGCATTGCAATCACCAGTGGTGATCCTGATTGCATGTTTGGTTGATTTCAGGCTGCAGAAGTTGGTAAAAATCTTCAATTTCCTCATCTTTGCCATTACTGATTGGTGTGTAAATTTGAATAATAGTCATATCAACTGGCCTTCCTTATAGCAGAGTTGTACCTTCAGGATAGATCTTGAAATGTTCTTTTGACAATGAATGTGACACCATTCCTCTTCAATTTGTCATTCCCAGTGTCTTAGTTATCCAGAGCTGCTGTAACAGAAATACCACTAGTGGATGGCTTTAACAAAGAGAAATTTATTCTCTTACAGTCTGTTGGTGATGATGGTAGGTACCATCAGGTCGGTTATGACTTGTAGCGACCCTACGTACCACAGAACAAAACACTGCCTGGTTGTGCACCTTCCTCACAATCGTTGTTATGCTTCAGCCCATTGTTGCAGCCACTGTATCAATCCATCTCATCCAGGCTCTTCCTCTTTTCAGCTGACCCTGTACTTTACCAAGCATGATGTTCTTCTCCAGGGACTGATCCCTCCTGACAACATGTCCAAAGTATGTAAAATGCAGTCTCACCATCCTTGCTTTTAAGGAGCATTCTGGTTGTACTTCTTCTAAGACGGATTTGTTCATTCTTTTGGCGGTCCATAGTATATTCAATATTCTTCACCAACACCATAATTCGAAGATATCAATTCTTCTTTGGTCTTTCTTATTCGTTGTCTAACTTTTACATGCATATGATGTGACTGAAAATACCATGGCTTGGGTCAAGCACACCTCAGTCTTCAAGGTGACATCTTTGGTTTTCAACACTTTAAAGAGGTTCTTTGCAGCAGATTTGCCCAATCCAATGCATCTTTTGATTTCTTGACTCACAGCCTAGGAGGCTAGAACTCCAAATTCAGGGTGCCAGCTCCAGGGGATAGCTTTCTTTCTGTGTCAGCTCTGGGAGGAGGTCCTTGTCATCAGTCTTCCCTGGTGGAGGAGCTTCTCAGTGCAGGACCCTGGGTCTAGAGGGCACACTATTCTCCTAGCTCTGGTTTGATGGTATGAAGTTCCTCTGTCTTTCTGTTCCCTTCTCTGTTTTAAATCTCAAAAGAGGGTGACTAAGACAAAACCTAATCTTATAGATTGAGTCCTGCCTCATTAACATAACTGCCTCTAATCCTGCCTCATTAACATCATAGAGGCAGGATTTATAACACGCAGGAAAATCTTATCAGTTGACAAAATGGTGGACAATCATACAATACTGAGAATCATGGACTGGCCAACTTGATAGATATTTTGGGGGGACACAATTCAATCCATGATACTCCATACATGATTGTCTGATTCAAAATGGCCAATACCAGTCCATTTCAGCTCATTAATGCCTAGGATATTGATATTTACACATTCCATTTCATTTTTGACTTCCCACTTTCCTAAATTCATACTTTGTACATTCTACTTTCTGATTATTAATGGATGTTTGCAGCTGTTTCTTCTCATTTTGAGTCATGCCACCACAGCAAATGAGGGTTATGAAAGCTTTACTCCAACCACATCATTAAGGTTCGACTCCACTTTGAGGAGGCAGCTCTTCCCCAGTCATATTTTGAGTGCCTTCCAACCTGAGGGGCTCATCTTCTAGCACTGTATCAGACAATGTCCCACTGCTATTCATAAGATTTTCACTGGCCAATTTTTTCAGAATTAGACTACCAGGTCCTTCTTCCTAGTCTTAGTCTGGAAGCTTCACCAAAACCATCCACCATGAGTAACCATGCTAGTATTTGAAATACCGGTGGCATAGTTTCCAGCATAACAGCAATATGCAAGCCACCACAATATGACAAACTGACAGATGCCTGGTGGCTTATTCATTGCAAATACTCTTTTTCAACAACATTAACGGTGACCATACACGTGTACCTCACTGAATGGAAAACACAGGAATCAAATTGGGTACATCTATGGAGATAGACAACGGAAAAGTTCAATATCGTCAGTCAGAACAAGGCCAGGGGCTGACTACAGAACAGACCATAGATTGGTCATAAGTTCAAGTTCAAGTTGCAGAAACTTAGAACAAGTCCACAAGAGCCAAAATATAAACATGAGACTATCACACCTGAATTTACAGACCATCTCAAAAATAGATTTGATCCATTGAACCCCAATGACCAAAGACCAGATGTGTTGTGGGATGACATCAAGGACATCATATATGAAGAAAGCAAGAGATCATTACAAAGACAAGAAAGAAAAAAAAAGACCAAAATGGATGTCAGAAGAGAATCTGAAACTCGCTCTTGAATGCCAAGTTCCTAAAACAAATGGAAGAAATGATGACATAAAAGAGCTGAACAGAAGATTTTAAAGGGCAGCTTGAGAAGACTAAGTAAAGTATTATAATGACTTGTGCAAAGAACTGCAGTTAGGTAACCAAAAGGGAAGAAATGGTTGGCATTTCTCAACCTGAAAGAACTGAAGAAAAAATTCAAGCCTTGAGTTGCAATTTTGAAGGATTCTGTGGACAAAATATTGAACTATGCAGTAAGCATCAAAAGAAGATGGACAGAATACACAGTCACTGTACCAAAAATAATTGCTTGACGTTCAGCTATCTTGGGAGGTAGCATATGATCAAGAACTGATGGTATTAAGAAGTCCAAGTTGCACTGAAAGCATTGGTGAAAAACAAGGCTCCAGGAATTGACAGAATACCAATGGAGATGTTTCAACAAACGGATGCATCATTGGAGGTTCTCACTCATCTCTGCCAAGATATTTAGAAGATAGCTAGCTACCTGGCCAACCAACTGAAAGAGATCCATATTTGTGCCCATTTCAAAGAAAGGTGATCCAACAGAATGCGAAAATTATCAAACAATATCATTAATATCACACACAAGTAAAATTTTGCTGAAGATAATTCAAAAACGATTGCAGCAGTACATCGACATGGAACTTGCAGAAATTCAAGCCGGATTCAGAAGAGGACGGGGAAGCAGGGATATCATTGCTGATGTCAGATGGATCCTGGCTGAAAGCAGAGAATAACAGAAAGATGTTTACCTGTGTTTTATTGACTATACAAAGGCATTCAACTGTGTGGATCATAACAAATTATGGATAACATTGCCAAGAATAGAAATTCCAGAACACTTAATTCTGCTCTTGCAGAGCCTGTACATAGACCAAGAGACAGTCATCCAAACAGAACAAGGGGTTAAAATCAGGAAAGGAGTGTGTCAGGGTTGTATCATTTCACCAAACTTATTCAATCTATACACTGAGCAAAAAATCTGAGAAGCTGGACTATAGGAAGAAGAACACGGCATCAGAATTGGATGAAGACCCATTAACGACCTGCAATATGCTGATGACACAAACTTGCTTCCTGAAACCAAAGAGGACTTGAAGTACTTACTGATGAAGATCAAAGACTACAGCCTTTAGTGTGGATTCCATCTCAACATAAAGAAAACAAAAATCCTTACAAATGGACCAATAAGCAACATCATGATAAATGGAGAAAATATTGAAGTTGTCAAGGATTTCATTTTACTTGGATCCACAATCAATGCCCATGGAAGCAGCAGTCAAGAAATCAAATGACACATCGCACTGGGTAAATCTGCTGTGGAAGATCTCTTTAAAGTGTTGAAAAGCAAAGATGTCACTTTGAGGTCTAAGGTGCGCCTGACCCAAGCCATGGTATTTTCCGTCACCTCATATGCATGTAAAAACTGGACAATGAGTAAGGAAGACCAAAGAAGAAGTGATGCCTTTGAATTATGGCATTGGTGAAGAATATTGAATATACCATGGACTTCCAAAAGAGCAAACAAATCTGTCTTTGGAAGAAGTAGAGCCAGAGTGCTCCTTGGCAGTGAGAATGGCAAGACTTTGTCTCAAGTACTTTGGACATGTTATCAGGAGGGACCAGTGCCTGGAGAAGGACATCATGCTTAGTAAGGTAAAGGGTCGGAGAAAATGAGATGGATTGACATAGTGGCTGCAATAAGGTGCTGAAACATAGCAGCCATTGTGAGGATGGCACGGGACCACCCAGTGTTCCGTTCTGTTGTACATAGGGTTGCTATGAGTCAGAACCGACTCCATGGCACCTAGCAACAACAACAAATATAAACAACTTTGTTTGGGCTGATTTCCCTTTTTTAACTCTCCATGTTGATTCTCTTCATGAATTAACAAGTTTCTGCTTCATGGCTTTTCATTTTGATAAATTCAGAAAGTGCAAATTGAAGATAATATTTCATCAAGATAAAGTCAACCCAAATAAAGTATCAAGGTAAATGAACAATGGCTCAATTCCCCCTCTTAGTTTCTGTGTTGAAACTACACTTAAAGGGTTATACAAATTACACATACAGTGTATTATTGTGTCTGCTTCTTTCAGCAGAGACACATATTTATACACTCATGTTGATTAGTTCAGCGGTTAAAGATGATGGCATAACATCAAGTTAGAAATGTTCAATGCATCTCTATGACTGAAAGAACCCCTCAAAGAGTTCCTAGCACTATAAATAGTCATCAGATATATTTTATTTCAGTGGAGCATAAAGAATAAAGAAGCATAAAGTAAAAAAGACTACCTTATCCCTGGTTCTTTGTTTTAAAAAAGCAAACAAGAAAATAACCAGTTTATGATAAGAAGAAGCCATACATAGTCTGCCAGCAAACTGTTTGCCAGTTGCTCTGGAGTGTTTCTACCCAAAGTCAAGGTTAGCTGAAAGCAGTGGGTCTATGGTTCTTTAGTCATCCATTTTAACTGTTCTGATCTTTATCTGCCTCAAGTGCTGTGCTCCAGGAACATTATATATATACTGATAGAGTTCGCATCATTGGTTTTCAAACTCAAAAATTATTGGATGAATGAATGAAAGGATCCAGAGTTTTCAGTGTGAAAGCCCTGATGTAGACTAATTAAATACCTCTGTTTTTGATTCAGTGAAAGTGTGCATCTGAAATTAAACTTGGCCCAGACTTATATTGGTGACTGGTGATCTAATAGCCCCAGTCCACTGCTCTTCTTATCCAGTGGAGCTGAATCACATTGTTGTTGGAAAAATTCTATGAACTAAAAGGTGTTTCACCCCTTTTGAAGTGGGATTTATAAATGTTCACCTAAAGTACAAAAAGTACAAAAATACCACAGCAAGAAAGAAGAAAAGGGATGAGCTCCTTGAGGAAGAATGCCAATTGATTGTAAAGCATGTGTTGTTAATACTAATTATGGTTATATTAAAACTCAAATGAATTCCATGTAGTTTCATCTTAGAAATACAGGCATACCTCATTTTATTGCACTTCGCTTTTTGCTTTGTTTCACTTTGCAGGTACTCCATTTTGTATAAATTAAAGGTTTGTAAAAAAAAAAAAAAAAAAAAATCCTGCATTGAGCAAGTCTATTGGTACCGTTTTTCCAACAGCAAGTGCTCACTTTGTCTCTCTGTGTCACATTTTGGTAATTTTTATAATATTTCAAACTTTTTCATTATTATTATATCTGTTATGGTGATCTGTGATCAGTGATCTTTGATGTTACTATTGTAATTGTTTTGGGGCGCCATGAACCACACCCATATAAGAGGGCAAACTTAATTGATAGAATGTTGTGTGTGTTCTGACTGCTCCACTGACTGGCCATTTGCCCATCTCTCTCCCTTTCCTCGGGCCTCCCTATTCTCTGAGACACAACGATATTGAAATTAGGCCAATTAATAACCCTACAATGGCCTCTGAGTGTTCAAGTGAAACAAAGAGTTGCACTTCTCTCACTTTAAATCAAAAACTAGAAATGATTAAGCTTAGTTGAGGAAGGCATGTCAAAAGCTGAGACAGGCCAAATACTAGGCCTCTTGCACCAGACAGTTAGCCAAGTTGTGAATGCAAAGGAAAAGTTCTTGAAGGAAATTAAAAGTGTTACTCCAGTGAACACATGATCATTAAGAAAATGAAACAGCCTAATTGGTGATATGGAGAAACTTTTAGTGGTCTGGATAGAGGATCAAACCAGCCACAACATTCCCTTAAGCCAAAGCCTAATCCAGAGCAGGGTTCTAACTCTCTTTAATTCTATGAAGGCTGACAGAGGTGAGGATGTTGCAAAAGAAGTTTGAAGCTAGCAAAGGTTGGTTCCTGAAGTTTAAGGAAAAAAGCCATCTCCATAATGTAAAAGTACAAGGTGAAGCAGCAAGTTATCCAGAATATCTAGCAAAGATAACTGTTGAAGGTGCCTACACTAAACAGCAGATTTTCAATGTAAACGAAACAGCCTTATATTGGAAGAAGATGCCGTCTAGGTCTTTCACAGCTAGAGAGGAGAAATCAATGCCTGGCTTCAAAGCTTCAAAGGACAGGCTGACTCTCTTGCTAGGGGCTAATGCAGCTGGTGATTTAAGTTGAAGCCAATACTTATTTACTATTCTGAAAATCCTAGGGCCCTTAAGAATTACGGTAAATCTACTATGCCTGTCTACTACATCTGTGGAAAGAGATGATGGAAAAGCTCAACATTAGTCAGAACAAGGCGAGGGGCCGATGGCTGATCAGATCATCAATTACTCATACGCAAGTTCAAGTTGAAACTAAAGAAAATGAGAACAAGTCCACGAGAGCCAAAATATGACCTTGAGTATAGCCCACCTGAATTTAGAGACCATCTCAAGAATAGATTTGACATGTTGAACACTAATGACCAAAGACCAGATGAGTTGTGGAATGACATCAAAGACATCATATGTGAAGAAAGCAAAAAGTCACTAAAACGACAGGAAAGAAACACCAAAATGGATGTCAGAAGAGACTCTGAAACTTGCTTTAGAATGTCGAGTAGCCAAAGTAAAAGAAAGAAATGAAGGAAAAGAGCTAAACAGAAGATTTCAAAGGGTGGCTGGAGAAGAGAAAGTAAAGTATTATAATGACACGTGCAAAGAGCTGGAGATAGAAAACCAAAAGCGAAGGACATGCTCGGCATTTCTCAAGTTGAAAGAACTGAAGAAAAAATTCAAGCCTTGAGTTGCAATATTGAAGGATTCTATGGGGAAAATATTAAATGATGCAGGAAGCATCAAAAGAAGATGGAAGGAAAACACAGAGTCACTATACCAGAAAGAATTGGTCAATGTTCAGCCATTTCAGGAGGTAACATACGATCAGGAACTGATGGTACCGAAGGAAAAAGTCCAAGCTGCACTGAAAGCATTGGCAAAAAAATGAAGCAATTGAGATATTTCAACAAACGGATGCAGCGGTGAAAGTGCTCACTCATCTATGCCAAGAAATTTGGAAGACAGCTACCTGGCTGACCAATTGGGAAAGATCCATATTTATGCCTATTCCCAAGAAAGGTGATCCAACAGAATGTGGGAATTATCAAACACTATCATTAATATCACACACCAGCAAAATTTTGCCAAAGATCATTCAAAAGTGGTTGCAGCAGTATATCAACAGGGAACTGTCAGAAATTCAAGCCAGGGATATCATTGCTGATGTCAGATGAATCTTGGCTGAAAGCAGAGAATACCAGAAAGATGTTTATCTGTGTTTTATTGACTATGCAAAGGCATTCCATTGTGTGGATCATAACAAATTATGGATAACACTGTGAAGAATGGGAATTCCAACACCCTTAATTGTGCTCATGAGGAACCTGTACATAGATCAAGAGGCAGTCGTTCAAACAGAACAAGGGGATACTGCATGGTTTAAAGTCAGGAAAGGTATGCATCAGGGTTATATCCTTTCACCATACCTTTATTCAATCTGTATGCTGATACATCCAAGATATAATCTGAGAAGCTGGAGTATATGAAGAAGAACAACGGGGCATCAGGATTGGAGGAAGACTCGTTAAGAATCTGCATTATGCAAATGACACAACCTTGCTTGCTGAAAGTGAAGAGGACTTGAAGCACTTACTGATGTAGATCAAAGACCACAGCCTTCGGTATGGATTACGCCTCAACATAAGGAAAACAAAAATCCTTACGACTGGACCAATAAGCAACATCATGATACATGGAGAAAATATTGAAGTTGTCAAGGATTTCATTTTATTTGAATCCACAATCAACACCCATGGAAGAAGCAGTTAAGAAATCAAAAGGCACGTTGCACTGGGCAAATCAGCTGCAAAAGACCTCTTTAAAGTGTTGAAAAGCAGAGGTGTCACCTTGAAGACTAAGGTGCACCTGATCCAAGCCATGGTGTTTTCAGTTACCTCATATGCATGCAAAAACTGGACAATGAATAAGGAAGACTGAAAAGGAATTGACGCCTTTGAAATATAGTGTTGGAGAAGAATATTGAATATACTATGGACTGCCAAAAAATCTGTCTTGGAAGAAATACAACCAGAATGCTTCTTGGAAACAAGGACGGTGAGACTGCGTTTCACATACTTTGGACATGTTGTCAAGAGGGATCAGTCCCTGGATAAGGACATCATGCTTGGTAAAGCAGAGGGTAGTGAAAAAGAGGAAGACCCTCAATGAGATGGATTGACACAGTGGCTGCAACAATGGGCTTAAGCACAACAATGATTGTGAGGATGGTGCAGGCCCAGGCTGTGTTTCGTTCTGTTGTGCATAGGGTTACTATGAGTCATAACTGACTCAACAGCACTTCACAACAACAACTCTGTGCTCCATAAATGGAACAACAACAAAGTCTGGATGACAGCACATCTGTTTATAACATGGTTTAATTAATATTTTAAGCTTATTATTGGGATCTACTGTTCAGAAAAAAAGATTCCTTTCAAGTTATTATTGCTCATTGACAATGCATCTGGTCACCCAAGAGTGCTGATGGTGATGTACAAGGAAATTAATGTTGTTTGCATGCTAACACAACATCGATTCTGCAGCCCATAGACAAGGAGGGATTTTGACTTTCAAGTCTTATTATTTAAGAAATACATTTGTAAGGCCGTAGCTGCCGTAGATAATGACTCCTCTGATAGATCTGGCAAAGTAAATTGAAAACCTTCTGGAAAGGATTCTTCATGCTAGATGCCATTAAGAACATTTGTGACTCATGGTAGGAGGTGAAAATATCAACATTAACAGGAGTTTGGAAGAAGCTGATTCCAACGTTGTTGAGATGACAACAAAGGGTTTAAAATAATACATAAACTTAGTTGATAAAGCAACAGCAGGGTTTGAGAGGATTGACTCCAATTTTGAAAGAAGTTCTCTGTGGGTAAAATGATGTCAAACAGCATCGCATGCTCCAGAGAAACCTTCCGTGAAAGGAAGAATCAACAGATGCAGCAAAGTTCACTGTTGTTTTCTTTTAAGAAATTGCCACAGCTACCCCAACTTCAGCAACTACCACTTCGATCAGTCAGCAGGCATCAACACCAAAGCAAGACCCTCTACCAGCAAAAAGATTATGACTCACTGACAGCTCAAATGATGGCTAGCATTTTTTTAGCAATAAAGTATTTTTTAATTAAGGTCTGTACGTTGTCTTTTTAGACATAATGCTATTGCACACTTAGTAGACTACAGTACAGTGTAAACATAACTTTTATATGCACTGGGAAACAAAAAAATTCATGTGACTTGCTTTATTGCAGTGGTCTGGAACCAAACCCACAATATCTCCAAGGTATGCCTGTATAGGCTTATTTTGGCCAAGAACATTATGACAATCTATTTTGGAGTTCAGCTCTATCTGGCAAGAGTCTAGGGCAGTATTATTAAATTAGAGCTGACAACTTGTGAACTGTGGCACACCAGTACATCGTATTTCCTATCACTAATTAAACTGGATGTGTAAGAGAAAGGAGCGGTATCTGAGGAGGTGTGGGAGTGGGTAGGGATGATGAGATCTAGCTCTAAGGCCCCTTTCAATTGCTTCTGATTTTTCAGTTCCAACTAAATCAGTTCAGCCCAACTAAACAAACAGTTGTTGAGGGCCTTCTGAGTGTCAGGAACTGCACTGGAACTATGACACTGAATGAGTTAGACACCGACCCTACACTAACAGAATCAGGAGATGGTAAGTGGAGGAGAAATCAGGACTTAGCAAAACCAGACAGTGACATCAGCACTTTGCTTTTCTCTCAAAATGTCAGTTTGACACAAGAATTAGCCATATGTAGCTTTTTTTTTTTTTTTTTTAGTTAAGAAGCTTGGCTGCTAACCAAAAGGTCAGCAATTCAAATCCACCAGCTGCTCCTTGGAAATTCTCTGGGGCAGCTCTACTCTGTCCCATAGGGTCGCTGTAAGTCAGAATTGACTAGACCACAACAGTTTTTGTTTTTTCAGTAAACAAACAGAAGCCCTGGTGGCAAAGTGGTCGAGAACTCAGTTGCTAACCAAAAGATTGGCAGTTTGAATCCACTGGCTGCTCCTTGGAAACCCTGTGGCAGTTCTACTTTGTCCCATAGGGTTGCTATGAGTTGGAATCAACTCGAGGGCAGTTTTTTTTTTTTTTTTTTAAGTACACAAAGAAATAGCACTTTCTTAAGCGTTACTAAAATATTTTTAGTCTCCACTCCCGTAAAATGACCACTGAATACATTTGAAATGGCCCCAGATTTTGAAGCCCAGCTGAATTCACTTGGCTATTCCTTCATCCCCTGATTCATTGGAGTTTCTTCACCATACCCACGTTTGCTTCCCGTGTGTTGTTGAAACATTTTTTTCTTAATTTAATTGTAATATCCAAATGCATTTCTTTTATTGGATTTATGAAATAATAGAATGTTTGATTTGCCCAGGACTTCTTAATATGTTATCCTGCAGCTGTTTTCCAATACACTGCTGTTTTTGTAGTTAGTTACATTGAATAAGTGCTCATAGACTATCATGGTGCCTGTTTGTAACCCATGGCAGCCAGAGAAATGAATCTTCTGTTTCCACTTTAGCCACTCTGCAATAATCATTTTCCACAGTAGATACTGCAGTAATTATTAGCATGAATCACCCTCTTTTGAATGATCTCAGCATAAACGTTGTTCATTTCAATCCTAAATTACTTAAAATTGACAGGAAGTATCCCATATTTAGTTATTTTCTCCACTTTTTGCAGCTATTTTATGGCTAAGATGGAAAGAAAACAAATTACATGTTGGGCAAGTCAGTAACTTCTCTACGTCTGTTATCTCATCTGTAAAATTACGGGATCGAATTAGGTTAGAGGTTAAACTGCTGGACAGAGGGGCAAATTTGGCCCTGAGATGAGCTTAGACTGGCCTACAACATTTTAAAAATTCTCATTAGTTGGCAACCTCCTAAAAGTGAGACATTTCACTTGAAACTCCAAATTTCTAGCTTCTCTTAAAAAATCAAAATCTAACTTCCTTTGATAAATCTGACCTCAGAGATGCCCTGTCTCAGCTCATCATCCTCCCATTTTCACAAATAACAAGGGTGGAAGGCACAACAAACCCACCGCGCATCTCTTCTGAGAGCACCTGAAGATGGTTCTGCCTCATCTCTGTCCCTGGTGAATAGTGGGAGACTTAGAAGAATCAGTTCCAGAAGGTGAAGCTCATTTAATGGCCTAGAAAACCCTGAGGAAAAAAGAAGCAAGCAAGCAGGAGGCCTCCTTTATACCACACCTCTGAGGTGGATCTCTGGAAAATAGCCCCTGTGGCAATTAGTTTTAAATGGTTGAATGATCTCTCACAGCTGGCAGTGGAAAATGCAATGGCCAATAGGAACTGAGCAGTGATCCCCACCCCCCTACCCCCCACCCCCCCACCCCTCGCACCCCCCGCCCAGTGGCGCCCACAGCTGGTGCTGTAGCTGCAATACCTTAGATCTATCTCTGTCAGAGACGGTGAAGTTCTGGCCACTGCTCATTCCGTGGTCTTGCACTGTTTAGTATTTATCACAGTTTGAGCTGCACAGTTTTGTTTTAAATTTTTTGTGGGGAGAAGGATGGGAGTGGGGGAGAAGCTCTGGTGGCAGAGTGGTTAAGTGTTGGTTGCTAACCACAATGTTAGTGGTTCGAATCACCAGCCAGTCACTCCATGGGAGAAAGATGTGGCAGTCTGCTTCTGTAAAGATTACAGCCTTGGAAACCCTATGGGGCAGTTCCTCTGTGTCCTGTTGAGTAGCTTTGAGCCAGAATCTACTCCATGGCAAGGGTTTTTTTTTTTTTTTGGTTGGAGGGGGATGTTACCTTGCCATCTCACCCTCCTGGTTCTCTGAATCTACCTTTCCCAGAGCAGTTCATTCTGTTTAGTGATTTTAGGAGAATGTGTGGGGAGGTATGGGGGATTGGTCTTGTTTTTGTTTATAAAAAAGAGAAAAAATTTGAGCCTATGCTTATTGGGAGGGGCCTTAAATTTGATATTGGCTCATCTCTTAATAGTAGTCCACACCTGGCCCTTTTTTAAAATGTATATTATCTATCCGACTCTTCTAGGCATCCAAGTTTTCACTAAATAATCTGGAAATCCTCACTCAGTTTAATAAATCTAAACATTTCTAAGATATTTTCAGGGGTGTTGAGTTCTCTCCCTCCCTCTCCTGGCAGGATACTCACCAGGCTAAACTCCATAAGGCACGACCCCTGGTATCTTTTCCCAGGTAAATCCCCAGCACCCAGAAAAATCCCTAGCACACAGGAGGCACTCAGTAAACATTTGCGAAATAAAGCATTCAGGGTTAACAATTACCTTAGGAAAGGGTCCACAATAATAGAGCAAATTAGTGTTTTAGAGAGGGCAGATAACCACTTTAACTGCAATATCATCATAATTTCTGTTACCTGAGAGAGGGATAGTTAAACTTCTTTGGTTTAAATGTTTTGTTGTTTAAGATCCCTATTAAGTCCAGGGTACAAATACCAGCCAGGCTTTCAGATTTCATTTTTATTTCTATAGAAGGGATAGAGATATATTCCAGACAGTAGTAAATAAAAAACGGTAAGCCTGAAGCCTTTAAAGAATAAAGAACTTGCTTTCTTGGCTCAGGCTAGGCTTTAAAAAAAAAAAGACTTACAGAAAATTCAGTTCTGAATTGAGCCTGGTGGGGACAGGTGGTAGAACACTGCCTCCTTGTGTTTATTATAGGAGCTTACATTACCTTAGCACGCTAATGGCCAGTGAGGCAGGGTTGTCGTTGTACTCAATGTTCACCCTGCTCTGGGCACCATGCTAAGTGCTAGGGATCCACCAGTAAGAACATAGCTCCCACGACGATCTCGTGAGAGAAACAGACATCGATTAACTAATCATTCAAATACATACAGAGTTTCAAACTGCAGCAACTGCTTTGGAGGAAAGGATATGGTGCTCAGAGAATGGTTTCGTTTTATCCTTTGTCTCCCAAGACAGCATAACAGATCAATTTATTGAGAGCCTTGTATGTGCACACGCTGTGCTAAGCACTCTTGATGCAATATCTCATTTAATTATCTCAAAAACTATGTCGTTGTTGTTATCATGGGCCCCTCCAGTGGATTTCGACTCATAGCTACCCTATAGGACACCGTAGAACTGCCCGATAGGGTTTCCAAGGAGCAGCTGGTGGATTCAAACTGCCCACCTTCTGGTTAGCCGTCTGAACTCTTAACCACTTCACCACCAGGGCTCCTTCAAAAACTATAGGCAGGCAATAATTTGCACAAGGCCACACAGCTAATAAGTGATGGGACTAAACTGCAAACCAATGTTTGTTTAACTCCCATATTTTTAACCACTTTACTAGACTAAAAAAAAGTAAGTAACAACCCAAGATACTATATAGCAGTGGGTGAATCTTTTACTAGGCATCAGCTAGTAAGATGGAGAAGCAGTTGGATCACTCTGTCAAGCTATCTATTAACGACAATAACTCATGGCAGGGCCTCCAAATATCATTCTGCAAGTTTTTCATTGTGCAAAGTTGTGGGCCAAGCTGTGGGCCAGCAGGGCTGCATCCATCCATCAAGGTAATCTTTACCTAATTAACACACAGGTGCTTTGAGCCAGACACTGAGTTGAATACTTGGCGTGGGATTATCTCATTTAATCCATGTGTGCCAACTGTACCTCACCCAATCTGTTTTCAAGATCCCAGCGCTGCCTAAATATGCAAAGACCTCTGTATTGCTTACATTTTGAGAAATTTAGGTCATTTGAATCCTTCGTAAACCTAGTTAATGAATTTCACTTCCTTGCCTGGGTTTTATTTGTCAAGAGTTGCTTACCGTTGCTGTTTGGGCAGCTTTAAGTAAGCAACAAAGTCAAATTATGAGAATGCATAACTATGATATAAGCTGCTAATAATTTCAAGGCATAAGTTAAACATTTTTATTTCTAAGTATTCTGTATTTTTGTAGTGATATATTTATCTAGTCATTTGTTCATTTGTTATTTCATTTATACTCTCAATAAACACTTATTGGATTTTTTTGAGTGTCAAACACTATTATGCAAGGAGAATTCAATGAATGACAAAACCATTTTTACCCTAAAGAAACTTCTAGTCAAATATGGGAGAAATATAAGAAACAGAATGCACCATTCATTCATCTTTGTATACTTATTTAAGACTTATTCTGTGCCAGACTCTGTGCTGAGCACTAAAGGTTAAAGATGTTGTAAACTATAATCACTGGACATGACAAATGCTTCTTACTCTAAAATATATTTTCAACCAAGTCAAAGTTACCTTATCCTACTAAACAAAGACTATCCAGTAGAGAGGTCACTTGACTTAAAATTGCATAATTTCCTCACAGAATCTTCTCAAACTGCCCCCTGTAATGGTAGGCTCAGAGAGATGCTCAAAATGGAATTGTTTTTTAAATTGTTAAAATTTTTGATAAGCCCTGCGCTTAAAGATACTGCCTGCCTTAAAGAAAGAGTAACATCTTACGCATAATATAAATACCGATAAGAATTTGAATTTTTAAATCTTCAAAATTAGTAACAATGAGCATAGTGCTTCCCAAGTTCACAAACATAATTTCATTTGATACTTACAAAGCCCCAAGGAAAGGGTGTTATTTATGTTCATTCTTTCCCAGAGGATTAAGCAAGGCCAGTGAGGCTAAGCAACTTGCCAGCGGTCCTATTAGCTAACAGATGAAGCCAGGTTTCTAACCCAAATCTCGCGTAGATCTCACAATGACATTATAAAATCCTCTGTAATACTTTGTCATTACAGACTTGACAGGGATATTATTCATTGGCAGCCTAATAAAAAGTTCATGTTAGGATAATTCTTTGAACATGAAAGAAAGAAATATTTTGAAACACATCTAAGAGTAATATCTACTTTCCCTTAAGTCACTGTTGCCTATAACCCACATGCAATTGCTAGATCCATGTCATATTGTTTGCTCTAGTGTCAAAACACCCATAATGACTGTTTTATTAAGCATCAATCAGCTTTGCAGTGAAAACAACCCTTGAATTGATGTAATTTCACAGTTTAAGTTGCACTAAATATTATGGGCAACAACCAAGAAATTCTCAGGAAAGTAATGCCATCTGGTGGTAAAATCAGGGCAGATGTCATATACCTGCAGTAAATTACAAATAAGATACATAAATATATTCACTGGTAATATCTAGATTTAAACAAAATACATAATAAACCATATTCTGTCATTTGTTAACTGTACCATGTTCTAGGAGTTAACAAAGATACAGAGATGTGTACACCAGTTTCTCTCCTTAAAAGGTACAGTTTAGTGGTGGGGAAGAGTTGTACATTCAAATAACACTAGAGGGTAGGACATGCTAAGTGGCACAAGGGAGATAAAGAAAACTACTCTGTTCAACTGGAGAAGAGAAGCAACACGTCACAGTGGAGGTCCAGGGAGGGTGGCAGTGCAGGAAGGGCTCACAGAGAAGGTGGTTTCCAAGCTGGGCTTGATGGAAATGAACATACTGTGTAGAGGACTGCAGCTTAAATTTGAGTTCCTTGCCATCAAGCCCAACAGTGTGCATCTCTCTGGCAGTGAGACCTAGCTAACAACATTCTAAAAGACTGCTCACACCTCTCCTCCATCCTCCTTCATTGCTGTTGAGTAACTTCGGACTCATAGCAACCCTATAGGACAGATTAGAACTGCCCCATACAGATTCCAAGGAGTGGCTGGTGGATTGACTGCAGGCCTTTTGGTTAGCAGCCAAGCTCTTAACTACTGTGCCACCAGGGCTCCAGAAATAGGCAAATAGCTGGAAGTAAAGTCCCACCAGCCACTAGAGCAGCCTGTGGAGTTCTGGCCACTAAGAGCTGGGGCAGATGATGACGAAGAGAGGTGGTTTAGAGGAGTCGCACCTAATGGAATCAGAGCCCGTGACCTGGCAGACTGACTTGGAGAATCAGATCAGAAGTGAGCGAGCAGAGCCTGAACAGGATGTGTTTGTAGTTCACGATTCAGATGTCTGGAAACCATGCCCATCCCTCCTTCCCTCTAGGTATTTCTCTCTGCCTGCTGCCTTTGGTGACCATTTCATTTATTCATCATTAGTCATCCTTCAGCAATTACTTATGGAGTGCCAGAAACTGTACTTGCCCTTGAAAATATAAAAGTGAAAGACATTGTTCTTGCCTACAACGCGCTTATAGTCTAGGAGGGAGAAGAGATTTGTTAATAATTATCGTACATTCACACAATTGCTTTAGTGATGATATGTACAAAGTATGGGGGTGTCAAGAAGAAAGAGCCTCTAAGTCAGCTTGGGAGAGAGAAGGAACCAGTGTTCCTCAATGCTATCAAATCCAACAACCTTTTTTTTAATAAGAAATACACTGTAATGCCCTTTTGGCTATCCTGAAATGAAATTCCTAGATATAACTTACCTACTCACGGAAGTTTAAAAGAACCACTATATACACTAAAATTAATGCAAAGGAGCAAAAGGAGGCATGGATTAATAGCAGAAAATGTTTCCATAAGTAAATAGTCATGCTGCTGTTGATAAGTGCTGTCAAGTTGATTCTGATACCATGTGACTGAACAGAAATGCCCCATAGAGTTTTCTAGGCTGTAATCTTTACTGGAGAAGATTGCTAGGTCTTTTCTCCTGCAGAGCAGCTGGGTTGGTTTGAACCACCAACCTTTTGGTTAGTAGCCAAGCACTTAATGGTTGCATCACCAGGGCTAGCCGTATTAAATAGTAAAATGAGATGGCTTGCACCTAATTACTATGAATGTGACAGCTAGTAAAATAATACTAATATAGGTATATAGTGGTGGCAACTTAAATGCACAGGAAGTATTGCCATTGTTGGCAACGTTTTTGAAATGGTAAATAACGTGATAAAATTGCTTTAAAAAACAATGATGCAATTTACTCTGTAATTGCAAACCTAGAAAAGTTAGTTTATATTAAAAGCCATGCAAGAATTGCTTTGAATTTGCATGGAAAGGGAATTTAAATTCAGCTCAAAGAATTATAAGCATAGTTTCTAATATAAGTAGTCTAAGCACCCAATTAAAACACAAAGATTATAAGATTAGATTTTTTTTTAAGAAGAGCAAGATCCACTTTAAATATCAAGATTTTTTTACATATAAAAGTAGAAAAAGATATACAAACACTAACAAAAGTTAGAGTATGTTATATTAATATCAAACAAAGTAAAATTAAGAATAAGGAATATTACCAGGGATAAAAGAGATGTTACATAAAGGGGTCAATTATTGAGGAGGACATAACAATCTTAAATGTATATATACTTAACAACGGAATTACAAAATACATGGGGCAAAAATTGAACTGAGAGGGGAAATAGACAAAATCAAATTTATAGATAAAAATTTCACTTCTCCCTCAGTAATTGATAGAACAAGTAGAAATCAGCTGGACCTAATTGACATTTATGCAGATTTATGCAACAACAGTGGAATGAACATTCTTTTCGAGTGCACACAAAACATTCATCACAATGGACCATATTCTGGCCCACAAGACAAAATCTAACAAATTTAAAAGAATCAAAATCATACAAAACAAGTTCTCTGACCACAATGAAATTACACTATGAAGATATTCGGGAAATCTCCAAATATTTGGAAATTAAGCAACACACTTCTAAATAACCCACTGGTCAAAGGGGAAGTTGCAAGGGAAATTAGCAAATATTTTTAATTGAATGAAAATAAAACACAACATATCAAAATTTGGGGATGCAGCTAATGTAGTACTTGGAGGGAAATTTATAGCATTAAATGCTTAGATTAGAAAATAAGAAAAGTACTAAACCAATAATCCAAGCTTCCTCCTTAAAAACTTAGAAAAATAAATAAATTAAGCCTAACACAAACAAATAGAAGGAAAGAATAAAGATAAGGACAAAAACAAATGAAGCTGAAATCAGAAAAATAATAGAGAAAAAGAAAGAAACCAAAATCTGGTTCTTTTTATCAAATTAAAAAGAATTTGATAAAATTTCTGCCATACTGATCAATTAAAAAGAGGGAAGACACAAATTCCCATTCCAAGAAAGATAACTAGATGAGTAGAATAGGATGAGTAAATTGAGACTCTCTGATGTGTTATTACTCAATGTTTGCAAGGAGTCTGTGTTACTCTTGTAATTTTTAAATTGGCAAAAAAATTTTTTTAAACATGGCTTTGATCACATCATCCTAAAAAACTTTTGCTAGTTCCCTTTACCTGGCACAGTGTTTTGCAGCCAGAAGCTCTCACTGAATGTTTATTGATGTTGAAATATTGAGTGTTACCTTTGGCCTGCCTTTTCCCTGCCCATTAGTTCAGTGGTTCTCAGCCCCAATTATGCACTAGAATCACTTGGGGAGGTTAAAAAATTACTGAAAACCTGACCTCTCTCCCAGCAAATTAACTCAGAATCTCTGGAGATGGGTCCTGGGAATCTGCATGTGAAACAAGCCTCTCAAGTGATTGCTCATGAAGGCTTAATGGCTACTGTCACAGACCAAAAGTTTAAACCTACTTAACCACTTAGTTGAGGACATCTGGATGGTTCTTGGCTTTACCAGAAAAATAAATATCCTGTGTTGTGAGAAAACCACTGATTGCCAAATAGAAACAAAATGCTTGAAAAATAAAATGATGTTTATTTTTATAAAAAAAAATTTTTGCAGTTTAAAGTTTAAGAGTATAGGTAAACCATTTGCCAAGCCCTTATATTGGGATGAATGTGGAGCCTATTAAGGCTTTCAAGAAATATCTATTGGTTGAATGAATGAATAAATAAATAAACAGTCTGGCTTGAGCATTGTGCTCTTTTAAAAAATTATCTATATGGGGTCAAATTGACAGCAGCAACTCAAAAAGTTAGAAAGGTTAGAGGATTGTGAGTTTATGTTAGTAGGGGAGGAAAAATTAGGAAAAGGAGGGTGAGAATGGTTGCACAACTTGAAGAATGTAATTAATGTCGCTGAATTGTACATGTAGAAATTGTTGCATTGGTGTATGCTTTGCTGTGTATATTTTTAACAGCGATAAAAATATTTCTTAAATAAGTGAGTGAATAATTACCAGCAAACCCAAATAAACTGAAGAAAATCTAATTGAAGGCAACATTTGTTTGTTCAATATTTACTAAGTACCTACTATGTGCCAGGCCCTGTGTTCGAGCCTAGAATCATTACGTGTCCATCCATCTATGGACCTTTCAGTCTTTAATAGCTGGAGGTGAAGAGAGAAATACTGGCAACATGCACTTGACCTCCACATACGTCTTGATTCTTTTCCTTGTCTTCTCTCTGATGAGGAAAATGAATTGTCTTAAGTTTGGGAGTGTGTGCCAGCACTGGGTCCTCAAAGAGCCAGAAAATGAACTAAATGTCCTAACAAGAGGACAGAGTAGATGACCTGGAAGGAGGTGAGGGGAGCAAATCCTGGTCTCTAGCCTCTGGCCCGGGTTGGATACCTAACAGCTTACATTCATTCAGTCTCCTGAACAGATGCCCACGCCTGCAGAATCGTTATTTACACGTTAGCGTTCCATACCTAATATGTGCTTACCCCAGGACAGAGGGAAAGTTGTGTCCCCTCAAACTTCAAAGCAACAACATTTTCAGAAAATTCAAATAGACTACTTTTGCTATAGTGCCAGTGAAATCCTGCCATCTGTTTTAAATTATGAGTGCCACAACTGCTACATATTCTTAAATAAATATTTGAACCAGCTGCCAAGATGAAATTTTGTTAGTAGCACATTTTTAAAGAATATAATTCCTAGTTTGATATGTAACAGAAGTATGAAGTTTGTTTGTTTGTTTTTTTAAGCCGGAAAGCCTTTTAAAACTAAAATGGAATGTAAAGTTCAATTATTTTGTTTCCCCACTAAAACCAGAAAAGTTTGCCCTTCATAATCAGGCCATTTGACTTTTTCAGTCAGTGTGTGTTACTAACCACCGCCATAACCCTGACTTAATTTAAACATAAAAATGTGATGTGGTCATAGGATGAGAATGTTCTTTATAGTTCCTGCCTTTTGTTGATTAAAATACCAACTTCAACTTTTTTTGAAAAAAAAAATCATTCCGTATCTCCTACTCCATCTTCAAATCAGAAACTTCAGGGAAGCCTGATTATTGAAAATAAAATAACAGGGGGGAAGAAACAAGAAGAGAAATAATCCTTACGCAGTTGATTCTGGAAGGCAAAAATGTGTCCCAGCTGCCTGAACAAACACCTCTGATCAATGGGTGGTGTGGGTAACCAGGCATTAGAAAGGCCAGCTGTCAACTTTAAAGAGCAACTAGCCTGGGCTCAAGTAATGTGATTGGTTCAAATGCCAAAATCATCTGAGGATTTTGTATACCTCCTCTTGACTGTATTTAAGTGCAGAAAGGAAGCTTTAAGAGGCCATAGTTGCATGAAATACTACAATTAATAAAAGATTATTAGAATAGAGTTTTTAATATAAATGTTTATTAAAAGATAACATATAAATAACAATCTATGAACACACATTGCAAGTGAATCCATGAAATAGCTACATAGTTATGTTGTTGTTAGTTGCTGCCCATTTGTCTCCAACTCATGGCAACCCTATAAACAACATGAGAAGATGTTGCCTGGTCCTGTGCTATCTTCATGATCCTTAATGTGTTTGAGTCCGTTGTTGTGGCTGTTGTGTAGTGCCTTCCAACCTAGGAAGCTTAGCTTACAGCACTGTATTGGACAATATTCTGTTGTGAGCCACAGGATTTTCAATGGCTACTTTTTGGAAGTAAATCAGCAGGCCTTTCTTCCTAATCTGTCTTTATCTGGAAGCTCTGCTGAAAACTGTCGACCATGGGTGACCCTGCTGGTATTCAAAATACCAGTAGCATAGTTTCTAGCATCACAGCAACATACAAGGCACCACAGTACAACAAACTGACAGATGGGTGGTGGTATGTACAGATGTAAGTATAGATGTAGATTGTATCTTCACAGTGAAGTGGTTCATGTAGTTTTAGCTTTCAAAATAATGGACCTTATACTTCAAGAACAATATAGTGTGTACAGAGTAAAAAAAGTTGGATTTTTTTTCTTCATGTTTTTGCTTCATTATCACCTCATTACATGGGGAAATACCATGTCTCTGGTTCTGGATAAATAAGATGACCCTGGGGAGAAAATTTTGGCAATTACGTAGTAAAAATCAAAGACAATTAACTACCTTTATTCTAATGATCTTTAATTTAATATGGTACAGATTTTTCAAAGTAAAATGGTTTCAGGATATACTGTGCATTCATAGAGTTTTTAAAGATGTCTAAATACCTAGATGAATAAGTGATTTGCAGTCATTTGGGAATTTTGACATTCCAGAGCCTGAAGAATTTAAAACCACCCCTCTCCTCTTCCCAATCTATGGGGAGCATTACATATTAAAAATAATAAATAAATACCTTCAGTGACTTTTATGTTGAAATTTGGGAAATGTAGAGACATCTCTTAAGACATCGAGAGAGCCCTGGATTCTGACAACCCAGCAATGAAAGGGGGCCTAAACACCATGCTGGGCTCATAAGACACGGTCAATAACTATTTGTTGAATTTAGTAGGCATTTCATGAAATGGAGATTGACAAGCTAGAGTTGGCTTAACCTCTGTCGTAGAGACTTTTGTAAAAGTGCTCTTTAACAGCTAGAAAACTGAGCTCTTTGTCATAGATTGTTGTTGTTGTTGTTGGAGAACATTGGGAAGATACACCTAGGTGAAGAAGGGCTACAAAATTATGAAGTACGATTGCTATTTTCCCATAGCTTTTTTTTTTGACTTTATGGCAGCTAGCAATAACAGCAAAAATAATTATACTACAACACTGCTCTTCAGTTAATGGAGATTTTAGAATAAATGGAATCTTTACGTTTCCTTGCCATTATTCTTAAAAACTTTCAAGTGTAGTTGCAGAGCATTTCAGCAATGCAAAGTGTCCACTCATGTAACCAGAGATGGCAGCAGTAGTAAGTGCAAGCTGACCACATGAAGGTGTCTTTTGTCACTTCCATACTTGGAACGGGGAAGGTAACCCACCCCAGATGAACTCCAGACAATCTCAAGCAGAGCAACAGCTCGGCTAAGAGATTCCTTCTCATCTGCAAAGCAAAATCAGAACATTCTCTTCCTCATGCTGAGAGAAGTATTAGAAAAATATGGGAGTTGAACAGAAATTGAAAATTAGACTATAAAAGTGTGCTGGCAAAATCAGTTTTGGCATAATGTGAGTGTCACATTTGTCTCCATTGTTTTAAGGGGTGACAGTCATCACACAGTGACTATAGTTGATTTTCAAAGTTTATCCTTGTATCAGAATTTCATTTCTGTTTATGGCTAAACTATATTTAATTGTATGTATATACCACATTTTGTTCACCCATTCATTTGTTGATGGGCTTGGCTATGCTTTTTAGCACTGGTAGTAAGGAAACCTTTACGGCAGTGATTCTTACAGTTTAAGTGTTAAAGAATCACCTGGGGGGGTTTTAAAAAATGAATCCTGGGTCTCCTCAGTAGGTCTGAGAAGAAGCTCCCCAAACAGTCACTTTAAACAAACTCTCCAGGTTATTCTGAGGCCAGTCAGCTTCAACCACACTTTAAGAGACTCTGTCTTATGAGCATCTCCTTAAATAAAAGCCTGAGATGCTAAGATTACCTAAGTAATTATGTTGAGCTAAAGCACTGAGAACATAGGATTCTATTTAAAAGAAGAAAACTGTCTTTGATCTACATCAATTCTAGGAACAAAACAAAACAAAACTCAACAAGAATAAAAATAGTTCTTAATAAATAATTCCTTTTGTTGACTGAAACTAGAAAGACCCAGAGGTCATGGTCACCAGACCTTCTGTTAGCCCAAGACTGGAACCATTCCCAAAGACAGGGATTAAACTGGACTCTAAGATAGAAAATGATACTGGCGAGGAGTGAGCTTCTTGGCTTAAGTAGACACATGAGACTATGTGGGCCGCTCGTGTCTGGACGGGAGATGAGAAGGCAGAGGGGGACAGAAGCTGGCTGAATGGACATGGAAATAGAGGGTGAAGAGAAGTGTGCTGTCTCATTAGGGAGAGAGCAACTAGGAGTACAATAGCAAGGCGTATATAAATTTTTGTATGAGAGGCTTGCTCAATTTGTAAACTTTCACTTAAAGCACAATTAAAAAAAAAAAGATTCCAAACTAAAAAATAATAGTTCCTTTTGTAACCATCCTTAATAATGGCTATATAGCTAAGGGAGCCCCTCGGTGGTGCAAGTAGTTAACACACTTGACTGCTAGCCAAAAGGTCGGAGGTTTGAGTCCACTCAGAGGCACCAAGAAAGAAAGGCCTGACAATCTACTTCCAAAAAATCAGCCGTTGAAAACCCCGTGGAGCACAGTTCTACTCTGACACACATGGGATTCCCATGAGTTGGAATTGACTCGATGGCAACTGGTATAGAGCTAAGGAGAAGGGCTCTTCAAAATATAAATTACAATTAGATCAAAGTCATAGATCACTGAAAATTAATCAGTCTTGAAAGGAGGCTTACTCACTGAAACTAAAAATTTCATCACTCTTAAAAAATTTTAATCTAATGACAAATGCTTACTAAAGCCAAAAAGCATTATTTCTATATATATCCTCTCCCAAAATTTAACAATTGAAAAATAAGGGGGAAAAATCACATCAAGATGAACTGTTTTCATTAGAGAGATAAATTTTCAAAAGGAATATCAGAGTTAAGGAAAAAGCAAGTTATTGAATAAAATAGAAGGTACCATTTATTTCAAGTTTCAAACAGTGAAAACTGATATAGTAATCAGCGATCATTCCACTTTTCAAAAATAATTTTGAATGGATCTTCACAACACCAATATTTTGTGGAGTCAGGTATTTCTTTCTGGACAAGAAGGAACATATATTATTGTAACCACATAGAAGTTTTGTCCAAAAGTTAGTTTTTTTGTTTGCTTGTTTGTTTTATAAGCACCCCTGTGTGTACAAGTCTAATATCAATGGTTGTGTACAGTGTGATGGAGCTATGACTTAGCATGATGAAGGAAATAAGAGAGAAGGCCAAATGTAGGAATGTTAACATTAACTGACAATAGGCAGAAGGCACTTAAGCCAATGTGAAATTTTGAGCCTGGCTACATGGAAAATTCAAGAAGATGAATGATAGGAGTAATAATGATACATTCAGACATTGCCTCAGTACACAATCCCTTTTGGAGAACAAGCAAATCTCTGGCTCATTTGATTCCAAAAAAGTCTTGATTTTTGCTGGAAGTCCATTTCAGGATTCTTGATTATTGGCACATGATATCGGACATGGTCCTCTACCTCACCAAGTCTGAATCTTTTCTCCTGCAAAATGAAGTTAAGAATCCCCACCTCAGGTTGTAAAATGGTACAATGACTTTGGAAATAGATTTGGCGCTTCCTTAAAAAGCTAGAAATAGAACTACCATACAATCCAGTAATCCGACTTCTTGGAATATACCCTAGAGAAATAAGAGCCTTTACATGAACAGATATATGTACACCCATGTGTTCACTGTTTATAATAGCAAAAAGATGGGCAGCCAAGGTGCCCATCAATGGATGAATGGATAAATTGTGGTATATTCACACAATGAAATAGTACACATCGATAAAGAACAATGATGAATCCGTGAAACATTTCATAATATGGAGGAATCTGAAAGGCATTATGCTGAGTGAAATTAGTCAGTTGCAAAAGGACAAATGTTGTATGAGATCACTATTATAAGAACTCAAATAATAGTTTAAACAGAGAAGAAAATATTCCTTGATGGTTCTGAGAGTGGGAAGGGAGAGAAGGAGAAGCGTATTCACTAATTAGATAGTAGACAAGAACTATTTTAGGTGAAAGGAAGACAACACACAATACAGAAGAGGTCAGCACAACTGGACTAAACCAAAACCAAAGAAGTTTCCTGAATAAACTGAACGCTTCAAAGGCCAGCGTAGCAGGGGCGGGGGTTTGGGAACCATGGTTTCAGAGGACATCTAGGTCAACTGGTGTAATAAAACCTAATAAGAAAACATTCTGCATCCCACTTTGGAGAGTGGTGTCTGGGGTCTTAAACGCTAGCAAGCGGCCATCTAAGATGCATCAAAAGAGAATGAAGAACACCAAAGACACAAGGTAATTGTGAGCCCAAGAGACAGAAAGCACCACGTAAATCAGAGACTACATCAGCCTGAGACCAGAACTAGATGGTGCCTGGCTACAACTGATGACTGCCCTGACAGGGAACACTACAGAGAACCCCTGAGGGAGCAGAAGAGCAGTGGGATGCAGACCTCAAATTCTTGTAAAAAGATCAGACTTAATGGTCTGACTGAGACTAGAAGGATGCCAGAGGTCTTGGTCCCCAGACCTTCTGTTAGCCCAAGACTGGAACCATTCCCAAAACCAACTCTCAGACAGGGATTGGACTGGACTATAACATAGAAAATGATACTGGTTAGGAGTGGGCTTCTTGGATCAAGTAGACACACAAGACTATGTGGGAAGCTCCTGTCTGCAGGGGAGATGAGAAGGCAGAGGGGGACAGCTGGCTGAATGGACATGGAAATAGAGAGTGGAGAGAAGGAGTGTGCTGTCTCATTAGGGAGAGAACAACTAGGAGTATATAGCAAGGTGTATATAAATTTTTATATGAGAGGCTGACTCAATTTGTAAACTTATACTTAAAGCACAAAAAAAAGATTCCAAACTAAAAAAATAATAATAGTTCCTTTTGTAACCATCCTTAATAATGGCTATATAGCTAAGGGAGGCCCTGGGTGGTGCAAGTAGTTAACACACTTGACTGCTAGCCAAAAGGTCGGAGGTTTGAGTCCACTCAGAGGCACTGAGAAAGAAAGGCCTGACAAAAATTAAAAAAAAAAAAAAAGAATCCCCACCTCATTCATTGTGTAGGTGGGTCAAACGAAACCGTGCATATAGGGCGCCAAATGCATAGGAGGCTTAATCTATCCAAGCTGTCAGTACTAGTTTTGTGAACTCATTTGTGTAATCAGTTGCCACGGAGTCAGTTCCAACTCATGGAGACCTCGTGTTTTGCAGAGTAGAATTGCCCTCCATAGAATTTTCAAGGATGTGACCTTTTGGAAGCAGATTACTAGGCCTTTCTTCCAAGATGACTCTGGGTGGGTTTGAACCACCAACCTTTCAGTTAGTAGTCAAGCACTTAACCATTTGCAACACTCATGGACTCCTAGTCTCCTGTGGTAGCTTCGTAAGGGGAGGCTGAATGCCCGATTCTTATACTCTCGGAGTTTGGAGGGAAGTTAAAGGTCACCTCTGGTCTTGTGAGAGTTCAAAACAGACTGACAATTGCACACATGCCTATCTGACATTCCCTAAATATTTGTTCAACATTTATTTAGGAATTAAAAAATCACAATAATAGCAAGTTGAAACCTGTGAATGTGATTTCTATTTCCCATACCGGTAGCCCTACTTTTTTGTTTTGTTTTGTTTTAATTGTACTTTAGATGAAGGTTTACAGAACAAACTAGTTTCTCATTAAACAGTTAGTACACGTATTGTTTCCTGACATTGGTTAACAACCCCACATGGCAATGCTCTCTTTTCTTGACCTTGGGTTCCCTGTTACCAGCTTTCCTCTCCCCACCTGTCTTCTAGAACTTGCCCCTGGGCTGGTGTGCCCTTCAGTCTCGTTTTGCTTTATGGGCCTGTCTAATCTTTGGATGAAGGGTGAACCTCGGGAGTGACTTCATTACTGAGCTAAAAGTGTATCCGGGGGCCATACTTAAGGTGTTTCTCCAGTCTCTGTCAGGCCAGTAAGTCTGGTCTTTCTTTGTGAGTGAGAATTTTGTTCTACATTTTTCTCCATCTCTGTCTGGAACCATCTATTGTGGTCCCTCTCAGAGCAGTCAGTGGTGGTAGCTGGGTACCATCTAGCTGTACTGGACTCAGTCAGGTAGAGTGCATCGTAGATGTAGTACATTAGTCCTTTGACTAATCTTTCTCTTGTATGTTTAGTTTTTTTCATTATTCCTTGCTCTTAAGGGGTGAGACCAATGGAGTATCTTAGATGGCCACTCACAGGGTGGCCTTACTTTGGGCCTTCCCTTTAGCAAAGTTGTGCAATTTACCACTTGAGTGATCAAAATTACCTTCTCCTGAGTTAAAAAATAAGCTTAAAGTTATTGTTTCTGAAGTCTCTTTTGCAGCACTGAACCAATGAGTAAAAGCCAGCACAAAAACATGAGTAGTAATTAATATTTAAGATTATGTCATGAATTAATGAATCTTTGCATCTTACAGTTTGCATACCAGTGTATTGAGAATTTGTTTGACATCTAAAATATATGCACGGTATGGGGTTTTCCTTTTAAAACTCAAATCTTAACACCATGCACCCTTTTAAATGGGCTAATTTCTTATATCCAAATGAGTTTATAGCTTGGCAATATCTCTATGGCCTTTAAAACAGATGGTGCTAGAGATAACATGGTCCTTCAGGTTCTCTGAGACCAAGCTTTATAATCAACAGGGATCACTACAACTTGATTGTACCAAGGCAGTCCTCAAGGTCAATTAATGACTCCAGAGTTACTGCCACAGCCGGCTAAGGTCAGACATAGACCGTAGCTATGCAAGCTAAAGGCCTTGAAGAATTTTACAATTAACTGAATTTCTAGAGTAGAGCCAACAAAATCTCAATTGTTCTGGACAACCAAACCATTTCCTCCACAGTTGCAAAATTTGTGAGGGTAGGATTTACAGATAATTGCCTCACCTCTCCATTTCATTTCTCCTGTCTAAACATTGCTTAAGTTTCTACTTGATAAACTGAATATTGATGTTGGTGCTGAACAGACAGACAGAAGATTGACTACTCATTTTAAAATTTATAAATTTAATATAGATAACAATCAAACACCAAAGGAGAATGTTGAAAAATTCTCCTGTTTAAAATTCATGATGGCATTTACCTAGTTCCAACCCACATACTTACAGGACTTAATACAAAAACACTCTTGACCTACATTTAAAATAATGTGACATTTGACAAATTATGCAAGTGTTGAATTTCAAAATGTACTGTACCAGAAGTATAAAGTTTTAATATACACTCTAGATCCATTACTTGTAGCAGTCTACCCCTTCCCCAATACATCACATACACCTGTACACACACACACACAACATAAATGCTAGAAATATAGTTTGAAAGCATACTGTGAAAGAAATATTTAATATGTTAAGGTATATAAGCTTGAGTAGTTAATGGAAAACTATTTTAAAATTTAATGCCTCTTAACACAAGAATGTTACATACACCACCTGCCTCATTTATAGACCATGGTAAAATAGACATAATTCATAGGCATGTCATGGCAGCCAAACGGCATAAATTCTTCAGATACCAAATCCAGTTAAAATAGCAATAGCAAATTTCATGAACTGAGTGAAAGAGACAGGGAGAATGAAGAGAAAGTCTAATAGAAATAGGGTTTAATTTTTTTTAGTTGCCTTACAACCTAAAAGTAAATTTAAAACTCTCCTTAAGCTATAACTTCAAAATTAAAAAGGAAATCAATTCAATTAAAAAAAAAACACTTAGGCAACCGAGGCTGAGGCTGTTTGCCTTTATGTCACAATGCTCCTAATGCAGCCTGACATCAACTTTGGAACACACACATTTGACTAAATGCACTTGGTTGTGGCTAAAAACGTTGCAATAATTTAGGGAACGGATGAGGAAAAGAAGGCAGAAAAGCAAGAGCAATAAGTAGAATATCTTACAAAATTGAAAATGTTACCAGTCACTTTTTTAAAAAATGAACATCCCGTTATATGTCATTTCACTTTGTGCTATGTTCAACTAATTTTTTTCCGTCTTCAAATTTAGATTGCTATTACAAGACAACTTTATGCATATTTAATTCACATACTATCTAATTAATCCATTCAAAGTATAAAATTCAATGTTGAGTTGTGCAGCCATCACCACAATTTTAGAGCATTTTCATCACCCTCAAAAGAAACCTTGTACCCATTAGCAGTCAATCCCCATTTCCCTCACACTCCCAGCTCTAGGAAACCCCTAATCTATTTTCTGTCTCTATGGACTTACCTCATGTTGACTACTTGTGTTTCAGAGTAGAACTGCACTGTGTAGGGTTTTCAGTGGCTATGAGATCTTCTAGACGTACATCACCAGGACTTTTCTTCTGAAACACCTCTTGGGTGGATTTGAACCACCAAGTTTTCAGTTAGTAGATCCGCACTTAACCATTTGCACCACCACGCGTGGGGTTGCCATGAGTGGTAACTGAATGGTAACTGTTTTTTGTAAATATATTTTTTAAATATATTTACCTATTTTAGACAGTTCATATAAATGGAACCATACTATGTGTGGTCTTTTGTGACTGAATTCTTTCACTTGACATACTATTTTCAAGATTTATCCATGTTGTAACATGTACTAGTACTTCATCCTATTTATGGCCAAATAACATTTCTTTGTATGGATATGCATATTTTATTTATCCGTTCATCAGTTGGTGGGCATTTGGGTTGTTTTCACTTTTTGGTTATTATGAATAATGTTGCCAAGAATATTTGTGTACGAGTTTTTGTGTGGACATATGTATACACCTAGGAGTAGAATTGCTGGTTCATATGTAATTCTGTGTTTAACCTTTTTGGAAATGCCAGACTGTTTTCCAAAATGGTTGCACCATTTTACATTTCCACCAGCAACGGATGAAGGTCACAAATCCTCCATATCCTTGTCAATGCTTGCCATTACCTATCTTTTTTATTTTACCCATCCTGAAAACAAAACATTGCCATTGAGTCAATGCCAAATGCCTAATCACAGTGCCACCAGGGCTCCTTACCCATCCTAGTAAATGTGAAATGATACCTCATTGTTGTTTTAATTTGTATTTCCCTAATGACTATGATGTTGATCTTCTTTTCCTTTCATGTGCTTATTGGCCCTTTGTCAGCCTTCTTTGGATTAATGTCAGTTCAAATCCTTTTAATTGGATTGTCTTTTTATTATGAGTTTTAAGTGTTTTTATAGATTCTAGATTCAAGTCCCTTATCAGATATATGAATTTCTGGCAGAAATTCAAGCTGGATTCAGAAGAAGATGTGGAACCAAGGATACCATTGCTGATGTCACATGGATCCTGGCTAAAATCAGAGAATGCCAGAAAGATGTTTACCTGTGTTTTATTGACTATGCAAAGGCATTCCACTGTGTGAATCATAACAAATTAGGGATAACATTGTGAAGAACGGGAATTCAAGAACACTTAATTGTGCTCATGCGGAACCTGTACATAGATCAAGAGGCAGTTGTTCAAACAGAACAAGGGGATACTGACTTCGTGGTTTAAAGTCAGGAAAGGTATGCATCAGAGTTGTATCCTTTTACCATACCTATTCAATCTATATGCTGAGCAAATAACCCAAAAAGCTAGACTATATGAAGAAGAACGGGGCATCAAGATTAGAGGGAGACTCATTAACAACTTGCATTATGCAGACGACGCAACCTTGCTTGCTGAAAGTGAAGAGGACTTGAAGCACTTACTGATGAGGATCAAAGGCCACAGCCTTCAGTGTGGATTACATCTCAAGATAAAGAAAACAGAAATCCTCACAACCGAACCAATAAGCAACATCATGATAAACGGAGAAAAGATTGAAGTTGTCAAGGATTTCATTTTACTTGAATCCACAATCAACGCCCATGGAACAGCAGCCAAGAAATCAAAAGATGCATTGCATTGGGCAAATCTGCTGCAAAAGACCTCTTTAAGGTGTTGAAAAGTAAAGAAGTCATCTTGAAGACTAAGGCAAGTCTGAGCCAAGCCATGGTGTTTTAAATTGCCTCATATGCATGTGAAAGCTGGGTGATAAAGAAGACGAAAGAAGAACTGACACATTTGAATTGCGATATTGTCAAAGAATGTTGAATGTACCATGGACTGCCAAAAGAACGAACAAATCTGTCTTGGAAGAAGTGTGATCAGAATGTTCCTTAGAAGCAAGGGTGGCGATACTACTTCTCACATACTGTGGACATACTATCAGGAGGGATCAGTCCCTGGAGAATCACATCATGCTCTGTAAAGTAGAAAGTCATCGAAAAAGAGGAACACCCTCAATGGGATGGATTGACACGGTGGCTGCACCAATGGGCTCAAGCATCACAATGATTGTGAGGACAGTGCAGGACCAAGCAGTGCTTCGTTCTTTTGTATATAGGGTCACTATGAGTCAGAACCTAACAACACCACCTAACAACAACATCAGATATATGATGTGCAAATACTGTATTTTTACGCAAACACACGCCTTCTGCGTTTGTTTGCTGTCCGCGCCCTCCTCCTGCTAGTCACCCTCGGAAGCACTGCCGTGCCAATCCTCTTTCACATGTTGCTGTAAAAAAAAATTAATATAGCATACTTACGAAAATACATGAGGGGAGCGCACAGCCAGCAAACACAGGGGTAAGTTATTTTCCTGAAAATACAGTATGTTCTCCCATTCTGTGGGTTGTCTTTTTATTTTCTTGATGGTATCCTTTGAAGCATAAAAGTTCATAACTCTGAGGAAGTCCAATTTATTTTTTCTTTTGTTGTTTGTGCTTTTAGTGTCGTATCTGAGAAGGCTTTGTTTAACACAAGATCATGAAGATTTGAGCATATTTCTTTCCGAGAGTTTTTTAGTTTTACTTCTTACATTTATGTCTATGATCCATTTTCAGTTAATTTTTTTGTATAGTGTGAGGGAGGGGTCCAACTTCCTTATTTTTTGTATGGATATGCAGGTGTGCTTGCACAATTTGTGGAAGACTATTCTTTCCTCCATTGAATGTTTTGGCACCCATTATTGATTATAATTGTAATTATAATTATGTAATTACTGATCGTAATTGTAAGGGTTTATTTCTGGACTCTCCCTGATCTATATCTCTATCCTTATACCAGGCCACACTTCTTTGATTACTGTAACTTTGTAATAAGTTTTGAAATAATGAAGTGTGAGTCCTTCAACTTTATTCTCCTTTTCCAAGATTATTTTGGCTAGTCTGAATCCCTTTCATTTCCATATTAATTTTAAGATCAGTCTCTCAATGTCAGCAAAAAAGAAAAAAAGCCAGCTGAGATTTTTATAGGAATTACATTGAATTTGTAAATTAATTTTGAAAGTATTGCCATCTTAACAATATTTAGTCTTCTGATCCAGGAACATGGAATCTTTCCATTTATTTAGGTCTTTAATTTGTTTCAACAATGTTTTTTAGTTTTCATTGTAAAACTTTACATTTCTTTTATTACATTTATTCCTAAGAATTTTATTCTTTTTGATGCTATTGTAAAAGGAATTGTCCACTTATTTTCCTTTTGATTGTTCATTGCTAGCGTATAGAAATACACTTGATTCTTGTACCCTGCAACCTTATTAATTCTAGTTGTTTTTTAGAGAATTCCTTAGAATTCTATATACAAGATCATGTCATCTGCAAATACAGATACTTTTACTCCTTCCTTTGTAATCTAGAGATCTTTTATTTCATTTTCTTGCCTAATTGTCCAGACTAGAATCTCCAGTACAATGTTGAATAGAAGTGGTGTGATGGTTAATTTTGTGTCAACTTGGCTAGGTTATGGTGCCCAGTTGTTTGGCCAAACACTAGGCTAGTTGCTGTTATGGAGTTGTTGCACTGATTGAACCAGTTGGCCTTAAGTAAAGCAGGTTAGCTTCCATAATGTGGGTAGGCCTCAATCAATCAGTTGAAGGCTTTAAGAGCAAAACAGGAGTTTCCCTAAGGTGTGTACTGCCTCCAGACTATAAATAGATGTTTTGGCAAAACTCTCTCTTCACTATTCCCGTTGCCTGACATATGGATTTTGGAATGCAGGCCTGAGGAGTCTCTAGCCTGTTGCCTGACCTATGGATTTTGGACTTGCCAGCCTCCACACAATTATATGAGCCAATACTCTGAAGTAAATCTCTCAAGTAAATATCTCTCTTCGCTCTCTCTATATAAATCAGTGATATATATATCTGTGTGTATATATATACACATACATATAAACTCAGTAATATATATATATATATATATATATATACGTGTATTTTTTATACATATATATGTATATATATATATCTCACTGGCTCTATTTCTCTAGAAAACCCTAGGACAGAACTTGGTACTGGGAAGTTGCGTGCTACTCTAACATACCTAAAACGTGGAAGTGGTTTTGGAGTTGGGTAATGGGTATAGATAGACTGAAGAAATTTTGATGTGCTTGAGCTTGGATTGTCTTGAAGAGACCATTGGCAGAATTATGAACTATGAGGGTGATTCTTATGAGGGCTCAGAAAGAATTGAGAGCTGTTAGGATAACTTCTATCTGGATGTATTTCATAATGGTTAGTTTTTCCCTGTCCCTGGCAGAAACACAAATGGATTTTTCTAGGCTCTTTACCATGAGAACCTGGTGGGGTTTCTGGAAGTGAAACCCACAAAATTGTGGGGACCCCCCCAAGTCTGTAGCCCTCAGGATTTTCTCACTCTTATGCTACAACATACTCTTCCTCTAGCAATTTGTCAGAATTATCATTTGTTCCTACCCGTTTATGGCTCCCAATGGCTACTGCTCCAGGTAAGCTGATCTTATCTGTGATTCTCTGCATTTGCCTGACCTCCAAATTTCAGGGTGACAGTTTGCCCTGCAACCTCAATTCTCTCATGAGTCCGAGCAAGTTGTGGATTATCAGTTTGCACAGCTTTTTTTCTTGTTGTAAGGATGCAATGGCTTTTAAGTTCTTTATATGTCACAACTGAAACCGGAAGTTGAGAAGTTTCTAAAATCTTCCAAAAAGGAGAAAAACAGTCACGTCAGAGATCAGGAGCCACAACAGTGTCAGGCTTTTTCATAGTGACTCTGGAAGCTTGGCCCTAATAGGGCTATGCTTTGAGAATTCTGAGAGAAAATGACATTCTAACCTAAAATCCTATACCCTGCCATACTATGAGTCAGATATAAGAGTCAAATAAATTATTTTTATAATCCAAGTACTCAAAAATTTTTTTCCTATCACCCCACCCTTTTCTTGGGGAGCTACTGTGTTCAAAACGACGAAACAGTTAAACAGGAAAAATAAAACTTGGGTACTGCTACTTTTCAGAGTTAGTCTTGTAGAACTATTTGACTCTTTAAATTATGTGCATATAATTGTTGCTGTTGCTGCTGTCAAGTCAGTTCCAACTCATAGCAACCCTTATAGGACAGAGTAGAACTGCCCCATAGTGTTTCCAAGGAGCAGCTGGTGGATTTGAACTGCCGACCTTTTGGTTAGCAGCCAAGCTTTTAACCACTGCACCATCAGGACTCTGTCTACTTATAATACTTGTTGAAAATTAAAAAAAAATACTTAAATACAAAAAGAAGATAAAACTGCTACTGGCTGAGAATTATATGAAGACATTAACTGAAAGCACATCAATTAATTCTAGTTTAGAATGCTCAGTGTTCATCTGATAAAACAAAAAGAAAAAAAGGAGGCAAAGAACTTTTAACACAAATTTTCTTTTTATTTTTATATTGTAATATTGATGAATACTTATAAACTAGCCTTTTAAGTTGACTTTAAAAGGCTCTATATAAATGGTCACATTGTGGCAATCACTAGTATATACCATCTGGAAAATGAAATAAACAACCGACCTTATTATAGAAATAGGTGATTGTGGCTTGGATTAAAAAAAAAAAAAAATCCAGTGTCAACACCATATACAGATTCATAAAGTGCTATGTCTCAAATTTTATGTACTCTGGAAATGATTAAATTACTCCGGTGATGACAAAGCCATTGACATTGAAAATCCAAGTGAACAGCAAATAATATTGTTTCATGAAATGAATGAGTAGGAAAAAAAGCCATATGTCTAAATTAATATATTATTTTATGTAATATTTAATTTGAAATACACATGAACAGTAAATTAAATATTATAAGTCAAATAAAAAGAAAATGATTTACCTATCAGTTTCTCAAAAAAGTCTTTCCTTTTCATTAAAGAGGCAATAGGAATGAAAAGATGGTGAACATGACTGTCATTACTTAAAAGTTAAAGCCATGACTTATTCATACTTGCATCTCATTACCACCTCCTTTCTCTCTTCATATCACCTGGTCTTTTCCTTCATAGAACTTAGCTACAAACTGATATTTCCTTGTTTATTTGTTGGTTTATATGCTTGAAGTCTAGCTCCCTCACTAGAATATAAGCCCAATGACAGCAGGGGCCTTGCTGTCGTATTCACAGATGTATTCTGAATGCTGCTCAATCCCTCTCAGATCATAGGCATTTATAGCAAAAAGTAAATAAATGAAGAGTAAATGGATGAGCATCTGATAGACCAGTAGACAATGCTGACTAATTAAATCTTTCTCACAAATGTGGGGGCATCTGTTCACTGGGAGGAAAAACACCTTCTCTACAAACAATTCTCCAGAGTAAATGGAGTTTATGGTGATCACGGGTGTTGAAACCTTCCTGCTCAATGAACAGAACTGGTTGTAGCTATTAGTAGCCTTTGTCCTCTGGGAAAATTCTCAAGAGTTTATATAACCATCTTAGTTTTACAGAGAAACACGGTCCACTAAGCAGCTACTTCATGAGTTCTGGCACAATAGAGGAAATAAAATAAACATGATAATGGAATGGTATTAAGTATTCAAAAGCACGATAACTGGTTTGTTCATTTCTTACTTCAACAGGACATTTCACTCTATCACTTTGAAGCCAGATTAATTCTACTTTTACTTTACTTGAAACTCTTTAATGGCTCTATACTGATCACAGAAAATATTTAGCATGGAATATCAATCCTTTGATAATCTGCCTGGTTTCTTCTCTCACAGTATCTATTTTCTCTCTCACTAACCATGTACCAATTGAAGCAAACAACCAGCTCCCTGAAGAAGCCAGGTTGTTTCTTCCCTGGGTGCTTCTGCTCACCCTGCTCCCTCTGCTTGAGAGGCTCTTCCCTCCTGGTCCATTTGGTGGGTCACTACTTATTGGTTAAGACTCTATGAAGCCTTTTCTAGCATCCCTCCCTGGCAAGACTGACCAATCCCTCCTTCAAGTGCAGCCTTTATCCCCTACTTACAGATTTCCTAAAGGACCTGGCCCACAGCTACTCCTAAAACTGCATTTCCCACCACTCTTCCCTTCATTCACTCCAGATACACTGGCCTCTTTGCAGTTCCTCAAAACCACCATTCTCTAGGAATGAAGAATTTCCTCCCAGGCATTTGCATGGTATGGTCTGAACCTCATTTGACTCTCTGCTCAAAGGTCATCTCTTATGAGGGGTTATATTTGACTATGCTAAAGTAAGAAGGTTCTACCCTTCTCATTTTTTATAAATGCAACTATCCCTTCTCTAACTTCTAACCCTGCCTTAATTTTTCTTTGTAGTGCTGATAAGGATTTAACATTATATATTTAGAAATGTATCTGTCTTCCCTTCTATAATGTAAATGCTAATAGGGCGAGGTCCTGGTTTGTTCACTGATGAAAATATTTGTCAATAAACAAATGAATGAAATGAAGGATACCTGTGATGCTTTATCATATGTGTTGGTTTGAAATGTGTCTGTCTTCCCCCACTGGACTGTTCGGGTTGTATTCTATTCCTCTTAGTCTCCTCAGCTCCCTCCTGGCATAAGATAGCATTTTAAAATTCTTTGTAGACTGAATGGTATTGAGTATAAATTACATACAACAATGGTTCCCAACAAAGGGAATCCATGTATACTGTATAAGCTGAAGAAAACATACTTCCACAATCCCTTTATCTGAAACTCTTAGGGCCAGATGTTTCAGAATCCAAAATTGTTCACTACTTATACCCCTAGCAGGGTCTGTGAAAGTACCCTGTAACCAAATATATAAATAGCTTTGCAACAGAATATGTGAAGAGTTCTATTAAGTATAATAAATAAAGTTCAAGTCAGGTTTTGCAGCCATGCAAGTTATCAAGACAAATGTTAAAGGTTTGGGATTTTGGAATTGTGGATGAAGGACTGTGGACATGTACTAGCTATGTGGCAATCTGTGAAATATTTCCATGCTAAAAAGGGTTTCCCACACTCCAGCAGGTTGGGAAGCACTGACCTAAGACATAAGTTAAAAACATTTCTTTTTTCCATTACAGCTAACATAAATGAGCCATTTATAATGTGTCAGCCCCTGTGCTAAGCCCTTTAAATATGGCATTAAAAATTATTTGCCCCATTTTACATATGAAGAAACTAGGGTTTAAAGAAAGGGCTAGCAATTTGCCCACACAGTTAGTAAATGGCTGAGCTGGGATCCAAACCCAAGTTATCTCACAGGAAAAAAAGCCATGCTCTGAACTACCTGACCATTCTGACTTCATGTAATACAAGATAAATTTTTTTAGTCTTTCTGAGTTTCCTTCTGATGCTGAGTCTAAAGAAAGTTTCTGTAATTCAACTGAATATAAAAATCCTTATGCTACAAGTTCCTTTTCAGAAAAAAAAGGCCGGGGAGGCGGGGCTGGCTACTATACACAGCCAAAATTTAACTCATATTTGTATAACGGAATAATTTATTTTCTTAGCTCAACCAGTGTTTTAAATATTTATAACAAGAGATCAAGTGATTTCAGATAATTAAAAACATACATAGTCACATTAACTTGCCCTGATTTTTTCTGCAGAACATGATTCAAGGTCTGCACTTCTCTGACAGACAGGCTTAGAGATGGCAGAGGACACCAATCAAAAAGGCACTCATTAAAGATAACATGTAGGTTTTTAACATATCATTTTCAAGGATACCTTGGTTGCTTGGATTTTTTTAAGCCAGGCAATAGTTGATAAAATTTATTTGTGATGACCACATGAAACATAATACACTCCCCTTCAGAATTACTGAATAGAGCATTGACATTTTGGCATGAAGGAGTTAGTTATATAAGAACAATAAAGCTATTAAAAAATCCCTACATAGGGCTACAGCTTCCACTGAAGGCACAGTGTTTTGGACCTTAACCCCACCTGTATGAAAGCCTCACACTAGGAGATGCAGAGTAGCAAAAACACAACATACATGAATTCTGTGGTACAAAGCAGATCATATGAAAAAAGGGTTAAGAAATAGAAATAACATACGCACTAAACACATCACAACAAAAACGGGCTTTATTTCAACCAGACAAGTGAATACTTCAATTAGCATCAACTTCTTCAAGACTTAAAGACACGGAAGTTAAAGATGGTGCTCAGAAGGCAGAAAGAAAAGATTCACCATTGAACAACTGTACTGCCTTTCAAAAATCCCTCTCGACAATACGTTCAATCCCAAAAGATCAGTTTGTTTTAAGTCACTAGCTCTTATGTGCTCCAGTATTTGTACAAGACCCTCATCTGAATGTTACCCATCAGTCCCCATGGAGTCTTCAAGGAAGGGGAAAAAAAAAGATCAGTATTGTAACTTTTTTTTTTTAATTTTAGAAACTGGGATTGAAATACAGTTTTAAATTTAAATTATTAAAAAATGAAAAACTTTAACATCATTATTTATAAGATGCCTTTTCACAAAGCTCCCAGGTACATTACACAAAAAATAGCTATTGCTAACCTGACAGCTGTATCCATGATTTCCCCTAAGTCTCCTGATGTGAAAAATTATTTCCTGCTGCCATTCTATGCTATGCGTGGATAAGGACATTTCATCACAGAGCATTTCAATTTAATATAACCTAACATAAATCCAACAAAACTCTGTTATATTTATAAAGGATAAGACAGAATTGCATACGATTTTCAATGTCTGCCAGACTCATTAAATTTAATAATATATTCAGAGTCTTCTCTTCCTGGGCACTTCTGAGAGCTTTAGATCTTGTATTGAGTTGGTCAGCACCTTGATTAATACGAACGATTATGTTAAAGGAAGGTTATCATTTGGGCCAGTGGGGTGAGGGAGATCACCCAAGAACAGAAGTGGGGGTGAAGGACTCTCTTTTTTCATAAGACATTCAAACAGAAAAACAAGACCAAAAAAAAGGTAAACAAACAAACAATGTTCACAGTAAAACATGCCAGATTTGTAGTTTCATTTGAAACCAACAGCAAATCATGAAACGTCATGAAAAATATAAGTAAAGGTAAAATCTCCTAGAGTCATTACTAAATGAAGTTAAAATTACCACAAACCCCAGAAGAAAAATAAACAGCTCTTAAATTTCAGGTCCTCCTGAAACATCATACAACTTTACAAAGTTAATGCACAAAATTGGTAGGTTTGGCCACGCTGCACAATTTTTGTTTGTTTGTTTGTTTTTTCAATACAGTATACAGAAAAACTCTTGTATTCCCCATTTTGAATCCTAAGCTCAAAACCCAAGAGTGAAAGATCAGCTAGAAGGATTTTAAATTATTTACAAATCCAGCAGGTTTAACTGCCATAATGGCTTGGCTTCCATCCCCACAGTGGCTTTCACCTTCTCGAGCAGCAGTTCTCACAGGAGCCTATTCCTCTGCTGCTCATCTTTACTGGTCAGCAGACATTTTGAACAGTTCCAGCAGTGCCCCAACAGCTCCAAAATAACCCTACAAAAACAATGGGAAAACTTCTGTATGATTATCTTTGACCATTAGCCAGATACTTTTGGTTTCCATGCTAAGAATGATGCTGGCTAATGTTATAGATAAGAAAAATTTAAAACCTGACTTCTTCACCATGAAGGAGGGTGAAGGAGTAGTAGCAGTATTAATAACAATACAGTTTATTGAACACCTACTAATTTATACAGATTAAATGAGTTAGTATACGTAAAGTGCTTAGAACAACGTCCAGCACATGGTGTGTGCTCTACAAGTGGTGGGTATTGTTTATTATTATTTCATCTTAATCTTTGCCATGGTGAAATCGGCATTATTTCATCTTAATCTTTGCAATGGTAAAATACCATTTCAAAATTCAATGGTAAAATCTCATTTTCCAGATGAGAAATGGAAACTAATAAATTACCTTTTCAAGATCACACGGCTTGTGCCAGAACTCAACCCTAAATCTGTCTGACTTCCAAGCTGTATCTCACTGAAAAGAAGTCTAACATTCCCTCCATAGACCTTGGAAGGCACCTAAATCAGCAGAGACTCCCTTTGCTCATCTGTAAAATAAAAGCCCACGTTTCTGGGAAAACGAAAGATAGAAATTTTTAGAGAACCTGGTTTCCAATCTACCAGTGGTTCCCCAGGAGAATGACGTGGCAGTCTGTTTCTGTAGAGATTTATAGCCTTGGAAACCCTGTGGGGTCGCTATGAGTCGGAATTGACTTAACAGCAGTGTGTCTGGTTTGGTTTTGGTTTCCAAAAGGCAGGAGGCTCTGCTGCGCTGGTATGTGCCTGACTCAACAGTCACAATGGGAACAGGTGGGAATGTGTCAGGACACTAGACGGCAGGATCTTTGCTGCCATTGCTGATGACAACAGCTAAAATTTTAGGCCTCAAAGGCCTCACTACCAAAAACAAACCAAACCCGTTGCTGTCAAGTCAGTTCTGACTCATAGTGACCCTACAGGACAGAGGAGATGCCCCATAGGATTTCCAAGGCTGTAATCTTTATGAAGCAGACTGCCACATCTTTCTCCCGTGGAGTGGCTAGTGGGTTCAAACTGCTGACCTTTTGGTTAGCAGCCGAACGCTTAACCACCGTGCCACCTGAGGCCTCGCTATATGCCAGGAATTGTTCTAAGTGCTTTACATGGATTTATGCATTTAATTTCATGATAACTCTGTGAGACAAATACTATTATCCCATTTTACAGATGCTAAAATGGAGACAGAGAGGTACAATTGTTGTCTGTAGGTTCTCAAAGTCAGTAAGAGGCTGTGCTCTTAACTGCTTTGCTAACCTACTGCTCATAGATGCTCAACTGTTCTAGCTGAATGAATGAGAGACTGAGTGAGGACTCCTAAGGCCAGGTCAGTGCACTAGAAAGCCACCACACCAGCTCCTTCCAAAAGTTCTCTCTCCATGGTGTCATCTGGTAAAGTCTATCTAAGCCAGAGTGAAATTAGGACTGTAGAGAATTTTCTGAGGGCCACCTTCAAGGGATTATAAGAATGTTCCTCTTTTACTGGCCATAGAGGCTGAGTTATGATACTTAGTAATAAATCAAACCTATATTCCACAGTAGCCTAGGACTGTACAAAGTGACACAGATGACTACATTTTTACCTAAAGAGGTGAATTTTCCCAAAATGTTGAATCTTATTCCCTACTTTCCCACCAACTAACTACCTTTGTGATCCTGTAGATGGTTTTTAATCCCTGGCTGTTTCCAGGCTTTGTTGTCTGCATTAGTCCAAGAGGATCCAGATTTAGGGTTGCCAGATACAACACAAATACAATAACTGGATGTCCTATACTGTTATTGCTAAATGTGGCAACTCTATGTGGGTTAGACCAGTGATTTTCTTTCTTTTTTCTATTTATTTTTCTTAAGGGTGAAGTGTTTTGTTTTGTTTTTTAAACAAGCAAACTCTTACATGGAAACTCAGTGAAGAAGATAAAAAAAAGAGCTTCTCTAGCTTGGGGAGATGGAATGAAGTTCTGGGACTCTATCCCCAAATGTAAGGAAAAAAAAAAAAAAAAGCTATTGCTTCCTTAAGCCTGCATTAAAAATTTTTTTAAAAAATCAAACAGACTTTTTAAAGTATTAATTTCTATCATAGGGCCTTGATAGTTTAGTAAGTCCTTGTTTTATATGCTTTTATACTAAAACATCAATGGTAGTGGGTTTTATACTAAAACAAAATATGCGCATAAAACAAAATATAGGCATAGTCAGTTCTAATTAACTTATAAATGCATCAGTGACTTTTCAAATAAATAATTCCATTGGAGATGAGAAAATTGAAGTTCAATTTTACACTAATAGTTCTCTCAAATTTTTTTTTTTGCTGCAACATACCTAACTACCTAACCAACCAATCACTCGCCATTGAGTCAACTGTCATTCATGGTGACACCATGTGTGTCAGAGTAGAACTGTGCTCTATAGGGTTTTCGATGATGGATTTTTCAAAAGTGGATCACCAGGTCTTTCTTCCAAGGCACCTCTGGGTGAACGTGAACCTCCAACCTTTCAGTTAGCACCTGAGCATGTTAACCATTTGCACCACCCAGGGAATTTATACCCAAGGGGTTAGATACTGTCCATGATAAATAGTGGCTTTCTGTAGAGCTGATTCTGAAGGGGTGGCAGAAAGGGTAGGGAGACTCTTGGGAACCTGTTATTTATATTACTGTAGGAACTCTATATAAAGGGCTCTCTGGGTTGGCAAATGCTCTCCATTTTACTCTGTAAACAGACTGAGTGATGCCCAGGTACACTCGTCTCTCACAGTGGTAGGCTATTCTCAGTAGCCCAGGAACCTCTGCTCTGCCCAGCTGAGTTGTGTACTTACTAACAATCAGCTGTGTTTACCCTTGAATTCATTTATGACAGTTTTATTGTCAATGTAATAATGCAATTTAATTACATATTGCATAAGCCAATGAAAACTCGATGCAAAAAGAATGGTTACAGCTATGAAAACTCAATTAAATGCTTGAGAAAGATTCAAAAAAGGTAGTCACAAAACCCTGCTCTCTGCTTAGGTGTGAATGACAAAGCATAAAAAATTGAGAGAAAAATCTAGAAGGATTCTACACCCAGATTGCTTCACAAGTGTCTTTAGTTTCTTGATTCAACGTAAAGAAACAGTCGAAATCAAGGAGAGTGTATAATACTTGTGATTTAGACACCTACAGAATTCTAATCAGCAGAATCCATGCTCAAAAATAGGCCTTGGCCCTACATCAAAAGATTGCTGAATGAATATATATTTATACATTTAAAATTAAAATACAATGGTTGAAGTAGGGAGATATTTTAACTGGCTTTTTTTGATTAGCTGACAACCAGTCCTGATTGTTGGATAAAACGTCTTCATTTTATATACAGTTTCTCCTTATCCTTTGCAGAAATGCAGTATAAATGACAACTTTTCCTATTTGACTAATTTTCAAACTAAGAACATCCACTCAAAAATTAACGAAAAAACCCTGTTGCTGTCAAGTCAATTCCAAATCACAGCAACCCAACAGAACAGATTAGAACTGCTCCATAGGGTTTTCAAGGTGTGGCTGGTGAATTCGAACTACTGATCTTTGGGTTGGTAGCTAAGCTCTTAATCACGGTGCCACCAGGGCTCCAAAAATGAGACAACCCAAAATATACTCCATATAGGGCAATTCAATCCATGTAACCTCAACCTACCTCATGTTCCAAGAAGAGAGCTTTTAGCTGTCCTTTGGACCAAAAATCCATGGCATATGCTAGCAGCTTCATGGACACCATATTGATTCTGAGAAAATTCCCAACAAACACAACTCTGTCAATATTCTGAAAAAGAAGATTAAAGGAAAACAATTGAAGCATGGCATCAAAATAGCATTTAGCAAGGACCCAATGTTCCGTATGCCATTGTCCTCCACCTAGGGCCTTGCACAGTGAATTTTCTTCTTTTTAATGGAACTATTTCAGCATTTCCAAGATGAAGTCAAGCAAACTTTGTAGTACATTCCACAAGAGATCTCATTCTCTAGGAGGGTGAGATTTTTGATAGGTGAGGCAGAGACTGATATTGAGCCTGTTTGCAGGTATTATGTTTGGTAGCCTTAAGGCCTGATATGAAAAATTCACTTCCCAACACACATACATAAAATTGTAACTGGAGTTTAGCTAAATATGCTTGTTCATTTCACAAATCCTCCAAACTTCCAACTATAGAATATTACTATACCCAACTCATAAATATTCACGCTAATAAGGCTAGTCATGGTATGGTTTATTCATCTAATCAGTTTGCTCAGGGGTTACTCTGTGCCAAACACCGGGAATACAAAAAGAAACAATACCCAGTCTCTGCCCTCAGAAAATACGGTGGAATATCCTGTTTGGTCAACATAAGGGTTAAGATATATATTTATATTTCTGTCAAGGCATGGATATAGCTTTGCATTCTGATCGCACACTTTTCTCTCCTATCCTGTCCCTGCAGACATAATTTAAAATCCCATAAGCTTCAAGCTCCAGTGTGCTCATGGCACTCCCTACTCCCTCAGATGTTTCAGAAGCTTAAAACTGAGCTCGGCCTGTCTACCACACAGAGGCTGCTCACCACTGAAAGGGCCAGTTGCTATGGTCACTCATATCAAAAGGAAGGAGAATCTTTGAAGCTGGCATTATTTTCTGCTCAGTCTATCAAAAGTAATCAGGGTCTGAGAACATCACCTTTTAACTGTCTCAAGTTTTAACAATACACATTCATCAGCCCATTAGCCACTCTGAAAATTTTCCATGGGTAAAGGGGTGGGAGTGATTTTAGTTTAGCAAGTTTCTACACAACAAAAACAGACACAGCCCAAATGACCCAGGCTGAGAGGTGGTAAGAAACACTCAAAGTAAGAAACTCAGATTAAAGAGGAATTTAATTAAATGTATGAGCTCTGAACCTTTCTCCCAAAACGAAGGCACCTAAGGTAGGATTTGCTCAAAACCCCAGTCCTGCATTACCCTGGTAGAAAGACAGAAGAATAGAAGTGGCCTTAAAAGCTGATGGGAGGCTGCTATGAGTTGACTCGGACGGCACACAACAACAATAATCATCAAACACATTACATTTGTTTAAAAGCTGATGTGTATTTCTTACTTCAAACGAACTCCAGGTGGGTCAAAGACGTAAATGTTAAAAAAAGAAATGAAAAAGATATTAGAGGAAAACATGGGAGAATTCTTTTAAAAAATATTAAAATAGAAAAGGAATAATACGTAGATTTAAAAAAGGATTGATATATTTACTTAAAATTCAAACATTTATTCACAGGAAAATGTCACCATAAACAAATCTAAATGGAAAGCAATAAAGAGAAAGTACTTTCAGTATATATCATACAAAATGAGTTAATTACCTAGTTAATGAGTTCCTACAGATCGATAAGAAAAAAAAAAGACAACAATCCAACTGAAAAATAGGTAAACAGTATTAACAGTTTACACACACAAGAGGGGGAACACTGAAGGCTGTTAAGTACATGAAAAAGGTTTAACTTCATTTATAATAAGAAAAATGCAAATGAAAACAAAACAAGACACCATTTCTTATCTCTTAGATTAGAAAAGAACAAAATGTCTGCTAACCCTCTGTGGAGAAACTTGGACTCTTAGACTGTACTCTGCTAGTGGGAATATAAATTAGCACCACCAGGGAATTTTGTAATATCTGTCAATTGACATATCTTTTGACTCAGCAATTTCCCTCCTAGGAATTTATACTGCAGATATACTCGCATAATGCATAACGATGTGTGTGTGCAAAATGGTATGCGTATATGTATATATATATATATAGGCAGTCCCTGGGCCATGAACATCTGACTTACGGAAAACTCACACTTGCCCTTTAACGTTACATAAATTTGCCCTCACTTTGGAATGACTGAACCACCCCCTGCTCCCAACAAATTCTTGATCACAGTCACCTTTACTTGCTGCATGTGCAGTTTTTAAATCATAGAAAAGCCTTTGAGCCTTTTCTTGCACTGAAGTACGGCCAAATAAGAACCGTAGGCACCTGTTCTGATTTACCTACAAACTCAACCTCAAGACTTAAAGACACAGGTGGGAACTGACCTTGTTCATAACCTGAGGACTGCCTGTATTATATATAAAACATTTTGCTATTTTTTAATAATAGCAAAAGACTAGAAAAACTGAAACATGATTAGGAAATTGATCAAATCAAGAATAGCTTACTTATATGATAGGATACTCTATGGCCATTAAAAAATGACGGAGTTCTAAATGTACTGCTATGAACAATCTCAAGATGTATTATTATGTAGAAAAGCAAGAGGTGATATTTTCAGAGGTGCATATTGAAACATGTAGGGTAGACTGATACAATATCTGGGATTTGCTTTCTAATACTTTAGTGAAATAGAGATGAGGAAGAGAAAAGAGCAGAGGGAGGAGGAAGAAGAAAACAGATAAACATGAGTGGCAAAGTCTGGAAAACTGCTGAATCAGGGTTGATGAATGTATGGAGGTTCTCTATACTATTCTCTCTCTCACGTATGTTTGTCAATTCTTATAATTAAAAGTTTATAAACAAATAGTCAAATAAACACACCAAGATGTAGAATAGTATGTAGAGGGTGAACTGTATGGTATATGAATTACATCTTAACAAAGCTATTATTAAATAATAGTTTGTAGAGTTTGCTACCTTTGAAAGAATATATTATATATATGTGTGTATACACACACACACACACACACACACACCCCTGTATATGTATGTGTGTATCTTAAACTGCATACAATATAGGATAAAAACTAAAAACAATGGCCACCTCTAGTGAGGTTAATATCAAGGGCTAGAGGTGGAAATGATGATTCACCTTCCTGTATATGCTTCTGATATCTTTTGAACTCTGTACTGTGATTGTATTATCTATTAAAAAAAAAAAAATTTAAAGTTGATAAAGAACATTTCACAGCATTCCACTATGTTAGAGGCAGTAAATGTGGTGTCCCATCTATCATATGGCTGAAATCAAAGATTTTCAAATCAGTGACTCCAGAGGGCAAAACAATGACCAACGAACTTGAGTCACCGCTCTCACTGGTGTGCCCATAGGCAGTCTGCACTGACATGGGACTATGGGGACTCCAACCCTTATTTAAAAGAGCCTCTGCCCCAAGGCAATCCAGTGATTCCCCTCATTTATTCAACTCCACAAAACCATCTAAAATAACTACTCAAACCAGTGTAGTGTACAACGTGGCAACGCTTTTAAATAGCCACTTTCGCTAGACTCCAACAATAAGTGGTATTGAAATTGAGGTCAAAAGTGAAAAACAAAGTCATCTGCCCTGCCCTTAAAGTGATTACAATACCTGTAAAAAGACCTGCTGGCTCATTGAAGCCAAATGTACAAGCCAGAAGCCAGCTCTGTGGAAAGCCAGGAAAAGGGCACCTATTGCTCTCTCGGGTAAGGATGTTCCCATCTAATTCACCTTTGAGAGCCCATGGGTACAGCCAAGTACACACATATTAGTCTGAGGGCTTGTTTGGCCACTTGGACATTAAAAGTCAATGTTAAGAAATAAACCCTCTGTTGCAGTGAGTCCCATGACAGAAGTGGACTTTGAAAAGGCACATCTCTAGAATACATTCTTCCATTTTGCATTTAAATTCTATCTGAAATGGGGACTTCTAAACTTTAAAAAGTTAGGACCCTGATTTACTGGCCAGTAATACACTCTATCAAATGCCATAAAAATAGGGTGTCCCTTTTGTAACCCCAGAGCTCAGAGGCAAGGCTAGCACATACCTATCATAAGGACTGTCTCATACCGTTTAACACTCCACTGCTCAACTGGGAGGGGACACAAAGGTGCTCCTGCAGTGCTGCATGTCTTGATCTAAGTGGTGGCCATACAGGAGTGTGAAAGTTCATTGAGTCATACACCTAGGATTTGAGCCCGCATCTGTATGTATATTTCTATTAAAAATTATATTAAAGAAAAAAAAACCATTACTGATGCCACTGTGGTTCTTTAACACTTCTCCTATTACCTTGTTCCATGCCCTAACTCCTGTCTCCTATCTTCCTAACACTTCTCAGCAAGAAGAGAGCTGTTCTATCTAATTTATATTTCAGAAAATGGTTCCATTTTTTTTCAGAGGAATTTTGCCATGTTTCAAAACCCACTTTGTCTATCACCAGCTCCACCCCTTCTGGTGCCTGGGGCTCTGGATGACCTCGGCTGCAGCAAGCTCTCTATGCTTTGATAGCCCTGTACAATGCTGCTTGAACTCCATGCCACAAGGCAACACTGTAAAGAAGCTGAAAGCAGAGAGAATATCGACTGTCTCAAGTTGAGCAAGTGGATTTTCCCACAGTGTTTCTGATAATAAAATGGGTCCATCTGTAGAAACTGCACGTTATGTGAAATTATTTGCAAGGATACAAAGGGGCCAACTATGTGCAGGAGACTTCCCTCACACTTTTTGGTAGGCACATGGCAATAATGATGGTTAGAGAGGATGTGACATGAGTTATAATTTTACCACATTTCATGGTTGGATGTTTTATCATCTGTTATCATCCAGTACCTGCTTAAAACACTTATTCCTTCCCACTTCTCTGCCATCCCCCTCACATTCTACACTGTGTGTCTGAAACAAAAAAGCAGGTTTCCCAAAATCTATAGTTTTTTAAGGGTCAACAGTTACTGCACTGCCAAAGGTGATGCGTGCGGATGACACATGGCTTTCCTTGGCTTGGAGCCTTACCTCATTCAAGGCACACATCCGAGCAATGGAGCCAATGTTGTTGGTGATGGTGACCAATGTGGCCCGGGCGAGGTCTTCCTTGCTGATGGACTCTCGCTTTTCTTTACTCATCATGTTGCCAAAGCTATGTTGGAAATATTAGTGAGAATGTTCAAATGATCTTCAGACAGGTCTATGCTTCCACTAAAGAAATGTGGAAAGCTCTACGAATAACCCTGTTCAAACTCAAATGACCAGATTTGGCTACCATGATTCATAAGCAGAATTATGATATGAATGGTTGGCTGCCCTTTTCTTAATAGGGACAACATAGCATGGCTATTGATGGGGACATAGAATTTTTAATGCTTTTTCTAGATATCAGGATAAGAACTGAACAGAGGAAACTGTTGCAGTTTTCCAGAACCTTCTTTCAAAGTTGCTCTATTTTAAGCATAAGCATCAGGAGCTATACATCTTAGTGCTTCATTAAGGGCAGAGGATGAAGTCTGAGTTCCATTCTGACAGATATTTGCACCAGGCTGGTAAGTTGACATTTAAAAAAACAATTGAATGAATGGCCAGGGTGGAGAGGTTGCCTTGTGTTTAATCACTACTGCCCCTAGCTACTTAGCCTCTACCTTGATGCTACAGCAGATCCTTGAAGGCCAAATCGTTCATAGTCTCCTCCGTAAATGTCCTTCACCAGCTTATCAACATTGGTGCTGTCGCCTTTAGCTGCCATTTCCAGAGCTTCTTCGAAGGTCTCACAACCAGTCAGCAAGCAACATAGGCCTAGGAATGTTCCACCTCCAAGACTGAAGGAACAATAAGGTTTATTTTTAAATTTTACTTTTAAGATATGCCCATCCGAGTCCCCAACTACATCAACGCCATTAATATGGGTTAATAAAAACAGGTGAAGAAAAACAAAGGGCACTTGAATTGAAGTGCTAGAGTGCCAAAGAGCTTTAGGGTAGATTACCTAAGAAAGAGGGCAGAGATTAAAAAGAAACATCAGGAAAAACCTGCCCCTAAATTTAAACCCAAAACCAGAGAAAGACTCTCACTGATTTCCGTTGTGAGACCTTCAACTAGCCACTACCCTAAATGCTTCAGTCTTCCCACCTATAAGATGGACCAATGTAATCTCTCCTATTTGGGTGCCTTATAAGCAGCAATTAACCAGAGAAATGATTACTATAAAACAAAACACACCTGCAGCTGAATATAAGCACCCAGAAAAAGAAACTGTGTGTACATGAAATATGTTCACAACTATGGAGCCAAACCCTCAGACGACAAAACTGACCCAGGACTCTACCAGGTCTAGTCAACCTGAACGAAAGCTGTATCTTTCACTTGACGTCTTCTCTAGCAGAGGTAACCCCATTTACCCTCCTTGGAGATTTTTTTTTTTTTTTGGTAGGGGAGGAAACCTATTCATCCATGTGATATAAAATTTTTTTTCTAGTAGACTTTGGGAAAAGTTGTTAATATTTTATTTGCCACACAATAGTCATAAAATAGTAACAAAGGTCATAAAATGGTTCCAATGCTCGGAACCATGTTTGTAAAAGCTTTCCATTGTTTTCCCCATGAGGAAAATAAGAACTCCACGTACTTCATCACCTTGTCAAATCAGGCAGAGTAGAAAGTTTGGCTTTCCTCTAAGAAGCTTTTTATTTACATTTAACAGGACATTTCATACTGCTTGTCAGTTTCAAATGAAACTACAAAGCTAGTGTGTTTTAATGGGAACGCTTTTTAGTTTGTGTGTCATCTGAATGTTTTGTTTTCTGTGTGTGTATTTTTTAAACAGGAAGGCTTTCTTCATGTTCTAGCTTCTAAATGGCTTTTACCCTCCTCCCTCAACTAATAACCTCTCTTTGAATGTCAGGTATTCATATTAATTAAAGCGTGGGGCAACCTACTCCAAGCACAGGGAACAGGAACACTGGCTGACTTAGAAAGAAGGCAACTCATCAACTGATGCGTTGGTATGGGTGAAAAAGGACAAGTGTTTTGTATGACTGGAAAATGACAGGTGATTCCAGACAAAGCAATCTGTGCTGAATGGGGGAAGCGAGCATGCGTCTGCACAACTGGTACACCACAGATAGGAGGAAAGTCAAAACGTCTCCCAGCACTTTATTAATATCCTCAACCTGCTAACCATTATTTAATTAACTGATTCCCTCACTCAAAATCAGACACAACTGTTCACTTCGGCAGATAAACAATAAGATCCTCGGTAAATCAGAGAGAAAAACATATAGCTGGAAACAGCTGCTGAATATTATCATTATTCAAAAAAACCAATAATCTTGTAGTAAGGGATTTTAGGGAACAGAAGAAACCTTCAATTACTGAGTGCTGGTGCCTTTAAAATAGATTTCAAAATGATGAGATGACAAATTCTCTACGTTTCTTTTACTAGGCTATACATTCTAACAATGTCAGCTGCAAAGTCCTATTTTTTCACTGACTTGTATTATAAAATCGGAGTTATGTTACTAGGAAAAAAATGTTCCTACCAATCTGGGATGCAATAAAATTACACATAAGACTAAAACAAACCATTTAAAAAACATACATTTATAAAACAAAATTGATATCATGTAATGATGTGGTTTCCTAAAACTAAAAATGCTTAATGGAGTGACAGCTATCAGTCTCGTAATAAAACTAAACCAAGCCAAACTCATTGCCGTCAAGTTGATCCCAATTCATAGTGACCCCATATGGTTTCCAAGGCTGTCATCTTTATGGAAGCAGAGTACTACATCTTTCTCCCATGGAGCGGCTAGTAAATTTTGGTTAGTAGCCAAGTGCTGTAACCACTGTGCTACCAGGGCTCCTTCTCAGTCTCATAATAGGAGTAGCAAAGCTTAAAGATTAAGCAATTTGCTTAAATCAGTGATTCCGAAAGTATGTTCCATACGCTATTCACTGCTGACCCTAACAGTATATGTCAGTGTTTTTTTTTTTTTTAACTTGGATCTAAAGGTATCTTTGGAATAAGTGTTCTAGTTGGACATGGAGGACCTAGAGCCCCACAGGTCTGATGTCTCACTTCCCCTGCCCCTGGCATGTGGCAGCCCCTGAAAGAGCTCTTTATTAACCTTCAGAATACTATAGTACATTTCCAGAACTACTGATTAAAGACAGAGCTTATAGGGAAGCTTGGATATCCAGACAGGATTTGTTGATGATGGCAAAGCACTGGTCATTAATGAGCAATTACCAATAGCTGGAATTTATAGGCATTATTACATGTGTTGGAAACCCTGGTGGTGTAGTAGTTAAGTGCTATGGCCACTAACCAAAAGGTCGGCAGTTCAAACTCACCAGGCGCTCCTTGGAAACTCTATTGGGGAGTTCTACTCTGTCCTATAGGGTTGCTATGAGTCAGAATTGACTTGACAGCAACGAGTTTGGTTTGGTTTTTTGTATCCCATACGTAACCGAAGCCAAAAACTGCAATTAGTTCATTAGCCATTATTCGTGAAGACGACCCAGATTCTAGGAATTTCCAAGTCTGAGAAAGTGTACCTTTAATGCAATTCATGAATACGTTAAATGTTAATCGACACAATCATAAATATTTCTAATTGTGGAAAAATGTTTAGCTTGTTGTTACCTTGGAATTAGCCCCAATTCAAGTGATTCCTGGGAAGAAGTCTACAGTATCTTAAAAATTGTTCCTGTATCAGATTATTCTCTGAAGTAAAACTAGCTCAGCTGAAATGCTTATTTATCTCTGATACTCCTCACAGTCCAAATGAGACCATGGAGTCACAGTTTTGATTCCCATGTGAGCAAGCAAGCTTTAGTTCTGTATTCCCAGTAAGAAAATGTACACCTAGTGGCAATTAACTTACCAAAGCCTGTACTCTGGACACAAGCAGGATTCAATCAGAATGTGTGTGTGTGCACAAGTACACAGGTGTGTACGCATACATGCACACTTGCATGAGCATCTAGGCCAGTTTCTCAGCAATGGCACCATCGACATTTGAGGCTCAATAACTTTTTGCTGTGAGGGGCTGGGCTGTGTATTGTGGATGTTTAACAGTATCCCTGGCTTCTGCTCACTGGATGCCAGGAGCATCTCAGCCCCAGTTGTGACAATCTCCAGACATTGCCAAACATCTCTTGAGGAGCTAAGGCTTCCCCCTTCCCAGTGGAGACCACTGATTTGTGCAGATCCATCACCAGTCATGGAAATACACTGGAAAAGCAGTGCTCGCCTCCTAATGGGTGAGCAGTACAGCAGAATTTCAGTGCTGGAAAAGCCCATAAAAACAACCTAAGAAACAGCTCCCCCGTGGCACAAAAGAGGACACTGACACCCAGAGAAGTTACATGATGTCTTCATCTATAAAAGACAAGGGCTTCAACAACATGTCCCAAGGCACTAGTTCCTTAAGTTGTTCCTCAAAAAATGGGTTCTGTGGTCCAAAAAGTTAGAGAAATGCTTCCTACCAAATCCTTCTCTTAGAAATTGACAAATCATGTGCACATTGTAAAGGCTTTAAAAAGTTCTACAGTAAGGAAAACCTGTTTAATTTTGTTTACACTAGAATTTCTCAAAAATTTCTCACCCCAGACCCTTTTCCTATGTTGAATCCCCAAAAACAGAAAGCTGAGCCCATTTGCCCTGGTAAGTGTGGGTGAGAAACAAGACAGCTCTGCTCAACTACAGTCACAAGGCTGTTTTCCTGTCCACTGCATTCCGAAATTCCCTGAGGTGTGCCATTCCAGTTTTCAGCTGGAGCATTGACCTGAGGGGAAGAAATATTCTCTGTAAACCGTTTGGTTTGCTGTTGGAATGGCATGTTATGTCCATCAGTTTATCCTTAGTGAGTACCTTGTATGTACCAGCATTGTGCCAGGCGCCAAGGTGGTTCCAAAAGAAGGCTTCTTCTGAAGTCCTCTCTGACCATCCCAGTGATTCTTCCATCTGGATTCTACTGTACTAGTTGTCCTTGCCATTCATTTGGCACTTAATATGTACTGCCTTATTGGTGTGTGTGGCTTCTTCTGATGTGAGTGACCGTTCTTTCCTCAACCTGACCACAATCTCCTTTCTCCAGTGGGGCAAAACCAAAAAACCAAACCAAATCTGTTGCTGTCGACTTGATTTTGACTCATAACGAATGACCCTATAGGACAGATTAGAACTGCCTCATAAGGTTTACAAAGCTGAAATCTTTACAGGAGCAGACTGCCACATCTTTCTCCCACAGGGTGGCTGGTGGATTCGAACTGCTGACCTTTTGGTTAGCAGCCAAGCGCTTAACCACCTTGCCACCAGGGCAAGGACTATGTTTTACACATCTTTAGATAAATTACCCTCTTACTCCTTTAACATATCACTCAATTAGTCCTTTTTGGCTGGCTGAGGAGGACCAAACCAAAAACCAAACCCATTGCCTTCGAGCTGATTCTGACTCATTGCGACCCTATAGGACAGAGTAGAACCACGCCATAGGGTTTCCAAGGAGTGCCTGCTGGATTCGAACTGCTGACATTTTGGTTAGCAGCCATAGCACTTAACCACTATGCCACCAGGTTTTCGGAGGAGGAAAAGACCTTTGAAAAAGATGTATTTAATGCAAATAGCCTTCCACTGTAAACTGGTTATCAAGGAAAAGGCCTGGGTGTAAGCACAAAAAGGTTCTTCTAGTGTAAAACATGTTTACCTGGTCCCTGTCACTCTTTTATAGTTGTCCTTGGAGTACACTGCGAGAATGCTGACACCTGAGCCCATGTTAACCAGCAACATAGGGTATGGATTGTCGAGGCAATACGGCTTTTTTTGACACAATTCTGGATTTGTGGGATTTTCAAAATAGTAACACTCCGGCTTGCCATTGAAGCCCACAGAATCGACGTAAAGCAGGCCCTGAACCAGACAGTCCAGTTCATCCAGTTTATGGAGCTGCAGATCGGCAATCTGAAAGAGAACAAGACTTTGTGAGAGAGGCTACCAGCACCGCAGGGAAAGCCTGAGAGGTTGTAGCAGGATTTAAGACTGGGTCATTAACACTGAAAGCATGGAAACACCCTTGAAATACCAAGTGGTGAAATCGTGGTGATAATTAGTCACCCCACAGGAAAAGTAGCGTTCACCAGACACCACACCGCCCACCAGCGAGCTAAAGGAGGGGAGCTTACTGGAAAGGCACTCGTGGCATGTGTCTGTCGTAGTTAAAGGTGGCTTCCCACAGGTCTTAATTCCCAGAACCCGTGACGGTAACCTTATTTGGAACAAAGGTTTTGCAGGTGTAATTAAGTTAAGGCTCTTGAGATGAAGAGATCATCCTGAATTATCCAGGTGGACCCCACATCCACTGACAAGCACCCTTATCAGAGACACACAAGGGGGATCAGATTGACACAGAGGAAAAAGCCATGTGATGACAGAGGCAGAGACTGCAGTGGTGCAGTCACAAGTCAAGAAATCAGGACAGTCACCAGAAGCTGGAAGAGGCAAGGAAAGGAATCCCCCTAGAGCCTCCAGAGGGAGTGCAGCCCAGCTGACACCTTGATTTTGGACTTCTGGGCAAAATCTCTCTGTTGTTTTAAGCAATCAAGTTTGCAGTAATTTGTTACAGCAGCCACAGGAAATGACTAAAACGTGCCATGCAAAGGGGGCTCCCCAGGAGGGTGAGACTGTTTGGAAAGCAGCAAGAATCCTACACTTTCCTCCCACAGGGGTTCATGAGGTCCCAAAGGAACCTGGGAGCTGGGAAGAATCTCCTTTGAGGTCACAAAGCTCAACTACCCTTCCCAGGTACAGGCTCTGAAGTAGTCAGACCTGGCTTTGAATTCTAACTCCAACACTTACCTAACTGAAGATTGTGGGGCGAGTTATTTAACTTCCCAAACCTCAGCTTACTCATTTATAAAATAGGGATAATAACAATGCCCGCTGTACAGTGTTGTGAAGATCACATGATAATAATATATGTAAAATGCTTAAAACAGGGCTTGGCACATACGAAGGGCTCAAAAATGATGGCTTTTTTGTTACTAGCTGAGCGGCCCCACAGTCCCCCATTTCTATGAGACAAGAAGTGCCACCCTCCTAGGGACAGGACAAAAACGGGGAATGAGTTGGCTGTAGGCTACCCTTAGGAGCTAGTGGCCACTTTGTACCCACAAGAATTTACTCTGTAATCTTCACAAACGGTACAGTAAAACCTGCAAAAGCCAGAACCTGTATAAGGTGAAAATCTGTCAGAGAAGGAAAACTCAAGTATTTTCCACTAATAGAGAACAACTGAAAAGTGGGAAGATTGCCCCGTTAAAGGCAGAAAACTTGCAAGACCCAGAAAAACAAGGCAGTCCTGGCTTTCACAGGTTGATGATTATTTTCCATGAATTAAAAAAAAAAAAAAAACCTAACAATTATCAACAAGAAACTAAGCCAATGAAATTAAGCCAACGATCCAAAATTAATTTATAAGGTCTAACCTAGATTTTGGAAATGCTGGTGGCGTACTGGTTAAGCGCTACGGCTGCTAACTAAAAGGTCGGCAGTTTGAATCCACCAGGCACTCCTTGGAAAACCTGTGGGCAGTTCTACTCTGTCCCTATAGGGTCACTATGAGTCAGAATCGACTGGAGAGCAATGGGTTTTTGTTTTTTTTTTTTAGATTTTAGAAGCCCTGGTGGCACAGTGGTTAAAGTGCTCAGCTGCTAACCAAAAGATCAGCAGTTCAAAACCTAGATTTAAAAAAATCTCCAAATACTTATTGAGTGCTTACTTTTTTTTTCTTTTTACTACATAGGCATTTTACTTGTATCAGCTCATTTAATTATCACAGAAAAAATCTTCTAAGTAGGCACTGTTATCCTTATTTTATGGCTAAGGCTCACAGAGATTAAAGAACTTTCCCTAAGTCATATAACTAGCAAGTATCCACTGTTCTATAGTTTGTTGTCATAATGGGTCCTGCTTCTGGGGTCTGGAAACAACCTATACAAGTACTATGCTTAGATGTTCTGCCAAAAAGACATCATCTTTACTACAAAAGTTGATTGTAGGAGAAACTTCTGACTTTGTATCACTTGCTTGAATTTCCTAGTCAACAAAATCCAAGCAATTTACCCCCATAGAGCAGAGTTAGTTAGAATAAATTACCAGCCAGGAGGTGGAATTATTCTTGATACACAGAAACAAACATTCTAAATGAGACTTGACGATAAGTAAACCTATCCCATAAAAGGTTCCATTTCACTTTGGATGAAATGTATGTAATTATAAATATTTTAAGGGCTGTTAATACTGTATAGTAGGAGTCCCTGGGTGGTGTGAACAATTAATGCACTTAGCTGTTACCAAAATGTTGGAGGTTCGAGTCCACCCAGTGGAGCTTCATAAGAAAGGCCTGGTGATCTATTTCTGAAAAATCAGTCATTGAAAACCCTATGGATCACAGTTCTACTCTGACACCCATGGGGTCACCATGAGTCAGAATCAACTCAACAGCTACTGTTCGTTTTTTTTTTTTTCCCCCCAATATTATAGGTACAAAGCTATCTGGAAACCTAAAAGAGACTACAGTGGGTTGTAGCAGTATAAATGCTATATCCTCTGTCCCTCCTGATTCTCAGCCCTATTAACCTCTTGCATGGCACTTACAGCATTCACCACATTCTGGCTTGTTTGTTTTCTGGTTCTTTGGGTGCCCTTCAGCACCATGCTCAAAGGCCTCTCAGTAATACTTGCTTAATAAACAGTTGTTAAATGGGACAGTGAAAGAGTTATTGCCTCCCCCCGATCATTCTGAACTGAAAGGTAGCAATTTCATCAGTGAGTCTTGGGACCATAGGTTAGTCTGCTTAAAAATTAATCACAGGTCAATCAACAATATTGACAGTCATGTCCAGAACCAACACTATAAACATGGACAAAGACAGTTTGTCCAGCTGGACATCCTGAAACTACACTAGGGATGAAGAAAAATCTGTTGAGGCAAATAAACTAAGCACATACAACACAGATCTGAAAGGAAACACTGTTAGCTCAACTTTCCCCTCAAAATCATCTTCAAATAGAGCGCTAGGAACAAACATCTCTGCACATTTTCCTGAGGGATGGTTATTTCTGAAGCCTGAGGTTACAAATCTACAGACCGAGAGTCAAAGATATTAGTCACTTTCACAGAGACCTCCAGAAGACTTCCTCAAAAGTCTTCACCATCCAGGAAAAAGACAGGCCCCCAAATGTAAGCAATGTTCCAGGTAGCTACTTGGGTTTTGAAACAAGGCTAGCTGAAGTTCAGAACAAGTTGGAAATTAATCCACTCAACAGACTTTGTAGTTCATGAGTACAATTGGGTTAACTTGTAGAAAGCTTATTAAAACAGCATGTTAAGATGTCAGCTGTTGAGAAACTCTCTCTCTCTCTGGGCTTAGTTTTCTGTCAGGGGCAACAAACTCAAATCTCTAGGGGAGACAGTAAGAAAACATAAATCAGTGAAGCCCCTGACTAGATGTAAAGTAACAAGACAACCCACTCCTATTTAGAAAGACGGTTATGATTCACCTCCAGCCTACTGTTGCCATGTGGTAACGGAGCCCAGTGTTGCCAAATAAGCCAATTTTTCAAGAAATCCAGATTTTTACGTGAAATCTTCCCATTTTAAGCTAATAGAAAAAAAAAATTTTTTTAAATAAATATTACAGGCCAAATAAATCACATCTGTAGACTGAACCTAGCTGTCGGGCTGTCAACTGTATGTATGTTCTAGTGTTGATGTTTATAATGGGGTGTAAGTGATGACAAATTTGAAATATCAGATCCAGTCAATGTGCAGATGAAGCTTCAGTTAATTTGAACCTAACCTTGTAACCAAGGTTTGCTGGTAAACAACCAGCTCTCTGGGAGCAACAGCCTTGGCTTGTAGCATTTGCCAGCCTCCATGGTGTAATTACCCCTGCTGCAAACTGTTTACCTCAGCTGCTAACAAAAGGTTGATGACTTGAACCCATCCAGCAGCTCTGTGGAAGGAAGGCCTGGCCATCTGCTTCTGTAAAGATTACAGCCAACAAAACTCAGTGTAGCTCAGCTCTACTCTATAATACATGGAGTTGCCATGAATCAGAGTCAACCTGAGGGCAATGAGTGGGGGCAGGCAGGAATCTCTCCCACCATGGCCAATTTCAAGCTATCAAAACGATGTCACTAAACACAGAGTTGGGAAGAGATGCACATAATGGGCCCTTTTAAGTTAATAGGAACTGGCTCATGCACACCAGTGCTTGGAACTCTCCCTAGCAAACTTTTGGAGAGTATAAGTTCTTCCAATTCCTAAATCACCACTCACAAAACTTAAAAACAAGCCTGGGATTGCCTTAAGAATCAAACCCTCTGTAAATAGTGGAAGTTCTCAAATAAAAAATTGCACACCCACTCCTCACTTATCGACATGGTTAGGTTCCAAAGAGCAGGTTGGTATTATGCAAAAATAGAGGATGACCACATCAGATCACAAAATGGAGGATGACTACATCATTACATAATGACCAAATTACATCATTATATAACTGCCAACTTATATCATTACATAACTGCCAAACTACTGAGAATCATGGCCCAGCCAAGTTAACATATAGCCTTAACCATCACAACCAGCGTTACTCTCGCCTGACACATCGGCTTTCGTTATTGCCAGATGTACGTCAATGTACAAAACAGTCGGATAGTAGATTTTTTACTATTGTCGTAAATGTGAAATATCAGACAGCAAGATAGCTGGTAAGTAGAGAGTAGGTGTATGGATTCCATCTGCAAGTCTTTAGACAAGGAAGCTATTATTTTCCCCATTTTGCAGATGAAATACATCACAGAGGGTCAGCAGGTTAAGTGACCTACTCAGGATCCCAAGGTTAGCAAGTGGAGGAAGTGGTAAAATTAGAAAAACTTTCAAACTACAATTATGATAACATTATTTTGCCTTGTACTAAAGTCACCGAAGCAAGTATGGGTACATGAGGTTCTCAAACTGTAGGTGCATCAGAATCACCTGGAGGGCTTGTTGAGGCACAGGCTGCTGGGTCCCACTCCCAGAGTGTCTGATTGTGTGTCTAACAATATCCCAGGTGATGCTAATGCTGGTTCTGCTGGTCCTGGGACCACACTTTGCGAACTGATGTACCAAGAGCTGTACAGTGCCTGGAGCTGAGGAGCTGAGATGGAGTCCACTACCATATCCCCAGTGAAGCAATAACCAGGGTTTGATAAAGTTATAATCTCCCTAATAATATCTGCCCTAAATAACTCAAAGGGCTGTTTTCAAGACTCAAATGAGATTAAAATGCTTTTAAAAAGTATAAAGTGCTATACTCCTGAGTTATAATTATGAGAGAAGTAAAATAATTCAGGTCTTCTTATCTTATGTTGAAATGCATTTGGAAACTCCATTTCCAAACTGAAGACTCTAATTTTTAGAGGAAATTCAATGATTCCCTATATGTTAATTTAGAAAAAATATGAGTCTTAAGCACAAGGCATGATCTGGAAACATTGTAAAAGTATTACGTACTTCAGCTCATTCTATCAAAAATAACAAAATAGTTAAATAACTAAACAAATCTGTTAGAAATGATTCCAAGAGGTTCCGTACCTCCTACCTGAGAGGATTCAATGGACCTACCCCAAACCAGTTATATCACTCAACTGGAGCTCAGAAAAGAGTCATTTCAGACATGAATAAAACACACATTTGTACACTGCCTTACCCTTGCCAGGATGCTTTTGCCAGACACTAGCTCCATAAACCAAACTTTAAGTGGCAAAAAATGTTATCCTACTAAACCAAGAACAACTTGCATAGATAAAATGTTTGCTTCTGAATTATAAATTATACTCAGGACTCTTTTCACGAAAGAGACCTTACAGAGACCTGAGAGAAAAATGAATTTCAAACATGTTTGGTGACTGAGAAATACATCAAAACCTCAGAGATGGGTTCTTCCTTCCCTAACCATTGAAGAAAGGGGCCATACATGAGGGACACAGATCAAAAGTGTCACAGCAGAACAAAGTGGAGAATGTCAGTGTCTACCACACTTATGTCTCTGCACAAATCAGTCCCTAGATTAACAGAAATAACCAAACTAATGAATCTTCTTGAATGGTTCACTTAGATTCAGAGATTTCACATATCCACGATTACCCTATCCCTCTCCTGATGATTTTTTCTACCATTATTAACTTTTGAGGCTGTTCCCTTGGAGATTTCTGGCATAAGGACAGCCAGTCCCTAGGTCCTCATACCCTGAAAAACATGATGATAACAATCAGAAAATTCTTTCCTCTGCCCTAAATCTCAAACCAACCAAAAAAGATTGCCATTATACCCTGTTTGCTCAGTGGGTCTTTTTTTAAGTAATTGAAAGAATCATTTTTAATTTCTAATTAGTTTTAGCCTTGGGCTGAATAAAACTCACATGGAGAAATTATCTGTTGTAATGAAGAGCTAAATGGACAGAAAGAATGACTTTTTCTACAAAATTTCCACTGTTAAGAATACTCTTGTTGAAGTTAAGAAGTGTGGTTGTAGAGAAATATACATTTGGTAAACTAAATATTCTGATAAATTCTTTAAACAAAACCCACAGAATACAGACAGTGGGGATAAACATAAAGTTAACTGAAACCTATAGTGCTAGGTGCTTGGTGCACAGCCAAACGCCAGTACCCTCTCGAAGAGAAGAATACTATAGCTAGGAGTACCACTTTTTAAAAAAATGATGGGATTCTTCATTGCCTTATCAATTTCTTAGATCTTTTGTACTTAGATTACATTTTTCTTCTTTGTTCCATTTTGGTAAATCATTGATTTTGAAGGCTAACTTTAACCAGTCAGAAATCTGACTGTGACAGTGATCCTAAAATATTTAAAAGCATAAAATGGATGGATGGAGGGAGGGTGTAAGGGCGAAAGGAATGAAGCTTTTGTTCAACTGAAAGTATTCTAACAGGGGTTTAATTTAACACTTATCTCATGATTTATAGTTCTTTTATGTACATTCTAAATTGTATGAAGACTAGTTATCATTATCTAAGGATTTAAGTATATTTTTTCATATATGAAAGGATATAGTTATCAAACATAACAATTGCTAATTATTCAGGGTCTGCCGAACAGCTTTTATTTAGCCCTACTCATGCAGACAGATTGTTAAAACTCATATAGTGCAAAGTGGCACTAGAGCAAAAACAGTGATTTTACACAATAACAGCAGGAATTTACAGGCATGCATATGCACTGCTTTATTATTTGTCTACTTGTTCAATACATATAGTAGAATATATTGATCCTTTACTACTAAGTAAGCACCTCCAATTTTCTATTCTGGGAAGAGAGAGCTTGGTTATAGGACACCTATGGGCCTCAGCACTGTTCCCTCTGCCTAAAATACTCTTCCTCAGACACCTTCATGGTTTGCTCTATTACTTCTGTCTCTGCTTCAATGTTAATTCATCACACTTAGTCCATCCCCACACTCCCTACCCCCCTTGCCCTGCTCTTTTTCCCTCTATAACATTTCTTATCATTTGATATATTCTATATTCACTTGCTTTTTCAATTATTGACTGCCTTCCCCCACTAGAATCTAAGCTCAAGGTGGACAGGGGCTTTGTTTTGTTCATTACAGGACTTGGCACACAGTAGGAGCTCAATAAATATTTGTTGTGTGAGTAAATGAATGCTTAGGAAAGAGGACAATAAAACCTATCCAAATTCTAAAAGCCTCACAAACTCTGGAAGGATAAGGGCATATCACCGACAAAGAGGCTGCAGGAAAAGGTTTGTCTTCAATTCTGTCTCTACTTTGGCCAAGACTGAGCGTGGAAACAGACGGCATCTCATGTACTTTTCTTTTGCAGATGTATGCTGGCCTGGCTAGGCCGTTTGGCAAACACTCTGCACTGGCTCTTGGCTCCAGTCTATTCACTAGGTTCCAACAGCTTAGCCTGCCTGAAGAAGCATAGACTTCCTTATTTTAGTTGTAATAGGATATGATCCTTCTCAGTTCAGAACCTTGAGTATTGAGTAACACTGCTTGCTTATGGCCAACATATATTTAGTAACTTTCTCCCAGAATACACATTACCTTAGGGGAGGGATGGGCACCACCAAACCAAACCTCCTGCTATTGAGTCAATTCCAACTCATAGCAACCCTATAGGACAGAGTAGAACTGCCCTATAGGGCACCAGAGAGGTTGCATAAATCCTCCCGTTCACCTGGGTTCAGTTCAGGCTCCCTTGCGGAGATGGACCAGATGAGGTGTCCTTGAGGGACTGAGGGGGCTCACAGGCACTGGGAGGTCAGCATTTTCTTCTGACTCAGAATTGAGCCGATGTCCCAGCTCCTACCCAAGAAGTACTCTGGGAACCTCTTAATCTCTTTAAACTTTAGTTTCCTCATCCGTGTGGCATATAAATGCCATACTTTCTGATCTCCAAAGATCACATCTAGTTCTGACATTCTGACATCTAAAAATCCTCTGTCCTCTTCCCACCCACTGCCATTGTTTTGCAGATGATGAAACTGAGGCCCACAGGAGGGACATGTCTTACCCAAAGTCGCCCAGCTGGTTAAACACCGAAGCAGGACTAGAATTCAGGTTCAATGATTTTCCATGATGTATTTGATTTTAATTCCTATGGATCTCAACTTTCTCAGCTTCAAAACTCTTTGACCCTTAGACCTCTTTGGTGGGACAAAAGTCCCCATTGGTCACTGAAGTAAGCAACAGCATAAAACTCTACTGCTGGGTATGGAAAGGGGCCACAGAAGAAAAAAGATAAAACCTGAACATGAGTGGCCCCACCTAGGACACTGCTCTAGTACTCTGTTGCCAGCTTTGAAGAAACTACTCACTACAATCAATGAGATAAATGGTGCCACTTTAGATGATACAAATAAAATGGTATGCATTTACAAAAAAATCCAGTGCCGTCGAGTCAGTTCCGACTCATAGCGACCCTATAGGACAGAGTAGAACTGCCCGATAGAGTTTCCAAGAAGAACTTGGTGGATTTGAACTGCCAACCCTTTGGTTAGCAGCTGTAGCACTTAACCATTACGCCACCAGGGTTTCCATGCATTTACAGATTTATTAAATACCAGGAATAATACATTCCAGAAATAAAATTAATGATAGGCTTTATAACAAGACTGTATTACATTAGTCCCATGACAAAATAGAACCCCATGGGTGAGTCTTTGAAAGACCCAGGTAACTCTTACAGCACTGGGAGCGGGCAAGACTAATTCTAAAACTTCTAATCCATCCTTCTCCTATGTTCCATCACTTCTGTTTATGTGTTGTTATCGTTAGTTGCCACTGAGAAGATTCTGACTCATGGCAACACATGTATGCAGAGTAGAACTGCTCCGTGGGGTTTTCAAGGCTGAGACCTTTCAGAAGCAGATCACCAGGCCTGTCTTTTAAGGTTGCCTCTGGGTGTTCAAACCACCAACCTTTCACCTAGTAGTTCAGTGCTTAACCGTTTGCGCCACCCAGCCACCTTTTACGTTTATCTAGCTCTCTTTATTTTCCAAACTACATCTACATGTATTATTTTACTGTATTCTTACAAGGTCCTATGAAATGAGGTACGACATTACAAAGGTTGTTATCTTAACTGGAAAAGATGGTGAAATTGGAACACACAGATGCTAAGGGATTGCTATATAAAGAGAAGCTCTGGACTGTATATCACTCATCCATATCCTCTGTTTAGCCAAATTTGTGGAATCTAAATGAGCAACGTAGACGTATGTACCGCCAGTCTCGATACAGCATTATTCTCATGCTATAGAACCATACTTCCTAAATGGTATTCATTAATAAAGGAATTCACCTACAAATGGCAGCAAAGACTTCATTTTTTCTGAGTGAAACTTCTAAATGACATAATCAAAAAGGATTTTTATGAGAGCAAATGGGTAGACAGAAGTAGTGATTTTTAGAAGTCGTGGAAAACCTTCCTGTGGGCCTCAGTCTGTATATGTACATAATACTGGTGTAATGGTTATGCTTTCCATGAAACTGTAGTAAGAGTTAGAGACCTGGTGGCACAGTGGTTAAGAGTTTGGCTGCTAATCAAAAGGTTGGCAGTCCAAATCCACCAGGTGCTCCTTGGACAGTTCTACCCTGTCCTGTAGGGTCGCTGTGACTTGATGGCAATGGGTTTACGGGTAGTAAGAGTCTGAAAAATTCTAACTAAACTACCTCAGAAGGGGGTTTATACCATCTAGTCTCTAGTGAAGGAGCCCTGGTAGCACAGTGATTAAGCACTTGGCTGCTAACCAAAAAATGGGCAGTTCGAATCTACCAGCCACTCTCTATGGAAGAAAGATGTGACAGTCTGCTTCCATAAAGATTTACAACCTTGGAAACCCTATAGGGCAGTTCTACTCTGTCCTATAGAGTCGTTATTAGTCAGAATCAACTCAGCGGCAACAGGGTAGTCTTTAGTATATTACACAGTAGTAACTGTGACAAAAATGATGATGATGTTAGCTAATATTTATTGAGCACTTACTAAGTGCCTGGCACATATTATCTCATTTAGCCTTTACTGCAAAAACCCTATGAGGTAGGAGCTACTTTTATTTTCACACAGTTGAGGAAGCTGAAGGTGAAGTAAACTTGTCCAAAGTCCCAAGGACAGTAGCCTAGTTTTTAGGCATGAGGTGTGGAGATTATGGACAGGTGAGAGGTTTTCTTTTTTTCTCTTAGAGGTGGTTTTGTTGTTTTAATAAGGACAAAGCCGACATACCATTCTGAAGTCCTCTTCGAACTTGAAAGCCCCACCTCCAGTGGCACAGAGAGTGGTGTGAAGGCTGGAAAAGTTCTTCTCACTGCCCATCTGAATGAACCTATGCATAGCACAGCTGGGAAAGCGGATGAAGTGCAGGTTCCCTTTGCGCCCACACATGGTCAGGTTTTTCAGTTCCAGGTGGACATCTCGGATCCCAGTTTTCCCATAAGCCGTATTAGAAGTCAAATACTTCCTGATGCTCTTCAGGTTCTCTACTTCCTCTTGTTCCTCTTCGGCTGTAATATCCTTCGGTTCAAAGTAGACCAACTTAACGAGTGTTCCACCGATATCCATGCCAAACCATGGGAATGCTAGAGGGCAGAAAGAAAGTGCTATTCAATTCTACACATTCCCAAAAAGGGGCAATTTGACCCCCCCAAAATGTTCAATTCTTGAACATTAAATAATGCAGTGTCATATCTATATGCACATTTAACATTCAATTTGCTTGACTTAAACTATACGCTCCTAAAAAAAGACACAGGCAGAAAGCAAGTCATGATTTAAATGGTGCCCATGACTCTGCCCACACTCTACTCAATACAAGTCTGCCCCAGAATTGAGTGAGATAAAAAATGATTCTGCAGTTCCCTAAGCCACTCTCAACTCCCATGTGCTTCGCACAGCTGAGTAGCTCCCCAAGCTGAGTACAATTCCAATATCTAAAGATATTTTGCATTCAAAATGCCTCTCAAATGCTAACTATTTTATCAGGGTATCAGCCAAAGAAACAGTGATCCGTTCCAAATGCCAGAGGAAAAATTGGCTATGCTGTGTGTGTACTGAGAGATGGTATGTTGGCTTCCAAAACACACAGTGCCTTTCTAGGAGACTCTCAATGATCATTTTTACAGCATTCAGTTTTTGCTTCGTGAACGGACTTTATAAGGTACACACACAAAAAATAGTGCTATCGAAGATGTACCACCACTGTTTTAATCCACAGACTAAATAGGAAGGTGAAGGAGAGAAAGTACAATTCGAGAGACAATGGGCAGACGATGATCCCCAGGGTGGCAGGAACTGTAAAAAGAACAGCTCATGTTACCTCTTATTTCTTTCAACACTAAGCAGAGACTCTCTCTCCATCTCAAATGGCCACCCAGGAGTTTCACCCTAGCTGTGCGTTAGCTGGGAAGCTGACATTCCAATTTCTGGTTCCCTTTCTCAGAGTTTCTGACTTCGTCAGGGATAGGAGCCAGGCATTAGTATTTTTTTTTAAAGTTCCCTAGTGATTCCAATCTGCAGGCCTGGGAACCATAAACCAGAAGAACCATGGCCACTGACCGGCAAGCCGACAAATAACCACCAGTTCCTGATCAAGTCTGAAACTGGATGGTAAGCCTCTAGTTAGGTGAAAAACATACATTTAATCAGCTTGAGATGATTTTCTATGATATAATGAATCTCCATAGTAATTACTTTTATTATTATAGCAACAGGCTGAGCTGTCAAATCCTCTGCAATGAACAGAGTGAACCCAAATGGTGGAGTCTCCCTTTTTGTTTCCCACAGTAGAATCCATTTGCTAAGTCTGAAACCATAATATTAAAACTAGAGTTTAAAACTCAGAGCTCAAGTCCCTTCTTTTAAAAAGTTTCTGTTTAAAGGCCCCAAAACAGTTAAATGGGGAAAAGACAGTCTTTTTTTTTTTTAATCATTCATTAAAATATTTATTATCATCATTGAATTAACTAGATTATATTGATCCACTTGTAAGCAAAAATAGTTCTGTAAAGTCCGTGTCAAATGTCCTGAGAGCTGCCTCCTTGGGAAAAAGAAACAGAGATTCTGATATCGCTAGTAGAGTACTTTTCAGACAGGGTTATAACTGATTATTTGTTTCTATTTCCTAGACAAAAACATTTTATTTATGATTTCAGTATAATATCCAAATCTGTGAGTCTGAAATATAAAGGCTTCTAGAACCTGGCTATAATCTACTTTTTTAGCCCCCTCCTCTCCTTTCTTTACCATGATACAAGTCTATTTAAAACGTTTATGTTTTCCCACATGTTATCCTCATTGTTTGCAATTTTCTTACCTTAATACTTTTTTGGTTTGGCGGTGGGTTAATACTTTTTTGTGTTTAAAAAAATTTTTTAAAAAATTTTAATAAGAGCTTGGCTGCTAACCAAAGGTGCAGCAGTTTAAATCCACCAAAGTAGACAGTTCTACTTTGTCCCATAGGATCACTATGAGTTGGAATCGACTCAATGGCAACTTTTTTTTTTTTTTTAATAATTTTTATTGAGCTTTAAGTGAACGTTTACAAATCAAGTCAGTCTGTTACATATAAGCTTATATACACCTTACTCCATACTCCCACTTACTCTCCCCCTAATGAGTCTGCCCGCTCCCTCCTTCCAGTCTCTCCTTTCGTGACAATTTTGCCAGTTTCTAACCCTCTCTACCCTCCTATCTCCCCTCCAGACAGGAGATAACAACACAGTCTCAAGGATCCACCTGATACAAGTAGCTCACTCTTCATCAGCATCTCTCTCCTACCCATTGTCCAGTCCCTTCCATGTCTGATGAGTTGTCTTCGGGAATGGTTCCTGTCCTGAGCCAACAGAAGGTTTTGGGGACCATGGCCGCCGGGATTCCTCTAGTCTCAGTCAGACCATTAAGTCTGGTCTTTCTATGAGAATTTGGGGTCTGCATCCCACTGTTCTCCTGCTCCCTCAGGGGTTCTCTGTTGTGCTCCCTGTCAGGGCAGTCATCGGTTGTGGCCGGGCACCATCTAGTTCTTCTGGTCTTAGGATGATGTAAGTCTCTGGTTCCTGTGGCCCTTTCTGTCTCTTGGGCTCATAGTTATCATGTGACCTTGGTGTTCTTCATTCTCCTTTGATCCAGGTGGGTTGAGACCGATTGATGCATCTTAGACGGCCGCTTGTTAGCATTTCAGACCCCAGACGCCACATTTCAAAGTGGGATGCAGAATGTTTTCATAACAGAATTATTTTGCCAATTGACTTAGAAGTCCCCTTAAGCCATAGTCCCCAAACCCCTGCCCTGGCTCCGCTGACCCTTGAAGCATTCAGTTTATCCCAGAAACTTCTTTGCTTTTGGGCCAGTCCAGTTGAGATGACCTTCCGTGTATTGAGTATTGTTCTTCCCTTCACCTAAAGTAGTTCTTATCTACTAACTAATCAGTAAATAGCCCTCTTCCACCCTCCCTCCCTGCCCCGCTCGTAACCACAAAAGTATGTGTTCTCAGTTTATACTATGTCTCAAGATCTTATCATAGTGGTGTTATACAATATTTGTTCTTTTGCCTCTGACTAATTTCGCTCAGCATAATGCCTTCCAGGTTCCTCCATGTTATGAAATGTTTCACAGATTCCTCACTGTTCTTTATCAATGCGTAGTATTCCATTGTGTGAATATACCACAATTTATTTAACCATTCATCCGTTGATGGACACCTTGGTTGCTTCCAGCTTTTTGCTATTGTAAACAGAGTTGCAATAAACATGGGTGTGCATATATCTGTTAATGTGAAGGCTCTTATTTCTCTAGGCTTTATTCAAGACAGTCTTTTTAACAAATGGTGCTGGCATAACTGGATATCCATCTGCAAAAAAATGAAACAAGACCCATACCTCACTCCATGCACAAAAACTAACTCCAAATGGATGAAAGACCTAAATATAAAATCTAAAACGGTAAAGATCATGGAAGAAAAAATAGCGACAATGTTAGTAGCCCTAATACATGGCATAAACAGTATACAAAACATAACGAATGTAGAAGAAAAACTAGATAACTGGGAGCTCCTAAAAATCAAACACCTATGCTCATCCAAAGACTTCACCAAAAGAGTAAAAAGACTACCTACAGACCGGGAAAAAGTTTTTAGCTATGACATTTCTGATCAGCGCCTGATCTCTAAAATCTACATGCTACTGCAAAAACTCAACCGCAAAAAGACAAATAACCCAATTACAAAATGGGAAAAGATATGAATAGACACTTCACTAAAGAAGACATTCAGGTAGCTAACAGATATATGAAGAAATGTTCACGATCATTAGCCATTAGAGAAATACAGATCAAAACTACAATGAGATTTCATCTCACTCCAACAAGGCTGGCATTAATCCAAAAAACACAAAATAATAAATGTTGGAGAGGCTGTGGAGAGATTCGAACACTTATACACTGCTGGTGGAAATGTAAAATGGTACAACCACTTTGGAAATCAATTTGGTGCTTCCTTAAAAAGCTAGAAATAGAACTACCATACGATCTAGCAATCCCAGGCCTTGGAATATATCCTAGAGAAATAAGAGCCTTTACACAAACCGATACATGCACACCCATGTGTTCACTGTTTACAATAGCAAAAAGATGGAACCCACCAAGGTGTCCATCAACGGATGAATGGATAAATAAATTATGGTATATTCACACAATGGAATACTACGCATCAATAAAGAACAGTGAGGAATCTGTGAAACATTTCATAACATGGAGGAACCTGGAAGGCATTATGCTGAGTGAAATTAGTCAGAGGCAAAAGGACAAATATTGTATAAGACCACTATTAGAAGAACCTGAGAAATAGTTTAAACTGAGAAGAAAACATTTTTTTGTGGTTACGACAGTGGGGAGGGAGGGAGGGTGAAAGAGGGGCATTCACTAATTAGATAGTAGATAAGACCTACTTTAGGTGAAGGGAAAGACAGCACACAATACAGGGGAGGTCAGCACAACTGGACTAAACCAAAAGCAAAGAAGTTTCCTGAATAAACGGAATGCTTTGAAGGCCAGCGTAGCAGGGACAGAGGTCTGGGGACCATGGTTTCAGGGGACATCTAAGTCAATTGGCATAATAAAATCTATTAAGAAAACGTTCTGCATCCCACTTTGAAGAGTGGCGTCTGGGGTCTTAAACACTAGCAAATGGCCATCTAAGATGCATCAATTAGTCTCAATCCACCTGGATCAAAGGAGAATGAAGAACACCAAGGACACAAGACAATTACGAGCCCAAGAGACAGAAAAGGCCACATGAACCAGAGACTACATCATCCTGAGACCAGAAGAACTAGATGGTGCCTGGCTACAATTGATGACTGCCCTGACAGGGAACACAACAGAGAACCCCTGAGGGAGCAGGAGAACAGTGGGATGCAGACCCCAAATTCTCATAAGACCAGGCTTAATGGTCTGACTGAGACTAGAAGGACCCTGGTGGTCATGGCCCCTAGACCTTCTGTTGGCCCAGGTCAGGAACCATTCCCAAAGTCAACTCTTCAGACATGGATTGGACTGGACAATGTGTTGGAGAGGGATGCTGGTGAAGAGTGAGCTTCTTGGATCAGGTGGACACTTGAGACTATGTTGGCATCACCTGCCTGGAGGGGGGATGAGAGGGTAGAGGGGGTTAGAAGCTGGTGAAATGGACACAAAAAGAGAAAGTGGAGGGAGAGAGCGGGCTGTTTCATTAAGGGGAGAGTAATTGGGAGTGTGTAGCTAGGTGTATATGGGTTTTTGTGTGAGAGGCTGACTTGATTTGCAAACTTTCACTTAAAGCACAATAAAAATTATTTTAAAAAAAGTTTCTGTTTAATTTAACCCTAAAAACTATCCATCTCTGGGTGGTGCAAATGGTTAACATACTCAGCTGCTAACTGAAAGGTTGGCAGTTCTAGCCCTCCCAGAAGTGCCTTAGAAGAAAGACCTGGTGATCTACTTCCAAAAAAATCAGCCACTGAAAACTCTATGGAGTTCAGTTCTACTCTGACACATATGAAGTCACCACAAGTTGGAATCGACTTAACGACAACTGGTTTGGTTTCTGTTTTGGAGAAAGACCATCCAAATGAGTCCTTGTCAAGGTCATGGAAGTTCCACAGATATATCCGAACTTGCTGAGGGACCAAATTACTGGGCTGAAGGCTGAGAACCATAGTCTTGGGGACATATAGCTCAATTGGCATGACATAGTTCATAAAGAAAATGTTCTATATCCTACTTTGCTGAATAGTGTCTGGGGTCTAAAAGCTTGTGAGTAGCCATCTAAGATACTCCACTGGCCCCATCCCATCTGGAGCAAGGGAGAATGAAGAAAACCAAAGACACAAGGGAAAGATTAGTTCAAAGGCCTAATGGACCACAGCTATCACAGCCTCCACCAGACTGAGTCCAGCACAACTAGATGCTGCCCAGCTACCACCTCCGACCACTCTGACGGGAATCACAATAGAGAGCCCCAGACAGAGCTGGAGATAAATGTAGAACAAAATTCTAACTCACAAAAAAAGACCAGACTTACTGGTCTTGACTGGAGAAACCCAGAGTATGATCCCCGGACACCCTTTTAACTTAGTACAGAAGTCACTCCTGAGGTTCAGCTTTCAGCCAAAGATTAGACAGGCCCATAAAACAAAATGACACTAAATGAGCACACCAGCCCAGGGGCAAGGACGAGAAGGCAGGAGAGGACAGGAAAGCTGGTAACAGGGAACCCAAAGTCAAGAAGGGGAGAAGTGTTGACATGTCATCATGGGGTTGGCAATCAACGTCACAAAATAATATGTGTATTAACTGTTTAATGAGAAGGTAATTTGCTCTGTAAACCTTTATCTAAAGCACAGAAAACAAATGAGCCCTTGTCAAACTGTGCATATTACACCTAGAGATTATATTACCAGAACACTACTAGACCCTACAGAAATTTTTTTTTTTTAGGTACCTCTACTATTTAGCTCTGTAGGGTGACGCCATTCAGCTATACGCATACCCTCCTAATGGAATCAGCTGTGCTCTTCCCTGAAGTATGCTGGGAATGAATTCGGGATGGACTCAGGCTAAGGTACAATGCTGGGAGTAGCAGGATTGGGCGAGCGGCCAAGGCCGAGGAATGCCTTAGTGACAGGAAGGAAAACATCTCGGCCTGGATGTGAAGTCCCTGGGAACACTGACTGCCCATGGATGTGGGAGAAAAACAACAAGGCTTGGTCCCAGCTGGAATGGTATATACGCTTGTGTCCCTTGCTAGATGGTTGCGGAGTGCTAAACTGGTCCAGCCACCGCCTTGGGCCATGGACCTTTAAGTAAGCTTCCCAAATAAACCGTATGTCATGATCTCTGGCTCCGGAGTCTGTCTTCGGTCTCTTGGATATGCAGCTGACCTTGGGTTCAGGTGCCGCTGGGTTGTTACCCAACAAGCCCTCAGGAGAAAAGACCTGGCCATCTGCTCTCGTAAAGATAACAGGTTGCTATGAGTCAGATTCGACTGGACAGCAATGGGTTTGGGGTTTGTTTTTTTTTTTAAGAAAACTTATGGGGCAGTTCCAGTCTGTCCTACAGGGTCACTACGAGTCAAAATTGATTCGATGGCAACTGGCTTGGTTTGGTTTGGTTTGATTTTACTACTTAGCTCACTTTATCAGTAAGTTGGGGAGAGCGGAGGGAGGGATATATGGCAGAGAATCATCCCTGAAACAAAAATTTCTCCCCTGTGCGTCGCTGTTATCATTTTAGTTGTGATCCAAATCAGCTGTTCCACACTTGGTAAACAGTAAACTATAACATTATAGAAAAATAAAATTCCAAGCTCCCGAAAGATTAAGACCAATAAATTCCACTGACAAAACTAAGATAATGAATGTCCCGTTATCTTTGCAGAAGTTTGCAAGGCAAATCCCACACAGCCCAGTACAGGCTGGGAAGTTTGCTTGTCCTGGCAGAAGATAATAGAAAACTGCAAACAGTTCATCCCTAAAAGTCAATTCAGCTCACAGATAATATTTCTTGGCCCATTCTTTAACGCTCACTGTCAGCATGGCCCACAGTGTAGGATCAGCACCACGTAATAGGTAAAGCCCCAAACTAGGATTCAGAACAACTCCTTTCCTGTACCAGTGGCCAGTAACTAGCTCACTCTGAGTCCCACCACCTCTCTATCTCAATTCCCTCACCTGTGAAAAGAGCAGAGGGCATTAGAATGGTCTCCAGTTTCCTCCCAGTTATAAGCTTCCTCTGAATTCTTCAAGAAATACAAAAGAAAAATCACAATGACCCTCAATCACATAGGCTAACCAGATCCCTAGTATTAAACTCCCTGGAAACGCTCTGTGGCATGTTAGTGGTCACCTGTGCTAGGTAACCAATGTTACACATACTCCATTCTTATCAAAATAGAAAAGATACCTACCCTGGACAGAATGGGAGACCGGTATTAAGGATACTGCTGGGATAAATATTTTGGAAAGATTCTGGCAACATCTATTAAAATTAAAAGTACACATACATTTTTAACACAGCTAAGCCCTCTCCTGGACCATATAAATAAAAGTACCAGTATTTAAGGGTAGGTTCATTGCAATACCCTTTGGAGTTCACTGCAGTACCCTCTGGAGTCTAAATTAAAAACAAAAATAACTGGGAACAAAGTACATGCCCTTCAATAGGGAAAGTGAAATAAGGTGTGTGACTTCCAAACCATGGAATATTCTACCACCACTACCAGTTGCCATGAAGTCGATTCTGACTCATGGCGACCCCATGGAATATTAGGTAGCCATGACAAAGAACGAGTGAGATCTATACCAGTTGACTGGAGAGATTCCTGCAATCTTCCGTTAATGAGAAAAGTAAGACAGAAATGCCTAAACCCCATTTAGTTTGAGAAAAAGAAAAAAAAAAGAGGTGAGGGAGGGAAGGAGAGAAGAAAGTGACAAAGAAAGGAAGATAGGCAGGCCCATATATGCTTATGATTATATGTTCTACAGAAAAGTATGCAAGGACAGCCCCCAGGTTGTTAATATTTACAGAGGGTGGTAGGATGAGCAGTTGTAGAAGCTGGAGAACCAGGCAGAGGGGATGGAGAAAATACTATATTTAGACAGAGCTTTCTATATTTTTTCTATACATGCAAAAGTGAAAAGATAAGAATTCAGCAGTAATGTGTCCTAAGATAGGCAACATCTCAGCAGAGAACGGAAGGAACAAACTGTGTGAAACACAAAAAATAACCTAGTTCTGTACCAGAAATCGAGCATTTCCCCGAGCCACAGCTGCTACCTCTGAGAGGAACAACCCCCACACATTGTTTTTATTTGGTTGGATATTGGTAAACACAGAAAACTGAAAAGAGGTCTCACTTTAAAAACACTGCAGGGAATGCAGAAACATTTCATAAGTTATTTTAAAACCTGGTTTCTTCCTGTTTCTTCTACTCATTTTTGAGCCATTTCAAAGCTTTAGCTGGCAACTCAAAACCGTGGAAAAAAGTGTAGCATTTAGAAAATTTAACCAGTTAAATATTTTCTCAGCAGCTTTGATTAAAGTAAACAGGGAATCAAAACTGAAAATACTGTATTAGTTTAAATGACAATAGAAATTGCTTTCATTTATCTATGTTCATTTCTTACGTTCACGGAAGATGTAATGCTCCTATATTTACATTTGAATGCTTTCCCAGGACACTGTTGTATTCTAAATGTAAGGCTTTATTCATCTTCCTGATCTCAATGTCTGGGAACCCTGGTGGCATAGTGGTTAAGTGCTATGGCTGCTAACCAAAAGGTCAGCAGTTTGAATCCACCAGGTGCTCCTTGGAAACTCTATGGGGCAGTTCTCCTCTGTCCTATAGGATTGCTATGAGTGAGACTCGACTCGACAGCAGTGGGTGGGTGGGATTCTCAATGTCTATCTAACCTAAACTTCTCCTACACAAGCTTTGGGTAAAGTTAAAAGAGAAGGGGAAAGAAGAGTATCTTAATGCAGCTGTCAACCATGACTCATTTTTTTAATCCAAGAAATCCAGATGTTTTGATAAATTCAGCTGAATCGCTGATAAGAAGAGCCTGTCCTGTGTTTTCAGGAGAAGCAGTTCTAGATACTGAATGTTTACATGTACTCCTTATTCCTTCTTAAACCAGATGTCATTCTTTAAAAGCTTCTAGGATATTCATCAAAGATGCTCAGTAAGAGTCCAGGTCCAAACCGCCCAAGAAGACTTCCACAAACAAGGACACAGATCTACTCCTTCAAAATGGTTTCTATCACGGTGAGGTGTACATAAATTAGACGCTAACATTTTAGAAAACTAGGTGCTACAGATAAATGGCTGACTTTAAGTCCATTTTTTCTCTTAGCATATTGTAAAAAATAAAAGGAACGATTTCCTAGAGAAACACTTGCACACATGCATTAGGAAACACATACAAAGATGTTCACTGCGGCAATTTGTGACAATGGAAAAATGGTAACCACCTAGAGTCTATCAATATGGAAATATGTAAGTCAAATGTGATGTATCAATATGAGGGAGTACTATATACAGTCAAGAGAATCAACTAGATCTGTGTCTCAACACATGTATAGCTCAAAAACAATGCTGAAGGAAATAATTTTTAAGCATGAGCAGAAATAATGTGTGGGTCACATCCAGGCATGAGACCCTCCAGAGCTTTCCCTCTGACACAGACACAAGAAACATTCAGCCAGTGACTGATCTGTCAGCCTACAGGATGACAGATGAGGATGTAGCCAATCCTCAACAGATGGACATACAGCATGAGCACAAAATAAGCCTTTGTTCTTTTAAGTCACTGAGATTTGGGTGTTAACTGTTACTGCAATGGAGCATGGACTATTCTGACCAACACCAAAAGTGGAACGCTGCTTTGACAACAAAAAAATGTGGCTTACAGGCCAGGCGGCAGGCAAATAGGATTTTGGAGACTGGTAAAGCATTTGGTAAAATTATCATGCATGAACATGGTGCAGCAGTTAAGAGCCCGGCTGCTAACCAAAAGGTCGGCAGTTCGAATCCACCAATTGCTCCTTGGAAACCCCAAGGGGCAGTTCTACCCTGTCCTATAGGGTCGCTATGAGTGGGAATTGACTCCATAGCAACGGATATCAAACATAAGTTCCCAAACAGTTAAGCACTCCACTACTAACTTAAAGGCTGGCTGTTTGAACCCACCCAGAGGCACTACAGCAGAAATGCTTGGTGATCTGCTTCCATAAATATTACAGTCAATGAAACCCTACGGAGCTCAGTTCTACTCTGTAACATATGGGGTCGCCATGAGTTGGAATTGACTTGACAGGAACAAGTTTGTTTGGTGTTTTGGGTATTATGTATAACTGGGAAGACAGATAATATACCTAAAGAATTAGTAGATCTAGTGGAAGAGACTGAAAGCCAAAGGTTAGTAACATGTGTTGGTTACTACTGCCTACAATTAAAAAGTACAATCAAAAAGAGAGAGAGAACAGGCCTATAAAACAAAACGAGACTACATGGGCACACACACCAGCCCAGGGGCAAGGACAAGAAGGCAGGAGAGGACAGGAAGCTGGTAACAGGGAACCCAAGGTCAAGAAAGGGAGAGTGTTGACATGTCGTGGGGTTGGCAACCAACGTAAAAAACAATATGTGTATTAATTGTTTAATGAGAAACTAATTTGCTCTGTAAACCTTCATCTAAAATACAATAAAAAAAAAAAAAGGAAGAAAAAAAGAGAGAGAGAGATGAGCCCAGAAAATATTGACTGGTTTACAAACAGGAAAAAAAACTAGAGTCCACAAGGTAATGGACTTGCAGGGCTGGAAGAAGCAGCTGCTTCTCTTCCCCAAGAGATAAACAATAAAACTGAGAAACCCCTTCAGTGAAAAAAGGTCAATTAGCACTCAGCTTTGTGGTGAGGTTCAAACCAAGAGAATGACTATTGCACCCACTGTTAACACTGAAAGTTTCAGATGTCTTCAAACACAGCTACAGTTAAAATTGTGGCCTCTCAGTTAATTCTTTCAATTAGAATGGCTCATGGAAAATGAGACTAAGGTGTAGCTCCCCTACCAAAGCCTGACAAGCTCAAAGTATCATCAATTAAGTCAATAAAGAAAAGTATGGAAGCAAAAATACAAAGACATCCAGCAAATAAAGAACAAGGTCTAGAAAAGAACTGAGGGCTTGACTACTGACATTTGAAAATAAACTGAGATCAAATAGATAAGAAATCTGTTGAGTTTTTAAGAGAATTGTACTATCAAGGAAACCATGAACATGAATCCAAAAAGTCTGGGAAAACTGTTCAAGACCTAAAAGAACTCTTGAGCCCGCAACCTTCTACAGACAGGAAGCCACTGAGAAAGCTTGTCAGCTCCTAAGCCAAAAAAAACCAGTTGTGCTACCCCATGTGTGTCTGAGTAGACCCGTGCTCCACAGGGTTTTCTATAGCTGATTTTTCAGATGTTGACAGTACCTTTTTCCAAGGTGCCTTCAGGTGGACTTAAACTTCCAACCTTTCAGGTAGTAGCTGAGCATGTTAGCCGCCTGCGCCACCCAGGGCTTCGGTCAGTCCCTAAGGAGGGCATATTCTTCAGTGATTACTTCAGAGGTGATCAAGGAGGCTATTAGAAAAGGAGGCCTCCCAGGTTGGGGAGCCCCTCCCACGGGGAAGAACCAAGGGCCCAAAGGAACATTTTCCATCTACAGGCAGGAGCCCAGAAGGATTTCAGAATTGCTTCAGCAATTTAAAATGGCTTCTGACCAGAGACTGCTGGGTGTGTCTCATTCACTCTCTTTCCAAATGGAAATGTATGTACAGTTTTCCAATCTTTGTTTTACCATTGTATATTAATATACTATGTGAGTGTGGGGGTGGGGGGCACTGAACAACAGATAACTTGTCTTCTTTAACCCAGAAGTAGGTCAAGAGGAATCACTTAGAGTTGACATAGAATCTGCTTTGTATCACCCCCTAATTTAGAGACTGCTGTGCACCACCCAGATGCTGTGACTGGATAGAACTTTTGGGTGGTCTCCTTTGGGGGTTGTCTCCCTTGGGGAAGGGATGAGTGTATTTGCCTATGAGGAATGGAGTTGGGGAGTGAGCCAAATATCTGGTCATCAGGAGGGCAGGCTGTAATAGTCATTAATGCTGCTGGCCAAATATTTCTGGTTCTCTTCCTTCCAGGCCTGTGGGGTTGGACTGTAACTACTGGCCATTTTATAATTGGGCTGGACCAGGTGACTAATAGGGCCAGTGAGTTGTGAATGGAAACGGTATATGTCACTTCTAGGTAAAAGCACTTATGGCTGGTGTGACACCCTCCATAGCTCTTTTTCCCTCCATTTCCCTGACCAGTAAAATTCAAGACAATGATTGCCCTATCAACTGGATCTTGGAGTGAAGATGCGGCAAAACAGAGCTCCCAGCCAGCCCTCAATGGCATGTAGAAGGAATGAGAAATAAACCTTTGCTGTTTTAAGCCACTGAGATTTGAGTGTTATCTATTATTGCAGGATAACCTTGCCTAAGCTAATAACCCTCCATCAAATTCCTTGGCTGCTTTTTTTTTTTTTTTCTGTGGAGCCCTCCTTCTCCTATAGGGCCAGGTACCAAAAAAAAAACCCCAAACCCGCTGCCATCTTGTGGATTCTTATTTACAGCGACCCTAGAGAGCCAGGTACAGGGACTACCATTATTTGTAAATTGTGTGTTCTTCATTTTCATAGTATTTGACTTTATGTTTGCTGAGTCGTTATGTTTTTCTTGGTTTTTATTTTGAGTTATGGAGTTCTTATACCTCTTTGTGGTTACCTTAATATTTACCCCTATTTTTCTAAGTAAAAACCTAACTTGTATTGTCCTATATCGCCTTGTATCCCTCTCCATATGGCAGTTCTATGCCACCTGTATTTAGTCCCTCTTTTTGATTATTGTGATCTTTTACATATTGACTTCAATGATTCCCTGTTTTGAGTGTTTTGTTTTTTTTTTTAATTAATCTTAATTTGTTTTTGTGATTTCCCTATTTGAGTTGATATCAGATGCTCTGTTCTGTGACCTTGTGTTGTGCTGGTATCTGATATTATTGGTTTTCTGACCAAACAATTTCCTTTAGTATTTCTTGTAGCTTTGGTTTGGTTTTTGCAAATTCTCTAAGCTTGTGTTTATCTGTAAACATCTTAATTTTGCCTTCATATTTTAGAGAGAGTTTTGCTGGATAAATGATCCTTGGCTGGCAGTTTTTCTCCTTCAGTGCTCTGTATATGTCATCCCATTGCCTTCTTGACTGCATGGTTTCTGCCGAGTAGTCTGAACTTACTGATTTTCCCTTGTAGGAGACCTTTCTTTTCTCCCTGGCTGCTTTTAAAATTTTCTCTTTATCTTTGGTTTTGGCAAGTTTGATGATAATATGTCTTGGTGTTTTTCGTTTTGGATCAATCTTAAATGGGGTTCGATGAGCATCTTGGATAGATATCGTTTCGTCTTTCATGATGTCAGGGAAGTTTTCTGCCAGCAGATCTTCAACTATTCTGTGTTTTCTGTTATCCCTCCCTGTTCTGGGACTTCAATCACACGCAAGTTATCCTTCTTGACAGAGTCCCACATGATTCTTAGGGTTTCTTCATTTTTTTAAATTCTTTTATCTGATTGTTTTTTCAGCTATATTGGTGTTAATTCCCTGGTCCTCCAGATTTCCCACTCTGCATTCTAATTGCTCTAGTCTGCTCCTCTGACTTCCTATTACGTTGTCTAATTCTGTAATTTTATTGTTAATCTTTTGGATTTCTGAATGCTGTCTCTCTATGGATTCTTGCAACTTATTAATTTTTCCACTATGTTCTTGAATAATCTTTTTTAGTTCTTCAACTGCTTTACCAGTGTGTTCCTTGGCTTTTTCTGTAGCTTGCCTTATTTCATTTCTGAGGTCATCCCTGATGTCTTGAAGCATTCTGTAAATTCGTTTTTTATATTCTGTATCTGGTAATTCCAGGATTGTATCTTCATTTGGGAAAGATTTTGATTCTTTAGTTTGGGGGGTTGTAGAAGCAGTCATGGTCTGCTTCTTTATGTGGTTTGATGTCGACTGCTGTCTCCGAGCCATCACTAAGATATTGTAGTTATTTATTCTATATTTGCTCACTGAGTCTTATCTTGTTTTGTTTTCTTTCAATATACGTAGATGGGCTACTAGATTGCGCTGTCTTGAGTGTTGTAGCCCTTGACTCACTTACGACCTATTACCAGCTGGTTTGGGCTGTTACCAGATATATAAGCCTAAGAGTCCATTTGCTTCTTGAGTAGAATCTGATTTTGGGTCATCAAGTCTGTGATGCAGACTGTCACCTATCCGCCTTGAGAAGTAGTGGTGATAGTTGTGTGCACCAGATTCTAGTAGCAGCTGGGGTTCACACTCCAGGGGGGGCAGGATGCTGACAGGCTTCCCCCAAGTGTCAGTGAGGTAGGTGTATCTCTATTCCTAAAGCACCTTGGTGGGAGGGCTCTGCAGCTGTACCTTAGGCCCCCAATGCAAGTACCTCTACAGATTGGTAGGTGTCACCCTCCTTAGACCCTTAAGGCAGGAGGCTAGGTGGTCTGGGGGGAGCTTCAGCCCTCAGTTCCCTGTTGTGGGTCAGTGAGGGCTCTGTTGAATACACAGAGATATCAGACCTGGGAAACTTGTCTTTCCAGTAAATCCGCTAAAACAATTGCAGTCAGATCCCTATCAGAAATGTCTTTGCATTATGATAGCCACCTTGTTCCCTGTAGGGATGAAAGCTGGAGACTGTGGATCACATATGCTTGGCTGGAGCTGGTTCTGTGTTTTTAGTTCAATTAGGGAAGGATTTTTGCTCCCTGGGTTTTTTGTGGTTGTTTCTCTCAGGCCAGGAGAATGGGTTAGGAAAAGACCAAAAAAAAAAAAAAAGGAAAAGAAAAACCGCGGAGCAATTCTCCCTCTGGCTCAGGAAATTCCAATGTTAATGAAGCCGCCTGGGAAGGGGAGGGGAGGGTTCAGAAAAACAGGAGAGAGTAGCACCCCAGAATATAGACAAAGTTACTTATCTTGCTTGGGATGACTGTTTTACCTGAGATTCCCGAGGGGGCGTTGCCTGTGTGCGCTGGCTGGGTAGAGATTGCCCCCGAGGTTCAGGCCCGCGTCCCGTGCTTGAGGTGTCTCAGAAGCCGCGGTCAGTTCCTCCGCTGCCAGTCCAAAGCCCAGCGTCAAGGTTCCCCGGCTGGGACGCTGCACTCCTGGCTCCATAAACAGTCGCTGCCTCCCGGCAACTTCTCCTCCCGCCAGCCGCGTCGCCGCGCCGCCTGCGCGGACCAGCTGGGCCCCCTCCCGAGGTCAGTTCAGGGGGGTAGGGCTGCGCCCCGTGTTTGTGCCGTCACAGTATGCCGTGCTCAGGTCCCCTGCACTCAGTCCAAAGCCCGTCGCCAAGGTTTCCTGACTGGGACGCTGGCTCCAGGCTCCGAAAACAGTCGCTGCTTCCCTGTAGTTGTTTGTTCTCGGTCTCTGTCACTCAGGTCAACTCTTTAAATCTGTGTTTGTTGAGCAGGGTTCGTAGATTGTCATGTATATGATCGATTCACTTGTTTTTCCGAGTCTTTGTTGCAAGAGGGATCAGAGGTAGCATCTACCTAGTCAGCCATCTTGGCCCCCTCTGTTGGGGACTACCATTATTACTGATAAACATGTCATAAACCGGCCACCATGGCTGATCAACTCATGGCGGCCCCATGTGTTGCAGAGTAGAACTGTGCTCCATATGGTTTTCATGGCTGTGACCTTTCGGAAGCAGATCAGCAAGTCTTTCTTGCAAGGTCTCTCTGGGTGAATTCAAACCACTAAATTTTCAGTTAGTAGCTGGGCCCTTAACTACCTGTTACATGCTGGGAGTCCAAACATGTGGTAGCTGAGTCTTAATAAAAAGATATGTAGGTCCTGTTGTATTTATTTCTGTCTAAAAATTACTCTCAATACAAATCAAGATTGTCAATCTGGTAGTAACCATGCAGTAAATCTGTATTCTGAATATATTGAGAAAATATTTAAAATTTGTATTAGTGCTCAATGACTTTGAAACACCGACTGTTTCTTAAAGACCTTTTTAGCACTAGAATAATCTGAGGGAACTCATATTTCCTTCAGTAAATTTCAGGGGTACACAGTGAACTTCAAATACCATAATGAACAAACACAAAAATGAAAAAACAAAATAGAAAATGTGTCCTACCAGCTGAAGAAACTATTTTAAAGAGTTAAGGGATACTGACATGAGATAATCCACCTACTGCTGATTTGACAGTGTAGGGAACTAAATGTAAAATCTGAGTTTTACAACAACCAGCCAGAGTTCTAAGATGTGTGCCAGGTGAGGCAAGTTTCCCTCAGGCGAATATTTCCTCCTGAATGTAAATTGGGCATCGAGTGTTCTTAGCTCCTTTGGGCATGAATCTGTCTCAGCCACAGTCAGTAACGACTCTCAAGGTTCTACCAAGTTGGAATTTTTTACATTTTTGTCTCATTGGGTAAAATGTTTATAACCACCATGCAGGTATAGGAGTGTGCATGTGTATAGGGGGTGGGGGTGAAGGAAGACTGAGTGCTTAAATGTATTTTACTGTGGCTTCTCCTCTATCTGCAGGCAATACAGAGAACTCAGGTGGACATGGGTCCAGAGATGGGAGAGTTACAAGATACCATTATCATGGCTCTTCTGTTGCCACTAAACTACATAACTATACAGTACATTTACAAGCAAACGAATTCCCTATTATTACACACATAATGTTTGCTTTACTGTTTCATATGCAGGAACAATGCTATGGTAGAAACAGCACAGGCCTGGGTGAGTGATGGGATACCCAGGCTTTTTAGTCTTTTCAAGGTCACTAGATTTATGAATATAGAGATATTTCATGTTCTTTGACTACCAAAAATCAATTCTCTTCATTTATAAAAATACAGTCCCCCTCTGGAAAGCATCCCATCTACTCTCACCCCATGTACTTTGAGTGGAGCTGGTGCTACTTCTAGACCTGGCCAATCAGAGGAGGACTGCATTCTTTTCAGCCACAGTGAATGGTTCAGAGGTGGATATAGGAACTACCTAGAATTTGGGACTGTGGGAAGAAAGGCACACTCTTTCCTACAGGATTTGAACCTGGCAAGATGCAAAAGTGGAGCTGCTGGCAGCCATTTTGCCAACATGTGCCACCTAAGAATAAAGCTAATGTGGAGGAAAGCAATATCACCAGATGGAGAAGGAACTTTGTTTATGCCCCTTAATTTAAGCCTTGCCTGAAGTCAGTCTAATCACGTCCTTTAAGTTTCATAAACCAATAAATTCCCCATTTTTGTTGGGCCAGTCTACATTGAGTTTTCTGTCACTTGCAACCAAAAAAGTCCCAACAGATAGAGTGATTATGGGCATGTTTCTTACTTGAACCATTTACTAATTTTTAACATGAAGGAAGACTAACTGATCACTGAAATTCTGCCTAGTTCTGATAGTCTATGATCCTAAACACATATACACACCCGTACCTACACAGCCTCCTAAAGCCATAATTTTAGCAGCATAAAACATAAGCATTGAAAGCCTTGAAGAAAGTGGTAAATGTAAAAATTTAGTAAAAGGCTTTCTGTTACACTGTAAAACCAAAAAAAAAAAAAAAAGTAACCCATAATTATTACACACACTGTAAAGTAACCCATAATTATTACACACAGAGCAATCTGCTAACCATTAAGTATGAAAAGAAATTTGAGTTAGGGTTTCTTTCAAATTAACGCATACCAGATTTCTTTAGTTTGAGTTTTAGTCACATGATAATACCCAGTGTTGGCAAGAGCACAAGTACACAAGCACTCACACTACTGATAGGAATGTAAACCGGTACAATCTTTCCATAGGGTTATTTGGAAATATATACTAAAAAGCTCCACATTTCTATGCTCTTCGATATATTAGTTCCAGGTTACCCTAAAGAAATAATTAGGCATGCATCCAAAATTTTAACTAAAATTTTTTTAAATCATTGAAGTTTTATTTATAATAATGAAAAAAAAAAACACATTGCCCAACAAGAGTGGTCTGAAATGATTGTTCACGGACCAGTGACACAAGGAAAAATACATCGCTATTAAAATAATTTTGTAGGACAGCAGTTAGCTGATGTGAGGAGTATGTTTATTATATATCACCAGGTGAAAAGGGCAGGAGATTAAATGGTACGTTTCATATGACTACAATTTTGTCTAAAAATGAAATGGCAATTTGGACACAAAAATCAAGACCAGAAACTTCAGGCCAAAATATTAACCGCAATTATCTCTGGATCGTGGATTAGGATGATTTTTTTCTTCTGGCTTTTCTGATGAAGGTTTTTGATTGTAATCAACACGTTTTATCCTTATAATCAGGAAAAAAAAAAGTTACTTCTTTGTAACGATGCGAAAAACAAGAAGTTGTTTTAACTTCGCTTCAACAAGCAGAGAGAAGATCTGTGGTCCTGCCCAAGGCAACAGTATGACTTCATTCCCCAACTCAACACTTTCTCCCCTTCTTATGCAATACCCTTACCCATACCAAGCCTATTATCAAAGCCTGTCAGACACAAGCCATGAAGAACCACAGGGAAAGCCTGACATCCAAGAGCAGAGTTGTTCAGCCAGTTACATTCTCGATACCACAAGGGCTCCTGGGGTGAGAAGAGGCCTAAGGTTAATTCACCCACCTACTCTTTTGTCAGGGCAAAAACTTGGCAATTCAAAACACACCTAAGGGGGCACAGACAGGTTTGCAGGAAAGGATCACTGTGGGAAAGGCCACGTTCCTGTGAGAATAATCCTTCCCCACTGGCACAGCCCCAGGTTCCGATTGGTTTTCTCCCTCTCACCTGGACAAGGGTGAGAACAAAAGGGCTGATCATATTCCCATACGTGAGACATAAAAGAGAACAGCGAGAATTCTTTCTGGAACTTCTAAGGCAGGGAGAATTATTATCAGCTTAGACACACAGCCAGCGACAGTCTGCATCTCACCGCTTCAGCCATGCAGGCCTGACATCCATTAGGCATAATGCCTAGAGCCTGTAATATTCTTAGGTATTCAAGAAAATATTTTGATTTCTTTCGAAAATCAGGAGACAAAAAACATGAACTTCTAGGCCAAAGAAAATGTTTTAATGTATATTAATATATTCATCTTTATACCAAACACAGTCATAAAGCGTAATTTTTAATGTTTTTATGGAGAAGAGGGTTCACTGCACAGACAGATTAACCAGTAAGCATGGTATGTACCGGCTTACAGTAAGCAAGTTATGCCAGGGCTTAAGTGTGTTTACTTACTAATCTGTAGTATACAATTTCACCTGGATTTCACAATTAAGCCTGTGTGAACAAATATATAGTGAAACCCAGGTGAAACTGTATATTACTGTTGTTGTTGTTATTGTTGTTGTTGTTAGTTGCCGTCGAGTTGATTCCGACTCATAGCAACCCTATGCACGACAGAACGAAACACTGCCTGATCCTGCGCCATCCTTAAAATTGTTGTTATGCTTGAGCTCATTGTTGCAGCCACTGTGTCAATCCACCTTGTTGAGGGTCTTCCTCTTTTCCTCTGACCCTGTACTCTGACAAGCATGATGGCCTTCTCCAGGGACCGATACCTCCTGACAACATGTCCAAGGTATGTAAGACACAGTCTCGCCATTCTTGCCTCTAAGGAGCATCCTGGCCGCACTTCTTCCAAGAGATTTGTTCGTTCTTTTGGCAGTCCATGGTATATTCAATATTCTTCGCCAACACCACAATTCAACGGTGTCAACTCTTCTTAGGTCTTCCTTATTCATTGTCCACCTTTCACATGCATATCATGTGATTGAAAATACCATGGCTTGGGTCAGACGCACCTTGGTCTTCAGGGTGACATCTTTGCTCTTCAACACTTTGAAGAGGTCCTTTGCAGCAGATTTGCCCAATGCTATGTGTCTTTTGATTTCTTGTCTGCTGCTTCCACGGCTGTTGACTGTGGATCCAAGTAAAATGAAATCCTTGACAACTTCAATCTTTTCTCCATTTATCATGATGTTGCTCATCAGTCCAGTTGTGAGGATTTTTGTTTTCTTTATGTTGAGGTGTAATCCATACTGAAGGCTGTGGTCTTTGATCTTCATTAGTAAGTGCTTCAAGTCCTCTTCACTTTCAGCAAGCAAGGTTGTGCCGTCTGCATAGTGCAGGTTGTTAATGAGTCTTCCTCCAATCCTGATGCCCTGCTCTTCATATAGTCCAGCTTCTTGTATTATTTGTTCAGCATACAGATTAAATAGGTGTGGTCAAAGAATACAGCCCTGACACACACCTTTCCTGACTTTAAACCAATCAGTATCCCCTTGTTCTGTCCAAACAACTGCCTTTTGATCTATGTAAAGGCTCCTTGTGAGCACAATTAAGCGTTCTGGAATTCCCATTCTTCGCAGTGTTATCAATAGTTTGTTACGATCCACACAGTTGAATGCTTTTGCATGGTCAATAAAACAGGTAAACATCCTTCTGGTAGTCTCTGCTTTCAGCCAGGATCCATCTGACATCAGCAATGATATCCCTGGTTCCATGTCCTCTCCTGAAACCAGCCTGAATTTCTGGCAGTTCCCTGTCGATACACTGCTGCAGCCGTTTTTGAATGATCTTCACCAAAATTTTGCTTGTGTGTGATATTAATGATATTGTTCTACAATTTCCACATTCAGTTCGATCACCTTTCTTGGGAATAGGCATAAATATGGATCTCTTGCAGTCAGTTGGCCAGGAAGTTGTCTTCTATATTTTTTGGCATAGATGAGTGAGAGCACCTCCAGCGCTGCATCTGTTTGTTGAAACATCTCAATTAATATTCCATCAATTCCTGGAGCCTTGTTTTTTGCCAGTGCCTTCAGACCAGTTTGGACTTCTTCCTTCAGCACCATCGGTTCCTGATCATATGCCACCTCTTGAAATGGTTGAATATTGACTAATTCTTTTTGGTATAATGACTCTGTGTATTCCTTCCATCTTCTTTTGATGCTTCCTGCGTCGTTTAATATTTTCCCCATGGAATCCTTCACTATTGCAACTCGAGGCTTGAATTTTTTCTTCAGTTCTTTCAGCTTGAGAAACGCTGAGTGTGTTCTTCCTTTTTGGTTTTCCATCTCCAGCTCTTTGCACATGTCTAGAGGCCCTTTGAAATCTTCTGTTCAGTTCTTTTACTTCATCAATTCTTCTTTTTGCTTTAGCTGCTTGATGCTCAAGAGCAAGTTTCAGGGTCTCCTCTGACATCCAGGTTGGTCTTTTCTTTCTTTCCTGTCTTTTCAGTGACCTCTTGCTTTCTTCATGGATGATGTCCTTGATGTCATTCCACAACTAGTCTGGTCTTCGGTCACTAGTGTTCGATGCGTCAAATCTATTCTTGAGATGGTCTCTAAATTCAGGTGGGATATACTCAAGGTCATATTTTGGCTCTCGTGGACTTGCTCTGATTTTCTTCAGTTTCAGCTTGAACTTGCATATGAGCAATTGATGGTCTGTTCCATAATCGGCCCCTGTCCTTGTTCTGACTGATGATATCGAGCTTTTCCATTGTTTCTTTCCACAGATGTAGTCAGTTTGATCTCCGTATGTTCCATCTGGTAAGGTCCATGTGTATAAAAAAAAATTATGGTCAGCGTTTATTTTGGTGAAAGAAGGTATTTGCAATGAAGAAGTCATTGGTCTTGCAAAATTCTATCATCCGATCTCCAGCATTGTTTCTATCACCAAGGCCATATATTCCAACTACTGATTCTTCTTTGTTTCCAACTTTTGCATTCCAATTGCCAGTAATTATCAATGCATCTTGATTGCACGTTCGATCAATTTCAGACTGCAGCAGCTGATAAAAATCTTCTGTTTCTTCATCTTTGGCCCTAGTGGTTGGTGTGTAAATTTGAATAATAGTCATATTAACTGGTCTTCCTTGCAGGCGTATGGATATTATCCTATCACTGACAGCGTTGTACTTCAGGATAGACCTTAAAACTTTCTTTTTGATGATGAATTCAACACCATTCCTCTTTAAGTTGTCATTCCCAGCATAGTAGACTATATGATTGTCTGATTCAAAATGGCCAATACCAGTCTGTTTCAGCTCACTAATGCCTAGGATATCGGTGTTTATGCATTCCATTTCATTTTTGACCATTTCCAATTTTCCTAGATTCATACTTTGTACATTCCAGGTTCTAATTATTAATGGATGCTTGCAGCTGTTTCTTCTCATTTTGAGTCATGCCACATCAGCAAATGAAGGTCCCGAAAGCTTAACTCCATCCACATCATTAAGGTTGACTCTACTTTGAGGAGGCAGCTCTTCCCCAGTCGTCTTTTGAGTGCCTTCCAACCTGGGAGGCTTATCTTCCAGCACTATATCAGACAATGTTCCGCTGCTATTCTTAAGGTTTTCACTGGCTAATGCTTTTCAGAAGTAGACTGCCGGGTCCTTCTTCCTAGTCTGTCTTAATCTGGAAGCTCAGCTGAAACCTGTCCTCCCTGGGTGACCCTGCTGGTATCTGAATACTGGTGACATAGCTTTCAGCATCACAGCAACACACAAACCCCCACAGTATGACAAACTGACAGACATGTGGGGGGTATAATACTGAGCACTAAGTAAATAAGTAAATACAATTAAGCCCAGTGCATGCTTTGTTTACTGGGTAATCCACCCCGGCACTGTCCATGAAGGCAGAAGTGCCCAAAAACAAACAAACAAAAAAACCCAAAGCCTGATGCTGCTGAGTCAATTTCAACTTATAGCAACCCTATACAATAGAGCAGAACTGCCCCCATAGAGCTTCCAAGGAGCAGCTGGTGGATTCGAGCTGCTGACCTTCTGGTTAGCAGCCAAGCTCTTAACCACTGTGCCACCAGGGCTCCTCAAGTGTGTCCAGGACCCATGAAAATCATAATGCAGTCCTTCTGACATGTTTTCTTTGGAGTCTTTGTTGACATTTTGCTCCACATCCAACCTCAGGTTAGAATTGAGGCTCTACCATATCAGAGTCTGCTTTGCATTCGCAATTTTTACTGAATCTCTATCATTTATAACTGCATTTCCTTAAAGCAACTTCAATTTTAGTGTTTGGTGCAACTAAATTTTGAAGTCAAAGGTTTAATTATATTTATTTTTTAAAATACTGTACATATGCAACTATATTTTTCCCAAATTTGCCTAATCATAAAAATCACCTAAGACACTTGTTAAAGACACAGATTGCCAGGCCAAGAACTCACCTGGAGTTTCTGGTTCTATGGCACTGGAGTGGTGCCCCAGAAAGCGTTTCCAAAAAGGAGCCCCTGAAATTCTCATTAGTCAAGTTCAGAACTACTACTATTCTAGTGGAATCAAAATAAATGCTTTTAGTAGCTGGACCGCATATTAAAAGTGCTAGAAAGCTGTCTGAGAAATCCGAGTTTGAATGGGCTGCCCTTGCCTGTAATTGTGAGGCTGACAGCTGATGGCAATACACTGTAATGACACTGTACACTGTTCCCACTCCCAGGAGGAGCTTGAACACATCTAATTGCTTCTTAATGAAATTGTTTATGGCAATTTATAAGATGAGTACCACAGGTGATGTTCAAATTTTAAATACAGGTTTTGAAGTTCCAGGTGTTAGCTAGCCAGGACTAACCCTACGGTTATTGGTTTAGAAAACATACAATTAAATTTTATAAATGGGATCCTCTCTCCCGACGACCAAACTGTAAAGGTAAGCAAGCAATCCTCCATAAAGAAGCTGACAACAGTACTCATGTATTTAGGCCATGCAGGCAGACTTTCTTTGGTTTGCAATCCATGTGGCTGACCTTGATACAAGACAACCACATAAAATCAGAACAGACACACCAATGTAAAAGCTATGCAGCTTTTTTTTTTTTAAGGTTGAGATTTGGAAAAAAAAACTCAGAAGCACAGGAAGTCACGTACTGAGGCACCATTCTGGTGACACAAGTACATGTATTTTTAGCTTGGATCTGGGCCAGGCAGAAGTAGAGGCGAGATGGAGCTAGAGATGAGGGGACCCAAAAATGTCAAACCCACGAGGTTAAAAAACATTTATCCTTCAGTCTCTTCCTAAAGTCTCTGAGTAGCTCAGTGAGGTACAGTTTCTTTTCCAAGGTCACTGGAGCCTCTCCATGCCACCCTTACATGAGAAATCAGAGTAGAAAGAGGAGTGTGACTCCAGTGACTACCATGATGGCCTTCCTTCCATTATCCCCACAGTCAAGCCCTGTACTTCAGGGTCTAAAGGATGTGAAATGGTGGGCAACTGAAATTTGTTTCCCTTTCCACAGTAACGTTCTCAAGTTGTCTGGGAGAAGATAGGAGGAAAATACAATTACAGAAAGCTATGTCACCCCTACCCTCACAAGAAGCTATCTGCTCTGCTCAATCCAGAAGAGATGGAAGATGGAACACCAACCTTCCACATGGCCTTCAGTTTTAATTACACCACCTTCTTCATCAGAAAAATAGGGTCTGAACTAAAAATTAATTTCATACTTTTGACTAAATAGATGGGCCTGACTACATAACTACATTTTATTTGTCTGAATACCTCCAATGTGATCCTTTAAACAACCCAAGCTGATCGCAGCATCTACCTGGGAACGGTTCTTCCAGCACTACCTAATGCCCAGTGCGAAGGCTCAAGATGGTAATCTCATTACCTGCTTAAACAAATCCCAGTTTAAACCATCAAGAGGTTTAGCTATCTGTCTTGACTAGCCACCAGAGCATGCTTACTTAACTCCAGGGATGCTGCTGACACTCCAGTGAGTGGTTAATTAAAGAGGCTTCAGGGAGAACAGCATTGCTAGGCTGTACTGCCAGGAAGAAGAACACGTCTACCAGAAACCACCTTTGTTCATTTATTTTAGCCTGGGTTATGAAAGTCTGGCAAATCTTTAAAGTCAGGATGGGTGGGGACTGAAGAAAAGATGTGCCAGCCGCTTGCATGGCACACTTGAAATACAAACAAGATTCCAAGTGATCTCCTCAAATAATTTGAGACCGACTGCATGCTTATTCACGAATTCATTAGTTATTGATTTTGTTTCTAGACAGTGTGAGGTACTGTGACAGACAGTATTAGGATGCGTTGGTGAACCTGCCCTGTTGGCACTTACATTCTAGTCCTCACAGACTGATCATTAGTCAAGAAGAATAGTCTGGAAAGAAGGCATGAAAACACTGCTCTGAGTGAAATCCACATTGTCCTAAAACCAGGAACTACTTAACAAACAATCCTTTAATGTTTACTAATGGCAGCTCTCTTCTGCAAAGTAATAGAGCACTCTCTTTAGCAAAGTAATTGTCACAATGGAAAGCCTGACACTTTTTTCTAGCCATTGAAGAAAATTGTAATTAAGGTGGAAACAAGACTCAAATTTATAAAAAGCTTAAAATCATAGCATGTTAGTCTTGGAAGGATTTAAGAGCTCTGGCCTACAATTCACACATGAAAAGATGCTCAACATAATTAGCCATTAACTAGTTGCCATCGACTCATGGTGACCTCATGTACCTCAGAGTTGAACTGTGCTCCATAGGGTTTTCAATAACTGATTTTTCAGAAGTAGATCACCAGGCCTTTCCTCCAAAGTGCCTCTGGGTGGCCTTGAACCTCCGACTTTTGGTCAGCAGCTGAGCAAGTTAACAGTTTGTGCCACCGATTAGCCATTGTTGCTGTGTGCCATGGAGTCGATTCTGACTCATAGCAAAGCTACAGGACAGAGTAGAATTGCCCCATAGGGTTCCCTAGGCTGTAATCCTTACAGGAGCAGATCGCCAGGTCTTTTCTCCTGAGGAGTGACTGTGGGTTTGAATGGCCAATCTTTTGGTTAGCGGCCGTGACCTTAACCATTGAGCGACCAACCAACCAAACCCGTTCCCACCGCGTAGATTCTGACTCATAGTGACCCTAGAGTAGAACTGCCCCATAGGGTTTCCAAACAGCAGCTGGTGGATTCGCACCGCCAACATTTTGGTTAGCAGCCGTAGCTCACCACAGCTTTTAACCACCGCTCCACCAGGGTTCCAATTAGCCATTAGGGAAACGTGACTCAAAACCACAATGAGATACCACTTTACTCTCACTAGAATGGCTACCATCAAAGAGACAGATAATAACAAGTGTTGGCCAGGATGTGGAGAAATTGGAACCCTCACATATTGCTGGTGGGAATGTAAAATGGTGTAGTCACTTTTGAAAAGGGTCTGGAAGTTCCTCGAAATGTTAAACATAGAATTACCATACAACCCAGCAATTCCACTCCTAGTTATATATCCCAAAGACTTGAGAAGGGGGACTCAAAGAGATATCTGTACACCAACGTTCACAGTGGCATTATCCACAATAGCCAAAACATAGAAACAGTGCCAGTGTCCATCAACAGATGAACGAGGAGACAAAACGTAGTATATACATACAATGCGATATTATTTAGCCATAAAAGAAAGAAGTTTTGATATATGCTATCACGAGGATGAACCTTGAAATCACGCTAAGTAAAGGAAGCCAATCACAAAAGATCACATATTGTATAACTCCATTTATATGAAATGTCCAGAACAGGCAAATCTATAGAGACAGAAAATGGCTGCCTAGGGCTGGTGGGTGTGCGAGGAAAGGGCAGCGTCTACTAAAGCGGTTTTTTGGGGGGAGGGGGGGAATGATAGAAATGTTCTAAAATTGATTGTGGCGTTGCTTGCACACTTCCGTGAATACACCAAAAACTACTGAATTGTACACTTTAAATGGGTGAATTGTATAATATGTGAATTACATCTCCATAATGGTATTTTCAAAGCCCCTCATTTTATAGGTAACTCACACTTTAAAATACAAACGATAAAGTATAATACTTCATAAAGGAAATCTTGCTAAAAATGCATGACCCCCTTTTGCATATTCTTAAACAAAATAGACTAAAGAGAATTTTAGCTCTTTTCTGATGACTGAGGGTCATCATATGAGAATCAATTATTGTGCCCAGGAGCGCTCTCAGGAACTACCGAAGCCTCTGCCTCCCAGACTATGGTTTAAGTATCCTTTTGTCTTATTATAACTTTCTGTGTTTTGTGTTTTGGCTGATGCTGTCAGTGTTACTACAGTGTATCTACTCCGCCTGCTATGCATGAATGCAGAGAAACCAGAAGATCAAGTCTGTTAAAACTGTGGCTTTGGTGTAAAAAAAAAAAAAAAACCAAACCCAGCGCCGTCAAGTTGATTCCTACTCATAGAAACCCTATAGGGCACAGTAGAACTGCCCCATAGTTTCCAAAAAGCGCCTTGCGGATTCGAACTGCCGGCCCTTTAGGTTAGCAGCCTTAACACTTAACCACTACACCACCAGAGAATTCTCTTTAGTGTAAGGCACAGGAGGGTCTTTACCTTCTTTCCAACGTGGACCTTGGTTGCTCGTTAGTGCTTGCTTATTTCCAGGTTCTCAGCTGCCTTCTAGGTTATCGATGGCTAGTTGCCAGAGACGTAATAGTCATTGTAATGAGTAGTGTTTTCTACTATAACAATTTTTAAGAAAGGCATACCTAGAAGTAATACATGATTGGGAAAAAAGATTAACACTCTTAAAGAGTAAATATGAGCAGTCAAAAATATTTTATTAGTAAAAAAATAATATTTTGGTCTGGGGCTACTGAGTTTTAGGGCACTGTGGAAACCCCGGTGGCATAGTGGTTAAGAGCTATGCCTGCTAACCAAAAGGTCGGCAGTTTGAATCAACCAGGCGCTCCTTGGAAACTATATGGGGCAGTTCTACCCTGTTCTACAGGGTCGCTATCAGTCTGAATCAGCTCAATTGCAATGGGTTTGTTTTTTGTATGTCCTTCTATACCATTAGGGATAGATTTTCAAACTTTCTAGCCTTGGACTCCTTTTTTTTTTTAATCTTAATTCTGGGCCCAACATATGAAAGTGATAAAAAAAAAAATACATATATATCACACACTTAAAGTTAATGATGCTGTTTTGATGAACATAAAAGCTGGAAATGTCATTTATGGAGGATAGCTAGAGACTCTCAGGAGCTTCGGCATACAATTTATTTCTCTAATTTTTCTAGATAAAGTTTTATTCAAGGAGAGCAGCTGCAAATCATAGCTCTTTTTATAAAAATATATGATTTCATCAATTCAACAGTTTCTACGTGTACCATTTAGTGACACTGATTTCATTCTCCAATTTGTATAACCATTCTCACCCTGCTTTTCTGAGTTGTTCCTCCTCCATTAATATAAATTCATTGCACCCTAAGGTTCCTATCTAATCTTTCGAGTTGCTGTTGTCAATTTGATCCCATCCAGATAGCTGCTAAAAGAACATAGTGCTCAAGGCAGACATTTTTTACTAAAAAAATAATATATTATTTTATTTTTTACTAGTTAAGCTAAACTATCCTTTGGTTTTAAAGAAGACTTCAGGGGATATTTTTGGTTTAAGGTTTAAAGATTATCTCAGGGCAATAGTTTCAGGATATGGAATGTATGGCTAATTGCCTCCATGAACAACTGCCTCCTGTGCCATGAAACCAGAAGAACTGGATGGTGCCCGGCTACCACTACTGAACATTTTGGTCAAAGAGTCCATAGAAGAATCCTGATCAAAAGGGGAATAATGCAGAACAGAATTTCAAAGTCTCATGGACTCCAGGCTTCTTAGAGCCATGAAGATTGGATGAACCCCTGAAACTATTGCCCTGAGATAATCATAACCCCCCCTTTTTTTTAACAGCTTTTCCTGCAGTCTCATCGATTTCTTAAATCAAAACTGATTCAGAAGCTTGAAAGATTCACTGAAAATGTTTCACAAGAAAAGCTGAATACGAAAAAAAAACTCATTTTTCTTACCGGAATCAACTCGATGACACTGGGTTTGGTTTTTGCTTTTTTCTTACAATAGATATAAGTCAAACAAAAAGCATCCAAACCTTATAATACATGCTAAAACTCTAAGACAGTATTAATCAGGACTTGACAGGTTACCAATTTACTGGTTGTTACATAACCTAGAGAAAGAGCATACGCCAAGCAGGTATGCAGAAACCTTGCCTAAGTTTTAACCAAATGTGGTACATGTGTGCTGTACTGGTGTCTTGCCTTGTATATATAGGTAGATAAAAGACATCAGAGCTACAAATCATTTCTTCATGGTCTGAGATGTGAAACCTTATTCTTGGAAAACAGTCCTGTGCAAAAAATGGTACTTTGGGATCACCCCCAAAATCACTGGACTAGAAGTGACTTGAAAAAAAAAAAAAACTTTTTTTTTTTTTTTTTGACTAGTATCTCCTATATAGTTTTTGTCTTGTAACACAAATTAGGAGATTAGGAACAGCATTAAAAGGATTCCATGCTTCTTTTCTCTGAAGTCATTAAGGTGGGGCTGGTGGGGACAGGCAAGCCAGCACTCATCCTGAAGACACGTAAGGTATAGGGCTGAGCTCAGGCTTGGGAATCTGGAGGTGCTGGATTCAGGGCTGAACCTGGGGTTTGCAGGAGTGGTACCGCTGAAATTTGGGAAATCAGAGATTCTAGGCAATCTTTAGACCATAAGCCTATATTTCAAGTTAGCCACAAGGACAATGAACAGGATCCTGAACCTGATTAGTGTCACTGTTTATCAAACAGTCCTGGATCAAGCCAGTTACACCTAAGTGAATTCTTACCTGTGTAACTGCAAGAATTTATCTTACTTTTACCAGTTTTATGAATACTGCCCTGAAAATGCATTTCATATATTCCTGCCTTCCTTGCCAGCATACTGAGTACCGTTTAATATTTTCCTGATAATTTAGGGACATCGTTAATATCAGATTTTATACTGGGCTGTAATACAGGGAAGTCTTAGGTAATTTTTGCAAACTATCTGGGTTTGTTTTTTTTGTTTATTTATTCATCCATTCAGTGGATATTTGTTACGTAGCTGCTACATGCTGGGCATAACTTTCAGGGGGTCCAAGTGTTTCATTCCAAATTCTTCTTTAAAAATATTTCTGTCCATTTAAAAGCTGTAATTAAAAAGCATGTATGTGTTTTATACCATATTCCAGCATACTGGAGACTGCCTAACTAACATTTGGGCAAGTTCCTTAACCTCTCCAAGTCTCAGTTTCATCATCTGTAAAATGGGCATACTAACAGTGCCTACTTCAGTGTGTATGTAAAGATCTTATCACAGTGACTGGCATGTAATAAACCCTTAATGTTAGCTGGAACAATGCTGATGCTGAGGTAACTAACTTTTTTAAAGACCTTGGAATAAGCTTCTTCGGAATTCTTATAAATAGACCAGTAATTGGCAACTTTGTAACCCTGAAGTCTTTTAAAAAATTTATCTGCATATCTGTCCACATAAAATTAAATCATAAACAAAGAAATAACAGATAATGGCAAATAAATGTCCAGATACAACACAATATCAGATTTTCATCTATCTACCTACAAACAGGATGTAACAATTTTGACTGTGGTTAGATAACTGAATGTATTGATCTAATATGATATCATAAAACACTATAATCTCTACTGGATATCTGATTACATCAACACAGTGGGTTTTTTTTTTTCAGTGTAATAGAATTCTGTTTATGTTTTTTAAAGAGTTCTTATTTTTCAGAAAAACATGAAAACATTTTCAGTTGAAATGATATGTATCTGAGATTTGCTTCAATACAATCCATCTATTTTGGGGGGAGGCATATAATAAATAAAATAAGATTGGACATGGGTCGATAATTACAGAAGCTGAGTGATGAATACCAGTTACCTGGCAGGTCATTATACTACACTATCTAGTATAATGTTTGAAATTTTCCTAAATAAAAAGATTTTTTAAATCCTCATACTCTTCCAGTTCTCATTCAGGTCAGCTAGAAGATAAGGAGCCCTGGTGGTACAATGGTTAAGCACTCAGCTGCCAAGTGAAAGGCTGGTGGTTCTAACCCACTAGCGGCTCTGTGGGAAAAAGACCTGCTCCCGTAAACATTACAACCTAGAAAACCCTGTGGGGCAGTTCCACTCTGTCACATGGGGTCGCTGTGAGTGACAATTGACTCCACGGCACACAACAAGAAGAGGATAAGTGGAAAACAGTGAGTTATCTCTGAATAATTCAAATCCGTAGGAACTGAGGAAGTCCCTGTTTTATCTCGCAGATCCTGCTTGGGGAGACAAACATACCAAGCTTCTGTCTCTCTTGCCTGTGACCAATTTCAACCTGCCCGTCCAAGCAGAAACATGAAATGAAGATTTTTTTGGCAAGTCCACCCTGCCATTCAAGCAGCGATAAATAAACTATAAATCACACTAAAAAGGTGTGAGACCCAAACCGGGGCCAGATTTACACCTATTAAAAAGGCTTTAAAGTACTGAAAAGATTACAGTGCTCTCCAGCACATAAGTAATGGGTAAATAATTTAAAATACTTCAAGTCATTCAAAATAAAAATACTAAATCAAGAAATAAATGTAAATGAATCCAGAGTTATGACTTTCCTGTGATTAATACTTTGGTGTGTGCAGGGGTATATATCCATATTGTATACATAAAGACATATACCCACTGCCGTCAAGTCTATTCCGACTCATAGTGACCCTATAGGACAGAGTAGAACTGCCCCACAGAGTTTCCAAGGAGCGCCTGGCGGATTTGAACTGTGGACCTTTTGGTTAGCAACCGTAGCACTTAACCACTAGGCCACCAGGGTTTCCTAAAGACATATAAAAAAAAAAAAATACGTGTGTAATTTTCATCTTCTTTCCTGGGTCCCCTTGCTGCTTTGCTGGTATATCTGTTCGGTCTATCTATTAGGTAATCCAGCATGGGGCCCAATATATTAATGGCAGGAATTGAAGAAGGAGAAAGAGAGGCAGATAACAACATGATGCTAAGAAATTCTATCCTTGTACCAAAGTGGACCACTGATTAATATCTGTAGAATACTTTCTTTCCCAAGGATAAGGCTCCCTCATCTAACTTTTCATCTTCTGACATTGTTCTCCTTAGTGAAGGACTTGTCTTTTCTACCCATTACTTGTTGCCATCAAGCAATTCCAACTCATAGCGACTCTATAGGACAGAGTAGAACTGCCCCATTGGGTTTCCAAAGAGCACCGACCTTTTGGTTAGCAGCCATAGCTCTTAACTACTACGTCACTCGTTATATGCCTCAAATACTTCAATAATTCAATTGAGATTACTGATGTCTTCTGGGACTTTTAGCCTCTTCTGTGACCTGTATCCCTGTCAAATGCTCAACATTGGCTCTCTGAAAATAAAGCCCTGGATTTGCAATGTTTGCCAATTTCCGTAGTATAAACATACCCACCACGGCCAATTTCAAGCTACCAACACAAGGACAATGATTACAGAACTGGGAATGACATGTATAATTAGCTCCTAGAGCCTGTATAAGCTGCCTTCAGCACACCACTGGGACTCTGAGTTTGCCTAAAATAATCCGTTTATGCCTGTGGTCCTGGTATAATTATTAACGGTACCCCCTACCACTCTTCAAACATGTTGAAATGTTATGTCATCACCCCAAAGAGTAATCATATCTGGGCCACTTCCTCACAGTAAGGACATTTGATCTTAGTCCTTCTATAAAAAGTAAGAAGATATGATATCCCCTTGTCCAAATTTATATTACCCCCACCCCAACATACAGACTATCCTTTGAATTTTTTTTCATCAAACATTGCTAGTTGGGGACATATGAATAATTAAGAGCCTCAACTAACGTTCAGAACTTCCTAACTCACACAAAGTTCAGTGACTTCTGAAACTGCCACAACATCCCTGGGTGGTGCAAATGGTTAACGTGCTTAGTTGCTAACTGAAAGACTGGGGTTCGAGTCCACCCAGAGATACTTTGGAAGAAAGTCCTGACCATCTACTTCCAAAAAATCAGCCACTGAAAACACTGTGGAGCACAATTCTACACTGAATACACATGGGGTTGCTGGGAGTCAGAACTGACTCAATGGCAACTGGACTGGTCTGGACCGGAACTACCACAGCAACTAGGTAAGATCAAGCCAAGTGACTGGCCTCAGGCTACACTCCAGCTTGGAGCCACACGAAATCAAATATCACCTCTAGAGTCTAGCACAATGCCTGGGCCAAAGGAATAAATACTGGTGGCATTCGAGACCACCTAGGTCAATAGTTACATGAACCCCTCTATGACAACCTCAAGAGGCCATCTTTCAGTCTAAGCTTTAATACTTTCCAGCCATTCCACATACTGGATCACATGGGTGATAGAGTCTGGCAGTCCAGAATGTGGGTCTTGGTTCTTCCGAGTCTAGAACCAAAGGGATATTTGGGATACAATTAAAAAGAAAAGAAAACACTAAAACCCATTGCCAAGGACTTGATTCTGACTGCCCCATAGGGTTTCCATGGATGTAAATCTTTATGGAAGCAGACTGCCAAATCTTTCTCCCTAGGAGCAGCTGGTGGGTTCAAATGCAGACCTTCTGGTTAGCAGCCAAGTGCCTAACCAGTGCCACTGGGACTCCTTTGGGATACAATAAAAAAAAAAAAAAAACTATCTTTAAATATCTAATGAGCTGTCACACAGAAGCTGGATTAGACATGCTTTACTGGTAGAAGTTATTGAGAGGCAGATTTTGACTTAGGATAAAGAACATGTAACACCACCACCAATAATAATAGCTAACATTTACTGGGTACTTAAGTATAGGGTCACTATGAGTCGGAATCGACTCGACAGCACTGGGTTTGGTGGTTTTTTGAAGTTTTACTAGAAGCCTCACTACACTGCTGGCTCATATCAAGCTTACAGTCAACTAAGTCGACCCTTGCTTCTTTCACCCCAGGACCAACCACCTTAGGCTGCAAAGCAGTTGTTTGTCCAGAAGCCCCAGAAGGCTCCAAGTAACTGGCACTGCCCAGGCTGGCCAGGGTTCACAGAGGTTCATGCAGGTCCAGTCTGTCCCACGCCTCTATCTAAAATCCTTGTGATCTCACTCTCAGTGTAGGGTCAAGGCCAGGCACACCAGAAAGGCCACGTGCTGGTCCTGAAAGCACCAAGCACCCAGAAATATCCATCTCATCATCTGCCAGAATAAAGTTTGTTAGGCTGTTTGCGAGAGAATGGATTGAAAAATGAACCACGGCGCGGGGAGGGGGAATGAACCATGGACTGAATACAGCTGTTTTAAATTCTGAAGGCTTGTTCAGTTCATGTGGCTTTTATAAAGGAAAAGTGCTCACTTTTGATCCTTCTCATCTCTTTTGGGCATATCTGCTTCACTCAAGGGCTGAGATATCAAACACTAAAGATCAAAGGAGGAGACTTCCTTTTTAAAAAAATAACTTTGTCCTGACACTATATTAGCAGTATAATAAATTACTGTCTTCTTACCAAGTTACCAACATTACTTTCAGGCAGGTCACACTATACTTGGTCTCAGGAGTTCCAGTGGGGCAATCTATGAAAGTGACAAAGAGGTCAAGACTTGTGACGCAGGCCCTGCTTCTAGAAATGTCAGAGGGAATTAGGGAGGTTTCCAGATGATGATGTCAGATCAGACTGGAGGATACTCTGACACTCAGTCCCCAAAACAGCAAGATGAGCTCAAGGAAATCCTGAGACTTCAGAAAGTTTAAAAGCCTCTGTGACTAAATAATAGCAATAATATTAATATTAAACTAGCTTGAACTATGCACCTACCAGGCTCCAGGCATTCTAGTATAAACTTTACATATACTTTTCACATTTGGTCCTCCCCAAAATGGATAAGATGGGCATCATTATCTCCATGAGACAAAGTGAGCCTCAAAGAGTTAAGAATCTGACCTAATGCTACACTGCTAGTAAGTAGCAGAATGAGCATCTATCTAAATGGAGGTCTGGGAGTTGCAAAGCTCTTTCCAAAACAGAACCCTGCTCTGCAAGGTAGCAGTGCCCACATTTCCTTGGGGAACCCCTAGCGTCCTGCGTCTGGTACCCTGGCCCAGTAGATTCAAAATCTGAACTCAGATAATTTTATTCTCTGAGTCATGAAACTTCCGTTGCTTCATCTATAGAAGGAGGATAGCAATAGCACCAATCTCAGGGGGTGGGGGAAGTGTTTGATGATATAAGCCATGTAAAGTGTTTAGCTTAGTGCCTGGCACATAGTAAGCACTCATTAAAATTTGGTTACCGCTACTTACACACACACAAACATTTGCACAGATGAACTTTTTGCCAAAGGTACAGACTACACACATCCATCTTTTCTGGAAGTTTTATAGAACACACTTCCTTTTCTCAATTTAAGTAATAAGTATATGTGGTAGATAAGAAAGCCTGCTGGTAACGGAGTTAGGCTTGGGCTTGAATATTGGTCCTGCCATTCACTGACTATAGGTCTTTAGGTAGGTTGCTTGACTTCTCTGAGCCTCTTTCTCCTTGTCTGTAAAACAGAGAGTGGGAGCATAATCATACGATTTTGAAAAGACCAGTAAAAACACATACAGCACAACAGGTGTATAGCTGATGCTCAATAATGTTGTTGTTGTTAGTTGCAGTTAAGTCAATTCCGACTCTAGGTGGTCCCATGTGTGCAGAGTAGAACTGCTCCCTAGGGTTTTCAAGGCTGTGACCTTTCAGAAGCAGATTGCCAGGCCTGTCTTCCGAGATGCCTCTGAATGGATATGAACTGCCAACCTTCTGGCTAGTAATCAAGTGCTTAACTGCACCACCCAGGGACTCCTTGTTCAATAACAGCTACTCTAATTACTCAGTATATCAAAGTAATTACTGTAGGTACCAACTACCATCGTAAGTTTTTCCACCCTCTCTCTAAACTACAGAGAAATCTGTTAGAGGCCCAGAACATTATTTTGATGTAACTGCCTCTAAAAATAGCATTCCCTAGTCCCTTCAAATCATCTGCTGCTTTCAAATACATTCCCACGGAGAAAACACACACGCACATACACAAGTACGATTTAGCCAACTCTAAGCATCTAAGAGATGTCTTAAATTAAGTAATGAGATACCAAGCTTGACAGCTGCACTATCTAGAGGAAAGGTCTACTTAGAAATTCTGTTCACTGTGCTGGGTACGCACTGAATACTTTCCATATCTGATTCTAAATATTGTCATCCCAAGGTGAATACGAGCTGACAGCTAAGGCTTTAATACGGCTTATATTTAAAAAATTAATAACAACGCACAAAAGCCAAAAAAAAAAAAAAAAAAAGGCTGTCTTAAAACAAACAAGCCTGCCATTTAAAACCAGCACTCCTTGAGCTTCTTGGATCAGGTGGACACTTGAGACTATGTTGGCATCTCCTCCCTGGAGGGGAGATCAGAGAGTAGAGGGGGTTAGAAGCTGACGAAATGGACCTGAAAAGAAAGAGTGGAGGGAGGGAGCGGGCTGTCTCATGAGGGGGAGAGTAATTGGGAGTATGTAGCAAGGTGTATGTAAGTTTTTGTGTGAGAGACTGACTTGATTTGTAAAATTTCACTTAAAGCACAATAAAAATTAAAAAAAAAAAAAAACAGCACTCCTTTGTTTCCCTACTAATTCTTTCTCTAAAACCAAGTTGAGTTTTCTTTTATTCACTTGTTAAATATCCCACGTTAAGAATTAATAGCACTGTTTCCATCTTTGGTTACTAGGCCAAAAAAAGAATATATATATATATATATATATATACACGCTTCAGACTAACATTGAAAAGGGGGAAAAGTGGTGTTCTTATGTCTAACAGAATCCTGATACCTGATTTAACCACTTAGATGCTGAACACTTGGGCTATAAATTCTTAATCCTCAGCTTCAATGTGTATGGTACAAGTCTTAACAGACAACACAGAGACTGGGTCATTCAAATCTATCAAAGACAAAGTATCATTACATCTGGTATCTTAGTAAAATAAGTAGTGGATGACAATTTATGGCTTTTTAGATTAGAAATAAAAAATAAAGGCTTGAAAACTTGAGAATTTGACCATGTCCCAGGAAGTAGCCATACTAGAATATGCCCCTGCTTTCCACTTTAGTCTTCTGTTCTCAAATTTGAAGTGCTTCCCCTCTAACAGTATTAATTACACCAAAAAAAAAAAAAAAAAAGAAAGCATATATATCCACTCTCTATGTTTTTATGCAGATACAACCAGAAAATTCCAACTATCTTAAAATATCTATTTATCCTGGTTTTTCTAATTAGCCTGATTCAGGAGTAATGGAAAGTCCAAGTGTCAAACCTAAATATTCTACTATTTAGAAAACCGGAGCCTCGTACTTTCATAATGGTGGTAAAAGATTTGGGATTCTTCAGTTTCTACCAAGAGTATGTCATGGACACAATGAACTCTCACCATTTTCTGCTAGTGTTCTATCAAGATAATCTGAGAAGTCAGAACTTTGCCCCTAGAAGGCTGCCAGTACCATCCAGCCATTATTCCCGAATGTGGCCACACACCTGTAAGAAGAGGGTAGCAGACTGCCGTGAGCCTTTCAGATGATGCTCAAATGTTTGCCTTTCTGCAGTGTAATGATTTGTGAGTCGATGATTTTTTCATTTTTCTCCTGTCTCTGCTAATGTTGTGGCTCATCTAAACCAGCGTTCTTGATGTCTAAAATGTACAGAATCTCAAGGCAACACCCACACGCTATGTCGTGTCATTTCTGTTCCTTCCCCTAAAAGTATACATTCACCAATTTCATCGAGAATAACTAATTGGGTAGAAAAAGTTATGCACAAAGTTGCTGCAACACTGTTTATGGTATAGAAAGTCTGACCATAGCCTAAACCTCTGAGAGAGTGGTTAAATTATAGTATATCCCTATAATGGAATATTGGGAATATTATACAACCATTAAAAATGATGTTTGTTTTAATACCATAAAAAATACTTATACTAAAATTTTTCAGTAAAAAAGTTATCAAAACCTTATCTTAGTATGATCCAAAATTAACTTTAAAATATGGCACGAGGGTTGTCTCGGAGTGATATACCATAAGCCTTTTTTTCTACATTTTTGTACCATCAAATATTTTTACCAATACCCAGGAGGAAAAGAAAAAAAAAAAAAAAGTAAATGTAGGGCTAGGAGTATTTAGCTAATCAAATAAAACCTTTTTAAAAACCAGTTTTTCTTATTCTAGGCGTGAATATTTTTTAAAATTATGAAAATCAGTCTAAGGTTGATTCTGCCAGCTAACCTGTTTTGTCCTGTGGATTAAGGGCATTCCACACAGTGGTGACGATGACAGCTGGCATTTACTGAATAACTGCTATATATCCAAGAGGAATTCAAGTGCTTTAAATATGCTATCTCATTTAATCTTCACATCAGCCTGATAAGTTAGTATAAACCAAACCCACTGCCGTTGAGTCAATTTTGACACAGTGACCTTTTAGGGCAGAGAAGAACTGCCCCATAGGGTTTCCAAGGATGTAAATCTTTTATGGAAGCAAACTGCCACATCTTTCTCCTGCGGAGAGGCTGGTGGGTTTGAACTGCCGACCTTTCTGTTAGCAGCCAAGCATTTTAGGTGCTGTGTCACAAGGGCCCCTTGATGTGTTAGTATGATTGTATCTATTTGACTTACACTGAAACTGAACCATACAGAGTAAGTAACTGGCCCCAGTTCACCCAGTTAAGGTTCAAACCCAAGCTCTGAGGTTTGAATGACTGACTATACCACTTACAACACGTTACGCATTCACAGAATCTAAGTCAGGATTATCATTCGTTTCAAAATATTTGGGAACTGAGCTGACCCCATGAGGTGCTGCTATTTGTATATCCTTCAAAGAATACAGAGCACCAAGGAGGAGACTACACGAATCTCCCTACTGATACCTTATGGAATCCACAAATACCTTTGAAGAACTTTTGCCAAAGTCCCTTGTAGGGGTGGAAATGTCTACCTCAAACAATGAAACGGTGATGACATCAGCTTTATTCTGTGACATCAATCAAACATCCATGAACCCAACCAAGGTGCAAGGCATACAGGAAAAATTTTGTCTCATCAAAGATTTTCAATTTACTGAGGAGATGACACACATAAAAGAATCAGCACAAGAAAAAAAAAAAAACTGCACATCATTAGATGCTAAGTTACGTGACAAAGTGGATAACCAGCATAGAAGTCACGTAGGAACAGTATCTGTGAGCTCTCAAACATAGAATTTCAAAGGTACGAGAAACAGCGCGTAGAAATCACCTAGTCCAACTCCATCCTGTCAAGGAGAGTAACTTGGTTGAGGTCACACAGCTGTTAAGTAGCAGAGGCATGTGAAGTAAGCAAGGAAGCTTGGTGAAGCAGTCAGACTTGGAAAAGCCCTCCAAGGATGAACAGAGTGAGGTGATGGCACGTTGAATAAAAACAGTGGGCAATTTTCCCTTCTCCTGCTTAGGGAAATCAACCTGCCACTGATCTGATTTATAGATAAAATCGTGAATGGTCCCCACACTGAGGGGTCAGATTTACAATTTTCAAATAGTCTAAAAATGGAATGAACTTTCTTTCATTCCGTTCATCATTTTCATACATAAAGTATTTTAGTATGTATTGCACTCTTTCCAAAATATCACCAAATAGCAAACACGCCTGCCTACATATGCGTTCCAGGTGCTTATCTGATGGAAGTGATACACTGCCTGTCCTAACCCGCCTCTGGTTTAGTCAGAGGCAGGAGCCTGACGCTGTAAGCTGGTAAGCAGGAATTACTTGTCTCCACCACCAACATACTCTTAAATTTCACATTTTAAACACCCCAATATTCACTGTAATAACTGCTCATGTCACATCTATCAGTCATCAGAAAATAGGGAGATGTTTAACTGTGAGTAGATTTCTCTTAGAGGAACTAAATATCAAATGATTGAACAATATTTCTTTTTCTTAAAAAATCATGAATGTTAATAGGCAAGGCATAAAGATATTAAATTCTAACTAAGAAATTTTGATGGCGAACACAACAGATGTGACTGGGAACATGTAAAATTTATTTTAGAAACGTTCAAATCTGAGAAAACACAGCAGGATAAGGAAACGCCAATTTTGATTAATTTTTTTTTTTTAATTTACAAAGCACTTAAGATATTAACTTTTGAAAGAAATACCACTTTAATTTCTAACACGCAGCAGACAGACAGAAGGTGATATTTTCTTGTACTTTAAAACAGTAATTCCTATGAATTTGTAAGCACACGTTAAGGCTCCAGGTTAGTTTTTCTCTGCCTTGAAGACACTGTTAGTGTATTTTCAATTCCTCGAAAATTATTTTGAGAGGTCTTATGCCCTGAATTGAGCATAGACTATTCAAAGTGGCAATTCTAAACAAAAAATTCATACAATTTTCTTTCACTGTATTTCAGCACAGGCTATTTACACTGCAAACTCTAGTGCTACCTGTTACTGCAGATCAGAGAAGTACCTAAAATGTGGTTTCAAAAGAAGCAAAACGGATTGGTATATTTTAAATAACCAATATCGCGTTCATAAAGAAAGTCATTCTCTGACATGTATGGAAAATAAAAGTAAAATAAAAATTCGGGCGCTAGATGCCTTATTTAGAGCCATAGCCAAAACTGTAGTGTGGCTTCAAAGGGCCACACAAAACCTTTCCTTTCAAACTTAACATTTTAAACCTACAAAACACAAGTTCAGAGCCACCATGAACCTACTGTCAAGTTAAAGTGCTTTCCAAAGTCTTTAAAACGTTTGATTCCGTGCAGAAAAACTAAAAGTCAAAACAGAAACAAGATGAAGCTTTTACAAATCAAAACTCTACCTAGCAATTTTCCTATCAGAATCATCTATATACAAAAGGTGCATGTTTGAACGCAATCGCTTATAACATGCATTCTACTTACTTTGCTTTTTTCCATTTATGAGCTTCATTAAAGAAACCCAGAAAGAGGTAACCAGTTGAATGAGGTTCGGCTCAGATAAAACAAAACAACTGTTTGAAACACGATCTACAAATTTACATTCCAGAACGTTCTGCCGGGAAGGTACTCTTTATAAACTAACATTATATATACGCGCTTTAGATTGTGAAATAACTCATTTCAGTTTTCTGCGCTTAACATTACAATTACAAACCTACAACTTTACATCCCCCTCCTCCAAAGATACACCTCCAATCCTCATTGGTCCACACAGTTCCAGCCCACATGGTATCAGTGGGTGTGTCCCGCCCAACAAGCCCTCCCATTGGCTGCTAAGAAACAGCTTTTAATAGGCTGTGATTTTGGGGGGTTGTCAAACTCCACGCCTCCGGACTTTGCGCTCGCCAATAGACCCGAGGTGCTGACCGCTACTCTGCGATTCAACGGACAAGCTAGTCGCCTGAGCGCCAACCCTAGAAAGGCGAGCTCTGAGACGGGAGAAGGGCGAGGAGAATGCAGAGAGCAGCTCCGACTGTGCGCACCCGCTTTACCCCCACTCCCGGACCCCATCATATGTTCACACACTCGCATTTATTTTCCCAGCTACAAATAAGGGCCGGCAGTGCGTTCTCCTTTTATAGAGCCGTGACCCAGAACCAGCTGCGGCTGCATCTCCAATCGGTCCATTCTACGGATGCAAGCGAGCATGGTCGGGGTCAGGCTGCGATCCTGTTTGGCGCCCCGGAGAAAGACTCGGTCCCAGGCACCCCCTCCATGCAGCCCCAGACGGCGGCCGCTAAGGCGCACGGGGCGCGCTGCGAACCCCGCCCCCGCGGCTCCCCGGACCCAGCGCGCGGAGCCCGCCTCGCGCCCGCGCTCCCCTCTCGGCCGGACTTACGCGGCCTGTTCTTCCTCCCCGAGTCCATCCTCCTCCGCAGCCGGCATTTCTTGGCCGGGGAGTCGTGCTGAGGGGGCGGCGGCTGCGGCTGGAGCTCGGGCAGAAGCGGGAGGCGCGGGGGCGCCGCGTCGCCGCCGCCCGCGGGGCCCCGGCTGCAGAGGCGCGGCGGCTGGACTGGCGGCGGGTGGAAGCCGTTGTGCAGCAGCCCGTTCACGGCAGCGGTGCCGGCGGGGGCCCCGGGGGCGTGCGGGGCCGAGCGCTCCGGCTGCCCGCCGCCGTCGTCCATGCTGGGGGCTGGCGGGGCAGCGCGCGGGCACCGGCTCAGGCAGCCTCGCTGGAGGTCATTCTCGGGCGTCCTTATTTCCCCGGATCCTCCCTGCGGCTTCCGATTCAGCAGCCGCAGAGCCGACGCCGGGGATGGCGAGCCGGGCGCTCCTCCCCTTCTCCCACCGGCTCCCTCCCCTCCTTCACGCCCTGCCCCCCACCCGTCGGCCCCGCGGCTCCCGCCTTCAGCCTGCCCACCCCTGGCGTGGAACCCGGTCTCCGCGCACCCCCGGCCGGGGTCCCCACGGCCTGTGTCCCCCCGATTCACGGCCGCGCGACTTCAAACGCGGCTTCCTCGCCTTCCAGACCTGTCCCTGCTACTGAGCATGCCCAGTCCTGCCCGCCACCTCCACCGACGAGTTTCAACATGGGGACTGAAGTTCTCTAGGTTTGCAAAGAGGAGATGGACGGGTTGGACTTTGTGTGGCGGAGAAAGCCGAGAGGGGACTGGGCAAGGCAGGCGCGAGGAGCGTGCAGCTTCGGTAGAAATGCGGGAGGAAAACCGAATAAATATTTACAGAAGTTTCAGGTTTGCTAATCCTGTCCTCTGTGGCTAGATACCTTTGCAAGGTCACTCTCCTTGCTTCTTCTCCCCCCGCCCCCGCTGCGTGTGTGTGTGCGTGAGGTGACCAAGGTCACTCACGTTGCTCCCTCTCCCCCCGTGTGTGTCTGTGTGTGTCTGTGTTAGGTGACCAAATCGCTCAGAGGCCTAGGAAGTGGAGTGAAATTTGCTGGCACACACACACCATGTGGTCTGGTGGAGTTGTCTTGCAGGGAGGAAACCTAGGAGTACAGTGTAAGGACAGTGAAGGACACAGCTGTAGGCAGGATTAAGCAGTGCTGGAAGAGACCAAGTAAACAGAAAGCAACCCCTAGCTATAAAAAGCACTTTCCTCACCCAGAAAGGACTTCAAGAGACAATGTCACGTTATTTATAAAGAGTTGCCTATGTTTTATAAGGGAAGGCGGCATGGCCTGGTCAAGAGGATGAGCTTTGAAGTCAGAGCTAGGTTCAAAGTTCAACTCAGCCAGTGAGCAAAACAAGAGAATGCCCTTGCTCAAGTTAACACACCTGGCCCTACGAAACAGGACTGGGCATGCTCAGTCGCAGGGTATATTTGGGTGGTGAAGACTTTCCCGAAGTTGTGTAATCCTTGAGGCTTCAGCTTTCTTACCTGTTAACAGGGGTGTTGTGAGGAAATTTATCTAAAAGTACCCAGCATAATCCTGGCACACAGTACATGCTCAAAAGAGATCGCTACTCTTACAACACTATTAGCGGTTCAGACTTCAAGAAAAGGGAATAAACCATGCTCGGAGCCATATTTATTGTTTTCTGTAATTTGTATTTACTGCATCTTCAAAGGAGTTGGGCCTTGATGCATCTAGCAGCATCCAGGATTTGATTGATTGTCAATTCCTTACAACAGAGCTTAGAGCTTTAGAATGACAGGAGCCGCTTATTTTTCAGATGAGGAAAATGAGACATGGAGAGGTGGTTGGGGTTGTTTGGAGGAAAGCTAGAACTAAATCCTAAATCTCCTAACTTCCTCTCTGCCTCTTTGACCTTATCATGCTATTTGAAGACATAGAGGAAAAAACCCTGAGTGATCTGGACCGTGCCCACCTCTTCTGCCCCATCTCAGGCTCCCTGTGCTGCCACTACACTGGCTGCCGCCTTCCAGTTCCTGAGACAAATGATTAGCCTTTTCTATCAGCTGTTTCCGTTGCCTGAAATCCTTCACCCAGGACTCTTTGCCTACTAGATTCCACCTTACCCTTCAGATCTTCTCTTCAGCCTCACATATCTAAGGACCTTCCCTGATCCTTAGGACTAGATTAGGTCTTCCTGGTAAACCCTATTCCACCTCCCTATGCTTTACCTTCATGACTCTTATCATGATGTAACTATACAACGCATCAGTCCTCTCATTTGTAAAATGGGAATAATAATAATAGGACATGACTGAGTTGTTACAATGATGTAATGGATTAATGGATGTAAAGAATAAATGAATGAATAAATGTAAAAAACCAGTGCCCAGCATATCCTAAGTACTATTTAAAAAAAAAAAAAAAAAAGATTAGATGTTATTTGATTGGCTGTCTCCCCCGCTAGACTGCCAGCTCCACTAAGGCAGGGTATGTCTGTCTTTGGTTCATCACTGTGAGCCTAGGAAGTTCTTGGTACTTATGACTAAATGAACAATTTAGGTGATATTTCACCAGAACTCACAAAATTTGCTAAAAATCACACTAGAGATGCAAATAGAAGCTTGGCATTGCAGTATCTCCAGGGACATATTCTGTCCAGCTTGATTCCCACGTGTGGTGAGGAGTCCTGAGCCAGGTGGCTCAGACCCAGGCAGGGCAGAAGTAGCTGGTTCTGGGGACAGAACATCCTCCACCTGCTGCCTTTTTCCCCTCTTGTCAGACTGGCACGCTGGATCAGTTACGCCCTGGGCATGGTGGGGAAGAAGCCAGGTGCCATTGCGCAGGTTTATTCAGGGGGAGTGTTGGGGGTATAACTTTGAAGCATGAGATTATCATGTGCTCCAGTGGGAACGTGAAACAAATGTTTGGAAGGGAGTGAGGGCGAAAGGCATCCACAAGGCACTCCTCTCCCTCCTTCCGTTCATTCACTTATTTAACAATTCCTTATTAAGTATGTGCTATGTTGTAGATGGCTTAACTGCCTCCAAGTGATTTACAAGCCAGTAGAGAGATAAGTCAGTGGTTCTCAGGTACCATTCTCAGGTTAAGAATAACCTAGGGAGTCTTTACATCGTAACTTTTTACCGAAAAATAACATACATGAAGGAAAGCACACATATCCTAAAGGCACATTTCAGTGCATTTTGTGCAAATGAACAACTCATGTAACCAGCACCTGGTCAGGAAACAGAGCATTATCAGTAACCTAGGAAATTTTTTAAAGGCAGATTCCAGGCCTCGGTCCAGCGATTGATTCAGTAGATTTGGAGCACAGGAATCTGCATAGTGATAATAAGTATATAAATAAATTCAAAAACAAAATGAGTTTTTTTAAAAAGGTTGTGATGCATATGTTCTTTGCTTGGAGAAGCAAATGTGCGAAGTATATCACCTGTGTGGTGGGAAGTAACCCCAATAGACTCCAGAATGAGCGATGATGGAGTAAGGGAGGGGAGACCAGAGGAGACTGTGTGGAGCTGGTTGTTGAGAAGAGTTTCAGTAAGGAAGTGACCCTTAAACTGATCTTTGAATAAAAATGGGTTTTCTCCAGGTGAATAGTGAGGGAAAGCTGGAGGGAATTCAAACGGCCTGGCATGTTTGAGAAATTGCCAGTTCATCAAGGCTGATCGACTACCTAGGAAGGGAGGAGATAAAGCTGAAAAGGTTATGTGGGGCCCGAATCCCCAGATAACTTTCTATGCCACGGGAGATAGTTTGGACTTTATACTGAGGGCCAAGGGAAACCTTAGAAGAGCTTTGTTGTTGTTGTTAGTTGCCGTGAGTCGCTCCTGACTCGTGGCAACCCCACGCACAACGTCATGTGGTCCATGGGGTTTTCATTGGCTGATTTTCAGAAGTAGATTAGAGGCCTTTCTCCTTAGTCTGGAAGCTCTGCTGAAAGCTGTTCAGCATCACAGCAACACACAGTCCCCCACTGCCAGATGGGTGGTGGCTGTGCTTAAGGTATATTGGCTGGGAATCAAACCCAGGTCTCCATTAGAAGCAAGAATTCTACCACTGAACCAACACTGCCCCCAGAAGAGAAGAGGTTTAAGCAGTGAAAAAAGGACTGGATTTGCATTCTGAGAGGATTCCCAGGAGCGGTGTGGAGAATAGATTGGAGGAGGAAGCCCAGAGTCGAAGACCAAATGGTAGAGTATTGGATGAAACCAGATAAAAGGTAATAACAGATTGAGTAAAGGACATAACAGTCAGAATAAGAACTTTGGGTAGATTCAAGAGTTATTTAAAGGTAGAATCTATATGACTTGGTGGCCAACTGGAGGGTGAGAAAAAGCTAAGACTAGAATGATTTGTTTCCAATTTGGGCAACTGGGGATGTAGTGGTATCCATATGCAACACAAAGAATACAGAAAAAGTCAAACCTTCTAACTATATTCTCCCTGCGACTCACATTTTAAAAAGAATAATCCATTAAAAATGCAGATCTTATCATGACATTCTGTACCTAAATTCCTTTATTGATGTTCCACCAGAACCAAAAACCCATTGCTATTGAGTCGTGGAGACTATGTATTACAAAGTAGAACTGCTCCCTAGAGTTTTCTTAGCTGTAATCTTTATGAAAGTGGTTTGTCAGGCCTTTCTTCTGCAGAGCCACTGGGTGGGTTCAAACTGCCAACCTTTTTCAGGTTAGTAACTGATCGCAAACTGCTTGTGCCATAATTCACAGCAAATCTAAACCCTTTAGCAGGTCCTTCATGTCCTTGGCCTTGTCTGCCTCAGCCTTTATGTCCTACCTCTCCCAATTCATACCCGATGCTCCCGTGAAGCTATACTCTATGCAGTTCCTCAAACGTACTGTGCTATTTTGCTTCCAGGAACTTCCATGTCCCCAGCCTGATTATCACCTGCTTATTGTTCAAGGCTCAACTTAAGTACTCGGTGCAAAACCTCTGAGCAGATCGCCACTCTTCGCTGGTGTATGCCATATCACTCTATGTCTATCTTGGTTTAATTAAACATTTATCACATTTTATTGTAATTTTTTTTTTTTTTGTCTCTTCAAAGACCATCAAACAGGATACCAAATCTCCCCTCCCTGTCAAGATGTGTTCTTTTTGGCCACCTGCATCTGAATGCATCTCAGTGGCGAGAAACCAGCTGTTTTCTAAGATCAGGAATAAGATAAGGATGTCCCCTCTCACCACTCCTCCTGGAAGTTCTAGCTAATGCAATTAGACAAGTAAAAGAAATAGAGGGTATATAGGTTGAGAAGGAAGGAGTAAAACCGTCTTTGTTCACAGATGATATGATTGTCTATGCAGAAAATCCCAGAGAATAAAAAGTTTAAAAAATTCTTGGAACTAATAAGCAGTTATAGCAAGGTAGCAGGATGCAAGGATAATACACAAAAGTCAACTGCTTTCCTGTATAGAAGCAATGAACAACTGGAATTTGAAATAAAAAAAAAAAACACAATTATATTAGTACAAAAAAATAAAATACTTAAGTATAAATCTAAAAAAATATGTACACTATCTATATGATGAAAACAATAAAGCCCATGAATAAATCAGGGAAGATTTAAACAAATGGAGAGACATTCCATATTCACAGATAAACCAAATCAAACCTGTTGCCGTCGATCCGACTGATAGCAACCTTGTAGGACAGAGTAGAACTGCCCCATAGGGTTTCCAAGGAGCAGCTGATGGGTTCAAACTGCTAAACTTTTGGTTAGCAACGAAGCTCTTAACCACTGTGCTACCAGGGCTCCGTATCCATAGATAGGAGCGCTTAATATTATTATGATGTCAGTTCTTCAACTTAATCTATAGATTCAACGCAATCCAAATAAAAATTCCAGCAGGTTATTTTGTGGATATCAGCAAACTAATTCTGAAGATTATATGAAAAAGCAAAAGACCCAGAATACCCAACCCAGTACTAAAGGAGAACAGAGTTAGAGGATCACACTACTATCCTTTGACAAAGGAGCAAAGGCAATTCAATGGAAAAAGTGTAGTCTTTCTACTGGAACAACTGGACACCCATGTGCAAAAATAATGAGAAGAATCTACATACAGACTTTACACCTTTTAAAAAATCAACTCAAAATGGATCACAGACCTAAACATAAGACACAGAACTATAGAACTTCCAGAATATAAAATAGGGGGAATCTAAGTGACCTTGGGTTTGGTGACTTTTTAGTTATAGCACCAAAAGCATGATCCATAAAAGAAGAAATTGACGAGTTGGATTTCATTAAAATTAAAAACTTCTGCTTTGCAAAAGACACTGTGAAGAGAATGAAAAGACAAGCCATGGACTGTGAGAAAATACATGCAAAACACATATCTGATAAAAGACTTGAATGCATATGTAATGGTTAAGGTTGTGTGTCAACTTGGGTAGGCCATGATTCTCAGTGGTTTGGCAGTCATATGATGCTGTGATCATTTCCATGATGAGATTTGATATAATGTGATCAATTTCATGATGGGATCTGCTGTGAGTAGCCAATGAGTTGAAAGGGAATTTCCTTAGGTGTGTGGCCTGCATCAAATGTAAGTGGACATTCTGGCAAGGCTCATGGGCTTTTGTTCACTCTGGATCCTGCGGCTAGCTCCTACTCATCTGACCTCCAGTTTCCGGGACTCGAGCTAGTAGCTTACCTTCAGTCTTGCCTGCCAATCTTGGGATTTGTCAATTTTTGTAGCCAGTGAGCAAGAGCGCTTCTCTCTGACCTGCCAATCTTGGATTCTCCAGTCCTTGGCTACATGAATCAGGAGATCCCTACGTCCTGACCCACGGACCTGGGACATTCCAGCCTCTACAACTGCATGAGCCATTTCCTTGATATAAATCTCAATGTATACATATTTATACCCTTTTCTGGTTTTGCTTCTCTAGAGAACCCAGCCTAAGACACCATGATATACAAAGAACTCTTAGAACTCAACAATTACAACTATAGCAACTACACCCCAATTTCAAAATGGGCAAAAGATCTAAACAGAAACCTCACAAAAGAAGGTATATGCATTGCAAATAAGCATATGAAAAAATGCTTGCATATTTAAAAAAAATGCCATTAGGGAATTGCAAATCAAAACAATGATAACATAACACTACATACCTATTAAAAAAAAAATTAGAATGGCTCAGATCCAAAATACTAACACTACTGAACCCTGGCAAGGATACACAGCAACAGGAACTCTCATTCATTGCTGGTGGGAATACAAAATGGTACAGTCGCTTTGGAAGACAGTCTCTTACAAAGCTAAACATAGACTGACCGTTCGATCCAGAAGGCATGCTCCTAGATACTTACCCAAGTGAGATGAAAATGTATGTCCACATAAAAATCTGCACAGAAATGCTTATAGCAGCTTTATTCATAATTGCCAAAAATTGGAAACAACCAAGATGTCCTTCAGTAGATGAATAGATAAACAAACTGTGGTACATCTATACAATGGAGTATTCTTCAGTAATAAAAACAAATTATTCAGTGATAAACAAATGAGCTATCAAGCTACACAAAGACATGGAGGAACCTCATAGGCATACTGCTAAGTGGAAGAAGCCAGTCTGACAAAGCTACATACTCTATGATTCAAACTATAGGACATTGAGGAAAAGGCAAAACCATGTTGTTGGATGCAATTGAGTTGATTTTCAACTGATAGTGACTACATGTGACAGAGAAGAACTTCCCCATAGGATTTTCTAGGCTGTGTTTTTTTTTTTTTAATCTTACCGGGGAGCCCTGGTGGCATAGTGGTTAAGAGTTCGGCTGCTGACCTAAAGGTTGGCAGTTCAAATCCGCTAGCTGCCCCTTGGAAATCCTATGGAACAGTTCCACCCTGTCTTATAGGGTTGCTATGAGTCAGAATTGACTTGGCGGCAACGAGTTTGATTTGTTTTCTTTTAATCTTATGGGAGCAGATCTCCAGGTCTTTCTCCCTTGGAGCAGCTGTGTGGATTCAATCTGCCAACATTTCTGTTAGCAGCTGAAGGCTTAACCATTGTGCCATGAGAGCTCCTAGGCAAAACCATACAAATAGTGAAAAGATCATCGGTAGCCAGGAGCCAGGGGGAAGAGGGAGGGATGAATAGGTAGAGCACAGGGCATTTTTAGGGCAGTGAAATTATTCTGTGTGATACTGTAATGGTGGTGGACACATAACGTTTGTGAAAATGCGTAGGACTGTTCAACACAAAGAGCGAACCCTAATATTAACAGTTTTTGTTTTTTTTACTTTAGTTAACAATAATGTGTCAACATTGGTTCATCAGTTGTAATAAATGTACCACACAAACACACGATTTTAATAATACGAGCAACTGTGGGTAGGAGGGGGTATATAAGAACTCTGTACTTTCTGCACAACTTTTCTGTAAACCTAAAACTACTCAAAAAAAAAAAAAAAAAGGCAAGACTCTAAGGGCTGTAGGGGGTCCATACCAAGGTGGCCAGGCCTAGTCTTAGACTTGAGTAGAGAAGTGATTATTTCAACTGAATTCTGAAAATTGAATGGAAGTCAACTACTGTTGGCGTGGATGTGGAGGGAGTATCCTTTGGCTACCCCATTTCATAAGTATGGTAGACTCTCAATAAATACTTGCTAAATTAAGTGTTGAATGAGTTGAAACTGTCCCTCTTCATAGCGCAAATCAAATGAGAGAAAAATTGTTCACTGGAACGAACTGCGAAAACAAAATCCATTCCCCACAAGTCGATCCCAATTCATGGTGACCCTATAGGACAGAGTAGAACTGCCCTATAGGGTTTCCAAGGAGTGGCTGGTGGATTTGAATGCCAACCTTTTGGTTAGCAGCCGAGCTCTTAATAACTGCATCACCAGGGCTCCAGAATGAACTATTAGAGAGGGTTAGAGTCCAGTTCCTCTGGTAATGAGTCTTTCACAATAATTGATCAGAAGACAATAACCTCATTCTCTAATGCTTCTGTTTTGGTTGCTTTTCTCCCTGGTAATGGAGTAGTTTCTTCAGACACTATTACCCAAGATACTCATGTTGCCTATTTAAGTTTTTTTGTCAGCATAAATGGAAAAAAAAAAAAAAAAGCATCAGCAGCTGCCACTACCAGTAATAACTGTGTTCAGGAGTGAAACACATCCCACATGAACAAACTTCCTGTCTATCACTAATATTTTTTGAACACCTACTAATTCTGCTTTGGTGAAGGGGTATAGGGTGTGACTGCCTAAAAATTTGATAGGCTATATTTACAGTGACCCCAAGTACTGGGCATAATTTCATGAATGGAGCTGTGTTCAGCAAAATTATAATAGTCACATTATCTAATATTTACTTAGTCCTCATGTGCCCTACACCATACGAAGCACACTATGAATGTCATCATTTTTGATCACCACAGCAGCCCTGTGAGTTGAATACTATTATTAACCTCATATTCCATAACAGGGAACTAAAGCTTAAAGTAGATCATGAACTTGTCCAAGTTCACACAGCAGAAAATGGTGTAACAGGCATTTGTGTGTGTGTGTGTGTGTGTGTGTGTCTGGTTTCTTTTTTTTTTTTAATAATTTTTATTGAGCTTTAAATGAACATTTACAAATCAAGTCAGTCTGTTACATATAAGCTTATATACACCTTACTCCATACTCCCACTTACTCTCCCCCTAATGAGTCAGTCCGCTCCCTCCTTCCAGTCTCTCCTTTCGTGACAATTTTGCCAGTTTCTAACCCTCTCTACCCTCCTATCTCCCCTCCAGACAGGAGATAACACAGTCTCAAGTGTCCACCTGATACAAGTAGCTCACTCTTCATCAGCATCTCTCTCCAACCCATTGTCCAATCCCTTCCATGAATGATTTCTGTCCTGGGCCAACAGGTGGTTTGGGGACCATGACCGCTGGGATTCCTCTAGTCTCAGTCAGACCATTAAGTCTGGTCTTTCTAGGAGAATTTGGGGTCTGCATCCCACTGTTCTCCTGCTCCTTCAGGGGTTCTCTGTTGTGCTCCCTGTCAGGGCAGTCATCGGTTGTGGCCGGGCACCATCTAGTTCTTCTGGTCTCAGGATGATGTAAGTCTCTAGTTCATGTGGCCCTGTCTGTCTCTTGGGCTCATAGTTATCATGTGACCTTGGTGTTCTTCATTCTCCTTTGATCCAGTTGGGTTGAGACCAATTGATGCATCTTAGATGGCCGCTTGTTAGCATTTAAGACCCCAGGCGCCACACTTCAAAGTGGGATGCAGAATGTTTTCCTAATAGAATTTATTTTGCCAATTGACTTAGAAGTCTCCTTAAGCCATAGTCCCCAAACCCCCGCGCTTGCTCCGCTGACCTTCGAAGCATTCGGTTTATCCCGGAAACTTCCTTGCTTTTGGTCCAGTCCAGTTGAGCTGACCTTCCATGTATTGAGTATTGTCCTTCCCTTCACCTACAGTAGTTCTTATCTACTGTCTAATCGGTAAATAACACTCTCCCAACCTCCCTCCCTCCCCCCTCTCATAACCACAAAAGTATGTGTTCTTCTCAGTTTGTACTATTTCTCAAGATCTTATAATAGTGGTCTTGTACAATATTTGTCCATTTGCACCTGAATACTTTCACTCAGCATAATGCCTTCCAGGTTCCTCCATGTTATGAAATGTTTCACAGATTCCTCACTGTTCTTTATCAATGCGTAGTATTCCATTGTGTGAATATACCATAATTTATTTAACCATTCATCCATTGATGGACACCTTGGTTGCTTCCAGCTTTTTGCTATTGTAAACAGAGCTGCAATAAACATGGGTGTGCAAATATCTGTTGATGTAAAGGCTCTTATTTCTCTAGGGTATATTCCGAGGAGTGGGATTTCTGGGTTGTATGGTAATTCTCTTTCTAGCTTTTTAAGACAACGCCAGATAGATTTGCAAAGTGGTTGTACCATTTTACATTCCCACCAGCAGTGTATAAGAGTTCCAACCTCTCTGCAGCCTCTCCAACATTTATTATTTTGTGTTTTTTAGATTAAGGCCAGCCTTGTTGGAGTGAGATGGAATCTCATCGTAGTTTTAATTTGCATTTCTGTAATGGCTAATGATGGAGAGCATTTTCTCATGTATCTCTTAGCTGCCTGAATATCTTCTTTAGTGAAGTGCTTGCTCATATCCTTAGCCCAATTTTTGATTGGGTTGTTTGTCTTTTTGTGGTTGAGTTTTGACAGAACCATATAGATTTTAGAGATCGGGCACTGGTCAGAGATGTCATAGCTGAAAATTTTTTCCCAATCTGTAGGTGGTCTTTTTACTGTTTTGGTGAAGTCTTTAGATGAGCACAGGTGTTTGATTTTTAGGAGCTCCCAGTTATCTGGTTTCTCTTTGTCATTTTTAGTAATGTTTTGTATTCTGTTTATGCCTTGTATTAGGGCTCCTAACGTTGTCCCTATTTTTTCTTCCATGATCTTTATCATTTTAGTCTTTATGTTTAGGTCTTTGATCCACTTGGAGTTAGTTTTTGTGCATGGTGTGAGGTATGGGTCCTGTTTCATTTTTTTGCAAATGGATATCCAGTTATGCCAGCACCATTTGTTAAAAAGACTATCTTTTCCCCAGTTAACTGACACTGGGCCTTTGTCACATATCAGCTGCTCATAAATGTGGATGGATTTATATCTGGGTTCTCAATTCTGTTCCATGGGTCTATGTGCCTGTTGTTGTACCAGTACCAGGCTGTTTTGACTACTGTGGCTGTATAAGATGTTCTAAAATCAGGTAGAGTGAAGCCTCGCACTTTCTCCTTCTTTTTCAGTTACGCTTTTCTTATCCGGGGCTTCTTTCCCTTCCATATGAAGTTGGTGATTTGTTTCTCCATCACACTGAAAAATGTCATTGGAATTTGGATCGGAAGTGCATTGTATGTATAGATGGCTTTTGGTAGAATAGACATTTTTACTATGTTAAGTCTTCCTATCCATGAGCAAGGTATGTTTTTCCACTCTTATGTAGGTCCCTTTTAGTTTCTTGCACTGGTACTTTGTAGTTTTCTTTGTATAGGTCTTTTACATCTTTGGTAAGATTTATTCCTAAGTATTGGGGGCTACTGTGAATGGTATTGATTTGGTGATTTCCTCTTTGATGTTCTTTTTGTTGATGTAGAGGAATCCAAGTGATTTTTGTATGTTTATTTTGTAACCTGAGACTCTGCTGAACTCTTCTATTAGCTTCAGTAGTTTTCTGGTGGATTCCTTAGGGTTTTCTGTGTATAAGATCATGTCATCTGCAAGCAGAGATAATTTTACTTCTTTCTTGCCAATCCGAATGCCCTTTATTTCTTTGTCTAGCCTAATTTCTCTGGCTAGGACCTCTAGCACAATGTTGAATAAGAGTGGTGATAAAGGGCATCCTTGTCTGGTTCCCGATCTCAAGGGAAATGCTTTCAGGCTCTCTCCATTTAGAGAGATGTTGGCTGTTGGCTTTGTATAGATGTCCTTTATTATGTTGAGTAACTTTCCTTCAATTCCTATTTTGCTGAGAGTTTTTACCATGAATGGGTGTTGGACTTTGTCAAATGCCTTTTCTGCATCAATTGATAAGATCATGTGGTTTTTGTCTTTTGTTTTATTTATATGGTGGATTACATTAATGGTTTTCCTAATATTAAACCAGCCTTGCATACCTGGTATAAATCCCACTTGGTCATGGTGGATTATTTTTTTGATATGTTGTTGAATTCTATTGGCTAGAATTTTGTTGAGGATTTCTGCATCTATGTTCATGAGGGATATAGGTCTGTAATTTTCTTTTCTTGTGGTGTCTTTACCTGGTTTTGGTATCAGGGATACGGTGGCTTCATAGAATGAGTTAGGTAGTATTCCACCATTTTCTATGCTTTGAAATACCTTTAGTAGCAGTGGTGTTAACTCTTCTCTGAAAGTTTGGTAGAACTCTACAGTAAAGCCATCCGGACCAGGGCTTTTTTTTGTTGGGAGTTTTTTTTATTACCTTTTCAATCTCTTTTTTTGTTATGGGTCTATTTAGTTTGTCTACTTCTGATTGTGTTAGTTTAGGTAGGTAGTGTTTTTCTAGGAATTCATCCATTTCTTCTAGGTTTGCAAATTTGTTAGAGTATAATTTTTCGTAATAATCTGATACGATTCTTTTAATTTCAGTTGGGTCTGTTGTGATTTGGCCCATCTCGTTTCGTATTCGGATTATTTGTTTCCTTTCCTATATTTCTTTAGTCAGTCTGGCCAATGGTTTATGAATTTTGTTAATTTTTCAAAGAACCAGCTTTTGGCTTTGTTAATTCTTTCAATTGTTTTTCTGTTCTCTAATTCATTTAGTTCAGCTCTAATTTTTATTATTTGTTTTCTTCTGGTGCCTGATGGATTCTTTTGTTGCTCGCTTTCTATTTGCTCAAGTTGTAGGGACAGTTCTCTGATTTGGGCTCTTTCTTCTTTATGTATGTGTGCATTTATCGATATAAATTGACCTCTGAGCACTGCTTTTGCTGTGTCCCAGAGGTTTTGATAGGAAGTGTTTTCATTCTCTTTGCATTCTGTGAATTTCTTTATTTCCTCCTTAATGTCTTCTATAACCCAGTCTTTTTTGAGGAGGGTATTGTTCAGTTTCCAAGTATTTGATTTCTTTTCCCTGATTTTTCTGTTATTGATTTCCACTTTTAACGCCTTGTGGTCTGAGAAGATGCTTTGTAATATTTCGATGTTTCGCATTCTGCAAAGGTTTGTTTTATGACCTAATATGTGATCTATTCTAGAGAATGTTCCATGTGCGCTAGAAAAAAAAAGTATACTTTGCAGCTGTTGGGTGGAGTGTTCTGTATAAGTCTATGAGGTCAAGTTGGTTGATTGTAGCAATTAGGTCTTCAGTGTCTCTATTGAGCTTCTTACTGGAAGTCCTATCCTTCTCCAAAAGTGGTGTGTTGAAGTCTCCTACTATAATTGTGGAGGTGTCTATCTCACTTTTCAGTTCTGTTAAAGTTTGTTTTATGTATCTTGCAGCCCTGCCACTGGGTCCATAAATATTTAATATGCTTATATCTTCCTGGTCAATTGTCCCTTTAATCATTATGTAGTGTCCTTCTTTATCCTTTGTGGTGGATTTAACTTTAAAGTCTATTTTGTCAGAAATTAATATGGTTACTCCTGCTGTTTTTTGCTTGTTGTTTGCTTGATATATTTTTTTCCATCCTTTGAGTTTTAGTTTGTTTGTGTCTCTAAGTCTAAGGTGTGTCTCTTGTAGGAAGCATATAGACAGACTGTGTTTCTTTATCCAGTCTGAGACTCTCTGTCTCTTTATTGGTGCATTGAGTCCATTTACATTCAGCGTAATTATAGGTAAGTATGTGTTTAGTGCTGTCCTTTTGATGCCTTTTTGTGTGCGTTGTTGACAATTTCATTTTTCCACTTTTTTGTGCTGAGACGTTTTTCTTTGTAAATTGTGTGTTCCTCATTTTCATAGTAGTTGAATTTATGTTTGTTGAGTCATTATGTTTTTCTTGGTTTTTATTTTGAGTTATGGAATTGTTAGATCTCTTTGTGGTTACCTTAATATTTACCCCTATTTTTCTAAGTAAAAACCTAACTTGTATCGTCCTATATTGCCTTGTTTTCCTCTCCATATGGCAGTTTTATGCCTCCTGTATTTAGTCCCTCTTTTTGATTATTGTGATCTTTTACATAATGACTTCAATGATTCCCTGTTTTGAGCATTTTTTTCTTTTTAACATTAATCTTAATTTGTTTTTGTGATTTCCCTATTTGAGTTGATATCAGGATGTTCTGTTCTGTGACCTTGTGTTGTGTTGGTATCTGATATTATTGATTTCCTGACCAAACAATTTCCTTCAGTATTTCTTGTAGCTTTGGTTTGGTTATTGCAAATTCTCTAAGCTTGTGTTTATCTGTAAACGTTTTAATTTCACCTTCATATTTGAGAGAGTTTTGCTGGATATATGATCCTTGGCTGGCAGTTTTTCTCCTTCAGTGCTCTATATATGTCATCCCATTGCCTTCTTGACTGCATGGTTTCTGCTGAGTAGTCTGAACTTATTCTTATTGATTCTCCTCTATAAGAGACCTTTCTTTTATCCCTGGCTGCTTTTAAAATTTTCTCTTTATCTTTGGTTTTGGCAAGTTTGATGATAATATGTCTTGGTGATTTTCCTTTTGGATCAATCTTATATGAGGTTCGATGAGCATCTTGGATAGATATCCTTTTGTCTTTCATGATGTCAGGGAAGTTTTTTGCCAACAGATCTTCAACTGTTCTCTCTGTATTTTCTGTTATCCCTCCCTGTTCTGGAACTCCAAGCACATGCAAGTTGTTATTCTTGATAGAGTCCCTCATGATTCTCAGGTTTTCTTCATTTTTTTAAGTTCTTTTATCTGATTTTTCTTCAACTATATTGGTGTCAATTGCCTTATCCTCCAGCTCCTCCACTCTGCATTCCAACTGCTCGATTCTGCTCCTCTGACTTCCTATTGAGTTGTCTAATTCTGTAATTTTAATCTTTTGGATTTCTGAATGCTGTCTCTCTATGGATTCTTGCAGCTTATTAATTTTTCCACTATGTTCTTGAATAATCTTTTTGATTTCTTCAACTGCTTTATCAGTGTGTTCCTTGGCTTTTTCTGTAGATTGCCTTATTTCATTTCTGAGGTCATCCCTGATGTCTTGAAGCATTCTGTAAATTAGTTTTGTATATTCTGCATCTGGCAATTCCAGGGTTGTATCTTCATTTGGGAAAGATTTTGATTCTTTAATTTGGGGAGTTGTAGAAGCAATCATGGTCTGCTTCTTTATATGGTTTGATATCGACTCCTGTCTCCGAGCCATCTATAAGATATTGTAATGATTTATTTTATTTTTGCTCACTGAGTCTTATCTTGTTTTGTTTTCTTTCAGTATGCATAGATGGGGTACTAGATTGTGCTGTCTTGATTGCTGTAGCCTTTGAATCACTTATGTCCTATTACCAGCTGGTTTGGGCTGTTACCAGATAAATAAGTCTAAGAGTCCATTCACTATTCTTGAGTAGAATCTGATTTTGGATCACCAAGTGTGTGGTGTAGACTGTTACGTGTTCACTTAGAGGAGTAGTGGTGATAGTTGTGTGCACCAGATTCTAGCATCAGCAGGGGGTCACACTCCAGCAGGGGGCAGGATGCTGATAGGCTTCCCCCAAGTGCCAGTGAGGCAGGTGTGTCTCTATTCCTAAAGCACTTTGGTGGGTGGGCTCTGAAGCTGTACCTTAGGCCCCCAAGGCAAGTACCTCTACAGATTGGTAGGTGTCACTATCCTCATATCCCTGTGGCAGAAGGCTAGGTGGTTTGGGTAGAGCTTCAGCCCTCAGTTCCCCGTTGTGGGTCAGTGAGGGCTCTGTTTAATAGGTAGAGATATCAGACCTGGAGAACTTGTCTTTCCAGTAATCCGCTAAAAAATTACAGTCAGATCCGTATCAGAATTGCCTTTGCATTATAATAGCCACCTTCTTCCCCGTAGGGATGAAAGCCCAAGACTGTGGATCTCATATGCTTGGCTGGAGCTGGTTCTGTATTTTCATTCCAATTCCGGGAAGTAAGGGAAGGATTTTTGGTGCCTAGTTTTTTTGTAGCTGCTTCGCTCAGGCCAGGAGAATGGGTTAGGTAGAGATTAAAAAAAAAAAACCGCAGAGCACTTCACTCTCTGGCCCAGGAAATTCCAATGTTAGTGAAGCCACCTGAGAAGGGAGGGGAGGGATCAGATAGATAGGACAGAGTAGCACCCAGGAATATAGACAAAGTTACTTATCTTGTTTGGTGATGACTGTTTTCTCTGAAATTCCTGAGGGGCGTGTAGCCTGTGTGCGCTGGCTGGGTCAAGATTGCCCCCTAGGGTCAGGCCTGCGTCTGTGCTTGTGCTGTTCCAGAACCTGTGGTCAGTTTCTCCGCTCCCAGTCCAAAGCCCAGCACCAAGGTTCCCCGGCTGGGACGCCACACTCCAGGCTCCAAAACCAGTCGCTGCCTCCCAGTGACCTCTCATCCTGTC